>NC_091824.1:128515134-129138884 GCF_038994185.2 Dermacentor albipictus
AAATAGCACAATCAGTGCAAGTTCACTGCAGTATTGGCTGTAAACTAAGAGCGAAAAAATACAGACACATGGCATAAATGAGACCATTATACATATTTTCAGTCGTTTGGAGGCAGAATGTACTTTTATAGGAAAAAAAATTTTTGCCGAGGTTAAAGACAGATCCCATCGAATCCTGCTGAGTAACCACCTTCCCGAAGCTAACCGTTGTAATCGGTTCTTCAATAATATTAGAATGCATATGGTGACGCAAATTATCAGTCTGCTGCAAGCATGCCCAAACCAAAATTCTTATCTCTACCACAAGCAAGAACAAGCATATATATTTTTAAGTGAATTTGCTTGAAAAAACAAGCTGTTTATTTAACAGTGAGTGTGGCATTTCCCAAACATCACTCCGACATACATGTTAGAACGAAAGAGGATGGCTGACTATCTTTCGCTGCATAATGAGCGCTGACGTGGAAGAACGTGGAAGAAATGTCTCTTCTGTCTATAATCTGAAGTGTTCTATAATAATAAAAAAACAAGAACAAGATTATCAATGGTATGGTATGGTATGGTATGGTAAAACTTTATTAATTAAAGTCCTGCAGATCGTGAGTCTTCACGAAGCGGGCCGCTCCCACGTGGGAACCGGAAGGCCGAGCCTCTCGGCCGCATCGTGGGCCTGCTGGACAGCCCAGAGTTGGTCAGCCAGAAGAGGGCTGCGGAGAACCGCCTCCCATCTGGCCGAGCTGTTAGCGATGATAGAGCGTGACCGAGCACACCGCCAGAGCATATGGTCTAACGTGGCTATATCTCCACAATCGTGGCAGGTAGCGTTGGTGTAAGTATGCGGATAGATTTTATTTAAGAGCGATGGATTCGGATAGGTATTCGTTTGTAGTAGACGGAGCGTTAATGCTTGAGCTCTATTGAGGCGCGGATGAGGAACAAAGTAGGTTCTACGGCTGAGATAGTAGTGTTTAGTTATCTCGTTGTAGGTGGAGGGCGTGTCCCTGTTCTCTAGTGAGTCGGCTTCCGATTGGTCGAGGGTAGCGCGGTGGGCAAGTTCACGCGCAGACCCGTGAGCCGACTCATTGAGGTTGGGAGGAGCACCCTTTATCTGACCCTGATGTGCCGGAAACCAATAAATGAAGTGGTGCGTGATTGCCTTGCCCCCAAGAAGTCTGAGGGCCTGTTTGGAAATGGTGCCTTTTTCAAATGCTCTGACTGCAGATCTTGAATCACTATAGATGGCATCCCGTGAGCTATCTAGCAGGGCTAGTGCAATAGCCATTTGTTCAGCTATTTCGGAGTCCCTCGTCCGAACCGAGGCAGCATTGGTGATTCCTTGGCGACCATCAACAGTGACGATGGTGAACGCCTGACGTCCCTTACAAGAAGCGGCATCCACAAAGCTGACCTGTCGCTGATCATTGTGTATTTGCCTAAGGAGGTTGGCCGCCCTTGCCCTCCTTCTACCGCGATTATGATCGGGGTGCATGTTCCTAGGTATTGGCGCGACCGTAATGTTCTCACGAATCGACGGAGGAACGTCAGAGAACTCTTCTGCTACTCTATCGGGGTGATATCCGAGTTCCTGCAAGATAGATCTCCCTGCCTTCGTTGTTGTGAGGCGAGATAGCTGTGCGCGCTCCTGGGCCTCTGCGATCTCTTCAAGAGTGTTATGAATGCCAAGCTGCATTAATCGCTCTGTACAAGTGTATACGGGTAACCCGAGAACCCGTTTGGTAATCTTCCTAAGCTGTGCATTCAGTTTATCCCTCTCTGCCCGTTTCCATCGATGCATGGCTGCCACGTATCTAAAGTGGCACAGAACGAAGGCATGCATTAGTCGAATGAGGTTATCCTCCTTGAGTCCATGATGCCGATTTGATACTCTCCTGACTAAACGAACAGCACTTTCAGTTTTAGTAATTAGCTTGCGTATAGTCTTGCCATTTGTACCCCCTGACTCAACGATCATGCCCAAGACCTTGATTGAATCGACTTTGGGTATACGACAACCGGTTTTTGTACATAAGTTAATATCTTTGTCTTCTAACGATGTCCATCCCTTGGGCCTTGGACCGCGTTTCTTGGGACTATACAACAAAAGTTCCGACTTCAAGGGGGAGCATCTGAGACCGGTGGGTTCTAGATAGGTTTCAATAGTGTCTATTGCCTCCTGTAAGGCGCCCTCAACCTGACCGTCATTGCCTCCTGTGCACCATATAGTTATATCGTCAATAGACAAAGAAAATTCAATTTACATTGTATAAGGCCGAAGTACACGATGCTATAGCTTCCCTTTAAACAAAATAGTTTAGCAATAGCTTGACAAATTAAAGGATGGGTTCGTCAGCATTAAACGGGGCGACTGACTAAAGCCGCATTTTGACTACAATTGAGACATTATTACTTCACTTCACATTTCCCAGCGGGGGCTTTTATTTTCTTTATGAAGATGAATATTTTGTGCGACAGAAAACAAACGTACAAAAGACGATGGAAGCAAGAATGCGCTAGTACCACATAACCTTAAATGACGCCTCAGGCAGGGACAAAAGGAAATCAAGACGTAAGAAACTGTTGAAAAGGCCCACGTCTGAAAGAGGGGCACCCGGCTTTCACGATTTATCATCATGCCCAGCCAAAACGTCCTGGCAATGATTTCATTTCATTTCCTTCTCGTTTTCAGTTTCCTTCGTGTTCCGTTAACATGGCGTTGCTCTTCTTTATTCCAGAAGTAATTCTGGAAGAGAAACTGTTTTCGAGTCTAAAGAGCCTTTGTCGCCTAAAAGCAGATATTTTTAATACTTCGATATGCTTCCCACTTCTTCCTACCACTCTTCTCTTCTTTGTCTCCTCCTGGGGTTTCAGAGAACGTTTTGCGACAAGACATACAGACACACATGTACGACATACGTATTACTTTCTTCAACTTGACATCTTGTATGAATATTATTTTTCTTATTTTTATAGCGCACTACGAGCTAACAGTGACAGAAGAAGTAGCATTAGGCTCGACGCTATCCGTGAAATTGCAGTGGGAATTATAGAGTAAAGAAAACAAAGTTAAGTGACCCTTGGTGGCAGAAAACTCGCCGTCAATTTGTGAAGGCGTGCTGATCAATACGAATCGATCAACGATAGAAATTTACGAAGGCTTTTCCTCAATTTTTTCGTTTTCTTCGTCTACTTTGGGGCCGTATTTAGAGAAAAATAGTTGGTGAAAAGTTCTGCAGCGTAATCGTCATGGATTTCGCATTTTGAATACAAGCCACAACTTTTAATGCTGCATTATTCCATTTCAGTAGTGAGAGGCATATCTGCAGTACACCTTAACGTGACAAACGTCATCCTCATGGTGCCACATCTAACACGGAATGTGTCGCATAAATTAACTGTGGAAGCCTAATGCCTGAAAAATGATAAGCCAGAACTACAAAAAAGATGCCTGCAGCAGTACCGCTACTAATATTCACTTTACTTTTGAAAGACATTGGAAACAAGGAGCCTTACTTCAGAAGCAGTCAAAGCAGCTTTGGTTATGTTGAAATGCTCGAATTTAAAGCTTGTATCTTTTGACAAGTACGTTATTGTACAAATAAATGTGGAAAACCATCATAACTACTCAGCCGGTCTCGCGTTGTCTTCTTTGCAGTTCACCTTAAAAATCGTCTAGAAATCGTCTTTTTTGTACCTGATTTCTTAAGCTTAATTTAACTTTCAGGGAGAAAACGTTTTGAATCATCTCCCAAACATTTGTCACACTTGTTTCAACCTTGGCTTCGACAGCTCCAATAGACAACATACTTCAGAAAGAAGTGAAGAAGCAAAATAGTGGGTTTAAAGCTAATGCATTTTGTCGTAGTCGATGTATAGCGGCGATCTAGTGACGCAACCTATCCTTTATATATGCCCATCACCCGACCGTGCCCTCTGCAAATGATGTTTTGCGCACAAGCTATTTGAGGTTAGGTGAAGCACCTTTAGCAGGCATTTGATTCGATGAGATGCGTACAGCGGCATCTCAAGATGCTTTTCTTTCGAATCCTATAGCTCACATCTTTCGCTAAGGAGTACGACCCACGTTCACGTTGCTCTCATAACTTACCTATCATTAGGGCAGTTTCTACGTTAAGAGATAGCAGAGAGAGATAGACAAATAAAAGCAGAACGAGGAAATTTAAATCAAAAACAATAAACTAATTTTTTATGCGCTTCAAGTTTCCGAGCATAGTGTGAGCTTCAAGGTCACTATATGAATATGTAGCTAATTGGATAAAGAGCTTCATAGTGTACTTGATACTCTTGCCTATAAAATAGTTTATATATGCGAGGTTGACGTAAATAAAAAGGAAACAAACACGTTTCGCTGTTTGGGGACGGTTCTCTACATCTCCTATTACTATTTCTCTACTCATGAAACATTTTTGGTTTCTTGTTCCCAGCACGCGCAACCTGAGTGCCGCCCCTGCAAATGTAAGCCAGCTTTATTGCAACACCTTTTTGTGGCGCTATTTGCTGTTGGTGTCTGCTTTACAACAGACGCGTTATTCTGCGCAGTTACTCTCAACGGAGGAAGTGGAGAGGAGGGAATTTGGAAAGCTCGCGCAGGCCATGCGAATTCGAAGCAAGAAAGTAGGCAGCATAGATTGCGCACTTCAGGCAACCATTCTGTTAAATTGACGTGGTACATAGGATAACAAAGGCTTGCCTGATATGTGAAATTTGATAGCGGAAGACCGACGCGCTAAAGGGGGTTTTTGCTTGAGCTTAACACACGTCCCTCGCTGTGTAGCTCGTCCTACTTCTCCCCCACTCTGTTTACACCAAGTCACTGTGCACTAGCCAACGCTGTTCATTTCAGTTTATTCCTGGATTTCACTTTGTTTTTCACTGCTATTGGTTCTACGAACATTGTGGTCTTAATATGCTGCAGATTTTCATATCAAAGTCACATACCAGCAAATACTGCGCTTTATTCTAAGATCTTTCTTGAATTGATCAAGTTACAGTAGGCTTAACTATATGAAACTCATGTACTTTTTTATGCCTAATGTTTGGCAATCCGCGTTTCCTGAAACTAGTATTTGTATGGTAAAACCATCGGGTTATCTATTTCCTAAGCTCGGTTATATTCCTCTGCAATAAACTGTTCCTAAAAAAACATACTTGCTTCTGACTATTGCGGATTCTTCGCTGCTATTTTTCGGGCGCAATAAGTATGCATTTGCGAAGCACAGGAAAGTAAAATTTAGTTCCTAGCCAGTAAGCAGAATCTTGTTTTAAGCGCAGCCTCAAAACTATCACATTAGGGCTTAGCGGTACTCGTATGAGCGAAGGTTCTAGAACTCGACAGAAGATGTACATCGCGAAGGAATACAATTTGAGTTCAATTTTCCGCTTCCACATCTCTAAGCACGGTTCGAAAATTGGTTTTTCATTCCTCTGTTCGTTGCGAAAGTAAGAAAACGATTTCGGAGACTGGTCAATGACCTCGCACAGCACGCGTAATACCCGCAGCGAACAAAAGAATTCCGACAACCACGGAGCACATGCTTGCGCCCCAGGTGTCGCGTATGACTCACGTCGTCTGGAATGGCAAAACCTGCGTGTAACAAACCGCATAACAGACCGCGTGGCTCTTAAGCGGTTGAAAAAGTAACCATCACACAGAAAGCCAGAGCGTTGATGAGGCCTGGTTTGTTATTCGCATTTCAGCAAGAAGTAAAAGAATGTGCTGCGGTAGTTTGTAGTAATTTCCTGTGCGGCAAGCTCCCTCTGTCTCTCTTTTTCAAAGCGTGCCTTTTCTGAACGATAACGCGCCGCAATATCATAAAATGTACATTGCGAAGTGTTTTTTGTTTTCTGTAGTAAATAAGGCTGCACTGAATATTTGCTCCTAACGGTGCTGCTACCGGCTTACGACTGCAGGAAGGGGGCGACAGCACAATGTGAACCCACGTTATCAGCAACGCGTACGATCGAGGCTTGAGCGCTAAAAGAACCAAGGCGTCGTTTGGTTGCTACCATTGTGGGCTTTGAAAAGCGGACCTTACGCTTGCCGTTCATAGAGTATACAAAGGAAACCGCATTCTGCAGGCCGTTATGACTGCGTATACATAGGGCATACTTGCTTTTTATCTGTTATTGGCATTTCTCCGCTGGTGGTTTATGTTTATTCGAGCAATGGGTAGGGCCAAGACTCTATATACCGAACAGGTATGTTGTATACTCACAGATTTCTCTGCCTCGTTCGTTAAGTTTTATTGTTGTGCATATCCCACGAAAGTCTCATTCAAGTCCAGCATGCATCCGATGGCCATTGGATGCGGCACAGCTACATGAATAAGATAGAAATGAAGAAAAAAAAGAACACCTTCCATCGAATGTGAGATCACGAGAGAACTTTCGCCCGCGGATGGGATGGTATTGATACCAACAGAGCAGCGAAAAAAAAGTTCAAATGTGGAATCGATGTTTTCCTGGACGAAAGCCTTCTTCGAGCGCCTCAGTATTTGACTACCCACTCTACATTTTTCAGCGTGTTTTTCTTTGCGTCGATGCAGCATTGAAAGGCGCCTTCATGAACAGCACTCCTTCGTGCGATGAATAACGTGCGGTAAAGGGAGCACAATTATGTAAACTCTACGGTACTATCAACGTCGGTGCCTTGACTAGGCACCGATGCAACTGTGATGCTTTAAAGCCACCTTTTGACCGATTGCACTTGAAGCAGTTGCAGTAAGAGGCGATAAAATAAATTTTAAAGCACGTAATCCTGACATGCTGGCGTCCTTTTAAAGCGCAGCTTTCTGTCAAAAACTCTCCCGGACTTCTATGACCTTGGCTGCTGGGTGTTGCTGTCCTGCCGAATAGCTAATACTGAAAAAAAAACATTATTACGTGCATAATGGTGACATCGAACCTCAGTCGCTCGGCACTGCAGCCCGATGCTGCAGGCCGATGCCCGATTAGGTCACTATCGCATTTTGTTCTTCGATAGCATTTATGACATCATGTAGATACAAGGATCATACTATACGCGAGAAACGTGCAAGCACTAGCCAGCACAATTCATTGCCTAGGAAGGACATATAAGTCACGTTGAACACACCGTGCATCACACAAACGCTACAACCAGCTTTGAACTTTAAACAAAGCGGCAACAACAAGCAACTTACCAAGAGGTGGTACCAGTCTGGTTGAGAACATGGAAAGTCATACATGCGTTTCAAGTGTCCAGTCATTACAGAATACTGAAATTGCGACGAACTAACAGGTTCAGCGTTTTGGCACAACATGCGTGGCTTCCATAAGCTGTGTAGTCCAAGTAGAAAAAACAGATCAAATGGCACGTCTTCACTGTTGGATGCAAACTAGTATCGAATGGTATGCTGATTCAAAATGAAATCTTTCTTAAGAGTTGGCTGAAGCACATCCCAAAATAATTCTGCACCAATACAACTTATGAAGCAATGCTCTATAGTCTCGGGTACGTCGCAACGGCGACAATTCAGAATGTATGTTTTTTTTTTCAATTTGTTCATGTATGGGAGTCCCCCTGACAATTTCTAACTTTGGAGCTCCCTGTGTAGTGCTAATTTTGTATACAATTCTTTGTACAACTGGCGTTGTTGATGAATAAACTTGAACTTGAACTTAAATGCCTTCTTTCTGCAACGATGTTTTCACAGGTAACGTTTCCCTGTGAAACTTTAAGAAAAAAAGTTTTAGTAGACGGGGGGAAAAGCATTTGCGGACTTGCTGAAGTACGTCATGCATGGGGAGACTGGAAAATGTAGAATGGCAAAGGGGGAAGTGGGCAAATTATTGGTATCAAATCTTTATAGAGTTGCTTTCTGGACGCTGTATAGAGGTACTTAGTAGAAAACCGAACCAAGAGGAATGGCACAGCGACATATACTTCAAACATAAAACACCACGAATAAGATCGTTCAGTATATTGGAAAGAAACTACCAGGTTGGATAAAGCATTGACTAAGTTACTTGCAAGAATGATCGTAGTATTGGGTGTAAAATATGGTGAAACAGAAGAAATAACAATATCTCTCACAAATATATGTACCAGATCAAGTCCACCAGCACATATGGATTTAAAGATATTATCTTGCCTCATGGGCTCATAGACCGAAGAGAACTCAAAGGTAGCAAATATTCTATAAAAACCTTGAATTGCAGTCCGGGCGCAATGAAGTATATGGGGTACACAAAATATTTTCTTAGTAAGAAACAAATCACAAGCAGCTGCTCTAGCAAATATAGAAGGATGGTGTGGCGTAAAAATATCCGCATGGCGTTGAAGGTCTGGCACACGCTTTGGCCAGAAATGTGCACAAAGCTTATACACATCAAGGGGAGCATCAAAATACTTAGGTGGTGTAGTTATTCGCTCTATACCACCGTAATGAATCCGTGTACATACCCATAAATCAAACCGAAGGCTTGGGCTTTCTGGCTACTTTATCTGTGCACTAGAAGCCATAGCATATTTTTCATTAAGCGATTGAACTTTGTTAATGCTCGGTTTGTCTGAGCGGACAAAGACTCTAAACGTCTACATTAGTCAATGATTTGACTTCTGAGCCCAAAATTATAATATCATGTATATCACTCCATTTTAGAATGCTTATGTACAATGGCTCTAAATCAGAGACAAGTAGAAGTGGCCATCAAGGGCAGCCCTGTTTTAGAGAGGAAAGAATAGGCACTGGCTAGGACAGGTCACTATTACCAGTGATAATGGTAGAACTGTTAGCGCAGCACATGTGAGCACCTTCGTAAACAACGGGGCCAAGAGTAACGTATTCCAAACGTTTGAAAAAGGAGGCGTGGTTCGGCCAGTCAAATGCGTTTGCTAAATTGATCTGAAGCAGCGCAAAATGGTCGCAGTGGGTGTGAGCAATATTGAAGTTGTGTTCGGACTAGATGTAAGTTAGTTTGTTTGAAACGGTATTTTATACCGCACGTCTTTTGACGTCAAATACGTCACGACATTGCATGCTGCAGTCGACTAGGTAAGACGTATGCAGAAATTTTGTAGTCTAAATTCATCAGCATAATGGGTCTATAGCATTCTACGGACCGTAGTTTTTCTTTCTCACTATATGTAGGGATTAGAATAACATGACTTTTGGTAAATGATCGTGATAGGCAATCTGCATCAAAAGTAGCAGTGAGAACTTCAATGAAAAAGCATTTATTTAAATTTAAAGGCTTTATAAAAAATCATGAGGCATTCCACAGTGAACGTAGTTGACCAGCGAAGCTGGTTAGCACCCGACATGAAGGCGACACATAATTTTGAATGAAGGTACGAACTCAATTATCATATTGACGGGTGGTAATCTTGACGAAAGGTACGCACACTCATTCATTGTTCTGGTCGGTGGTCATTATTTCACTCGCAACTGCAATCATATTCTTTGATAATGCCAAATCGATGCACGTACGCCGCTGGGTGTTCGGTTGGGCCAAATCGGTGTGGCATCGCAAGGGATATGTTTGCAACACGGAACGCGTAAACCGCTCCCTTTTCGGTACCGACACATCCACATTGAAATCACCGACAACAACAGGGGTAATGTCATCGTAGCTAATTGACACAAAGTGAGTAGCCATGAAGCTTACGTTACTATGAGTCATGGCATTCTTTTGCTTGCTTGCGGGGGTATGAGCCATTGATGATGATAGTTTTCGACATGCCGTTCTGTATGTTGTATGCATCATTAGAAAGAATTCAAGCACTGTTCGCTTCACTTTACCGAGTGTTTGTAGCCTTTGCCTAACGCGGCTATGATATCATTTGAATATGCACCAGGCATTTCTTATTGCAGCAAATGAAGTTCATAATGACTTTCCCGCATCATTTTTTCTTTGCCCATCTGGAAAAACGACGTGATGGAGCTAACTGCATAGCTAAGTTTCGAATTTTCAGTTTAAACGTGTCCCAAGCTGCAAATAAGCGTAAATTCTTATAAAAGCTAGATGTTAGCAATGAGCGCATTTGATATATGAAGCTTTTAATGGTAATTAGGCTTTAAGTTAGCTTCCATAGCTTAAGTTAGCGCTTAAAATTAGTGCGACTATTATCACCAAACCGCACGACCACCACCATGGTCAGTGAATGAAATAGGTTGCACTTCACATGAAATGCGGCAAGTTAAGAGTGCTGAAGAAACATATTCGCGATCTAGGCGAGCATGAGAACGCCTTTGGAAATGTGTGTAGGAGTAGCGACTCCTGTTGCAGAAGACCAGATATTATTAAGGCAAGCCTTGTCAGTGATGCATGCTAGTACTTCAGTACAGTGCTGTTCACCCTACTAGCTGACTAGCACGGGCCAGATGGAGTGCATGCACTATTAAGCTCTCCCATGAGAACGACAGAGCGAGCGCAATATAGCAGGTTGACCGTAGCTTCAGAAAACTTAATTCGATTAGCTTCATCCTTGAAAGCATAAACATTGACGACACGCCACAGCACATCATGCAATTGAAAAGCGCTACTTATGAAGCGGCCTTGGCTGTCGATGTTATAAATAATTCAAGAAAAAAGAATATTTTTCTTTAAAAACAGATAACTGGCCCATAGGCCAATAGAATGGCAAGCGCAAACAAAGTAACCAGTGAGAAAACGCTGCAGGGCACTATACTGGTGATATCATCGCTCTCTAACTTTGTCGCCTGAATGGGGACAAAGTGAAAGCGGCCATGAGATGGTAATCTGCGCAACTGTACCTGCTTCTGTTGAGAGCTCAGCCTTCGTACAGCAGCTGTTACAGCACCATGGTGGCTAAACATTTTTGAAATATTGCATCGAGTTTGGTGCTGCCTCTCGAGAGGCGACACCTGGGTTCTTGACCTTGGTCATCGAGAACCTCTCATCTTAGATGCTTTACGACGAAGTCCTTGCAAGGCAATGTCTCTGGCTTTCGTCTTCTCCCCTGACTTTGTCTCATGCAAGCTTCGGTGCTTTGCCACCACACCAGCACCAGGCGTATTTTCAATAAGATTTTCGATTGCTAGGCGGTGGCCCAGCACCCTGCAAAGCAAGCGATGGCACGTTACAGGCATGTACATCACAAATTTCTTGTGGCGGGAGTCATGACACGGTAGAAGTAGTCACCACATCTTCCTGCGGACGGTGGACGGTCTGCACAGCTTCAGACCATTCCTCTTGCGATGGTGCATGGTCCGAAAGCGCAGTTGGTGTATAACTCCGCTTACTTGCTGCTTAGTAAACGGGGATGTACCTTGAGCCCCATATGTCGTTGATCCGATGGCTCCGGAACGCGTCCTCAGGGGGACGCGTGCCGCACCAGAGCTTGTCGGCATACGTCAAAGCTGAGTGTCCAAATCGGCGACAGTAACCACCAGGAGGTGTACGACACTGACGGCATATCTGTCTAACTTAATTACAGCGAACACAGAGTGGTGAAACAGCCCGAAACTGCCCAATAGAGCTGATCACTTTAACGTCAGTGGTGTTACGTAGATCATCTCCGAATCTCTGAGACCATGGTCGTGACATGGATGTCCAGCAAGGTTGGCATTAAGGAAGGCGGAATTCATTACAAGCTTACCCATAGGTAAAGGGGGAAGTACAGTCCAGTAACTATTACTGCTGGCTGACGCGTGAGTAGCGCCTCGGCCCAAGGCCGATTGAGCCTTTTCGGTGGGGCGCATCGGGGAACACAGCCGTTCGAAACAGTGTCTTCTTCATCTGCCACTATTGCCTGAATGCTTCTACCGCTCCAAAGCGAACAAGCTCATTTAGATGACCCTGTGTGTTACATTGCGTAATACGGATGCGCAAATTAAAGCACATTCGGGAGCGCCAGTTCCCCTTACGCCAAAGGCGCAGGAATGAAACGAGTAAATTCAGTGCATTTGATTACCCCTTTCCCGAAGGCTTTGCTTCAGATACATACGATGATGTGCGTTGGATCTGCATATATTTTTTAACTTGATGTTTCTCAGGAAATAAATATACTTGCAAGATAAACGCGCTTAGCCCAATTTACGCACATTACTAGATGTTTCTCTGTGCAACAATTATACCAAGTTTCCCCAACAATCTGCAGACGTGTTTTCAAAGATGCACCGTATGTGCTCCACAATTCTTGCACCCACACTAGCACCTATTTTTGCTATTATCTGTGTTTGCATACAGACCGAACAGTTCCAATTGACGGAATTGAATCCTTTCGGCTTCAATAACTGCAAGGATATAAAGCTTCCCATTTTTATCACTAAGCTCGACGTTCATCTCAAAGAGCGCGTGAGATTTTTTTCTAGGATGAAATTGCCTTTTGTGTCTTTTTTAATGTTTCAGTTGGTTAAGTAACGTATTTTCGAAGTCAGGCCTAATCTGAATGAATGATTCTGGGGTATAATTTACAGCAAAGGAAGAGAGCGAGGGAGGATAAGGATGTTCAACCAAAGTGGAAATGTGCATTGCATTTATGTACTTTTCCACGGCTTGTGCAGCGATTAATTGAAATAAGGAGAAACAGGACTGTGTTTTCAATCTCTCAAGACAAGTTAGGGGGCTAGTTCTCGTCGGATGCGGCAGACAGAAATAAAATCTCAAACTTTATAATTATGGTTGTCTTCTATAGACAAGCAAAAAAAAAGCGTTCTTATTCTAAGCTTTAGCCAAAGTCAAACCGAGAGATAAATTGTTGTGAGCTCAGTCACTGCTGTAAATGACGGAACGAGATATTCCCTCCGAGTATAGTTTTTAATGAAAGCAGAAGACACCTTCTATACAAGTCAGTGCACCACAACGCCGCAGAAGCAAGCGGTCCTTAATAAATCTCTGATTCCAGATAATCCTTCTCAGAGCGAGGCTCAGCGTCAGTGCCTCTTAGGCTTCCACGAAAACGGATGCCTCTTAATTATGGAGTCTTATCCCGGATAACCCAAACTTAATATTGGCGCTGACGCGTCTCCCTTTCCGTGGGATCAAGATTTCCAGTCGTTAAAATGTACTTCCTTCCCGAAAGTTTGTCATTAATGAGAAGACAGCATTTTA
Source organism: Dermacentor albipictus (assembly GCF_038994185.2). Taxonomy (NCBI): domain Eukaryota; kingdom Metazoa; phylum Arthropoda; class Arachnida; order Ixodida; family Ixodidae; genus Dermacentor; species Dermacentor albipictus. The sequence continues at coordinate 128,528,188 of NC_091824.1, forward strand.
CCTGCTCTCATCACTGCGCAGAGTCCAGGTGATTAGCTGATTGCGTTTCCACTCAGTGCGTTAAGCAGGGCTGTCCAATTGCCACCCACTAGGTTTCCTTTAGGCATTATTGCTGCTTAAATGTGACCACCTGCGCAGACAGTGGAGGGTATTAGGTCGTTCAAGCAGATTTCAGCGACTGTCATTTTCATGATCCCTTCTGAAGCTTCAAAGTTGGTCGCGTCTGGACACAGCATTCGAGAAGTTGCATTGACTGCAATCTCTGCAGCACATTTCCGAACTTCCTCAAACTGAGATAACTTGCCCTTACATACATAGGGCCACTCTTTCGAACATTACTGAGAAAGCCGGACGTGTAGTTAATGCCTCATCTTCAATTTTTAGGTTACATTATGCTTCGCTATGTAGATAATAATGTCATTCTGTAACACGGTACCTCCAACGAATACTACTAATTCACGCGATCAGGAAGAAGTAAGCCTCCGTTTTAAGAGGAGCAAATCCAATTTGAGGGATTACTACATTTATACTTCATTAAGCGCTTATGCAACTTTATGCTGGACTCGTGGTTAGTGATAGTCAATCGTTCGTTTTCAATGCATGCTAAGCTAGAGCAATGAATCAATGTCACCAGAAGAACGGACAGGCTCGTGTTCACTGAAATAAAGATCAAACAAAACTAGGAGACATATTAAAGCCAACTAAAGCCTAATGCAACAAATTAAGCTTAATTAGATGGCGATGGCACCCTCGGTAGAAGGAGGGAGGGATGATATTGAGCATGACAGTTGAAGTCGACCATATACATAGTATTACTTTAAAAAGTGATTTTCGTTTTCTGGGAGACACCACGCACAAAGTTCAGCCCTTCTTCACTAGAACATCTCGGTGGGCTAGTTAAAACAATTTCGTTAACGAGATGAACTCAAATAAACAAATGAGTTCACGACACTGAAGGAAATATATGCTGTTAGGCTGCGTGATTCGCGCGGTTTATCCAGAGAGCTTGCAAGGACGTGTAGCATCTTCGGCCGCAGCTTGTTGGCTGTGGCTTTGCTGCTGCTGAACTCGCCTCGGACGCCGCATTTCAGTGGGGTCGAAATGCAAGAACGGTGTTTTAGTTAGCTTTAGGTGCAACGTATAGAACTCCCAGGTGAGCAAAATTAATGCAGCGCCTCTCCCAATGGCATGCGCCATGGTTGTGGTTATGACCAGTAAAACCACAAAAGTTATTTTTTTGAGCGATGCCTGTCATTGGCTCTTTCCCCCTCTCTGCGGGTCGTTTGCATGTTTGTATCTGGATCTTTATGCCATTATAACCGATAGCTGAAGCGGCAGCTGCGGGTTCTTTTAATTATGTCCGAGACTATTTCGCTTTCTCTTCAATTGCATGAATAAGGGAGCTCTTTTATCGTTTTTGCCATGGCGCGTTTCAGAAAGAAAATGTTGCGCCCTCCTGCCTTCTCACGCAAGGTTTCTATGCTAAGATGGTTTTAAGCTTCTAGACTCAAAATAAACAACGAAAAAGGCATCTTCAATACGGCAGCGTTTATTAGCAATCATCTTTACCCTGTGAACGTCTGGGCTTTGGCTTTAATCACGTCGCCTATAACAAGTTTGGCATCGACATGGGCAAGCTCAACGCACCGCAATGGTTCGTTTATGTTATGCAATGGGGGAGCCGAGCTAGGTATGCCCGGTATCTGCTCATCCCGTATTAAGGACTGCTCCAGTGAGTATGCGCTGGAGTAAAACATTTGAGTCGTACATGGGCCGCAGTTAGGGGCTCCGTATTCATGATAGCAGCGTGCATACGTGAGTCGAGAGCTGAGTTGTCCTCGAAGTGATGTCCTCTGCCGAGATGCGCCTAAGTTTCACATTGTGCGTGGAGCATATTTTAGGGGGCGCTTCTGAAGCAGCTGTTCAGATGCATGCATGGTCCAATTCTTGTAGTAACTGAGTCGTTTGTGTGCGCTTGAATACTCACCAGTAACCAGGAAAAACAAAATAGGCGTTCTCCACATGCCGAATGTTCGCATAATGGCGTTGAACTCAGCATGTTAAATATCACCCACGAGAAAGCCAGCTATTGAGTGGGTTGCTGAAAATAAAAAAAGAAAATGCCAATTTGTGAGTGAAAAGTCCGCATTTCTTGGACAAACGTCATCAGCTTGCATTTCCGATTTTATTGTGAATTTCCACCTTGTATGGTCAGGCGTCCAAGATCAGTCGTCAAACGCTTACGTGGATTGTGAAAGCCAAGTTTTTTAATTGGGTGGAATAATTGCCCTGACGGGAGAAGGAAATATAACCGAAGCCATCGACAGCAAGCAATGCGACTTCGTTCGACAAAACATGGCTTTGAGCCGCTGCAGCGGTAACTGTAAATACATTTGCTTAAAACACCCTAGTGCAGCGAACGCAGTGCGTACTAAAGAAATGGACAGTGTTTTCTTGCACGCAAAGAATACGCCAGTGACTGTATTAAGGAATTTTAGCCTGTTAAAGCAACAGTGCGGCAAGGCGAGACACTGTATTGAACGTGTCCGGATTATTTGAAGTACTCGGGTTTTTTCAGCGTGCACCCATCGTGCGAGGGTATTTCTGTTTCGCCCTTATTGGAATGGGGCCGATAATTGAAACCATGGCCTTGCGCTCAGCAGGGATATGCGCCATATGACTCGTCTTGTCGGCGCAGAAGGCTCATAGCAGCAAGTTTACCTTTGTTCATCCGCATGCTATTGCCATCCCAGTAGGCATTGCTGTTCATTCACCGATCAGTTCCATGAAATCATCACTACCCAGAGTTTTTTGCAGTGAGCTACCACCACAATTAAGGCCTAGAAGAGTTAACTAAAAGTTGACGATGGAGTTTTGATAAAAAAGCACGAAAAATATGCACAATACAAAGATGCAAACGAAGATAACGGAGGAATCTCGGAAGAGAGCTGCATTGGTGGAATCTATCATTGTGGTTTAAAAAGCGCGTTTCAAGCGCCTCTTAAAGAAGAAGAAAACGAGCCAGGAGTGAAAAAGCAAATCTAGAAAATGATGAAACTGTGGGCGCGAACACGAGCACATATTTCTGCCTGTTCCAGGATAAGGCTGCGTTGCAGACGGCAAATGCATATCCATAGCAGCACCTCTCTGTACGTATTGTGGCCAGGATGTTTCTACCGGAAGCTATTACATTTCGTTCTTCGCATTGCGAAACATCTGCAGACCGGCTATCCAGTTTCTTTCTTCGTTGCCTTCCTGTCCACTACTGCCTTAAAGGGCGTGCTAGTCTCATTAAATTCTCGGTTTAACCGTGACTGCTCTAAGAGAAGGCTAAAACGCCTATGTGCACTGGAAGCGAGCATACATCTTGATAAGTACCCCATTGGCTTATCCACAATAAATCACCGAATAACACCAAGTCGGTAGTTTAAGATTCACTTCTAAACCAGTTGAAAGACATGAGCAACCGAACTTGTTAATGTCATGAATCAGTCTACGAGGATGGAATTTTCCACGCACTCCGGGCGATGCCTAATATGGAACCGCGACTCCCGTTCTTTACCAATTCGTCGATTTGGGAGCTTACGTCTCCTGAGACGTTCACCAGTGCATGACTCGAGGTTTGTTCATTTCAGAACGCTGCAACTAAGCTCCTAATTTGTGCTCGCAGGCTCGTTTCTATGGTTCTTCCGATTAAAATCCACTTGTCGAATATGTTCACTCGTCCAGTTATCGAATAGAACTTGCGTAATTTGACAGAGCTGTCAGTAGGCACTCTCTTCGGCAATGTACTCTTGCAGTAAGATGTCTTTATTTTAGCGCCACGTTTCATTGCCAAGATTTCCACGAGAAAAGTAATTTGTTTCCTAACTCGATTATCAGGCTGAGCTTGGATCTTGGATCTTGAAGGAGTCGCTTCTATATTTATTACTTCTCTCCACCTTGCGGGTTTCCGCAGAACTACTACGTCAAGCTTGGATCTTGTGCCTTTCAGGACAGGGTTCGCAAACTTTTTGTGCGGTATTCATTAAAATAAAAAACAATCGCCACTTTTTTTACGTGCTGCTTGCGTTGAAAGATCCTTAGCGCAGCAACTGCCGAACGAGATAACAGTGGGGCAGGGATGTCCTAATGTTGTCCTTGCGCTACGTGTCAAAGCACTGCCTTCTTCAGCTCATGTGGCTTCGTAGAACGGCATAACGTTGGAAGCTCTGCGACGAAAATAAATCAGAAAACGGAGTATTGGCTCTTTTGTCGGATGCTGCATATTTTGCCTCGTTTTCGAACCGTTACATGTTTGAAGTCGCTGTACCTTGCAATTCCAAGAGCGAGTAAACGATACACGTAGCCGAATAAGGGAGCAGAAGAGACATACTCAAGCAAAGCACCAGAATTAAAAAGAAACTATACCGGGGGGATTTTTACTGATCGCTAATCCTCAGCGGAAATTGGCTGCCGAAGGTGCGCGAGGGAATGTCGCGTTCCTGCAAAACTTTGGCAGCTGCAACCAAAGCGCAGCGAAAGGAAAGGTGTTCGACTTATTTTATTAAGGTGCCAGCAAAATTATTCTTTCTCTGATTTCACGTGACAATTTCTTGTGAATCTTGTCTAACGCCACGCTACAAAAAACTACACCTTTTAAATTTTGTTTGTTTTGTGCGCATGCAAAACTAAGGTCGAATTTACGAATTACAATTTATAATTCACAAAGTGCGCTTTGCAATTTGCTAGTCGCCTTCGCTATTAGTATGTCCAGTATCATCATTAACTGAAATTTGCTCTTATAGATACAGCGTACGAGCTTTTTGCGAATGGGAGCCCGTCTATCCTTTGCGTTGCAAATTCATAACGAAAATCTGTTTTAATCCATATGGCAGCGGCACCTGATAGATTAGCTAATAAGCAATATAAAGTTGCTTCAGCGAAATAGTGTTATAAAAATATATGTTCTCTTACCATCAGAAAACTTGGTCGCTACATTGGTTCAAGATGAAAGATAGTCGTGAATGGCATTGCAGAACAGTTCGAAACAGGTTGATGTTTTCACCAGCAGTTGTACTCAGTCCAAGTACACGTCGTAACTCCCTGCATAGTCAAACACTTTCAGGATCTGGATGTCTCTGTAAGCAGACTCTAAAAGTGGTAGTCTGTTTCACTGTAGAGTAGAACAGTGAGATGAAAGTTAACGAAATACTGAACTATTTGCACCAAGGCAATCACTCTGTAAATTTGAAAGAACGAAGTCATTACAGAAAAGCAGTCATGCTAAAATACTGTTTTATTGATGCGCCCTTTCATGTTTAAAAGTGTATGCACTAAAAAGTAAAAGCATCAGTAAAATATTGCACCTGTGGATGAAGTCGGTCACTTCTCGTCATTATTGCTCACTCTTCATGCACAAGTCATCTGCAAGTCTATTCTGCGTGAATTTTTTTAAGGTTGAAGGTAGACAACGTGCAATATGAACACAGCACCAAATTATTGTACCTGATGCTGTAGTAGGAATCAGTCGCTGTCTGTTTTTATTTTAAGATACATTGTGTAAAACACCTACCCACGGAAATCTCCTGCCCGCCATCCCACATGCAGCAAAGCGAGAGGTACGTTAGGCTTTAAACCAACACCTAGCTCGCGTGTCGTTCTTTTTCGACGCAGTTGAATTCACGGAAAAAGTGTCTTTCCAAACATTGTGCTCTCCGTCCATGTACCAAATAGCAACATGGCGGAGTTCACTTCTGCACGTCTTCTCAACACAGTGCGAGTTTCAGGTCGTACCCTGGATCAGAAATACGGAAGCCCCTTATCGTGGGACTATTCTTCAGAGTGAATCCGAAGACTCCCTTATATGCTAGCAGTCTGCACACCTTGTGCCCTCAGTATTTTGAATGACAGCGGCGTCAGCTTTGGTTGTTATTCTCCTTAGTAAAGATGAATAACAAGCAAAATCAATTCATTCGGGGAGAAAAGAAGGTACATTAGGAGGAGGATTACATATTTTCAAGGGGTTTTGTATAATGAGTGATGGTGAAGGCTCTATAGTTTGCTGTAAGGAGCGATAGCTTGCTGTTTTGTTCTTGTTTTCGTCTACATTTTATGCCACCGTATTTATATTATTTCTCGGGCCTCGTTTACCTGTAATTTTGCTTTTAAAATTTGCAGTAAGATCACTTTCTTGTACCCGCCGCCACTGCTCAGTGGTTATGCACGAGGTCGAGGGATCAAATCCCGGCCACGGCGGCCGCATTTCGATGGGGGCGAAATGCGAAAACACCCGTGTACTTAGACTTAGGTGCACGTTAAAGAACCCCAGGTAGTCGAAATTTCTGGAGCCCTCGACTACGGCGTGCCTCAAAATCAGAAAGTGGTTTTGGCACGTAAAACCCCATAATTTAATTAACTTTCTTGTCGGAGACTTAGCTTATCTGGCGTAAGAATGGGGGGAGCCCGTTTTGTCGCTTGTAAATATCTGTAGCAGCTTGACATGTGAACGCGTTGCTTCTTCACTCTGCATTGGTGAATGTGTACGAACTACATGTATCATTACAGATTGAATTACTCATGAAGGTTCTCACCTTAGTGAGGAAGAAAGAAACTTCTGCTGGTATGGTAGAGGGACTCCTTCACTGGCCATCATCCCTTTAGGCTTTCGTAAATAGCATGAAAGGACATTCTATAGTTCCTTTCCAGTGGCATAGCCCGGAATTTCGTTTCGGGGGGCTCACGTTGCAGCTCGCCCTCCTCCTTATAGAATTTGTCGTGGGATGCAATACATGAATAATATCTGCACCGCCAAAGATGCTGCAAACGAATTCTTGAACGCTACGCACTGTCAGTACAAGTAAAATATGTATTTTGTTTTCATAAACCAATATATCTGGATGTGCCAAAAATTATGCCGGAAATAACCGATATCAATGCTTCAATGTTTTTTTAATTTATTTTACATAAAAGAAACATATCACGCGAACTTTATATCATACTACATCAATTCGAAACGAGCAAAGCAATGCATGCTGCTCATATGAAAAAGCATAAAGGCGATGAAATGCACAAGCTGAGGACCAATGTTTTAATAGAACTTTCATTCAAGAACTTTGTTTACATTTTTGTACATATGCAATGGCCAGGAAAAATCTCAAGGACACTGTCTTTCGTTCAAATGTATTGCGCAGGAGAAGCTGTCACCGGTCGTGTATTATAAGTAATTGCACCGCAGTTATAGTCGCAACAGAGAGTACATGTAAAAAGCAGGAGTTCTGCAATATATACATTCGAAATGCAAAGATACAATGGAATATCCAAATGCGAAGGCACAGGTTGATAAAGGGAAAACCACTGTCACTGGAAACAACGTTCACTGGATGTATACACAACACCTCGCAACCAGATATTTAAATATACGTATAGATCTCCAGTAAATCTACTGACCTAAGCAAAAGTCGCTGTATATAATACGTCCAGCACGGTGCGTGGTGAACATGTTATCGCCCTTGGACTTTATATAGAACATTACGGGGACGGCGACGGCAGGATTGCGCCTGAAGTGTCAATAAAATATAATAATAATAATTATTATCGGGTTTTACGTGCCAAAACCACTTTCTGATTATGAGACACGCCGTAGTGGATGACTCCGGAAATTTTGACCACCTGGGGTTCTTTAACGTGCACCTAAATCTATGTACACAGGTGTTTTCGCATTATAAAATATAATAAGAGCATTCGGCAAAGGAAGAATCTCGTGGCCCATTACTTTCCGCAAAAGAAGTAACAAAATCGAACTTTCACCATATGACAGTTCGGTGCACCGCAACGTCTTCTTTCTTATTTTTTGCGCGGCGGGGCCACCAAAATGAAAGAAACGTGAAGGAAAGCATGTTGGTAACAATCGAATGCCTATTTTAGGCACCTAATCTGATTACCTAAGGAATATCTAAGAAAACGTGAGGTGCTTGATCCACTGAGAACCATACGCATAGGGCTCGGTATCCTTCACCGGCGAGACCCAAGTCTTTCCGAAGAGATTGCGATAACATCAAGATGACGGTGATGCCCTCAAGCGGTCGCCTTGCAATCCGTCGAGTCCCCATAGCAATGGCGGCAAGCGATCATTGTTTATTTTTCTCGTCTGCTAGCCAGAAATTGTCCAAAACTTTGCCAGGCCAAAGTACACTCGGACAGCGAAATCCGAGCGTGTACCGAAGTGCGCAGCGCGGTTGTCAGGGCAACACGAGAAAAACGCATGCGCTCTGGCTGGCTCTGGTAGCCCGCGAGTAGCGAGAAGAAAATTGAAGAGGTTCAATGTGTCCTCGCGAAAAAAAATCAACGTAAAAAAATAATAAATAAGAACGTATAGTTACTTTTGCTGGCTTTAATGTATTGACAGGGTTGCTTTGGCACAGGTGAAAAAAAACGTTGATATTCTTTTTTGTAATATGGCGGCACTAATGAACCCCCACAACGCTTCTTCTCATAGGGCCTCGCAGCGTGCTTTGTCAAGTTGTCTCATAGTGTGTTGATTTCCCTTGTCTAAATGTATGGTTGGTCCGATGTACGAATGTCATTACACCTTTGGCGTCAAATGTTTATAAGGAGATTGAAATTAAGGAGATTGAAAAATAAGGAGATTGAAATTGAAAATATGAAGCATTACTTTGGAAATGTCAATGCACCTTTCGCATCAAACGTTTAGGAGAACTTTAAAGCCTTATAGTTTCGGAATTTAAATATATGTGCTCCATAGATTCCGTGGCCTCCGCGCGATGCTGCGACGAGACGGCTCGCCATTATAACTCCCTTAAACTTTGTGCTCGCATGTGGCTCCTTGAGCTATGTGACTCCAGTTGCGTGGGCGTTGCAACAGAATCTAGGCCGAATTTGTAATGTTCGCACAGAGATGTGTTTCCTAGTGTGAAAACGATATTGTAGACAAAATCCGGAATGATTTCCGACTTCCGGGGTTGTTTTGGTCGGTGGTGCATGACAGCACGCAAAAAAAAATCGGTGGGGGCTAAGACACCCTAAGCCTTCCCCCGCCCCTCTCCCCTGGTACGCCCGTGTTCCTGGCTGTGTCTATTTATTCTTGCATTGTGATATGAAGTGGAGTTTTGCTCTGGTTAAACACTTGCAGTTAAAAGAGTGCACCACCTAGGCCGACTTGGCCGTGATCTGTATTGGTTAACACTGTGAGAGCTAATCTTTCACACAAATACCTAAGAAAGTGACCGAAGAGATGGCGCCACGGTAGCTTAATTCACGTAGTGCTTTGCCAATTGGCAAAGCACTACGTACGTCGTGCGTGGGATGTGGGTTCCGTCTCTGCCTGCGCCAAGTTACTTCTTCATCTACTTTATTATGCGAAGCATATTACGAGAGCTCAACCCAGCTCCTCAGGCGCGGCGGTGTCGCCATGAAACCATGTGACACCGTGACGTCACGACAGAGGAGAAGTGGCTTTGGCTGAACTCTTGCAAGACGGGCTGGGTGGGAATCGAACCAGGGTCTCCGGAGTGTGGGACGGAGACGCTACCACTGAGCCACGAGTACGATGCTTCAAAGCGGTACAAAAGCGCCTCTAGTGAATGCGGTGTTGCCTTAGAAACGAGCTGTTTCTAAGGCGTGCGTCTCTTGCTCAGGCGCACATTTCGTTGCCGCGCCGAACGCTGCTTTGCTCGACGCTCACCGCGTCCAATGCGGGGCGCGTAGTCGCTGCCCTGTAGCCCACTGTCTTACACCCCTTGGCGGGTCGACGGGAACGCTGTCGCGTTCCACTCTTGAAGGCGAAGCAGTAATGCATGAGTTGTTTCTTCGTCTAGCCGAACCAAATATAGCCAAGCAACAGCAGTTCACCAGGCTAAACAGTGGTTCAACAACTAAAATAAAGGCTAGTATGCTTCGCATCCTGGGCTTAACCTTACCTAAGCCACAGCCATTTTTTTTCCTTGACCTGACTGTTTCTACATTTAAATTAAACATAACAATTACCTTCCCTTATGCTTTCTGTGGCATGATATTCTGCAGCGTATTTTATCTGTGGCTAAAAAAAAAAGAAAAACCGACGATCACGGTACTCCCTAATGCGAAATTTGAGCGCAGCTCTATGAGTGTTTTCATTTCGCGAAATATTGGCCGGCGCGTACACCCTGACTCGTGCGGTACGTCGCAAACGGAGCAGAGAGTGGCACGACTGCCTCCCTAATCGGGAGATCGCGAGAGGCAGCACGTGAGGGACGCGTGGCAGTGATTCACAGCAGCCACCGCAGGCAGACCGCCGCTTAGGCAATGCTTTGTTTCCATGTGTACAATCGGTTGTATAGCTTGTCGCGTGCCATTGGCGAACACACGACGGCGTTCTACTCTGTCGATATCTCGCAGCAGTCGTCGCCACAGAGCCCATCTCGCACGGTACTACGCTTTCTTCCACACCCCCTTTGCCATACTCTCCTCCTTCTCTTTCCTCCTCATGCTCTCTTCACTATCGCTGTTTTTAATCACCCGCTGCGGCCCGCGTTCACTCTTTCATCCTTCGCTTTGGTAATTGACTCAGTTACGGTGAGGGAGTCCAAGGGACGACGAGGCGAGAACGGGCGCCTAAGTGCTGCGCTCTAAAAGCTGAGCCCTTCTGAGAATGATTCTTGCTATAATGAATGAATTTACCTAATGTGACTTTGAGACCATGAGTATTAATAGCGATCAATTTTTTGTGTTTTATTAAGCTTACTTGTGCTGTAAAATTGCGTATTTTTATCCTTAAAAGCAAATCTGCGAATTTAGTGTCACATGTTCTTTAATATCCTCAATTTTATGAAACGGATGCACCAACTATCTGACTGTGTTAGTCCGAATGTATGCTCGATTTATGGTTTAGAAAAATAATTCAGTGCCTTCTTTTCGATGTTTTATATTAGCAAACATTACTGTGCGTTTTTTTTTTTGAAGCGTCCGTACTTTCCTATCAAATAGAAAAGGACTGTTATATGCATGTTTCAAGTGCTTGTTGTATAGCAAATACAGGCTTTTCACGTTAACCTGGGTGTAAAATCATGAATAGGCTTAGCATTTCTCGCCCGCTGCTTACATTTTTCACAAGGGCACCTCTATAGCCTCACCCCCCCTTATAATCTTTAAGTAAATCAAGAATTTTAGGCGGTGTTCGCTTTTAAAGCCACATCGTTCTTTGTACATCGCGTTACATATATGAGAGCTTGTTGTGTGATCTTTCTTGGGATAGCGTGTTTTTTTCTATTTTTTTTGTGTGTTCTGCTAAAATAAACAAACATGCTGGGGTTTTACGGGCGGGAACCATTTCGGATTGAATTTGATTAAATGATGCATGAAAAGGTAAAAGTACACACAATAGCCAGCGTATAGGAAGCAGCGGTAGACTTCGGGTGTTTCGTCTGGTACAGACCACGTGTCTCATCAAAGCGCAACCGTTCCTGCACTTCTAACCGCGTTCGGAACAGTGGATGCGCCTGTCAGCCCTGCACAACTCCGGTCACGGGAAAGGAAACGTGAACGACAGATACTCGCTTCCCCTCATCACACTGCGTTTGCCTTTTATCTTGCCCCTTAGCAAGCTCTTGAGCGTCGCAGAAGACAGCCACAGAATGGGGGGACTCACGGGTCAATTCAGTGGAGGGGAAAATCTCCGGCTCTTGCACCAAGCGAAAGAGGTGGGGCTCGGCTTGTAGTCATTCTTACGTCGCCGGCGCTAATGTCTTAGATGGCACCTTCTTTTCTCCCAGCCTGTTTCTGTTGCAACGCGTATCCTCTCCTTCTTTCCTGCTTGTTCTTCCTTTCTCAGATCTCTGTGTTCTGCTCTGTTCACCCCTATTTACCTTGATATGTTCTTTTTTTTTGCAGTGTTAGCCTCGAACAATGTTTCAGCTCGCCTTGGCGTCCTACTTTTTTTTCTTTTTTTTGCGTACATGGTATTGCAGGTTAATATGCCGCAAGATCGTTAACCTCTGCAGATAATTTGGTCTTCATCGCTCAACGTGTCTTTAACGTGTCTTCAACGGTCTTCAACGTGTTTTCTGCCCTGCTGCCATAAAGTACTTGCTTGTCCTTGTGATTGAAGGTAAAGTGCATAATAAATTAACCCTATGTTATGTGTTCCATTCTGTGTATCACTGAAGGATGCGTTTTTGATACGCTTTAATAAGTTGCGAATCTCCTTGTCGTGACATTCTTGACAAAGCATGAACATTTGTATGGTCTAAAAATGGGATGGAATGGTTACATAGGTTTGCAAATGATCCTCTACAGAAGTATGAAGTAAATTAATCAACAACCCCACGTAAAGAACTCCTCTTCTCAGGTTTAAAAAGAACTTATGAAATCTTTTGCAGGCGCAGCATTAAAGTGTTTTAGCATGTGCTTGAGCCACATGCTAAAACCTATCTAAACAGGCGCTTCAGCGTTTTTCGTCTTCATGACGTAAAAGTAAATACTTCATTCCCTCGAAACATGGCTCCTACTAATATTCTGTCTCATCATTACATTGTAAGGTTCTTTTCTTTCTCTTCATCTGATTTTAACATCACACATGCGATGTAACCGTAAGGGATGTAAGTGGGAGGACATTTTAAATTAGCAATATAATACAGATTATCTCAACTATCATACACCGAGTTAAGAAAGAACATGAATTATTCTACGGGCATATAAAATCAAGTGCATATTGTTCAGTCTTGCTGTGAAACAACCAGTAGCTTTTTAGTCCTTGACATCCCAATATTTAATGAAGGTTTTCATCTTTTTCATTGTTTCTGTAATTGTGAAAATGTCAATTAAGTGCTTTTATAATGGCAACAAAAGTCAAAAGAAGGTATTCACAGTCAGCGCTGGGCATTATCGAAGATACATGTATCTTAGATACTAGCTTGGATACTCTTTGGGTGTCTTGTATATATATCAAGGCACGTGTGGCAAGATGTGTATCAGTATCTGTATTTCTGATACTTGAAAGTATGTATCGTGTAACGATATCATAACGTCACCGTGCGGAACTCTAAAGCTTGGCTGAACTCAGCTTCTCAAGCTGATACTGCTGCCACTAAGCCACCTGAATAAAACTGAAGGAAGCGACATTGTTTTATCTTTTAGTCAGCGTTGTTACTGGTGTAGACATTTCCAATAAACCGGCATTGCGTAAACGGTGATACGTTTGCGGACAAGGCAGAAGTCTACAGCGGTATTTACGCCATTGTGCACACGCTTCTCATTGACGTTCTTCTAATGACATGCCGACCAGCTATGGGTGGTCGGCAAGAAGAGCAGCGACTCTCATCAATTACAAAACTTACAAGCGAGAACTGCTGACAGCGCAGGGTGTAAAAATCTTTCGTATTAAGCAGCTGAAAGCAACCACAGTAACTTGTTCCGAAATTGAAATACAGTTTGAGCAAGAAAGACATTTCATTCAAAGGCAACAAGATAGGTGGGAGTTGAGAATTTTCCAAGCAAGTATTTTGTGTATACGCGCTTGCTGCTACATATAATCTATCTACTATAGTTCTATAATAAGGTCTATAGTAAGAAATTTGCGAATGTATCGAAGTACCTTAATATACAAACGGAAAGTATCGTATCGGATACAATAATTACGCGAGTATCTTATATCTGTCTCTTAAACATTTGTTGCCCCAAAATCTTGTATCTTATCATTATACAATTGCAAAGTATATTTGCCAAGCCCTGTGCCCTGCTCATAATAAGGTACACATTGCTTGTTTAATTTTTCCAGGCTAATAGAAAAAGTTTGCAAAATATGGAACATACCATGTGACTTTTCACTTGCGCATGCGGAATAGCAGCGCAATCAAGCAGTCTCATTGCGAAAGCTAGGCCCGCCCTTCAAGGCAGCGCAATTCCTTAATATTCATCAGCAGTAATCACCGAGAGCTGCTCACCTGTCTTGGAAAGAACATGCGTGCTGCTATCGCCATGTGATCGCCGCCGCTCAGCCCAGTAACCAGCTTGCTCTTGCACCGAGGCAGTTTGATGGCGCTGTTATTCAGTGCCCATGGTTGCGGTTTTCACATTTAAGTGGGCTATCTATACTTCAAAGATTTTTTTTTTACTTGTCTTACGATTCTATACTACCGCCTAACTGACATCTTGATAATGAGAACAATTAGGAAGGTGATCACCTTTGATAACATAACTGTATGACAAGGAATAAATATAACTGCCGGTTTCTCGATAAGACTCCAAACAATGTGCCCTTAGTCTTATTCGTGTAGAATAATTCGCGTGTCTTCAACACTACGTGCATGAGGAATGAAATTTAATTACACAAAGAACGTAGCATTATTACATAGGAAAATTAGAAACGAAAACTGTAAGTGTGCTCTGTCGTTTTGGAGATCTATACTAACAAAATTCGAACAGTGTGGGAATAGAAAGAAAACAGCCAGCTACACACAAGGGCCGACAACGTCACGTATAAATAAAGAAAAATGCCGAGAAGATGCGCCGTAAAATAGAGCTGACAAGTGAGATTCGCGATCACGTAGCTGGATCCCTGAAGCATTCTTTTGGCCCAGGGTGCGGTCAGTAGCTGCCACTCACAATATTAATGACCGTCGAAGAAGGTACGGCTTCCGAAGGTGCCAGACTGAGATAGAGATAGAGAAAAAAAATCTGTCAGCTCGAGCGGTAGCAACGTGTCGGGATAGCCTTCAGTGTGCTTGCATTTTTTTCTCCCCTGTGATGCTAGCGGACGTGGAAACAAGGGAAACGACGAAGGTCATAATTCCCCGTGGCGCTAAGTATCGAGGCTGTTGATGCTCGGGTTGACTAACCAAACATAGGTTGAACGTTAGCGATACTGCATAAAAAATGAAATTGAAAATAAACGAAAAGACAGCCCGTGGGGCCGCCGTGCCTAATTTTCGGTGAGTGCTCTGCATGTTAAGACACTTTTTTTTTTACTATGTTTATTGCATTAGTACATGGCTCAGAAAGCGCCATGCATAATTTTGCATCCTCGGGCTAAACACGGCCTTACGATAACGTTTATTAAATGGCGAGACATACCCGCCGAAGCACTTCATCTTTGAAAGTTGACCGTTCTCACGATCAACGATATGAGTTGGCGCTTCATCTTTTGAAAGCTATGCACCAACTAGCCTCACAGCGTGTTTTACTACCTTCGGAATCAGTCCACGTTTTTAGACTTCACATCCCGTGGTTCGGCCGGTAACTTTGGTAGGTTAGGAGACAGCTAGATAACCAAAAAGCTAACTGTTCTTAGAATGCCACGAATGATATTGTCATTAAAATTGTCGTGCCCTTCTTCATCGAACCAACGCGATTCAGGCCTCTGCTATTCCGAGTCCAAGTGTAGTCTCCAAGCAATTTGCTGCTTTTTCCACCAGTATTCCAGACATTGCAAAGATCACAACAGCAGGCCATCATACAAATCTGCACTCGATAAAATTGCTGCGCATTCTTTGTTATTTGGAAGAAACACTTCTTTGTTAAATGTCATTGGGCCTTGGTCTGTCTCTCTGTCTATTTATTTCTTCATTTGGCAATTTAGTTATTCAGTTAGCTAGTTAGTTAGCCAGTTATAAATCAACGATGATGATAAGTGCTAGGTGATGATACTTGTCGTCCAAAGCACAGTTTGCTTAGTGTAGGCAGTGAATGACCCTGCCACTGAGAGCAATATCTTAGCTCAGTTAAAAGAAAAAAATGTGCCCAAAATTGAGTCGGCAGAGTGCTCAGAGGGAATCTGGATGCAGCGTGGCAGGAAAAGGCACCGTGCGCCGGAGATCAATCGGATTTTCTTCGCGAATCACAGGCCACGCAGTCATTGGATGCCCATCCGATAAATTGACAATAACTGGTCAAGGAAATGTACCCAGCAGCGCCACATGGCGAGCGCGGAATACAACGGAACTGCTGCACGGCACCACCGCCGGCGCCGCAAAAGGTTTCAGATGTGATGGAACAGAAATAACACGATACGTTGTTTCTGACAGCTCCCTCAATGTTTCTCAGTTTCTGCAAGTCCGCATTTTTTTTCTGCTACCATTGCGTTTATTTGTGAGGGGAGATCCACGGGTACCTTTACTTCAGACTTCGCCGCATTGGTCATCACGAAAACAACATACGCTAGCAGTGCCGTATTGGATTACCGTAGCGAAGCACGTACACATAGTAGGCTATTTTCGTGATCGAGCGCCAACAGTATGAAGCGTTGGAACTGGCGATGGTACGCTAGGTAGCATAGATGAAAAAAAAAAAAAACGCGTTCACAAGTGGAGAATTGGTATATTTTAGAAAAAAACTAGATAGGCCAGAACTATGACATGCAAAACTGCGTATTAATGACATTTAAAGCCTTTTGCTTATGTTGGTCTATTATTGTATCAAAAACACAGCCGTTTTGTGTGTAAGAGGATATTTTATTCTTGCGGTGACTGTGACTAGTAGTAGTAGTAGGATCGTTTGCATCGTCATTTGATCGTTTTATTTGATGTCACTGTGTTACCTGGTAATTTCCTTATTGTATTTTTATACGTATGGCATAACGCATATGTCCTGTAACTGTATGTTTTATATTGCTGGATGTTGCATATATGCACCGCCTATTCAACAGCCAAGGAGTACCCGGCACCAACTTTGTGCGCCACCCTCTTTTTATATCACGTCATAAAATTTAAAAATAGACAAAAAGTCTTCTTGCGGACTATATTCGCCGTTAACAACGAAAACGCACTTTTTAAATAGGGAAAATGCAATGGCCTTCA
The DNA here is from genome assembly GCF_038994185.2 of Dermacentor albipictus. Taxonomy (NCBI): domain Eukaryota; kingdom Metazoa; phylum Arthropoda; class Arachnida; order Ixodida; family Ixodidae; genus Dermacentor; species Dermacentor albipictus. The sequence goes on from NC_091824.1 coordinate 128,544,954, forward strand.
ATTCACCCTGTGAAGGTGGTTGGACAGCGAAGCTGTCAACGACAACCAGATGGATTACCCATTGCGACATAGGTTGAAATTATTGACGTGGCGACATTCACATGCGCTTAACCATATTATTAGTGTAAGAAATTCCAACGGTCTTCTACTTGCCTTACGCCGCTACCTAATGCGCCTGAAGGGGGTGGACCAGAAAGAAGAAAAATTTGCCGTGCCTCGTATGCACGCTGCTCTTCCGGAATCATCATTATACGTGGACTTCCCATAGCACTGTCACAACACAAATGATTTGCTAGGCGGGTTCTTCTACGTACGTACGGAAGTGTAGTTACGTTACTCCCTGCTTCGTATGCTGCAGTCAAGCTGCCGACACAGTGGCAGCTTGCGCAAGACTAATCTTCACCGGGAAGCGTATGCGGGGAGCGCTACGGGCTTCGGATTGCATGTAGTAGCGGCAGCGCCTTGTCATCAATTATGTGCTTCGGATGCTTGTTTTCAGCTTGTACTTTATTATTGCGATAGCAACTATTGAAACCTTTGCTGTTCTGTCTGAGGAAGGGGGGGATTGGGGGTTAGTCTCCCGACCCCCGCCACCCCTTAACCCCATCAAGGACACAATAAAGTTTTATCTCTCTGTATGTTGTACAATGAAAGCATGCACTGTTCGCTACATATGTTGAGTGCTTCTAGCCTCTGCGTTACGAGGGTTTGAGCCTTTGTATTTGGAGGTATGGGACATTGATAATGATAGTTTTCTGTTGACATTACGCTATGAGGAAATCCCGGGATCCTAGCCTTAGAGAGCTTCGCTGTAACACATCTGTATTGTTCTACGCATTTCCGAGTGCGCAATTGAGCGATCTTGTTCGACTTGCCACTTTTGGCATAATTGGTTTAAAATCGTGTACTCTACATTGATGTACAGTTATAGCTGGCGAAAGCAGTTAATGCTCCAGCAGAAGACATCCGAGAACCTGAGCCAAGGATTTGTGTGCTTGTATGAATAGCGAACTACTCGCATCATGGGATGGGATAACCACGAACATCCAGATGATCAGTTCACGCTAGAACTAGAGGCACAGAGGCTTATGCACGTTTCGCTAGTGATATCTGATTGACACGTAAAATCAACAACTTTTTCCTTTTACTCTAGCTTTCAAACTGATTAATGTTGAATGTTTAGATAGGCTTGAGCACTTGTTTACGTGTCTTATACCCCAACATCCTGTAAACCGCTTATTCATTGCAATCACGAGCGGTGCTCTTTAACAAATTAATTATATTTACATGTTATTAAGGTGAAAACCTTACGTGTCTCATACCCCGATAGTCTGGAAAACGCGGCGTGCAGGATAGAAAGTCATGTGAGCTCAGCTCACGCAGACACGCGCTCGTGCAACTTCTCTAGCGTTCGTCATCGTCTGCTTCAACACCTGGCTCCGATGCCGCTCATCATGCCAAAAAAGAAAAATGCAAAGTTAATTAAGAAAGATTAATTTAGGCACTCGGACCCACGACCCTCGGTGGGTGTCGAACCACCGAGCTTTTGTGGAAGTTGAACCCACGACGTTTCGTGTTATGGCGAAGTTAATTAAGGCGCTGGTAATTATTATACAGTTAATTAAGGCACTCGAACCCATGACCTTTGGTAGGAGTCGCACCCTCGACCTTTGGTGGGAGTCGAACCTACAACTTTTGATGTTAATTCGGGCCAAGTGAATTAAGGCACAACTAATTAAGGTAGCGCCAGTGAAGGCACTCGAACTCACGACCCTTGGTGGGCGAAAAACAAGTGACGAGAAGTAACAACGCATTAGAATGAAAATGCCGGGAAATTTAATGAGTGTCTCTTGAGGAAGCAGGTGATGCTCTATGGCGTATGCTAAGTGATTGTCAATTTTCCTCCTACTTCTGGGGTATAATATTTTTATACTAAGGAAACAAGCATATTTTGTTTGTTTTTAATAAAGGAGCATTCCGTTTCGCAACGATGAAAGAGCTAAGGCGTAGAATAAAGCAGTTCAAGGATTGCATTAGGTCACGCTATCACCTCACATCGCGTCCTAACTACACAAGCGAATGACAACGTTTGATTCGAGCCGACTTCGGTCGATGATTTGTCCTTTACTGACGTGCTCGCTTTCTACCACTGCGACAAAGTTATAAACCGCGCTTTATGCAGAGATTCGAGTTCTGGATTCCAATTAATGTCTGGACCTTAGTATTACTATTTTGATAGCTATTGTGAAATATTTACTCTCCTTTTCCCAATTTATCTCTTTTTTAATAGATTGGGCCCCTCTTCATTCATACATATTGTTTGTTTCTTTTATTTGCTTGTTTTTTTTTGTCCCACTACTTCCAGGCAGACATCTAAATTATTGTGTAATGGCCTCTGAGAACAGGGTTCGGGAGAACTGGCATATTTCAATATGTTTCCTAAAGCTGCTCACTGTATAGATAGTTCTCTTTTTCTTATTTCGGCGTACACTTTCTTATTCATTCTGTTTTGTGCTTGCTCATTCCTAATAAACAAATACTAAAATACTGGAACTGTCTGCTGCTGAGGGAAAGAAAGAAAACTAGAAGCTTGCGTTTCACTAAGCTAAGTTATAAAGAATTGTGGTGACTTCTGTAATACGTCCTAGTGTTCTTTCCTGTAGCTGCGCTGGAGAGTGCCCCCATTTATCTCAAAGCAATATTTTTAAAGCTGGAATGAAGACAGACTGGGAAACATGACCCCACTGACGGGCGCGTAATATTTATTGTCAAGGATTCTCTCAGAAGGGTCTTGCTCTGTTGATTCATTTGGAAACATACCCTTCAGGGTCCACGTTCTAACTTTTTCTTTGGTTGAGATCAACTGCATGTTTCAGGCTTGTTGAATCTGAATCCCAGCACTGGAAGTAAGATGCATTAAGTCGGTAACTGAATTATTCAGTAGAAACCTTTCTCATAATGCCTGCATGGGCGCTTAAAAAGTGACGGAGTCAAGATAAAGGTATTGTTCCTGCATTTAGTATCGTCCTTTCGGGTCTATGGTATTGCTATTCTAGAGGTATTTGTATTTTCAACAAGTAAACCAAAACCTGCAAGAATTCGTGTCCTTCGTTTTTCAGTAGTTCGTGGAGCGGAACCGTTGCGAGTGCTTAATGTATACGTTTCCGTGAGCATAATAGGATGATTAAGTATTTTGGATATTGGGCCGTTGCATTTGACCTCAGAGCTAGCACTTGCAGTGAACCACGATTCGACGTTTAAAAACGAGGGTCGCGAAGGAGATTTTTACTAAGTGCGGGAGAGCCGAAAACACTGATGGTATCGACGAAAAAAAATAGCCTATTCAGATATTATGCTACCAATACTCTAAAAAGTGTTAGCAAAATTACGAAGAAATCGTCGTCATCCTGATTCACCTATTGCGACGCCTAATAATTTGTTGCAGAAGCACACGACCGCATTGTTTTTGTTGTTGTTGTTGTTGTTGTAAACATGTTCAAAACCACAAAGAGAAAGAAAGTTGCGCTAACTATTGTCTCCTAAAAGGGACACCACGCCCATCCACTTGCGGAGGAGGGAAAAAAGCGGAATGATGATGATGAAATGAAACATATTTCTAAAACACTGTTCCAGAGCATTTGAGGTCGTGGTTGCCCTAGGTTGGAGGGTCCCTTGTTCCAAGAATCCTCTGGCCGCGATCACATCCCGGTCTCTGGCGACAAGTCGTCGTTAGTCGTCCACGTCCGGGATGGAGGCTTCGGCCTCCCACATCTCACTGAGGAGGTTAATGTCTTCCGTCGTAGCAGGCTTGGTAATGGCGTCCGCGTGGCACCAAGGGCACTCGAGTAGTAGACACACCAGGGTGTCCAGCATGTCACAGATTGCACAGTTGTAGGTGTGAAGCATCGGGTGCATCTGATTCATGAAGATGCCATGGGTGTAGGTGTTGCTCTTGAGTCTTAGGAAGTCGGTGTTTTCCTCTTTGTCAGCTTGGGGTGAGGTGGCGGGTACACCCTTCATCTTGGCATATGTTAGCGCTGCGGTCTCCGCTTCCGCTGCGACGCCGGGTGGTGGGGGGGTCTAGCGAAGCGGCGAGAGAGGCCCAGTTGACGTGATTGCGGGACGCGACGTGAGCCGCTTTGTTTCCCTCAGAACGACAGAAAGCTGAGCTAGTTGGTAAGGATTCATGATGCAAAATAGAAGTGAGGCGTGCAGACAGGACACAAGAGTAGAGAAGTGGACAACACGAACGCCGTTCGTGTTGTCCACTTCTCTACTCTTGTGTCCTGTCTGCACGCCTCACTTCTATTTTGCATATTGTTTCCCTCGATCCCCTCGTGTCCTGGAACCCACGTGACGCAGATGTATGAGAACGGAGTGCTTCTGTTTTTAAGAATCTTGACTGCTTCGACCGAGTTTCGGCCGCGTACTGGGATTTGGGAGTCCGTGAAGACTGCGACCGCGTCCATGCTCGCGGTGATGGCGAGCGTGATCGCCGCTTCTTCCGCCGTCTCAGAGTTTCAGACATTGACGGTGGCGCACGCCACTTCTTTGCCTCTCGAGTCGTCCACACTTATGGCGTAGGCGATTTTGTCCGGGTATTTCGCTGCGTCGACTTAGCGAAGATCTGGATCATGCTTGTGACTCCTTCGGGTGGCGTCGACTAGAGCAAGCTGGCGTCTTCCATGATGCTCGGGATGCATGTTGTGCGGTAGTTTGGCTGTGCTCAGGGAATCTCTTAGGTATGATGGTATCTTGACCTTGCGGCATGCGTCTGGTGTGTAGTCTTCCCCGTAGCCGGCACGTGCAAGGGCCGATCTGCCCGTCGGCGAAAGCGTCAGTCTTTCGAGTTGGCTGGTCTTCTGTGCGGCCACCAACTCTTGCCAGGTGTTATGAACACCCATTTTGAGCAGTCGGGTTACTGACTCCATGGGTGGCAGTCCTTTGGTCAGCTTCGTAGCTTTGCTCATAAGTGCGTTTACATTGTCCACTTCAGAGTTTTTGAGACCAAGGTACGGTGTTCCGTACGTTATTTTGCTGGACAGTACAGCTTGAACGAATCGGAGGGTGTCTTGTTCTTTGAGACAGCTGCGTCGTTTGGCTACGTTCATTACGAGGTGTGAGTTGGGATATGGCGTGTTGGAGCCAAGGGAGCGTGGCGGCCCCCGATTCACCGCAGTGAAGGTGAAAGCCGAGGTGGAGGTGAAGGTGAAAGCCGAGCAAGCGAGGCGACCTTCGGTACCATAGGGCCCGTTGAGCGTGACGCATGGGTCTGGCGCTTCGCAGGCGGGAGATCTTCCTCTGGCGCGTAGCTTGAGCACGAGTGGTTTCGATTTCTCTGGTGTGTTGTGGAGGTCGCAGCTGCCGAGATAGTTCTTGATGGCATCAACTGCTTCCTGGAGGCAAGGGTTTTGCTCTCCCGTGCGCGTGCCTCACTTCCATAGCGTGATGTCGTCCACGTAAAAGCTGTGAAGTAATCACGGGACGTTCTCGAGAATCCTAGGGAGCTTGAGGAGCACCACGTTGATTAGGAGGGGCGACACGATGGAGCCTTGAGGCGTGCCCCTGTTCGGTAGCTTGAATTGCTTACTGCATAAGTTGGATATCCCCACCGCGACCATCCGGTAACATAGTATGTTCATAGTATTGTTTTGTGGCTTGCATTCGACAATGTAAGCCACAACGCAATACTAAAGAAAAGCAGAATGGAAGAAAAATGAAAAAGGGGAAAGCGGAAATGGAAAGTGCACCATAACACGTCATAAAGAGACACGCAAAGTACGCGCATTACACACTAGACTCTAGTTTCGTGGTTGACAAGAATTCCAGCCCAGCATTGTGAGCCTCTTATGCCGGCAACGGCACAACCTTTCCGAAGGAACATAACATTAAGCGCCATGCAGCATGGTAAGATTACGTTGTTAGAGCTTGATAAGCCGCACACAGTGACAACTGTGGAAAATTGGACTTCATAATTGAAGATGCTCAAGCGTTTCGCTGTAGGTTTCACAAACCAGGCACGAAGGACTTGGCGCGCGTCCTTGTCGGTGAAGGCGATGAGCTACATTAACACACCCAGATGCGTTTCTAGAACAACAGAGACCTACTGCTGCGAGCTGGAGCACAGCCGGAAATTTGTGTAAGGTGCTCTCCCTTGGTGATACGTTCATCCGGGTGGGGGCGCTATAGGTGGCGGCGTATGCGAAGTTTAGCCTCGTAGATTTTGCTTAGATTACCATCTGCGAAATAAAGGTGCGCTGACGCTACTAGAGAAGCAGCTGCCTTATTTTCTGAAATAACAATGTGTAATAGTATGAACTGCAACATAACTGTTCTTCTTTGAGATGTGTTTTTACCATCTTAAGTCTCTCATGCAAAAGAGGTGAGCCGGCCGTTTGCGCTGAACAGGCGGCTCAAAGCTCCGAAGGAGTCGCTTAAAATAATAGCCTTCGACTGCTTCCGATTTTCGACAATATACTTCAGTGCCATATTAATAATTATAGAACTTGCTCTGGAGCTCGTTGGTAACGCATTATGGTAAGTGAGATCAAAACGCAAAAGAACACAACCGCATGCAAGCACACGCGCATACACCAAAAATGCACCTACCTCCCCTGCCCGCCCTACAGAAGCATGTAGGCGGGTGTGTTTCTTGCGCACTAAATTGTTTTACTATTTAATGGCTCTGCAGATACAGCAAGGTGTATTCGAATAGAAAGCTGTGCGGCAGGTTCTGCAAATGAAAATGAATCAGTTCTACTGCCTTCGCGAACAGAAGCGTCTCTGTAATTATCAGTAAAATTTGCGTACGCTCGTATCACAAAGGACGCTGCCAGTTTTCGTAGGCCTGCAGGGCGTGCTGCTGTTATTTTCTTGTTCATTTTTCCAACCCCCCGTAAAGCTTATGTGGATATGAGCAGCCAAGGACGGTTTTGTTCTCTCTTCAGGGCCAAGCCTACTCAAGAAAGGCAGACGTCATTCTTTTTCCATTCGCACCTCCATCTGTTAAGTAGCTTCCTGCCGTCGCGAACCCGACATAGATGATCTATATATTGTAAGGCGCTTTCATCAACTTGTAGTCTCAGTGCCAGTTGACTGGATCCGGCAAGTAAAGCGTTCAATTGTTGGCGCACTAAATGCTTCGTATTGCTCGAAGAGCCTCAAGTTTTTTAGGTTGAGTCGTTTTCCGGATTCAGGAGTGAAAATTACCTTGGCACCTTTCCATTCTTGTGAGAGGGTGACTTCCTGCCAATGTTTGTTGAATACTTTGGTGATGCTTGTAATTGATTAATCGTCCACATTTCTGATCATCCTGTTTGTAATTTGTCCCTCCTGTTTGACCTCCTGTTCAGGGAAGGCACTGGAACATGTGGTCTTCAACGCACTAGTGGATCACGCAGATATTAACCAGCTCTTCCCGGTGACCATAATTGGATTTCGGCCTAAACTATCCACGCAGGATATCGTCTGGCAAATCCAAACGATATTCTCAAGCCGGCACACATCCATGTGACGAGAACAGTACTCGGTATTGACGTTCACAAAGCTTTTGATAACGTTTCCTACAGGGCTGCGCTCCAAAACCTTTCTAGAATGAATGTTTGGAATAAGGCCTTTCGGTACGTCTCTACCTTCCTCAAGGGGTGCAGCGTTACTGTACATATGGGGATATCAAAAGTGATGCCATGAAACTAGGATCATGGAACACGCCACAAGGCGCCGTGCTTTGTCCGTTTCTTTTGAATGTCCTATAAGAGGTCCATCCGCCCGTCTTCCCACGGTCCCCCCCATCTAACATGCAATACACGCCGATGATGTCAAGGTCTGGACCTGCACTGGGTCGAAGCGTGAAATCACTGTGTCGTTGCAAGCGGCGGCGGATATTATCCAAGACCACACATGCCGAAACGGCTTAACGTGCTCTCCGGAAATGTACGAGTGGCTCATTACGCGGAATGAAAGAAAAACGGGCTCAGACACCGGTATGCTTTCTCACATTCACGTAAAAGTAGGTGGGAACCCGGTTCTGCCAGTATCCAAAATTCAGACACTCGGACTACGGGTGCAACTGAACACGCACAATCACAAAGTAATTAGTGGGCTTCAGGCGACATCCAGGCAGCAAAATAACCTATTAAGAAGGCTGTCTAGTAGGCGGCATGGTGTAAAAAAAGAAAAGAAGTACATCAGCTAATACAGGCCTTTCTAATCAGCACGATTGCTTCAGTGTGTCCATATCTGCATCGTAGGCAAGCTGACCTGGACAAGATCAACAACCTCATCTGCACAGTCTTTAAACAACCCCTTGGACTGTCAAAATAAACCAACAGTGATCAGCTGTTAGCTCTTGGCATTTAAAATACGGCATACGAAATTCTTGAAGCACAGAAATGGTCACAGATGACCATAGTATCTTGAACTGCCACAGTACTGGAAATACTTTGCGCCCTACGGCACAATACCGTTTCAGATATACTACGTCACTGCCGAATTTCTAATAACATCCGCGCCGAAATTACTACTACCCCTCTCCTCCAAAACATGGGAAAGTGCAGCACGGATCGACATAAAGCCAGGGCGGACGCTCTTTGGCGAGGTCTTAACAAACCGGCCATTTACGTTGACGCCGCTTGTGCGGGCAATGGCCATTGCACAATCGCTGCCATTGATGGCTGTAGTTGGCCCCCTAGCTCCGGCACGGTCCACACATCCTCTATTGTTGTGCGGAAGAAGCCGCAATTGCCATGGGCGCATCCCTACCTGATGTTAAATTCATTGTGCGAGACTCTAAATCAGCCATAAGAATCTGCTCTATTACGGCAACTGGCCCCATTACAAGCAGACTTCTTAAACCTCAGGGCATTATCTGTTTAATGCGGGTGCCCGCTCACGCCGGCAACCCATGTAACTAAGCAGCTCACCTAGCCACCCGAGCAGCAGATAACCAGGAGGTGGGATCGCTCCACCAAGATGGCTGGCTTGCACCCATCTTCATATATCACTAATTACCTAAATTTTACAAGGATTCGAGTCGAGCGTATCCGTTCCCGAGCACGAGTCTCTCCCGGGAGCAGGCCATGACTCTAGGGTGGGTACAGACTCGATCCGCGCTAAGCCTTAAAAGTTTGACTGAAATTTCTAAGCAAGAATTTAAACCTAACTGCAGGCACAGCGAAGCACTAAACGCGGACCAAGATCGCTTACATTGGGGGTCCCCATCTAACCTCTCACGAAGAACGATTCTTCGGCAAGCTGCCATGCTCGAGGCCTAGGAGCCTACGATCAAGACTGATGACCCAAAATGCCAAGTCATGCTGGCAGAGTGGGCTAACCACGTCGCGCCCCCATGGCCTACACGCCAGTTCCTCTGCCAGACTTTGAATCCTGTAATAAAGTTCACTTCTCTCTCTGCCCGAAGAGCCACTCGATCATCTTTATCTATAGCTGCGCCATCGGTAAAGGGCAAAGCAAAAAGTACTCTTCATAGTACTGTTGCTGTCAGAGCTTGTTTGAAATGGGTAGGAAAGGCAGAGACGTTAGCCGGGAGAGCTTCTGGTTTGCCACCCTGCACTGGGGAAGGGGTATATGAAATGAAGGATAGAAAAAATAGCGCCGTGAAATAATGCGAACGCGCGAAAGAACGTGTTTTCTTGGACGTCGTTGATGTATTTGATGTAGTAGCGATGGCGGAGATATTATTATAAAATGCCGACGGCCAATGACCAAGAGCACTTGCTATTGTGAATTTCACTCATAACGAGAAAGGAGGCGCCTAAATTTATTCTTCCATAAGTGGCCTCGCTTAATATGTACCAAACAGGTAAACATTGGACGGTTGTGTCATATTCAGCCAAAGTTATTCAGCCATTGGACCAATGGCTGAATAACTCTTACGTATGCATTCCGCGTGCGCCCGCGTGCTTGCGTGTTTGTTTGTGTGTGTGGGTGCGGGTGCCTTTCTGGTGACATGGGGATTATCTGCGCTCGAGAGGCTTCTTCAGCAAGTGGAAAACAATATAGCTAGATCTGGGTATTTACATTACAGCCACTCGAACACCTGTGCCGTTCTATTGTCATGTACTTCGGGGGCCTTTTGAGAGTGGGAAAAAATAAAACTCTGGGGAGGAGTAGTCGTTTCAAACATCAAAATCTTGAGTATCTCACGGTGATCTATAGTTATTTACGCACTAATGCCTTCAAATTATCATTTAACGACATCAGAAATGGACGTTTGCACATCCCAAATTCCAGCGTTCTTCCCGGTGTTATCATCATCAGCTTACGGCTTAATTAAAATCCTGACTTAAGTCACAAGAAGGCCCCGTAGCAATCCTACGATCAGCAGCACCTACGACACAAGCTTTACCCGGATTGTCATTGATCTACGCAACACCGCGGAGCATGTGGAGCACGCAGCACTGCGGTATCCTTGTGTGAAAAGCCACGGGAGGAAAAACGCGTAAAGCAACAAAGAAAGAAAAGAAAGTGCTGCATCTTTCTGCTTTGGGCCCTCAGTCGACGCTGAGGGCTCCAAGCGGCGAGCTTTGTGCCATGTGCAGCCGTGCAACCACGTCATCCAATTGGCGGCCAGATGCCCAGGCGGTAATGACACCCCAGACGGCAATATCGCTGTGCAAGCCGAGTTACCCGCTCGCCACATTTTCTGTACACGAGAGCTGTGGCAACAGAGACCACTCCACATAGAGAGCACGAACATCTTCGTGCTCACCGGTATCCATGCTAGGCTCTGTTCTCCAGCGAGGATATTTGTACCTATATTATAGTAAGGCCGACTGCGCACTATTTGAACGGAGTTGCGATGAGAGCTACGTAACAATGTGCTTGAGGTGGGATATTTGGCTGCTGCCAGAGATGAGGCTGTCTATCACCATAACGTTGGCGCATTCGCACTTGTGGGCGCTTGCATAATTGAATAATTGCAAAATGTGCTTGCGCTACCTTTTATTTTTTTATTAGGTGGGCTAGCTTTCAATTAAGCTTTTCGTTCTTTCCCAACTATATCCGCTGTTAACTCCGGTGTATTCTTGTTTAAACGGGATTAGAAAGTACGCAAGACGCGTTAAAATTAACCGCCTTCTAGCAGGATGCCTTATGCCAATCTTTTACCTCGGATATTGGCGTCGGACTTAAATTGCGGACACAAATGCGGACACAAGGACACAAACACGGAACTGTGAAGAAATTAATAGAATCACGCGGGGCTCAGTGGCAAACTAAAAAGATAAAAATGAACCGCAATCCCATATCCTTAAATATTTGAGCATGTTTCTCAAACTGTTCTGTTAACCTGATTCTAGCATTTGTATGTCAGTCAAATTAAACATACAGAAGGAAAAGGAGACATCGTAACTTAGAATATAAAACACACACATAAAACGTTATGCTGTGTTAAGCATGATTTGGTATTCAACGATAAAAAAAATATAGTAGCCCAGTGCCCAGGGGTACAGCAGGTACTCGGCTGCGTGTAGGATGCCTACGTAAGAACGCCTCGGCAGATAGTTTTCTTTTCTTGAACCAGCTGCGGAAATGAACAGTCATACAAACATGCTCAGTATAACACCTCCAATGCAATGAAAAAGGTGAGAATACTAGATATACGAATTCAGCATAACCTGAACGAAAATATTTCGACCGTTGTCATTAGCTGTAACATGCCTCAACAATTCGTGCAACATCACTGCCATATTCCTGCTAAAATTTTAAAAAATAAATTGTGTTGGCATTCGATGATCATTCTTGACAACTAGTTCACTTATGAGTGAACCAATTCGAGGCATTCTTAGCAGTCGCACCAAATGCAGGGCTAATCAGACACAACTTCGCGAAACGCGCCTGAAGTATGCATAAGCAAACCAACCGAAGACGCAAATGACGTGAGGCTTAGTTTCTTTATTGCCCAAGATGAGTAATTGGAGGCGCTTATGATTCCTCGCTTTCAGGGTGTTCCACTGGAGGATGTCTGCTCGCCAGTCCGCTCTCTGCAGCTGTCTTTGTTGCAAAAATGTCGCCATTACACCGCGAGAGTGGCGAGAATAAGCTGAAGGCGTTCACGAACAAAGGTCGAAGTTAACGGGCCGTTACAACAGCGGCAAATTTGCGTGACCGGAATGGAATGAATAGCTATGCTCGGAACATTTGGAGCCTTAAGCCGTAAACAACGTAGCATTCTGGGCGATAGAGCTCCGCATCTCGGTTCTGGCACATAACGTGGACGGGAATAAGATCGGCTTGTTTCTGTTTTCACTGCTGCGGCGGTATGTGTACTTTCCTGCACTTGAGGATCACCGGAATTTCTGGGTGGCCTTTTCTGTTTTAATATTCGTCCACCGATATGGGTAGCTCTTGGGGCCATGGAATTCTACTGCCGTGATGCATAAAATATTAATCACCCAGGTAAAGAAATAAACAAAATATAAAAAGTCTTAGTTTATTATGTTCTATAACGTCCGTGTGAAAATGAAGAACGTCGCAGAGGGTACTACGGATTATTTTGATCAGATGGGATTTCTTAACTTGTACCTAAATCGAAGTACACGAGCGCTTTTTTTTTTCATTTTGCACCCACCGAAATACGGACGCCGCGGCAGGGTCAAACTCATGTGCCCGAGCTCATAAGCGCAAGGCTATAGTCAGTAAGCTGAATTGGTGCGTCATGACGTGGGTGCTACAGCGCACCGAGTAACGAGCAGTTTGTTATAAAGCCGCCCAAAAGAGCGTTGAACTTAAAAAAACTAATTGCAGGCGCAATACAAATTTCTTGACGGCCGCATCTGCTTATTGAATGTCTGTTGTCGAAGCTCCTATAGGTGAGCCCTGTGGCGGCTTGCACGAACATTTACCAGCGAAAATAATAACGAATTTAAGAACACGTTCTTAACTGTTCCATAGACAACGCCTAGTCCGCACAAGAACGCGTTCCGAAATTCGTTATTATTTTCGTTAATAAATGTTCGTGCAAGCCGCCCCTGTAAACTGAAACATCTGTCATTGCGACAGTTTCCAGATTTAACACGTTAAATTTTTGTGCACCTCGATTAGGCCACATTTCATCATTCATGATTTTCACAAATCTACTTCTACAACGTACAGCTTTATTTCATCACTCTAAATATTCTATTTTGCTATGTCACCGTTTCACAACAATTCATAGTTTTGACATTCTATTTTTACAAGGAGAATTACGAAGTACTTTTAGAGCACTGCTCTTAATAGGCACTTATAGCTCAGCGGGTTTACGAGCTAGCGGGCCCAGCTGGCGTGCGGAGACGCGACTGGGCATGTGCGGTACGCTGGGGCGGCCAGCAGTTTTGCAAAGCGCGACGCTCACTAGCTGGTATTCTCTCCCCAGCAGCCGTCTCGCCACTGATCAACGTTTTTGTGAAACATACGTGGGGACCAATTGCACGAACTGCGGCATATCATCGGCGTCGTCTTCAAACACGGCACTGGCTCCCCTAAAGGCGAAAAAAAGATGAGCCATTTCACTCTGTTAAGGTGGATGACCAGCGAAGCTGTTTAGCGCACGACACAGAGGTGAAACTTAAAATGTTGAACAAAGGTACGAACACATATACCGTAATTTTTTACATACGTTCGTGTGGTCGAAGGGACCGCAGCCCCTAGGAGCCGGAGGAAACTAGACATGCGTGAGGTTTCGGTGGGACCATCTCCACGGGTGAGCGGAAGGAACACAAAGGAGATAAGAAAGCGATTGAAACGCCGACAATGAGAGGGTGGTGCGAACGTCGACATGTTCGACTTGGGTCAAAGTGTAGTATCCGTTCTTGCCAGCTTAATAATAATTACGGGTTCTATTTGGACCCAAGATACTAGCTTACTTCTGCAAGTTGGTGGAGTGCTTGAAGTCTGTTTCACCTCCACAGTGGGTCGGCTTCGTATTGCACTATGGCCCATCCCGAAACGTGTCTTCGGGATGGGCCCATAGTTTCTGCTCACACAGAAGAAAACTTCAGAGAATCCTAGCCATAAACACATCCGCTGTAAGAGCCTTGGAGGTGTTCCTGTGAGAGGATTCAGCAACGAGGCCATTTGTCGACAGTTTGAAGTGGATGACTGCGATCGAGAAGCTGAAGCGAGCGTACTGATCTTGTCCCAGCATCTCCAACCTCGTTCGACGCGTGGCGCAGCAAAGCGTCGGAGTAAGCTTCACAGCGCTCTAAGCTTACTTCGCTCGACCGAGCGAGGGATCACCGAGCTAAAGCTCTTTCTTTCGCGTGGTGCTAGCTGCTGTCTTCGCTCGCCCACTGGGCGCGCTGACCCATAAAATCACCGAACTACATCTCTCTAATAGCATGTTCCTGCGGCGAGCGTCGGCGGCATCGGCGGCGTCGGCGTAACCGAGTGAACGAGCGCCGCGAAAAATGAAAGTGAACGCGGAGCGCAGCGCTACCTGAAAGACATCCCAGACAAAAGAGAGGAGAAGGAAAGTGTAGGAGAAGGGTGCAGCGGTACCATGAGAAGGTAAGCGCAGAAGGAACGGAGGGTAAGCGGCCTGCGCATCCGCTCAATTGCTGGCGGCTACGGCGTCCGCCGCCGTGTGGGCGTCCTCATCTGCACTTCTGAGGGGGAAGGGGGAGAGGGGGGCTAAGGGGGGCTAAGGGGTGCAGGGTGCCATGAGGTGGGGAGGGCTACGCTCGGCCGAGGCGTCTGCCGCTGAGGTCAGTCCCCGGTACCAGCATGTGCGACGGGGATCACTGCTCTTGCAAAGGGCGATGGCGAGCGGCTACGAATAAGGTTCGATGTGGCGCTCCCTTGGGTGTGGTCGCCGCTGACACTAGCAGCACGACTTTCCCACGACGAAGGGCCGCTCTCGTCGTTGGTGGAACGAAAGCGTGAAAAGAAAAGCGTAGTGCCGCGCCAGACGGGTGGCTGTGTGCAAACGATGGGTACAATATGGCTGCAGGGTACTGGGCGTCGTCTGTATGGAAACACAGTGCCGCACGAGTGGAGGTTGGTCTGGTGTGGCTGCTGCCTCTCGTGATTTTCCGATTAGCGAGGCAGACGTGCCACAAATCGCTCCGTTCGAAACGTGCCACATGAAACAGATTATCCGTGCCAGCCAATTTATCGCGAAATTGTAACACGTATAGGCTGCGCTCAAAATTCGCATTAGGGAGTATAGTATTCATCGGTCAATTTTTTCTTCATAAGGTGCGTATGTCCTTTCATCCGCAGTCATTTGCTGCTGACCAATTTATTTATCATTATTTCTATTTAGCAGGGCGATGGCTATGAGCTATGTGAATGCAAGAACATAACGCTTGCGGGAGATCTTTATTTGTTGGTTCCATAGAGGCCGTCGAATAAATGTGACATCGAGCTAGGTCACATCAGCCTGGTAACAGCTACGCGGTTCGGTTCGCCAGCATTGTCACCTTCGAAATTCCTCAAAGCCCCATAGCGGCTAAGAAAAAAAAAAGGTCGTGAAGAAAGCAGTAGCTACAGTATTTAGAATAGCAGGGAACGTGACACTGTTCGCATCCTTGGTAAATTGCGTGAGAACTGTGTCAAGGAGCAGTGACAAAAAAAAAAGCAAAGACAAAAAACGCCATCGAGCACCAAGCATTTGGCAGCCAGAAAGCAGTCGAAGGATGCAAAAATACGAAGGGAAGTAGACGGATAAAAGTTGTGATGGCCGCAAATATGCTGCAATTTATCATGCCTCTTTTACACTGTACTACACGGAGGATCACTCCCTCTGGTCGCTGTCGCTCCACTGCCTGCAGTTTCTTCCGTTTAGATTTTTTTTCTACAACTCGTTTCTTCAGATTCTGATTTTTGCTGCCCTCTATTTTCCTATGCGGGGCGCTTGGAAGCTCGTAGCCATTTACGCACTGCTGACTTTTCTATTGCTTTCTCTTCCGCTCAACGCGACAATTCATCTGACAAGCGAGTGCATCATCACTTCCGGCACGTCTTTTCTCTGGTCTCGGCTACTAGCGAATTCTCGAGAGAGACACAATACTCACCACAGTTTTTTCGCTGCCTTTCGGACTCTCGTACTATAATTTGAGCTACAAAGGCAAGAGAAGGTTCCTAAGACATCATAGAGATGGCTGCACCGAGGTTTATGTTGCACCTGCTGCGGAACTAAAGGGGAGAGCACAGCGTTAACTCAGCCGTCTCTTGGTAGAAATTAAGTGTTTGTTTTCTCTATCCATGTCACGAGTGAAGTGACAGCGCACTCAGGCCCATTCCCGTAATGGCACTGATAATTACTTATGGAAGTCTAAGTTACAGCTCAGCAGCCTCAGAGCTCCAAAAGAAAAAAAAGAACAATTGAAACCAACTAACAATTAGTTTACTAAAAACCAATGCCTTGTGAAAATGCTATATTGGTCACCTGCATATAATCTCCAGGAGGCGTAAATTTGCCTGAGCCATTGTTAGGTTAGGCCTAAACCTAGTATAATCGCGTGACAAGGGGCGCTATAACGTAAAGCTATCCCAAGCTGTATGATTGGTCAAATATTTCTTGGGTTACACACCGCTTTGCTTGTCGGTCACGCGGCGTCACCAAAACCGTGAAAATGCCCCCTGTGATATGACCTGTGCGCAGTTGTTACGCATGATCAGACCAACAACAACAAAAAAATATTTACTTCTTGTTCAACACCAGTTTTCGCATTAACCTTCCGCGATTGATGAAAAGTTTTCAGGGTGCGCCTAATTCGCCTTTCTGTCACGTGACATCCAAAAACCGCCAAATATCCCGGCGTCCAAGTGACGTGTGCGCATTAAAGATGCATTATTATGCCGAACAAAACTGAACTTTTTTGGAATAGTCAGAGACGCCCCCGTTTTGAAAGGAATAGAAGACGTCTGCCTGCTGATCGCTTTGGCACTTCCTGCTCGGAAATGCTGGGTATAACGGATTTATTTCCTCTAAACAAACTTTTCTTACGTGGCAGTATAACCTAGTCGAGCCCTTGGGGTATGTGTACGACATCACTCTGCGAACAATTTTTCGCTGAGGATCTGTTTGAGCGACATTTTTAACCTTCCGTTGCACACCAATGTGATTTTCGACCAGCCACCGCAAGGTAAGCAAGGGGGTTCGGGCCAATCCCAGATGTCGGCACCACCCTTCTCATTTAGTTGTCTACTTTCGTTGCACTTGGTCGGCTTCACCGAAAGCCTTTGTATTTATGCGTGCTCCTTTCCTCTTGTCAGTCAATTAGACCAGGAGAATCTGTCAATGTAGGCGATGCTATTCACCTTGAAATCAAACAAAGGGGACTTCCTATATACGAGGAGAGTGTTTGATTGGGTGGTTCAAAGAACGTTGCAGGTCACGGCGAGCTCCTGATGTCGGCGGTCGCGTAAATCTTACGTTAAGAGATTGGAGTAAAGACAGATTGGAATAGTTTTTATTCTTAGAGCCTAAGGGCCTTGTTGTCATAATGAAACCAGTTTTGTTGTTTGTTTTGTAAACAATCTTTACGCACTTCTGCAAAAAGACTGTGGTTGCCGTTAAGAAAGTAGTTATTTAATAAATGACGACCAGATGTGTGAGGAGACATGGGGGACAACAACTACACCAATTGTTGTTTAGGTAAGTGCCCTCTGCAGAAACACCAATTGTACTTCGCCCACCGATATACAGCTTTACTGTGCCGCCTCTGGTTAAGGGTGGCTTTTACGAAGGCCTACTTATTTCTTATTAGACTATGCGACGCATCTATCCGTGACTCGCGACATTGTGAAGAGGCACTCGAGCACGGCTTGTGCTTTTGGGATCTCTATGACATCAAACACGACGTTTTTCAAATTGTGTTAAAACGACTAGACAGCAGACCATTTTCAGAGAGAAAGATTCTTGGACCATGGCCTTACGCGTCACCGGCTTAGAAAGCGGCGCCGGCATTGCTGCGGTTCACAAAATCTACTGGCCACAATGACCGATTGTAGACGTGAAGTAATGGACAACCGCACATGTTCACTTTGGCAGTACCTTCTGCTCTCCCTCTACTCTATTTATTTTCACCGCCTATACCCTTTCCCCCTTGTAGGGTAGCAAAGCGGAAGTGAATATTGTTGACTTCCCTACCTTTCCTGCAATCTTTTCCTTATCCTCCTCCACGAAATGAATATAGCGGCTACAAACTGCAGTTACTCTATAAGGTTTCTTTCGAAAATATATATTTACGCTACGGAACAACCTCCTTAGGAAACGGCAATAGATTATGTTTGCATTAGTATTCAACCTAGTATAACCTCGGTTTGTCTTCTACTTCTAAAAAAAATAAATAATAAGACGCCACGTATTGCTCATGCTTAGACTGAATAATTGCTATGCTGAGTTTCACGGCACATTTGAGTTGCTATGAGCACTTCAATTCTAATGAGGTTCTTCACATGAAAGTAGACGACCTTCTCTATGCTAATTTGTTAGCAATACTTTTTATCGTGGCTGAATGCTATGTTGGAAACGAAGCTAATCTTCAATTTTGTAAATTGTCGACAATATTTGAATGACACAACAGGAAATAAGTGATTTTTCAATGCATTGCGCTAAAAGAAATTTGGGTATGTTATGAATGTTTAAAGGGCTCCGCGTGCAGTATATAAAAAAATGGCGTCTCATAAAAACATCTAACCCAGTTCAAGAATCTGTTCTCGCATTATATGCCCAATTAGCGAAGCGGACAGATAACTATAGCCGCACCCAGAATTGTCTGTAGAAGTAGCAGCTGAGTGTTGCTTTCAATTTTTTTTTCGGAATTATGGAAAGTGAGTTCAGTGTTCTGATTCTGGCGCCACTCTGCTGCTTTCGGTGCGCTTTCTTCTTTGTTTCAAATGTTGATTGCACATTATGTGTAATTGTGATAATTAAGTTTGATTAGAGCTAAGTTAGAGACAGTAAAGTTTATGGTACACCATATACAGGCGGACAGAGCGAAAAAAATCCAAAGTTCTTGTTCGAAATTGGTTGGTAGGCTCTGGGCAATAGTAATAAAAATGATGGTAACAAAAACATATGCTTCAATACGAACTTCTAACAAGCGTAAAGTTTGGGCATTTTACCTCGGAAGTAGTATGGTGGGACTGAATCTCTGGATTTTTTATTTATTATTTGGCTCTTTAAGCCTGTTTCTGAGACTGAATCTTTTGAGTGCTTCTTTCTATGCGTACGGGTGATTTCTTCCTTCGACCGAATTCATAAAACATTTCCTTCGTAGGGACTTTTCATTTCTCAGTCGTCTTCGGTAACATATCCAACATCACGGTTAACCGGCGTCTTCTTACGAATAGTTCTAAGAAAAAATAAAAAGCAAAACTTTGTTAATACGGGCCTGGATCTTGAATTCAGTGCATCAGGTTTAGATTATGGGAAGCGCTATCGTTTGAGGTAAGAAATGTCAACATCACCGGGTATATTTTTTCATATACGTTACAAAAACAAATTATAATAAAATGTTCTTGTACTAAACAAACATTTTGTACAAGAACAGTTTAGCATTTTCCACATCAGAAAAAACCCAACCAAAAAGCAAGTGATTGGTCTGTAAGCTTCGAGTCACTCTACAAAGCTTACTTCACTGTCTCTGACGATATCACTGGCCCACAAGGTCGTCTTTTTTCTTTTGTAAAACACACCTGTTTGCTCTACCGGGTACGACGTGCGTTGAGCATGCGCAGAAATGTGTCTCCCCACAGACTGAAGTTTTCGTAACTGGCAAACAATGTAACTGTGTACGCTATAGGGTTGAAACAGGCGGCGATCTTAGAGCGTAGCTTGAAGGCCCGCAGACTGCAGAAACTTGATTAGCATGAATAGTCTTTTTTTGGCATTGGCCCAGAAACTCTCTCTCTCTCACACACACTTTAGAACAGGCAATTTTACGTTACCCACATATTGTATAACTCTTAGAGGCAACACCGGAAAGCGATTGTCAGGCGAGACTTTTATTATATCTTTGCCAGAAGAATAATGGCTAACGGATTAGTGTAGGCCCAGTAAAGAAGGGCTATAGCGCCACAAGCATGTTTCTTCATAAGTCTTATACTCGCCACATCTCACCAGCACCTTAATTTTTTTCGTAAATGCAAGCGAAGGCTCTGAGCTTTCTCTGCTCTTATACTTTGTCAGTTATTCTGCAGCCGTGTACTTCGACTGATTTCCCGTGGCCCGTAATATGTTGTGGCCATATATAGTAAATTTCCTACAGTAAGTACACTACATCACAGTACAGTAAGTAGTGTACGCAATTTTCAAACTTGCTTTCTCTCTCGGTCTGCAAAAAGAAAAATAAAGAAAACTCCCTGCAAGCAGATGATTGAGGACATATGTAAGATTTTCTACTTTAATTATTGTGAATTATCTCACAATGACCAACAAAACACTCAGCTGACAAAGTAATAACCGTGATGTGATCAAGATCCTTTAAAGCCTTTGGTATCCGTGCCACAGTAACACAATGAACGCTAGTTAACGACATTCTTGTCGTGGTACAGGGTTTTATACTGTGCTGTCACCGAGATAGGCCCTCGATAACGGCAAAATAGGCCACATTACACCAACTTCGGGTCACTTAAACAACGAGATTCCCCGCCCATCCACCCGCTTGTCTGAAAGTGCCTGCATTCAGAGAGGAATGTTCCACATTAGAAACTCGGGCAATTGAACATTACTGACAGCCAGATTAATGTCACTGTTTTAGACGAAGGTTGAAGTCAAAACGCCACCGAAACAACAACAAAAAAAAACAATCTACCCTTTGTAGGCCGCATTACGGCGTTTCTGTGCGTTAACACGGCAGAATCATTGCCGTGATGGTCACACAAAGCAACTGTTTTCAGCCACCGTACGCGGAGAGCACTCAAGCACTCATGCGCGCTCAAGTATCTGCGCTTGTCCGTTTGTATTGCTGACCCCGCAAGGCCTCTCCAAGGCACGTACGTGCCCGGTCGTTTTCGTGGTATCTGCGTAGGCTGGGAGAGCTCTAGCAAGTGCCATTGTATGCGCGCTGCGTGCTCGCCTTTTAGTGGATTGCTGTTTGCTTACTTCCTCCGCATCGTATCTGATTGCTCTGAAAGAGACGCTGGTGAGCAGCGTCTCACTTCACGTCGTTTTGCGTGCGCTGTTCGAATAATATGGGACGTGCCAATTCCCAGCAAGAAGAAAGTGCTGAGCCATTAAGCCGTCCGACTAGTAGCCTTCGCTGGGGTCGCTTTGCACACCAGTTGGAAAACGCTACGCGCATCCGTAAGTCCAAACTAAGACAATTGGATTTGATAGTTCGAGCTCTTTTCTTTCTTTCTTTTTTTTTTGGGGGGGGGGGGTTCCATGTTGTTCCGTGTCAATATTAGGTCCGAATTGGAAACTCGATTTCAATTTTAAGTACTTAAAGTCTTTGTTCCCTCCGCTTTAACTTCTACCATTTCTTTTTTCAATACAAGTAGTATAGATAATAGAGTGAAATAGAAGAGAGACCACTAAATAATCTCATCTTGCACAATGAGCCGAGTTATCCAGTGCAGTACGTGAGAAAAGACGAACATTCATCGCCCCGCTCACACGACGATGAATCGCTCGGCTGTTTATTTCTGCCGAAGTGGTTCGGAGGTGAGAATTTTCTTTACTGCTACTTTTGACGCAATAAGGGAAGCATGATGCTGAAAAGAGTGACACACTCTTTGTGAACCTTTCACAATAGAAATGAAGAGGCTGGCTTTCTCGTTGTATAGTTATGTTGCTTTCACATTTCTGAAAGCGAGATTAAAAAATGGTTAGGAAAAGAAAAAGAACACTAAGGTACAAATCAAAAGTACTGGAGTGCAATACTTGCGCAATAAAAACGCAATTTGGACAACATCACTCATGAAGTTGGGAAGTTTTTTTTTTAAGAAAAAGTGCTTTCCTAGTGTTGTCCATACATTACTGCTGTCTGCTGCAACAGATTCCAAACGCAAAAACAAAACGCCGACGTATCTTACAAATGATTAATACAACAACCTGGAACGTTCTCCTCCTCCTCCTTCTACAATGTGGACGGTCAATAATTGTTTTTTCCTTGTAATTGTATTCGTAAAGGCGATAACTACAAGCCCACCTCACCCCTGTGGCCTTACGTTTGCTACAGAGATCTTTCGAAGCGTTTTGGACTCTTGTCGCAGCGCCAACACCAAAGCCATTCCACCATTCCGTGCCTCAGGAAGACAACACAGCTCCTCGCAATCATTTCATTATTTCGAATTGTCACTAACACGGACTTCGAGGGCACTACATGAATAGCAGTTGAAATGTGGGCAGGAATGTGTGCAGATCCTGGCTACATGTCGTAACCGAAGCCTCGAAGCTTCAATGTTCATCCTGCCCACGCACAATGCATTGAGCGCTGTCGGCTTCGTTGATATTTGCCGCAGTCGTTATAGGTGCCTCGCTCTTTGAAAAGAAATATCTGCGTTGGCGAACTGTAAAAACTCTTGAAAGAACTTTGAAAGGCTGCACTTATAGATGTATAGTAAAAAGAGAGAGAAAACAGACAGCTGAATTACCTGAAAGAGAATCCATTCGTGATTCAACTACAGTAGTGTAGGAGAGCTCAAGATAATGGCGACATTGAGGGAGAAACGAAAAGAGCTAACTTTTAAGTGCGGATACGAGATATATGGGTTTGAGTTACACAAGCCCAGGTACGGTGCTTTCGCCATGGACTATAATTTGAGTGTAATTGTTCATCATTTCTAATCTTGATGCGCTTTTCTTGTCACACTGTTGCAAGAGCGTATAAATTACGGTTATTGCAGTTCCAAGTAGCAGGGTATTGCAATGCCAAGAATTGCGCCACTGATTCCAAGCTGCTAAGTAGCTTATGTATTATGGTTCATCACTTCTCTTCATACGTTTTTCATGGCGCAGTGTTGCACGACCTAACAAATTGTGGTTATTGCAGTGTCAAGTACCTGCATTAGCAAAACTTTGCACCAGCCTTTGAATAGGATGTATAAATGAAAGAAAGCCGGGAAAGTGCCATATACACCCAATTCAGCTGCGCGAAATAGCTTACGAATCCTATTTAATGTCTATAAGAATTATCTGATCTGTCCTCATCTCCTAAGAACCAGACATCAAAATAAAGGAAACAGTAACTTTCACAATTGTGCGGAGCAGAATCTTGGTGGCAGTCCATTCCTTTCTGCCTGTATTTCGCCATGAGCGAGCTTGTAAGTGTAATCTGGCGGCGCCATTTTAGGCCAGACTGTCTCCGTGCATGTTGCTTACTTTCGTGCACGTATCCTTGAGGAGACAGGATAATGCCTTCCAGTTGAGATAAACAAAACTCTCGCTGGATAAAAAGAAACGTTCAATAGAAAGTGGAAGGCGAGAACGCAGACGCAATTTTCATGCTTTTATTTAGTTTAATGCTGTATGTTCTTTCCCCTTTGTCCTAAACGCAGGCGAGTCACGTTCAGTCCCACAGTCGCTGTAGCCCAAGGGCTATCACGCAGACCCAAAGTATTGACGTCCAGCGGCACACTCACACACGCCCACACACACAAAACAGAATCTAAACTTGAAGCTTCAGTGGGCGTCGATGGTTCTTTGAGAAACGGAAAAATGTTTAGCGGGTGCATTTCGCTGCAGCTTTTCTAACCTGCCTGGGTCCACCTACCGTTCTGTAAAAGCGATCAACTATACGACGGAATAGGAAAATCGGTAATCGTGGTACTACAAGGGGAAGGATCGAAAACTTTCACTTCTTGGCAATCTTTTATAATAAAAGTGTGTGTTTTTTTCACGAAGAGTACCTAATAACCCGAGTTCGGGTCCTGCGCCTTATTATTGCACTATCCACGAGTGTCACCGTCAGGATGACAAGGACATCAATGATGCTTCAGGGTGTACTAGCGGTAAAATACGAACCTAACAGAAGTTCCCAGTATAAAGCACAGAAATTGAAGTGTATATATATATATATATATATACATATATATATATGTATATATATATATGTATATATATGTATGACAAGTACTCTCGATGGTATTGAATCAGCATAGCTACACCACATATTGCCACTGGCGAAACGAATTATGCATGAGGCGTATACTGCAGCTAAATTGCTGTTTCGAGTTTTCCGAAGAACGCTCAGCGCAACCTAGCGCCGCCGGCGCGAAGCCTGTGCGTGTCCTTTGAAATCGATGGTGCGCTGGTGCGTGGCGAAAGCTGAGACATGCATCATGCGGCTACCGGGCTCCTCTCTCACGCTTCTTTCTGGACACGCTGCGCCATCTAGTGGCACTGCCGAGAAGTCCGCCCGGGGCCTCCGTCACGAGAAACGTGGTGCGGCAGTGGCTGCGAACACTGATGATTGTTCCCTCGCTTACTGCACATCCAGTGGCACATACTCGGAGACCCACGTTGGCGCCGAAGGCGTTCATTGAAGAGCTGCGCACACGTACCTCCACGTACTTCCACGTACGCAGTGACCGAAGCTGGCATCAAAGAGGTTCATTGCAGACCAGCATAAAATGCGTGGCATATACCCTGTGCTCCAAGTCAGCGTCAAAGAGGTTTTTTGTTAGCGGTACTTGCTAAGTACTACATGGCTGTGAACCAACGTCGGCGCCGAAGGCGTTCATTGAAGAGCTGCGCACACGTACCTCCACCCACTTCCACGTACTCAGTGACCGAAGCTGGCATCAAAGAGGTTCATTGCAGACCAGCATAAACTGCGTGGCATATACCCTGTGCTCCAAGTCAGCGTCAAAGAGGTTTTTGTTAGCGGTACTTGCTCAGTACTACATGGCTGTGGACCAGCGTTGGCGCCGAAGGCGTTCATTGAAGAGCTGCCCACACGTACCTCCACGTACTTCCACGTACTCAGTGACCGAAGCTGGCATCAAAGAGGTTCATTGCAGACCAGCATAAAATGCTTGGCATATACCCTGTGCTCCAAGTCAGCGTCAAAGAGGTTTTTTGTTAGCGGTACTTGCTCAGTACTACATGGCTGTGGACCAGCGTTGGCGCCGAAGGCGTTCATTGAAGAGCTGCCCACACGTACCTCCACGTACTTCCACGTACTCAGTGACCGAAGCTGGCATCAAAGAGGTTCATTGCAGACCAACATAAAATGCGTGGCATATACCCTGTGCTCCAAGTCAGCGTCAAAGAGGTTTTTTGTTAGCAGTACTTGCTAAGTACTACATGGCTGTGAACCAACGTCGGCGCCGAAGGCGTTCATTGAAGAGCTGCGCACACGTACCTCCACGTACTTCCACGTACGCAGTGACCGAAGCTGGCATCAAAGAGGTTCATTGCAGACCAGCATAAAATGCGTGGCATATACCCTGTGCTCCAAGTCAGCGTCAAAGAGGTTTTTTGTTAGCAGTACTTGCTCAGTACTACATGGCTGTGGACCAGCGTTGGCGCCGAAGGCGTTCATTGAAGAGCTGCCCACACGTACCTCCACGTACTTCCACGTTCTCAATGACCGAAGCTGGCATCAAAGAGGTTCATTGCAGACCAGCATAAAATGCTTGGCATATACCCTGTGCTCCAAGTCAGCGTCAAAGAGGTTTTTTGTTAGCGGTACTTGCTCAGTACTACATGGCTGTGGACCAGCGTTGGCGCTGAAGGCGTTCATTGAAGAGCTGCGCACACGTACCTCCACGTACTTCCACGTTCTCAATGACCGAAGCTGGCATCAAAGAGGTTCATTGAAGACCAGCATAAAATGCGTGGCATATATCCTGTGCTCCAAGTCAGCGTCAAAGAGGTTTTTTGTTAGCAGTACTTGCTCAGTACTACACGGCTGTGGACCAACGTTGGCGCCGAAAGCGTTCATCGAAGAGCTGCGCACACGTACCTCCACGTACTTCCACGTACTCAGTGACCGAAGCTGGCATCAAAGAGGTTCATTGAAGACCAACATAAAATGCGTGGCATATACCCTGTGCTCCATGTCAGCGTCAAAGAGGTTTTTTGTTAGCGGTACTTGCTCAGTACTAAACGGCTGTGGACCAACGTTGGCGCCGAAAGCGTTCATTGAAGAGCTGCGCACACGTACCTCCACGTACTTCCACGTACTCAGTGACCGAAGCTGGCATCAAAGAGGTTCATTGCAGACCAGCATAAAATGCGTGGCATATACCCTGTGCTCCAAGTCAGCGTCAAAGAGGTTTTTTGTTAGCGGAACTTGCTCAGTACTACATGGCTGTGGACCAACGTTGGCGTGAAAGAGGTTGGTTGTAGTGCGGCACATATGTACACATTGTCAGATACTCAGCGACCCAAGTTGGTCCGACGGCTGGTTTTGAACCCTGTTCACTCAAAATGCGCTACCCATTCGATCACGGTCTATCCAGTGACCCAGGTAGCGGAAAAACAGATAAAAACATAGAAACACAGATAGCCTCCGGAAAGCGCCTGAAGTAGCACAATAATCCTAAGGCGTCGTTATGACTTGCTGTATCTTGGTGTAAAAAGATGTTGTCAAAAATAGGTTATGACAGGCCCCTTTCTTGGGTTTTATCGTGCAGATAATTTTCCACTTCCTTTCTTCAATGTTAATCTGTTCATGGATTTCTCTCGTATGAATTGGTTCATAACAAGTGCTGTTCAATAGCCAAACTTTTTCAAATAAATGTTGTGCACGATATCTAGTTTGCTTTCTTTTAAACAAAGCAACCTCGTATTCAGTTAGACTCCTAATAAGAAACAATAAGTGCTTACAAAACCAAGTGTCTAACGACAGCAAGGACTTGCTTTGTCAAACGAATATGCATGCTAAGACAAAGAATCTTATAACGTCAAACGACCGTGCAGCAGCCAAGTTTATTAAAATTGTACTTTGCATAAGACATATATAGCGCCTGCGTTATTCTGCAAGCTCCAGAAGGCCACTAAAAAAATATGATAGCCGTAAAGTTAAATAGGTTCACTTAAGAATTTAAGAGGAAAAATGGTTAAAACCGGAAGTTCCTTTCTTTTTTGTAAAAACTTCAAAGCCAGCAATTTTTTTTTCAATAATCTTAGACGAAAGGGCACGGGTAAACGAATTATTTCGAAAAAATCGGCCTCTTAACTCAATGGCTGGATAAGAAGATTTACGAATGCGGAATAGAACAGGTCTTTAGCTTTTATATGTTAGACTGACGTAGGTAGCTTTGAGGATGAGCAATTTCATCTTGCGTGAACTAAGAAAAAGAAGAGCACAAGCCGGAAGGAGCAGATATTGGCAACTGATAAGTTAAAGGCGACAACAACAACATTTACCAGGACGCACATAACTTCAAATGATGGCTCGAGTGTTCAGTAGCGAGAACAAACCAAAGCAAGCCAGGGAGAACCATGTTTGCAAGTGCACCATGTGAATTCTCAATTTATCATGAAATCAAGGTAAAAGGTTTGGTCAACGATTTCGTTCTGCCTTTATCTGCCTTCGTTTCTCTAGCCTCTGCTCGTCTTTGTTCCCTTATCGCAATTCTCCTCACTGCGCTTAGGGTCGTAAGAAAAAAAAAACAAGAGAAAAAGAGAAAGCTATCGCAGCAATAAGATCTTTTCGTCTGAAAAGCCGGCCTTTGGTTGAACACATTTTTTATTTCGATTGACTCACCCATTCTTTTCTTGGCATTTTACAGTTTCCGGCACTACAGAGAGTTGGGGAGGCGAAATCGGGCAAACGACAGATACCATCATTTCTTTGCTTTTTCACTAGCACTACTCGTGTGGTCTCGCTCAGGAAAAAGAACCATCATTTGGAGGACGCTATCGAAGAAATTTCAGAGAGAAGATGGGCGCAAAGCTCGAACTTAAATGAGATTGGAAACTCGCCGACAATTTGTTAAAACATGTCAGTCCAAATCAACCACCAAAAACATTTTACCAAGCGTATTTCCCTGATTTCGCATCATTTATTTTCCACCCACGCGTTTGATCGACCGCGTTTTTTTTTCCTTTCGGCAATGGGCTAAGAGCTTTATTCTAGAGTCATTACGCATGCACATATTCTGGTAGATTATATAAATGAAGTTGTCACTTCGCACATTTATGGTGTTTTGACGGTTAAATAAAACACTAGTTATCCAGGCAATGTTAGCGGAATTTAGGTAATATGGAGTTAAATAGTGCACCTGAGATATACTATACCTCAGAGCAGTATACCTGCTATAAAAAGAAAGGCGAACAGCAGCGACTTCTGCCGCAATACAATTTTACGAGTCCGATGCACATTAGCAAGTACCCCGTTGGGGGTAAGTGGCCTAGTATGGAAAGCATCATCATAATGGATGCGCGCACACCCTCCTGGGCCGATCCCTCGTTGAGCGTGTGTGCGATAGTAGCAAATCATAATCATTGTCAACACGTGGTGACCGTCTAAATAGGCTAGTTGGTGTTTGTGCGAAACAAGTATACATGTATTTGTAGGCTAACTGAAAAAAAGAAAAATACGCTTGTTGCATATGAACAAAGCCTCGGACTGCTGTGCGAGTGGACCAAGGTTACCCGGAACTGGACAAAGTTTTTTTATTGAGGTAAAACCTACTCAGCCATAGACCGACAAGCGACCGACCGATCACCGACCAACCCAAACCAAACTGTTTTTATACACAAGAGGTACTCTATTAGGGCAAACACTTGTTTTACGGTATTATGGTCATTACCCGAGGAATCATATACACTGCAGCAATCTAAAAATCAACTGTGACGGATCTAACGAATGCTATACACACAACATGATTGGCTTTCGGTCGGGGCTTTCGACTCAGGACGCCATGAGACTAATCAAGCACCAGATCATTGACTCTACCTCCGCCGACACTAAGGCAATTCTCGGCTTGGATCTGGAAAAGGCTTTTGACAACATATCGCACGCCTTTATTCTCAAGAGCCTGACAGAGTGTAACGTCGGCAAACGGGCGTACAATTTCGTGCGATCCTTCCTTTCCTCAAGGTCCACTAGACTCAAGATAGACGAGTTTTTGACCCACGAAATCCAGCTGGGGCCAAAGGGAACACCTCAGGGGGCGGTGATCTCCCCGACGCTGTTCAACATCTCCCTGATCAACCTGTCGAGGGCCTTGAACAAAATCCCCAACATTAACCACACGATCTACGCGGATGACATCACCATCTGGTGCTCCAGTGGATGTGAAGGGCAGGTCGAGGGTGCTTTGCAAGAGGCCATCGATGTGACGGAGCGGTATCTTATCCCCACCGGGCTAAGGTGCTCGCCCGCTAAATCCGAGCTCTTGCTCTACAAGAAGAGGCCCAGAGGCGGTTCACACCGGTCCTGGAAGCCAGCAACAGAGAGCCACATTACATTATTCACCGGCAAGGGCTCCCCAGTACCGCGGGTAGACACTATCAGGGTCCTAGGGATGTTTATCGAGTCGAACGGGGCCAATGGAGCCGCCCTCAAACGCATTTGTTCCAAGACCGAAAGCGCCCTCGGCCTGATCCGAAGAATCGCCAACAGGTACCGCGGAATCAAGGAAGACAATCTGATCCGGATTATCCACGCCTTCGTGCTATGCCACCTCGCTTATTCAGGGGCTATGCACAACTGGCTCGTATCGGAGCGCAACAAGATCAATGCCCTAATCAGAAGAGTCTTCAAGCTTGCCCTCGGCCTTCCCATCCGAACGCACACAAAAGACCTCCTTAATCTGGGAATTCACAACACGTTCGAAGAAATCGTTGAAGCCCAAGAATTTTCCCAGTTTGTCAGACTCTCCGGTACCCCAGCGGGCCGAGCCATACTTGGCAAGCTGGGACGTAACCCCATGGTCGTCAGTCTCGACGCTGTGAAGCTTCCCAGTGACGTCAGGTCCCAGATTTACATACACCGGATGCCACGAAATATGCATCCCACCTACAACGAAGGACGAAGACGAGCCAGGGGTAAAGCTCTGCTCGCCAGTGCCCGCTTGAACAAGGACCGCACATGCTTCGTAGACGCTGCTTCGTACGTTCAAGAAGAGGCCTTCTCCTCAGTGGTCATCGACTGTGACTCTAAAATCCTTAGCTGCGCTACCGTCCGCACTTCTAATTCCAGCGTTGCAGAGCAAGTTGCTATTGCTCTTGCATTGACGGACAGTGCACATGACACGATTTATTCGGATTCCAAGGCCGCTGTCAGGGCCTTTCAGATGGGAATGGTGGCTCCCCAGGCCCTACGTATCATCCGAAGTGCCAAAGACATGAAACATCACTCTTTGGCCTGGTTCCCTGCACACCTTGGAACAATTGAGGGTGCCTCGATCAACCCCAACGAGGAGGCGCACTCGGCTGCACGAGGTTTGACTGACCGTGCGCCGGGCAACGCGTCCTCTCCTGGGCGACCCGAGCCTCTCTGCTCGTACAACGAAATCTGCAAATACAATTTTCTATCAAGAAGAGTCCTACCTTCGCCGCACTCCTCGCTGTGCAGGGCCCAGGCAGTCACTCTCAGACTTCTACAAACAAGCACTTACCCGAGCCCGGCGGCGCTGCACACAATGTACCCCGAACGGTTCCCAAGCCCGGACTGCCCTCTGTGTGGTGATTATGCGGACTTCGAACATGTCCTGTGGGGCTGCGCCTCTGCCGGTCCCCCTTTCACTCACGAGGAAATGATGAGGCTAATTAGGGCCCAGGATCCGACCTCTCAAATCCTGGCAGTCCAGAGGGCTCGCGACAGGGCCGTCAGGTTCCACCTGATGGTCCCCGAGTGGGCCTAGCCAGGTGGCGTGGAGTTTACTTACGTCTATAGTGGACAAAATAAAGTTGTTTCACTCACTCACTCACTCACTCACTGTGACGGATCTCAAAAGCCTCCGCCGGGCCTTTACTACTTCTCATGGCAGAATTATTCAGATGAACTGCAATTTGTAATTCCTTCTGCCACTGTCGAACTCCTAAGCTCGCCGCATTGTAAGGATGGAGCTTGAGCCAATGCACGTACTTAAGAAACTAAAAAAGCTTGTGACATGGTAGATTTCAGTGACTAAAGTGCACTTTTTGTGCTGAGTGAGTGAGTGAGTGAAAAACTTTATCAGCTCTAGGTTCGCTGGTCTTCTGCGGTCTTCAGATGGCTTCGTCCATCTTCTAGCACAACGGTCGGTTGCCCTTAGTCCAGGGCTCTGCTGGATGCTGCTGCCAGTTGTGCTGAAACTTCTAACTGATGCGTGGCTATAACGGTCATTCAATCATTTTTGCCGTATCTGTGCTTCGAGGCCGCGTGACTGGCCATTTAACGAAAATGCACTGTTTCTGTGCAGTGTGGCCGCATGGAACCAAGTGTGACCTCCCGAAATGTCATGTAACATTGTAACAGTCAATCTGCACTGTTTAAATAATTTCTTCAGGCTGGGTTATAACGGTACGCAGCTACAACCTGGCAGTGAAGGAGTGGAAGAGTAGGAAATAGCATTTGAAATAGTTACACGCGTACATAATTTACTTTTTTTTCACTTTAACCTGCTAAAAACTGTTAGAGTTATCACTTGGTGAAACACGCACATGTGTTCATAGGGACTTTCTCGAACGTTGCCAGTGATTCTATTTGTTGTGTATATCGGCACTAACCCTTATATGACCACATTGTGTGCGCCACGTGAATAGTGGTGTAAGATTTAGAACGCGCGTGAGCACCAGCCATTACGCTGGAACACGCAATGACTCATGTGTAAATAGTCAAAGCCCCTTTGACCTGCACTGCAAATTTAGTTGCTTTTTATTATTTTTTTTAATTTTGTGATCCACCATTCGGAAATTATATTTTGCGATCAAGCTGTGTGCTCACCACTTTCGTTGTCTCTTGAGCACCACCTTCCTCTCTGTTTCGACCATCACACTCAGTGCAACGTGACGACGTGTCAAAGTAGTGGGATGTTTAGCAAATTAATGTTCACTAAAAAGGTGTAATTAGTGTTCAAGCGAAATGCACTCATTCGCAGACCAACGTTCATCTCTCCTGTTATTCTAAGCGTTGCTATGGAGAAAGTTTTTTCCTGTTTTACGTACTGTCTTCATTGTGGTCGTAGTTGTCGTGATGCTGCTGACTTTCTGGTTCTCGTGACCGCATCTAACCACGCTGGAACAGGGGTGCTATGCAGGATGCGTCGAGTTTGGCGAAACTCGGGATCTTCACGAGCTCTGGCGACACCCCAAGATGAAAGCACGAATGGTACCGAGACACAGTTTATCTTTCGACAAGCCGCCAGTTTCATTGGTTTATCTAGATTCACTCTGGCTGGCTATCATTCCTTGGGCGTTGCCTTCTGGGCGGTCGACAAACTGGGGCTCACGTGATCATACCGTCGGTGCATGGTCGTGCCTTCTTTCACTTGTTTGTCGTTCCACCGAGTGCATTACATGCAGAAGCAAGTTGTAAAACAAATGCATTTAGTACAATATTATTAGTTACTTTAACGTGGTTTAGAAGCATTTTGAAGCTTACGAGATGTGCACTGAATGCGTCTTAGACTAATTTGTAATTTAGTACGCTTCGCATTATACCACGAGGGAGCGCTGTAGTGGCGTCATCACATCCATTCACCGGGCACGCATGGCGGCTAAGCATCAGAGAGGCCCAGTGTAAACAAACCCGTACAACGAGCTTGCAGTGCGCGACGTAGTGATCAGGCTCCACGAAGGCCACTATTTCTTGGATAGTTCTGTTCCTCCGTGGGCAATCTTCCCGTGCACCCGGTAAGACTGCCAATAGTTTCGGCGATTTTACAGATCGCAACGCACACCTATTGTTCACGGCGAAGTGCTGAAGAAACAACTTGTCCGGGGCTGCTTCTGCGAGTGCGCCGAGTTCCTCCACTCTGCGTGACTGCGAGCGTCACGAACATTACATAGTGTGGGCAAAAGGTAGACATCCTATATAGCTACGATGCGACGAGGTGGTACCGACGATGGATCTCGCTACCAACACAGTGAAGGAGACTTCGACAAACTGCAGATAAGTATATTTCTACTGTTTCATATTTAGCATAATAAGAGTGCACGGATTAAATCACTTTCGTAGTAACGAACTGAATGTCCAGCAGTTTAAAGAAGGCAGTGAGAACCAATGAGTGTTCGTGCTTTTACGTGCAAGTGAGCCCGCGAAAATATGGAATAGATGAAGGTAACCTTCACCAACTTGGTGAGGCAACAGAAATTCATGAGTGACATTAAGCTAGAAAATTTATGCAAGAGTATCTTTATCCAAGTGAAATATCAATAGCAAGTACTGATATAAAGCAGGAAACTTATACAAAAATTTCATGGGTTGAACAGCACATGGAAGGCATTACCGAATCGTGGTCGCCACGTTACCGATATCCTTGAAAAAAGTCTAGAATCATTGCATTCCACCGGTTATGCAATATGGGACATAAACCTGGAGGTTAACAAAGAAACTTGAGATGTCAAGGACTGTGTAGAAAGCGAAGTAACAAAAATTGTTGCAGATAGCATTAAGGCAGGAACAGTGGCGTAGCCAGAAATTTCGTTCGGGGGGGGCTCACTTTGCAGCTCGGCCTGATATATATATATATATATATATATATATATATATATATATATATATATATATATATATATATATATATATATATATATATATATATATATATATATATATATATATATATATATATTGTTTACATTTGTGTACATATGCAACGACCAGGGGAAAATCTCAATGACGCTTTCCTTTGTTAGAATGTATTGCGCAGGAGCAGCTGTCACCGGTTGTGCATTGCGAGTACTTGCTCCTAAATTATAGTCGCAACAGAGAGCACATATAAAAAGCAGGAGTTCTGCAAGATATACGAGGGCGAGTCAAATGAAAGTGAGCCAATGCGAATATTTGACAAACGAGGTACTTTATTTAAAAGTAGTCACCATGAGTATTTAGATACTTGTCCTACTAACGAGTCGCGTAATTCCCGTCTCATAAAACTCCTTGGGTTGTTGCCTCAAAAATCTGTAAATGACTACACATCATCTTCCGACACGAATCTGGTTCCCTTGAGCAGTTTCTTCAAATTTCACCAAATGTGGAAGACGCAAGGCAACAGGTCTGGGCTGTATGAGGGATGTTGCAGCGTTTCCCACTTGAACTTTGCCAGTTTTGTATTAACCACAACAGCGACGTGGGAACGGGCAATGTCGTGAAGCAAGATGTCCCCAATGCTCAATTTTCCACGTCGTTTGTTCTTAATTGCGACACGTAGCCGATCCGATCTTTCACAATATCTGAAACGATTTAGAGTCTCTCCAGGTTTAGAAAATTCGATCAATAGTGGCCCCTAACGATATAAAAAGAAGTCAACGCTTTTCCGGCATAAATGACGGCCTTTGTTTTCCTTGGGAGTGGTGAATTCAAAGGTTTCCACTGTAAGATTTACCGTAGTGTTTCAGGCTAGTAGTAGCGGCACCATGAGTCATCCCCGGTCACAATTGCAGACAAAAGTCGTCACCCTCATCTGGGGTTCTTTGACGTGCACTTAAATCTAAGTACACGGGTGTTTTCGCCCCCATCGAAATGCAGCTGCCGTGACCGGGATTCGATCCCGCGACGTCGTGCTCAGCAGCCGAACACCATAGCCACTGAGCAACCACGGCCTTTTCAATTGTGTTGGGGGTGATTGCACGGTGGCTTTGGCCCGGCCATGTATCGTCTTTGTAACTTTCATGTGCTTCTTTGAACAGTTTGCTACAACGCTTCTTAGGCGACAATGAAACGTAATGTTCAACGTATACGGCAGCCATACGGCGAATAATTTCTTTTTTGGGAAACATCTTCATTTGTCAAAAACCTCACGACACCAAGCTGTTCAACTTTTGAAGTGTCCATTATTTCACGCAACCATGTTCAACCCCGTGTATGAGAGCATTAAAGAACATTTAACCTCACCTCTGCATGTCACTTGTAAATGAGATGCGTATGTGCTACGCGCATGCCTCGAAAATAATGAACCGAACCATTATTGCGCGGGGCGGGTTGTCTCACTTTCATTTGACTCGCCTTCGTACATTATAAATGCGAAGATACAATGGAATATACAAATGTGAAGATACGGTTTGATACAGGGCAAACAATTGTCACTGGAAACTGCAATGCAATGTTCACTGCGCATATGCACAAAACCTCGCAACAAGATATTTAAATATACGCATAAGTCACCAATATATCTACGTACCTAAGAAAAAGTCACTATATATAATGCGTCAAACAAGGCAATTAAATAGGTTGCGCAACCACAGATTCACAGATCACAGCACCCCCCCCCCTTCCCTCCACTCCCAAAATGTATCGCGTGCGACGGAAGGCGGCGCGCTTCCTCCCCGCTTTTCTCCCTTGCGCACACCAGACTCAGCCACTATCGTCGGCTCAACCCCTCCCCTTATCTCCCCGCACGCTTTCACTCGCACACAGAGCATGCGGCGCGCGGTCACGATGTCATCGCCCTTGGCCTTTATTTATACGGAACATGAGGGCAACGACAGGAATGTGCCTGGAGTCTTCATAGAGCTGCCATCGCAATAATAAAATAGTATCCGGCAACTGAAGCGTCCCGTCGCCCATTACTTTCGGCAAAAGAAGTAACAAAATCGAACTTTCCCCATGCAAAAATTCGCTGCGCCGCAACAATGTCTTCTTTTTTTGTGTGTGTGGGCGGGGGGCGGCGAAATAGAATAACGCAAAGGAAAGCATGTTGGCTACAATCGAATGCCTACTTTGGGCACCTAGTGTGGCTACCGAAGGAATATCGAAGAAAACGTGTGACGCTTGGTCCACAGAAAACCATACGCGTACTGCTCGGTATCCTACAACGGCGAGACAAAATTTTCCGGAGAGGTTGCGCTCAAGCGGACGCTTGCAATCCATCGAGTCCCCGCAGTGCTGGCGGCGAGCGACTATGCATTGTTTCTTTTTCTCGTCTGCTAGCCAGAAAGCGTCCAAAAGTCTGCCAGGCGAAAATGCAGTCGGCCAGAGAAAAACAAACGCGCAGCCAAGTGCGCCGCGCGGTTATCGATGCAGCACGAGAAAAACGCATGCGCTCTGGCTGGATCGGCAGCCCGCGGGTTGCGAGAACAAAAAAAAAAAATTAAGAAGAAATGAGAAAGAGGCTCAATATATCCTCGCGAATAAAAGTCGAGGTAGAAAAATAAATAAAAACTAAGTTACAATGGTGGCTCTAGTGTCTTGACATGGATGCTTTGGCGCAGGTGAAAAAAATGTGTATATTCTTTTCTGTGACCTGACGGCACAAATGAACCACCACAACGCTTTCTCTCATCGGACCTCGCTGCGTGCTTTGTCAACTTGTCTGATAGTATGTTGATTTGGCTTGTCTCGTTGTATAGCCCGATGTACGACTTTAGAAAAGTCGATGCACCTTTGGCGTCAAATGTTTACAACAGCATTAAACCCAAAAAGTTCCGGAATTGAAAATCTAAGCACGACTTTGAAAATGTCAATGGTCCTTTCGCATCAAAATGTTATGAGAACTTTATACCCACAACGTTTCAGAATCGAAATCCAAGCGCTCCGTAGATTCCGCGGCTTCCTCGAGATGCCGCGACGAGCCCGCTCGCCTTCAAAACGCCCTTGAAATTTTGTGCCCGGTGGGGCTCCTTGCGTTACGATATGTGACTCCTGATGCATGGACATTGCCCAGAAATCCAGCCCGATTTGGCAATGTTCGCGCTCAAATGTCTTTTTGAGCGTGAATTAAGGACATTCTAGACAAAATCGAGCATGATTTCTGGCGCCGGGAGTTGTTTTGGTCGGCGGCACATGACAGCACGAAAAAATTTCGGGGGGGGCTGAAGCCCCATAAGCCCCCCCCCTGGCTACGCCCCTGGGCAGGAAGACAGTGGCGTAGTAAACCGTGGCAACTGATATGCTAGTTGAGATTAAAAAAGAAAGGAATCGGCAGGCAGGCCATGCACGTATTCGATCACTTGTTGCCAATTCATATCAGGTGATTACATAAGCATTACAGAATGAATGTCAAGGAGAGAGAACTACAGCCAAGGATGGTAGAAAATTGCGTAATGGGACAAGAATATGATGTTTGTAGGCATAGGATGCAATCAGCTCGTATAAGACGGGATTGTAGTGTGAGGCATTTGTTTTGCAGCGAACAAAAATAGGTTTGTGGTGCTGACAGTAGAGACTCGTGAAGGTGCAGGGCCACCTCAGCTGCAGGCACACTAATCAACATGACAATTGGCTCTGAAAAAGAAAACCCCAGTTTTGAAAAATAAAGCAATGTTGTCCCAAGGCATTGTTTTACTAAGATACTACACTAGAGGCTTCCATATTTAAGGGCACTTAGTACTAATAGTGCAACGAGCATTTTTCTTTGTAAATAATGGTTTGTACGTGGCTGATTCATTCCAATACACTTTTTTGCAGCAAAACATTCTGCTGCAGGAGCCACTCAACCGCCTGGTGGCAGTAGGCGAGCGCCAGGCACGTGCTCTTGAGAGTGTGCCAAAGGTCCAGAGGGCTGCTCCGCAACAGTAGTATCGGTGCCCTCACTGCTCTCCTGTCGAGCCCACAGAAGGCACCTTATAAAGGAGCTTTCAGTTTAATATTTTGTTTATTATTCAAGAACATGAATAAAATTATTGCAGTAAACATTGTGCTGAGCATATTAGGAGACTTATAACATGCACTTTGTGTCCCTTCAAAATAGGCAAAAACGTAAGACAACCTGTGCCACTCTTGGACCATGTAAATAAAAAATACACTAATGCAGCATACACGTCATCATGCTGTTTGTTCTTTCTATGTGCAAGAATACAGTGCGTGTTCATTAGCCACAAGATGAACGGTGTGTGTAATTCACAATGAAGAAAGGAAACAGCAGGAGCTTAATAATGCTATCACCTATAGACTGTGCATATGACTGCAACACTCCCCGATTCAAATGTGCCATTACATGCATGTTCGATACCACATATTCTTTAACATTGTCTTATAATTTCATGTACCATATTTCACACATCTTAAGCCCTTGCATAGCACACTTCTGATGTATCCATTTCATAGGCCACATAATTGTACACTTTGACCTTTTGTGTTGTATGAAAAGCAGCATCCTTTACAGTCGGATAAAACTTCAGAAGACAGGAGAGGCCCCACCCAGATGACCAAAGCGCAGCAGCCGATTTCCTACACGTCTAAAGAAACAGTCCCTCTCCAACGAGCAATATTAGTCTGTCTGGCAGCACGATATCAGTCTCGAGTGCGTGCCCATTGGTGCAGGCTTGTGTTCACCTGCCTTAAAGTGCAGATTCCGCAGCCTCCTAAAGTTGTATCCGACTATAGAAACACGTAATGCCTTGGACCAGTTGCATAGACTTCTGCAATTTGATAGCACACAATGATCAGGAGCAGAAATCTATAAAGGCATCCAAGCAAAGCTGGCTGACCACACTTCCATTATGAGGGGCTGAAAAAGGTCTCGCCAAATATTCCCATGACGTCCTTGAAAAAGAGGTGGTGTTTGGCACTTCTTTAGAATCAAAAACAGATTACACTGAATGTTGTGTAGCACGTCAAAACAAACTGAGCTTGGTTATTTGCACAGCATGTAATGGGAGGTCGAGCTTCACATAGGAAACAAACTGCTCTGTCCAGTACAATTTTGAGGCCGGTATGGCACCTATTATGGCACCGGTATGGCACCGGTATGGCACCTATTATGTCAACAGTGTCTATATACAAATTACACTTTTCACAGGCCATTGATTTCACCATTATTTTTGTGTGATGGTTCTTTCAATCAGCGCTTGTATTACATGAGCAGGTGGATTTGAAAGCAAAGCTTTGTTTGCAAACCTTCCGACTTCCATAAGTGTGTGGCAAGGCACTGGCATGTTGTCGAATAGCTCACACTTCCTCGGTCCTGCACCAAAGAAGCCCAATGCTCTATTTTAAGTTGGATCGCACAAAAATTCAACGGCACACAAAGAAGTGTAACACACACAGCAAAGCATTCTGCTGTGTGTATTTCTCTTTGTGTCCCGTCGAATTGTTGTGCAATTAAACTTCAAGCTTCTATACCAATACACCGTCTTCAACCTAACCAATGCTCTTGTTATTAGGCCACAATGGTGCACATCTTTGAAATTTCCCAACACAAATTAGTTCTCCGATAAATCACAAATGTTAAATTTTGCAGCACAGCTGTATGTATGAACGTGCCATATTCTTTACCACTAAACTCACAGGAATCAAAGAGGCAAGCAATAACCAGCCTTGCTGCTGCCGTTACCATTATCATCATGACACGAATGGAAAGACAGTGCCACGTTTCAGTAAAGGGAGTGCTGGAGGGAAAGGTGTGACAGCGAGGGCTTACAATAAAAATAACAGTTACGAGACATGTTCAATGCCAATATATGCTGCATGTCGCTCAGCCTACTTTGGCAATGCGGCAAGTGTTTACTCGTTTGGGCATATCACGTTTTGTGTAATCGTTGCTCTAAAGCTGTACAAATGGTCTATTTGCTCTGCAAGTTTTATTTTTATCATGGTAGGTTAAAGACCCACTTTTCATTGGCATCTGCACCACATTTCTCCCGATATGTAATAATGCCTTGGTGGTTCATGACATCTTCACGTACAGAGAGTTCTGCAGAGTATCGGATGTGCATTGTTCTAATGCTTAAGAATTAGAGCCCCATTATGAGACGAAAATATACAATTTATCCATCCAGAATAACGCCGCCCCCCCCCCCAAAAAAAAAGGAAGATGCACTGAACCTCTGGCACATGGATCGACAGTGAACAGAGCAAACAATCTGAAGTATTTTTTTCATGCAAGCCGACACACTAAGATTCTCAATGCATTTTCATTTCGCCACAAATGCATAGGCACAACCGGCTTGGCGCAACATCCACATCTCGCGCTGCAACAAATTGTGCAATGCCTCGCTGTTTCATAGCGCGGCCGATAGATTACGCATGAGCAAAATTCAGCATTGTGGATACTTAGTAACTTCACCAATGAAGAACCCCAAAAGTCTGTTAATCACAGTAACGCTGACATTGAAGGCGCCTTAATTCCTACGTACGTTCCGTCGACACACCCGACTACGTTCGTAATGTTCCCACGAAGTGGGAAGCATTCTTTTATATATGCCCGCTCCGCCGCAGTATTCTGGAAAGCTAGCCACCGCTTAAGCACTGCCGCATCGATAAGCGCGTCAGACACATCTCTGACACAGTTGCTAACAGTAGTTTGATGGCGTCCGATGTAACGCTCGGCGCCGACGCTTCCCTGAAAACTCCCAGTCCCGTAGAAACGGAGGGCACAGATGACTTGCTCTACGAAGGTGAGCGAATGAAGCCCGCCACGCTGTCTCCGCAGACGAGAGTCTTCGCCTAGCTCGTCACACAGCCAGCACACTGATGTCTTCGACAGGCGAAAATGACGCTGAAACTCCCCGTCGGTCATGCAGGTGAACGGGTCCGGACGGTCATACTGACGCTTGCTGCCACTGGATGCAATGAAACAGGCTGCTGCTGCCGCCGCCATGTTCCCGAGTTGAACTCGGAGGGGGTTTCGCGATGTACGAGTTTAGCACGAGTTCGCCTGTCAATCAAAACCAGAGGTCACGCCCCGCGCGAGGCATGTAACTATTGCGCGCGCACCCACTACAGTTGGGCCACGCCCAACTTATCTTCCGGCAACAGCGACGCGGTGTCGAGCTGAGAGGCATCAACAATCTTGACCGCCGACATAAAACACGCACAACGCACTGTCATCGGTGATGTACTGAGCACCACTATCGAAAACAAAGCGTTGACTGTCGCTGGCATACATCTTCTCGGGCTGAGATGGCCGCACAACACGGTTTCATTGCCTGCATTGCGGCGCGTAGCGCACAGTAAATAATTATCGGCACGTCACTGTAGGTGCTTGCAAGGCGTCGAGGGGGACGACGATGCTGAGGAGTGCTTATTGCAGCAGTCGTTTCAGATGGCTGCTCTGTCATCGGTGATGAAACGGAGCCACAACGTCGTAAACACGATCAGCGTCCGAGAATCGCTCGCTCTTCTAGGCCCAGTGCAATGGCATTTCTTCATCACAAGCACTGCGCACTGAACAGTTCCAACACCTCTCTCCGTTCGAAATCTGATTTCATAACTGCACACAACAGCCCTCACCTGCCAAAATGCGAGTGCTGCGGTGTCGTTACGATATCCATCTGCGATCGCTGCTGGCTCCAGCAGAGGTAATCCGCAAGCACCTTCGACTGCACAACACACTCATATACTGCGTAAATGCGCTCAGAGGCGCCTTCACTGGGCAAGCGATGACAAGCGATGAATTTTGTCGCTGGGGAAGCACGCACGTTTCGCAATGTATCGCAGAGGCTTCGCGCACAAAGATAAACTGGTACATTTTCACTGAACTGCGTCACTACGCACTATAAAATAACATACCGCCATTTTACAGCGACAGCTGTTGTGTCGTTTTTAGTTGGTAAAGCGGGGGCCTTAATAGCCTAGTGAAGCGCCTGCGATGAACAGCCGTACCGCGGCGCTGCGTTTCTATTCCCCTAATAGAGAAAGAGTGGCCATGACCCTCCATGGATCATGACCGACTTTATTGAGAATAGCACTGCAGCGCCCCTAGGCGACTTATCACCGTATGAACGCCCTCGTGCGTGCGACCCGCTTCAATGTACCGCTTCTAAGCTTTCGCCTCCCTGTCGCCACTCACGGCAAGAAGTGCAAAATTTAATAATTTGCTCGATCTCCGTTTGTCATCACAAATTTCTAGCATCGAAAACGAAAAACAGATACCTAAAGAAATAAAAATGTGCGTTATTT
This sequence comes from Dermacentor albipictus, assembly GCF_038994185.2. Taxonomy (NCBI): domain Eukaryota; kingdom Metazoa; phylum Arthropoda; class Arachnida; order Ixodida; family Ixodidae; genus Dermacentor; species Dermacentor albipictus. The sequence continues at coordinate 128,586,788 of NC_091824.1, forward strand.
TATTTGTCGTACTTTTACGTATTCGTTTGAGTGAAAGTGTAGGTGCAAGAATGCGCCGCATGTACCCCGTTCGCATTCGATGGAGGATAGATAGATAGCGCCCGAAAGATGAGGCACGCCCTTGACGCGCCCGGGAAAGGCGTGGCAAACGGCTCACGGAAAGTGTGCTGACAGACAGCGGGACAGTCACGGTATCGCTAAGTTGCGATAATCCGTTGATAACAATACGCGGCGCTGGCGCGTTTCGTTGTGCAGCCTTCTGCGCTTGAAACGTGGAAGCAGCGTGCCGCGCAGGGTGCGCTCATGTTGTCATACGCGACTTTTTGTCTACATATTTTTTTGCCTGCACCTTCGGCCCGTTCCGCGCTATCTCCGTTCACTGGCTGCCGTCGAGCAAACTCGGGCAAAACTCGGGTGAACGAGAAACTCGGCGCATCCTGCATAGCACCCCAGGTTTTGTGCTTTGTGATGCTGCGTTGAACAGCACGACTTAACAAGGCGAAATTTATCGAAATATTCCATTTTTATAGCGATTACACGATAATGCTGGGCGCAATAACGATGTCGGTGCACGAGTGTGCTAGCGCTTTGTGCGTTAAAGGGCACGTACTTCCGGTGCTATGGCTAGCTAGCATGCAAGGCCAATAGTGATAGGGAGCCTAGAAGTCTGGTGTTTTCATGCTCGCTGGCTTCCGACGCTGCCAGTGTTAAGAGATCTGTTGAGTTTCAGAGGCGCGTCGCATGGAAGTGGCGAGGGCGGTGGCACCACGGAACGTATACGCTTTCGGGCAAGCACGTGCGCTCTCCGCTGTCGGCGCTTCTCGTCATGCAAGCGTTGTCAGTGCGAGTGTTCTCGGTCATCTAGTTATGCAACACATGTTTGGTTAGTAAACGAAGGTTGAATGCAATATGCACTGTCCATGAACCTCATCGTTGGTGTAACGTTCTATTAAACTGACAGTGAAATGACAGTGCAAGCTAGTTCGGGCAAAACTGGCATGCTTTCGTTTTCATATTTTCCCCGTGGACGTGATACGAAATATTCCACTGGGATAAGTGCTTACTTATTTACCATAGAGTGCTCGTAAACAGTTGCCGCACGACCACCATGCCCGTGGGTCCACTCTCTGAGTTTCTATCCCCTGTAAAAGATGCGGTATCCTTTAAACTGCGTCCTAAGGTGACACATGGTAGTGACCAGGGGCGTAGCCAGGGGGGGGGCTTATGGGGCTTCAGCCCCCCCCGAAATTTTTTCGTGCTGTCATGTGCCGCCGACCAAAACAACTCCCGGCGCCAGAAATCATGCTCGATTTTGTCTAGAATGTCCTTAATTCACGCTCAAAAAGACATTTGAGCGCGAACATTGCCAAATCGGGCTGGATTTCTGGGCAATGTCCATGCATCAGGAGTCACATATCGTAACGCAAGGAGCCCCACCGGGCACAAAATTTCAAGGGCGTTTTGAAGGCGAGCGGGCTCGTCGCGGCATCTCGAGGAAGCCGCGGAATCTACGGAGCGCTTGGATTTCGATTCTGAAACGTTGTGGGTATAAAGTTCTCATAACATTTTGATGCGAAAGGACCATTGACATTTTCAAAGTCGTGCTTAGATTTTCAATTCCGGAACTTTTTGGGTTTAATGCTGTTGTAAACATTTGACGCCAAAGGTGCATCGACTTTTCTAAAGTCGTACATCGGGCTATACAACGAGACAAGCCAAATCAACATACTATCAGACAAGTTGACAAAGCACGCAGCGAGGTCCGATGAGAGAAAGCGTTGTGGTGGTTCATTTGTGCCGTCAGGTCACAGAAAAGAATATACACATTTTTTTCACCTGCGCCAAAGCATCCATGTCAAGACACTAGAGCCACCATTGTAACTTAGTTTTTATTTATTTTTCTACCTCGACTTTTATTCGCGAGGATATATTGAGCCTCTTTCTCATTTCTTCTTAATTTTTTTTTTTTGTTCTCGCAACCCGCGGGCTGCCGATCCAGCCAGAGCGCATGCGTTTTTCTCGTGCTGCATCGATAACCGCGCGGCGCACTTGGCTGCGCGTTTGTTTTTCTCTGGCCGACTGCATTTTCGCCTGGCAGACTTTTGGACGCTTTCTGGCTAGCAGACGAGAAAAAGAAACAATGCATAGTCGCTCGCCGCCAGCACTGCGGGGACTCGATGGATTGCAAGCGTCCGCTTGAGCGCAACCTCTCCGGAAAATTTTGTCTCGCCGTTGTAGGATACCGAGCAGTACGCGTATGGTTTTCTGTGGACCAAGCGTCACACGTTTTCTTCGATATTCCTTCGGTAGCCACACTAGGTGCCCAAAGTAGGCATTCGATTGTAGCCAACATGCTTTCCTTTGCGTTATTCTATTTCGCCGCCCCCCGCCCACACACACAAAAAAAGAAGACATTGTTGCGGCGCAGCGAATTTTTGCATGGGGAAAGTTCGATTTTGTTACTTCTTTTGCCGAAAGTAATGGGCGACGGGACGCTTCAGTTGCCGGATACTATTTTATTATTGCGATGGCAGCTCTATGAAGACTCCAGGCACATTCCTGTCGTTGCCCTCATGTTCCGTATAAATAAAGGCCAAGGGCGATGACATCGTGACCGCGCGCCGCATGCTCTGTGTGCGAGTGAAAGCGTGCGGGGAGATAAGGGGAGGGGTTGAGCCGACGATAGTGGCTGAGTCTGGTGTGCGCAAGGGAGAAAAGCGGGGAGGAAGCGCGCCGCCTTCCGTCGCACGCGATACATTTTGGGAGTGGAGGGAAGGGGGGGGGGGGTGCTGTGATCTGTGAATCTGTGGTTGCGCAACCTATTTAATTGCCTTGTTTGACGCATTATATATAGTGACTTTTTCTTAGGTACGTAGATATATTGGTGACTTATGCGTATATTTAAATATCTTGTTGCGAGGTTTTGTGCATATGCGCAGTGAACATTGCATTGCAGTTTCCAGTGACAATTGTTTGCCCTGTATCAAACCGTATCTTCACATTTGTATATTCCATTGTATCTTCGCATTTATAATGTACGAAGGCGAGTCAAATGAAAGTGAGACAACCCGCCCCGCGCAATAATGGTTCGGTTCATTATTTTCGAGGCATGCGCGTAGCACATACGCATCTCATTTACAAGTGACATGCAGAGGTGAGGTTAAATGTTCTTTAATGCTCTCATACACGGGGTTGAACATGGTTGCGTGAAATAATGGACACTTCAAAAGTTGAACAGCTTGGTGTCGTGAGGTTTTTGACAAATGAAGATGTTTCCCAAAAAAGAAATTATTCGCCGTATGGCTGCCGTATACGTTGAACATTACGTTTCATTGTCGCCTAAGAAGCGTTGTAGCAAACTGTTCAAAGAAGCACATGAAAGTTACAAAGACGATACATGGCCGGGCCAAAGCCACCGTGCAATCACCCCCAACACAATTGAAAAGGCCGTGGTTGCTCAGTGGCTATGGTGTTCGGCTGCTGAGCACGACGTCGCGGGATCGAATCCCGGTCACGGCAGCTGCATTTCGATGGGGGCGAAAACACCCGTGTACTTAGATTTAAGTGCACGTCAAAGAACCCCAGATGAGGGTGACGACTTTTGTCTGCAATTGTGACCGGGGATGACTCATGGTGCCGCTACTACTAGCCTGAAACACTACGGTAAATCTTACAGTGGAAACCTTTGAATTCACCACTCCCAAGGAAAACAAAGGCCGTCATTTATGCCGGAAAAGCGTTGACTTCTTTTTATATCGTTAGGGGCCACTATTGATCGAATTTTCTAAACCTGGAGAGACTCTAAATCGTTTCAGATATTGTGAAAGATCGGATCGGCTACGTGTCGCAATTAAGAACAAACGACGTGGAAAATTGAGCATTGGGGACATCTTGCTTCACGACATTGCCCGTTCCCACGTCGCTGTTGTGGTTAATACAAAACTGGCAAAGTTCAAGTGGGAAACGCTGCAACATCCCTCATACAGCCCAGACCTGTTGCCTTGCGTCTTCCACATTTGGTGAAATTTGAAGAAACTGCTCAAGGGAACCAGATTCGTGTCGGAAGATGATGTGTAGTCATTTACAGATTTTTGAGGCAACAACCCAAGGAGTTTTATGAGACGGGAATTACGCGACTCGTTAGTAGGACAAGTATCTAAATACTCATGGTGACTACTTTTAAATAAAGTACCTCGTTTGTCAAATATTCGCATTGGCTCACTTTCATTTGACTCGCCCTCGTATATCTTGCAGAACTCCTGCTTTTTATATGTGCTCTCTGTTGCGACTATAATTTAGGAGCAAGTACTCGCAATGCACAACCGGTGACAGCTGCTCCTGCGCAATACATTCTAACAAAGGAAAGCGTCATTGAGATTTTCCCCTGGTCGTTGCATATGTACACAAATGTAAACAATATATCTATATATATATATATATATATATATATATATATATATATATATATATATATATATATATATATATATATATATATATATATATATATATATATATATATATATATATATATATATATATATATATATATATATCAGGCCGAGCTGCAAAGTGAGCCCCCCCCGAACGAAATTTCTGGCTACGCCACTGGTAGTGACGCGGATTGCGGAATTGTAATCGCAGATGCGCATACTGAAATGTTTGGCGTCATGGGTTAAATCTCATTGTGCGCATTAAATAATGTGGACGGGCGGCATCCACCGTGTTCAAGAAGCCATTGCAAAATTTACCATGCTTTTCAGAACAAATGAGTCGCTCCCCAGTGAAAGCAGAATAGGAAGGATTTAGAAAGACGTCGACTTTGCAATACACCTTATGCGCCTTATAGCTGCACCTATATTGCACTCGGTGTGGGCACGTTATTTTCGTTTTCATTGAAAGATACACACACAAACACGTGCACACGTACAGGCGCACGCACGCACAAACGCGCGCAGAGCCCAAGCACACTCAACAACACGCAATGGGCGGAAAATGAAGTATTTATCTGTGCTTCGCCTCAGTAACCGAAATGCGGCAATGGAGCTTTAAAAGAGCCCACACTATGTCGAGCTTTCTCTTCGAGGTGAACAAAAGCATTCCGGTTGTCCGAAGGGTTCGCACTCCCAGTCCATACATCCTATGCATTCCAGCCACACTCCCTGTTGTCTCGCCACAGAGGACGAAAATGGCTTTGACTAAATAAAATTATTTCCAAGCAACAGCGCGCAAAAAATGACTCGGAACTCGCACAGCCGATAAAAATGAGAACAAGAAAATTCAAAGTAACGTAGCTGTGATTCCTCTATTGATTTGTTGTGACTTTGTTCTAGCTATCTCATCGGTAACGCGTTTATTTTCTTTTTCTGAAGAAGAAACTGACGAAATATTGCAACCAGAGTGAAAGACAGCATAAGGTTCCAGGAACGTTTCTTTTCTTTTTTCTTCTTTTTTTTTCAGGGATAGCGACAACGCTGCACAGATGCTTGTAGCGGTGCTGCGACCAGCTGACTGTTTACGCTATTGTATGGACGGCGATGAAGGAAAGTTAGCGTGCGATGCCGAATCCATACATGCTCTAGGCTTCTACATTACCAAAACGACAATGCCCTTTGGTTCTCACTGTCAGGAGAGTTGAAAATCCAGCATTCTATCTTCGGTTTGGGAAACGTGTGCCCCATCAACGGCGTCCACGAAGCCAGTAATCGTAGGCTTCCGTGCTTTGCTCCCTTTTTCTCGCTTGCAGCATTTTTCTTCGTGAAAAAAATTCTGCCGATTCTGCGTGAGAGACAAACGCTTGAAGTAACAAGATCTGGAAGGGGGTAAGCTTTTTGTGGCACTGCGCTGACAACTAAAATGTATAAGTCACGTTCACATGGTTAACGGATGAAGCCTGGGTCGGGGGGAAAAGAGGAGCGGCGGGCAGGTTGCTCTTGCGTAATTTGAGTGGGCGCAATCGGAGAATGGTACGTGACCGAATCTCTCTTCTAGCACTCGTGTTTAGTAAAGTCCACCGGGGGCCATAAACGGGAAAACAGGTACGTTAAAAAAAGAGAGAAAGTTATCGTTCGCGGCAGAAGACGGTTGCAAGGGGACGACATCGCCCCAGGTGATGTTTCGGTAAACAGTTACAAAAGACCACACTAAATGTGAAATCGACCTTTTGGTGAAGCAAAGCCCCATCCAGTCATTCTGGGGCTCCAGCATTGCCATCTTTATCCTCGCTTTATTCTTTTTTTTTTCATGCATGCTTTAAGTACGCCGCATTCGTTCTTGGAATGCACCCGTGCTATTAAAGAGTCCGGACAATGGCCCGTCTGCACGCATGAAGCTCCGGATCCCAGCGTAACTAAACGCCTGCGGCACCATTATAATGTATAGGAACGATGCATTGTTAGGAACCGTCAGGCACTGCAATGCGAGCCATTATTGTTTGAGGCGGAATGAACTTTCTGTTTTCTTTTACTTGCGCGTAAAAATTGAAGAACTGGAATTGAAACACACGTGCTCTGGCAAAGTCGAAAAAAGAGCTATGCCGGTCACAAACATTTATACTCCCGGCCACGGCAGCCGCATTTCTATGTGGGCGAAATGCGATAACACCCACGTACTAAGATGCAGGTGCACGTTAAAGAACCTCAGGTGGTTCTAATTATTGTGGAGTCCCCCACTACGGCGTGTCTCATAATCAGATAGAGGCTTTTGTGCGTAAAACCCCACCATTTAACTTTTAACAAACATGTGTGCAGGGTTAAGATACTGTAGCACACGGCAGGTTGCGTGTATGTGAAGTTTCTCAGCTTTGTTACGAATTACATTAGGAGATATCTGTTAGCCGCGATAAAGTTTGGTTCCTCAAAGGTTACATTAGTGTATACAAAGACGACTCTTTAAATAGAAGGTTTTGAAAATAACTCACTCATTCTCTATATACGTTTGCACATTTACTTTACGCATATTTTGATCATGAATGGGTAGCATAGTGTGCGCAAAAAACACCGCCCAATGAAGGAACACGGTTAAATATAGATATGTCTTCAAACTATTTTTGACGATCGTTGAGCAGTACGCATGAGGTGTCCCGGCAAGTTTGCGAGTGACTTAAAGACCGTATAATGTTTGGGCCTTGGCTGCCTTACGTGACGCTTCCGAAGCTGCAGTTTTGCCTTGAATGCAAGAATATCGTCAAGCAATTGCAGTGATGACTGTGTTCCTATCTTAAGGCTTAACATTAAAAGGCCTTTGAGATGCCCACTGCAGTAATGTGGGACAGAAAGGCACGCGCACTAATTCCAGCGCTTTGCATCTGACAGATCGCCGACTTTTTGTCCTTTGGCTTTCGGGAATGGGTCACTCACGTTCAGCAACTCAAAAAATTTCTGAAGCAGTTTTGTCCAATTCAGCCATCGCGGTTCAGCCTGGTACACAATACCGTTATGTGTAATGTCTCCTGCTTCTAAATAGATAGGAACTGGCAATGGTTCGTCGTTTTCAACCAAATAAATTTTACTGGGCTAAACACGGTGTTCATGACGTTCATTCGGAGCACCTTACACAATAGTTCCTATTGGCGCATAATGCAGTGAACTGGAATAAATTACGTTGAGTGCTGTAACTTCCCATATGGTTTCTCCCGCGGCTGCCCAACGAGCCTGTTCTCACGCTCAACCACTGTTGGAGTGAAGTCAGTCGCGAGAAATATAAGCTTTTTCTACTGCAATTTTGCTTGCTCGACCACTTTTCTTGCGATAGGAAATATATGGACTCTGCTAACCAATTTTCGCTGTCGTCATCGGCGTGTGCGGTTCAATTGGTGTCGTTGCTCAAATGGGTTCTTTGATATGCTAATATGCGCTATGTTATTAAAACACCGAAGTTGCTCTGACCAAGTTTTATGGTCTTCACTGATTTATTCATCTCAAGTGTGGCCATTGAAGACTGCAGACAACAGTCGCAAGGCATTTATTGCGCAATTTAGGTCCTTTATCCTAAATGATTAAAAACTGCAAAACGACGTTTGCGCTCGCAATCTCAAAGGCATGCCATTTTACTGGTGCCGGGGCCAGTGCCCTTTATAGATCTAATATTTCGCTGGGCGCAGACCAAGGCCGGCTGTTTCCCATCGTTCTCATGCAATCGTGTAGCGTCGAGATACGACACCTGCTGCACTTCTAGTGGAGGCGTTCAAGACGCTAGTGTTCTCAGACGCCCGGTAGCTGCCAGGGCGCTGTTCCTTCTGCCCATCAGAAGTTGCTTTACGTGCTGCATCGAGCAACGTCACACCTGCGTATAGTCACAACACAGTCCGAGGAATTCAAACTGGCTAACGCTATCAGTGGTTCTCCCTTCGAGCGAAACTGCCAACTTTCTCAAGCACCTTGAAGGGGCAGCGCAATAAGACGATGACAGAAGGCAGGAAACACACAGGACAGCGCTGAACTCACAACTACCAACTCGCCCAAATGTCGATCCTTCTACAGTATATTTCTCAAGCACTGTGAAAATGTCGACTCATGTGGTTGTTTCTTTCATCGACAGCAGTTCAAGCGGCTCATTGGTGGCGTTAAACTTCCTTCAACCTCTGATGAAAATGGCACACTGAGCATTGTTCGCAATGTCGGTGCTGTCGTCCACAGTGATTGAAAACGCGACAAACACGTGGCACAACTTGTTCAGACCTCTTTCGATGTCGCATTGATCTCATAAACATGTTTAGCGACCGTATTTGCGAAAGACAGGTCTTCTCTACTAGCCTGCATTTCATTCATTGAGTACCAATAAAGATATTTCCCTCTATTCTCCTCTTCACGCGATGACAAATAGTATCTGATACTTGTAGGAGGCGCTCCTTTGTGAAGGCATCCTCTGTAAATAGTTTGAAAGATTTAGCTATAAGCTGCGAAAGAGCAAAATTGGCTTTCACTGTGTGGTCGGCCGCGTTTTGTGACACATGGCGGGGACAACACCTAACGTAACGAGTTTGCTCGTTTGGTACCACACTTATCGAGGAAGCGGGTGCTTTTACCCAGTGACCTTTCTTTTTGTCTTGACAGGCATAAACAAAAGCCCACTAGTTGCGGTTCACGTGACTACGTGACTCAAGTTTGAATAGGGTTCCTTTTGCAGCTGCCGCAAGCCGCCAACCCGTTCGAGAGGTTTCCGCGCGTTTCTGCCAATGGTAAACAATGCCACCTCCAGCATCTTGAATTGCCATGCTCGGGTTGCCACACGTATCTTCTTCCTCTAGTACGGACAACCCCTTACAGGCCTGTTTTCCAAAAGAAAAATTAAAAAGAAAATACGACACGTGGATGATTTCGTTCATGACAACGCTTTGTACCAACAGCCAAGTAGGGTATGGTCGGCAAATGTAAAAATAGCGTAATGCCCGCAGTGGCTACTCTGCCCCACATAAATAACGCCACTAACTCAGCTGCTCCACTTTGTGCGTCGGCGGTTACCCGGGATGTCGTAACTAATAAAAGGCAAGCGAGTAAACTAAACTTTGTTACTAAACCTCACTTGATACTTCGCGTTTCTTTTCTTTGTCGTCACTCTGCGTAACGCTTCTGAAACAAGAATTGGTGATGCATTTTGTACAGTTGCACATGGTATATGCGCTCGCATATTGATTGATAATTGGGTAAGGGATAATATTGTAACGGATTATTTATTTTTCCTCAATTTCTGATTTTACCAGCAAAAATAAAGCGTTATCTAGCTGCATGAGTAAATGATAAGAAAGAGAGACGGGAAGAAACTAACATGCATATTTGTTTCCATATTCTTGAAGGAAATCTTGCGAACTGTATCGTCATCTCCAACTATATGATGTTAAAACTCATTTCAAAATTATGTGCCCCCTTCTTCCAATTTTCTTTCTGTTGTTTTATTGGTGCTATACCTCCACCATTCCAGTTATCTTTTATTTCTTCTTTCTCTTCTTTCTGGAGGGGGACGGGTTGCAAACTAGCCATATTTTATCGCCATCTTGAAGTCATTCATCCTGGTTGAACATTGTCCTCTTCATACCGTTACAGTGCTGCCCGCGTTCGAAGAACGTATATCTCAAGTTTGAATATCCTTTACTCTTTGCTTGGCTCCAGAAACAAGGCACCATTTGATAGATGGAAAGAAGCTTCGCTACGTTTCCCCTTAATTAGTTTTCTTTGTCAATTTATCTCTCCTATCGCACAGTGACATGTTTCCAGCACTTCGTGCGCCATTGAACACTCTCGCGAATTCAGCCGTGTCGATCATCCGCCAATCTCAGTTTATATCAGTTCCAGCTATTCAAAACTGGTATAAGATATATGGTATTCTCACAAGATGGCAGATTAGACTACAAGAGGGTGATTAAATAATGCAAGTTCTTGTCCGGTGCAAGAAAAGACAAGCTTTAAGTGGTCTGTTAACCTTGGCGGACGCAGAGCGATAACAAAGAAACGGAACGCGAACTATCAAGTGAGGTTTAGTAACAAAGTTTAGTTTACTGGCTTGCCTTTTATTAGTTACGACATCCCGGGTTACCGCCGACGCACAAAGTGGAGCAGCTGAGTTAGGGCTTTTATTTATGTGTTATTTAGGTTATTTATTTACGCAGAGCGATGACAAAGAAAAGGAACGCGAACTATCAGGTGAGGTTTAGTAACGTATCAAGTAGGTTTAGTAGCGAATTAAAAAATTGAAAAGAAGTTTCACTATTCACTGGACAAGTAGTTTTCTAGATTTAAAATTATGGAGATGCAACACACGCGTTGAAATTCTTGTGAAGCAAAGCGATAAAGAAATGCAACAAAATTAATTGCGACGCGAGAAATTATGCATTTTTATCCCCTGGAACAAGTAAACATCCTACAGCGTTAGCTTTTGCATCGCACAGGTCACAACTTCAATCTCAATACAATATTTATGTACATGAAGTGCACCATTCGCAAGCCATACCTAAATGCAAGCACTACAGGCATTGCAAGACCGCAGATGGCAAGCATGCCAGGGCGAGTAGGAAAAAGAACTGCCTTGATGCATGCTGTCTTCTCGTGTGCCCAATGTTCGAGGTCACGTGGTCTATCCCGCGCTGCTTCACGAATAGGCTACAGGAGCAGAGCGCACGTCTTTTCTAGACCGGCCGAGAGCATACAAATTGGCTCCTTATTTTTATTGCGTGCACGCGGTCCATGCGTAGCATTCTGGAGGTAATCTGCGGCGTGTGCAAAGGCAACCAGGGAGCCGAGATGGCTGAGGGCTTTACATGTGCCGTCTTTCCGTGTTCCTAATTTTGGAAGTCCCATAACCGCAAATTTCTGAGACGCGGTGGCGTGATAGGCTGAACGAAGCGTTCGCTTTCCGCTGCCGGTACTTTTCATCACACCATCATTGTAACAGCCAATGACTGCGTTCATAGAATGAGATCTGTTCATGTTTGCCTGTGCGCGCGTAACAATATGCTTGCTAATTAATTATGAAGCGAATGTTTAATGCAATTTGTGCGACCTAAAAAAAAAAGCATTACTTCGCATAATTGTCAAATTCTTTCCTATCGCTATCAAGGTCTCGCCTTTTGGATAAACGTATTACTTTGTTCATTTCGCCTTGTATATGACGTGCAGTAAGTTTGACGCTTTTATAGACTGAGATTATTTCAAAGAAAATTAGTCCTCGTTTGACTACGGTATACGCCGCCATTGACGTGCTTGTCTCGATCAGCACACCTTTCACTTACCGAGTGCGGATATTTACGCACTGTGTGAGAACTCCTAGGAATATAATTAGCAAGCTGATGCTTTTTACAGCCAGGCCACAAGTGCGGCTAGAAGCGCTCGGAAATGTTGTATGCGTTTTGTTTTGCTATTTTTAAGAACTTCATCAGTCAGCAAATTTACGTATGGAGGAAGTAGGGTGCATGGTTAGGGCAACGCACGTGTGGCCAGTTTTCGAAGTGTGTGGGCTAACTAGGAACTCAATGAATATCCCTGAACCCTCGTTTTCTGCCTTGTTTGGCAGTAAACGCTTAAAGATTTACCCACTATCGCACGAGAACGGAGATGGCAGCGTTTCTATATCCGGAAGAATAAATGTTGCATTACGGGTGACTGCTAAAAAAATTAGAGTGTAGAATATTTACAGTCGCCCGAGAAATTTAATGAATAGTAGTAGGTGGTGTTTTCACACACACTTTTAGCAAAAAATTAATCAAGATTTGGGTTTACGCCGCTCATGCGCTTTGAAAACTTCTTTGTACTAAAAGATTACTCTAACACGCTGGAGTAAAACGTGCTACATCACATCGTTTTACTACTACCTCTAAGAAACGTGTAAAATGATGTCATTGGCCAACATTACGACGTGCGGAGTTTTAGATCACGTGAATAGAAATCATCCGTAGGGAGTTTACAATAATATAATTTAGAACCTTGCTTAAGATCACGCAATAAATATTACTATTATACTCCGCAAGCCCTCACAAGCTCCATCCCTCCTAGTTAAGCCTGTACTCTGCGGCAGGCTTGGCCATGCTATTGGAAAACATGTGGCGGCGCATCAAGCAAAATATTGCTGTGTTGACTGCAGTGGAGGTGGAAGAGAAGTACGTACGGCTGCGCGGATACCTTAAGTGCTAGCCTTGGCGCACAAGTGAACGATTTATAGTTTTCAGTTGGCTGAGTAGTGAAAGCTGTGTACGGAGCATGCCGTATTGGTTTGTTCACGCGTGCGCTCAAGCAGTACACCTGTTCCGCTTCCACCGAAGCTCCAGCCGCCGTAGCAAGCCAGCCACCACAACATTTTGCCGTCTTTGTTTCTATATACGCTACGAGGAAATATTGTTCTAGCGATTCAAGGTGAGGCGACACATCTTCGAAAACACGACACGTAGCGCCATAACCAGTGAGCTCTCAGGAATAACCCTTAGTAATAGTTGCAAAAGCTTGGTGGAGGGAGACAGAAAAATAGGCCGACTATTATCCCCAACAACCTTCACACGGATGAAACCATTTTTCATGCAAAAAAGTGTATGCATGGGAATGAATTTTTAACCCGACTGGTACGTAGCATAACATACCCAGAAAGGGGAATGCGGTACAAAGGCGAGCTGTTTACTCCCATTTCATGTTAGTTTTGTTCCCAGTCTAAAGCACGACGGATGGCTCAGGGCCAGACAATAATGCCTGCGTGCCCTCCGTGTTATCAACATCGTTTTTATTTTTCCGCACGTCTAACTGATACCAAAGAGGCACAAAGCAAGCAAGCCCAGATGCGTGGCTTCGACTTACCTTAAGGGAAAGAGGGAATTGGGGACAGAGTAGGAGGGCATTGAGCTGAAGATGAACGCTGTTGCTAGGCGGTATGTGGAGTCAAGGAAGGATGGCCAGTGGAGAAGTGGTTTCCAACGTGGCCCGGAAAAGTCCATAAAAGGAGCAGCTTATCGATTATTTCGCAAAGACGCCACTGTAACTGGCGTGGCTGGTAAACGTGGACACGCCTCCTTATCCATTGGGCTTTCTTAGTATATCTCATGAAGATGAAAGCCCATGTACAAAAAGAAAGAGAAGAGATACACGGAAAGAAAAAAAAAAACGTGGTGGTGGTTCATACGAGTGATGCAGCTCATGACAAATGGCGGCAAATCTTTTGTTACCCGCTATATTCGAGTTCCAGCTTTATCTCGCGATACACACGCCCATTCGTGAAAAGCAAAAAGAGGCAAGTGTACGGAGTCAATCTCCGCCGAACGTAATCAAGGCACGTTTTCAGCTCCCGCGGGAAGCCTTGCGGCGGCAACCGGCGTCGCCACCGGTGCTTGGCTCCTGGCACACCTCAGCGGTGGCGCCGGCTTCGTTGCCTCATAGTAGAGAACAAATGGTATCTCGTATGCTCGCAGGGTAAATGCCGAGTCGAGTCCCCGGCACTGTTGCCAAAAGTGCTGGCGACATACTTATCAGGTTCTACACTCTTTACGCATCACCGCTGCGTTAAATTTGCTTTTGTCACGGAGATGCCCACGCAGTGTGTCGCATGCTCAACTTCAGCATCGCAATGAAACGTGCCACCCTGTCATGCTTTATAGTTTAGACTCGTATTGTAGACAATATACTCGTATTGTTCGCCTTCCTGCTTCTTATGCAAGACCAAAACAGATCACTTAAAAGCAGCGCCTTAATTAAAAAAAGATTTAGAATAAAGGTGTTAGATATTGAAAATAAAGCAATGTATCTTATGCATTTAAATTATTTCTGTATCTAAGTGGATCAGTTAAAGGTCACACACGCACACACGCACACACGCAGGCACGCACGCACGCTCAAGAAATGGTATATCACTAAGCTTCCTTAAAGATTGTCCAGTTTCCTTAAGTCGTCGGCAGAAAAGCACGCCGAAGTGTACGATGTTTTAAGTTGATCATGTGTGGGCACATGATTAACTGGTTCTCGTGTTGCCTTTGTTGTCTCTTTTTCGTAATCATCAACCTGCCAGCAACTGCTGGAAAATTGCTTGAATGAATCCTTCACGAAGTGCAAACCCAGCAGTTTTCCACCTCATCTTCGGCGCTTGCATGGCTTACGTACACAGAAACAGTACTTGCTTCTTCTCTTGCTAGCAGTGTCAATTCATTATGTGTGTTGAATACGCTCCTCTCTATGAGCGTATTCGCAGTCGCAGTTTATAGTGACGGCTGAGGCATTTTGGCTTAACTGTATGAGTGGTCAGTTTTAGACGTAATATTTTTGCGTTGGGCCTATGGGAAGCTAAGAAAATGCGTACGAAAATTTGGCTCAACCAGATTCTTGTTAGCGAGAGTCAACTGTATCTGCTTAGTGCGCAGGATAAATAATGGGACTTTGCTCGATACAGAGACTTAACCTGCACATGTGCACGCGCTAGCCATGCCGATTACCGTTAACACCATTCTTGTTGAGAACAGTTCCACACGAATGCATCTGATTATGAAGGTTGCAAGCTGGGCAAAATCTAGCTAGGATCCCGGCCTTTCCTACCTTCTTTCTTTGTCTTTCTGGTTATGTGTTGACAAGCCCACTGCGCAGTGTACTTATTGCCTCCATTCTCATTTCTGGTGGCCAAGTTTTCTTCTGGAAACCCAAGAGTATTTTCCTATTCGATGCTACATCTAGCATGCATATATATTTGTTGCAAAAAAGCTTTACTGTTTAAATCTTGCCGACATTGTCCGATTCCACCTAGGCCCCTCACTAAGAAAAGCAAGAAGAGCGGACCTTTTTTGTCCCATTGTTTCACACGTGTTTATTCCATGGTTTTACCATTCTTTTTGCATTTCCAGAAATAACCTGAACTTTGGAGACTACAATGCGTGCACATAAGTCACTGCTAAACTAACGACACTTATAGATATCGAGTCATTTGTCAAGAACTCGTACGTTTTGCTTTAGACGGCGCCTGCGACTGTATGCACTCAGAAAACCGCACCGATTCTGACGTTGAAAGGCTACCTCATCAATGCTGACAAGACTGATCCAAACATTTTTTGCACCTCTTCGCATTGTATAAGTACCTGGGCCACTGACAAGAGTATTCCTAAGCATATAAACAATGACGATCTGTTTATAGGATCATATTTCATTAAAGCAGCTTAATAATGCGGTTTTGCAAAAAATAAAATATTAAATATTGAGCAATTACGCACTTGAACTTAAAGCGAACAATAACAACCTTTATTCGACGCACATCGTACTTTCCACCAAATTTAGTTCCGTTAGTAAACAAAAATAACATGCATGACCGCCCTGCTTTGGCTTCGTGTTCATTCGATCGCTTGGCATGTGCAAGGAGTCGAGGGCAGAATATTCATGCCCTAAGATCGCTTGGCTTTCTAACAAGCTGCTGTCAGAGAGCGGCAGGGCGGATGCCACGCCCAGCTGACTGGGCCTCCAAACACACTTAACGACAGCTGCCGAGAACAGCGTGCAGACAGCGGAGTAATTATCAGCCTGGCTCTTGAGAGCCTCCCACGCAGTGGATCTTCCCTTGCGAAAGAGTGTTCGTCTTCCAAATACCATTATAATTATCCCTGCCTCCCTTTCCTGCCGTACTACGACACCGCTGCTTCCCTTGAAAAACATAGTACACATTATCGCTCATCTCGTTGCCTCATATTCTCGCGTTTTCAAGCCCGCAATAGGTTCTGCGCTAAACGATTAATATATATGCGTGATCGCGGCCTCACTGGCATCCGAGTGCGAGCGTTCCTTCCTTAGAGCTAGCTCGAGACAAGCCATTCAGTAATGATCATCGCATTGTTAAGCTAAACGGAAAGACAATTAGTACAGACGCCTCGCCTCTGCTGCGATGACCGGTCATTCAGCTCACACCAAAGTAATTACCGACAGCTGTCAGCTCATTTAGTGGCCAGAATGCCGATGCACATTTACCGCGGGCAGAGATGAACGTATGAAAATTATATTGGCTGCGTTGAGTGTGTGTACATTGAGTGTGTGTGTTTGTGTGTTTCTGCATGTGTGTGCGTGTGTGTGTGCGTGTGTTTCTTTTTTTTTGCAAAAAATGTAGCTTACAAGTCTACCCAGCCTAAATGACTCATCAACACACGTGTAAATATGTTCTGACAGAGTAGAGTAGACAATTCGCAGTGAGCAACAATATATCAGAGGGTTCGGTTGGATACTTTTGTTTTTCACCTCAACAGGGTTTTTCACGCGACTTTGATCTCTTGAAAAAAAAATCAGAGCTATTCCACTATTTGTATGGATGGATGACTAGTGGTGCTGCATATAAGTATAAATAAAATAAAATAAAATAAACCAACATAACAATATAACACAAATACACACGTTAAGTTTATTTGTATTTATGTTTATCTCGCGACCACAGTATTTCTCGCTTTATGGTCACTATGATAGATGGCCATGGGCTCTGTGACAACACTAGATGTATTCTTAGCGAACTTTAGGTATATGCACGATCGATGGCGCATCGTGGGAACCTTGGCCTTGGTGTAACATTGAAGGCCTAGCCTTTCCAAGAGAAACGCCAAGAACCACTTTCCGTCGGGACGAGGCACATTGACGGTAATGTCACCCACAATGACGATGCGATTGGGATCCACGGAGTGGGTCCACCCAAATATGTCCATCATAATGTCTTCAAGGTTCTGGGATGAACGTGTACGGTGGAGACAACGATTCCGTCCCCAGTCTGTACAACTCACGCGTTGGCACATTCCACGGTATGGCTCTTGGCCGTCGTCGGTAACACATAGTGCGCAACGGTCGTGCTGTCGTTATTTGCGTAGATCGCAACGCATCAGACCATCATCCGTCATCCATCACTGGTATTGACACATCTGGCCTCAAACACAGCTGGGACACATACGCTGATACCATTTTGCCTTATGTTTAAGCTGTTTCAGTTCTACAGACGCCGCCGTGGAGACGAGACATGTGGAGACAAGTGGAATTTAGTAAACCACGGCACGAAACAGCCCCTTTTTTTCTAACCAGGTTTTGACAGGAAGGGTTGCCGAATGTAACTTCAAGAAAAAAGTTTTGATCCCTGGAGAAATGATCATTCGACGGACACACTTAAGTACATCTAGGTAATGACATTCAGAATAAGACGCATGACAGTGGGTTGCAGGAAACAATGAGTCTATCAGTGCAGATAAAATTTATTTGCAGGAGGCAGCGAAAATATAATCTATACTTAAGCGAGCCTTAAGCAAGTGAAAACGAACAGTTGTGGGAAATTAAGACAAGGCTTTCCGTTTCCCGCATACTCTGAGAGCAGTGGCGTCAGTGCTAGTATTTAGGAGGCTAGAATGAGCAATACTGTAGTGAATTACATTAGGTCTATCAGTGACACGCAAGTACGCTGTTTGGTTTAGGCCACCTACTAGGGGAAACTGCACAAACACCTGGCAGTTATAGGGGTGTTTGTTAGGGAGGAGGGATGCAATCATGAAAAGAAAAATGTAATAACTTAAAGTAAGGATTAGATGCAAAAATAACAAATATTGCAGTGGACAAAGGTTGCATTATATATATCGAATAGAAATTGTTCTTGGCAAGATGTTAGTGTGTTTGCGTGTAATTCTTCGTTGTCAGGCTCGTGAAACAGCGTCGGTGGTAAAAAAGTGTACATTACAATGATGATGATCATAAGCTTCAAGCATGGCACATACCCACAATAGACCATGCGCCGTTGATAAGGTGGTTGGTGTAAAACAACGTTGAAAGCATTCAGAATCTGAAAGTCGACAATGATGTGCCAACGACAGCGCCATCTAATTTACATGGTGCCTCATAGAATTCAGAGCCGCCAAGTGCACTATATACCAGCACTGCAAATGTATAGGAAAAATGGAATGTCTCTCATTTCTTAGGTGGCTCTTCGACATTTCGCTCGTGGCATCCCTAAAGGACCCTAATAAAGTTTTTCATCGATCCATCCACCCATCAGTAGTAGTTGTTCAGACAGCAGGCACGAATAATACCCAAGTGGGATCTTAAAACGAATCATCGAAGCTGAAGAGCAACAAGCATATAACACAGTTACTGCCTCCTCACCTGTAACATAAATATTAATTTGCACAAAACCTGAATTAAAAATAATGTGTGGAAGATTCATATTTGGAAGTTCATCTCAGTTTGCAGGCCACAATGACGTCGGCCAAGTATGGGTTTGAACGCTGTCCTGCTGAACGATGGAAGCAGAAAAGTGGGAAGTTCTCGAAAATACTACGCTGGCAACAATGCCACCTCAACTTAATAACACACAAAAGAAACGAGTATAAACATGACGCATTAACATGATATGAAGCAATTTTAATTTCATGGTAAAGTGTTAAACCACCTTGAAAAAAGAAAGATTAGAAGAACCCTTTGTCCAAACAGCTGCGAGCAAAAAGGTTTCACAAAGTTATGCATTTTAATTAAATAAATCTAGCCTACTTATACATGGCAAATTTGGCACTGCTATAACTCTGTCCTTGTATATAATTGGAATTCTAGAGCATGCATTGCTATGTGATACAGAAAGGAAGTTACGCACATTACAAGGAAGAAGAGGAAGTCAGAACATATTTTATCTAATGCAATCTATAATTTCTGTACTGTCATGTAAATATAAAAATTACTGTGGGTTATTGTCCAGTTCCCGGTACTGTGTGGACGCAAACCTTCGAGGAATATATCTATGCAGATCCAACGCAGACCTTGGAATCTATGTGAAACGAAGTTTTCCTGAAGCGAATAATCAAATTTTATAAATTCGCCCATTTGGGTCGTGCGTCATTGGCGTACAAAGCTAGTACGCGGGCATGCGCTGTCGCCAACCCATCTTAGGCAACGTGACACTCCTGGCGACCATCTGAAAGAGCTAGTTAGCGTTGACAGGATTGAAATATGCGCGCGGTTGTGGCCTAATTGTTGGAGCATTGGGCTGCTGCGCTGGGGGATAGAGGTCACGTAATTCACATTTTTAAAGGATGAGTGGTAAAGCCGCAGCAGCAGCAGCCAGCAGCCACGGTCAAGAAAGTCGGGGAATGTTCAGAAACACAGCTTTGCTTTAAAAGCAGGGCAGCAAAACAAAGTGATGGTACTCATTGTGCGAGATTGCTGTCGCCGCAGTGAATGAGTTCAAGCGGAAGGAATCAATACTGTCTTCTTTTTTTAATGCGTAGGACGATATTATGCTTAACTAAAGATGAGTCGTGGTTATGCCTACTGACGTGATGCATCTTAAATATTCATGCTACATGTATAACACTGCTTATGGCAATGTGTGTGCCATGGCGACTCTCTACCTTTCTCTCTCCTTCTATCTCCTTCACTCCCATATCCTTGCCCCTGCTGGCGCAGAGCCGTGCTCTCGCAAGAGCGAGAAAGAAGTTTAATGACACGAAATGCCGAGAGGTCGGCCTGAGGTATATTCCTCTCTACTCGGCATTGGGGGAAGGGGAAGTGGGAAAGAAAGAGGGAAGAAAGAGGTGCATGATGGGTGACGATGACCTGTGCTCTCGCAAGGGTTGCAGAAGATAGTGCCAGCCTTTCCTCCTTTTCCTACAAGAACCACTTCTCTCCATAAAAACATATGTGAATTTAGAATAATTGTGGACACTCGGTCATAATTTGGGACTGTGCTGAGCTAGAGAGGTTTCAATTTCTTCATAAGAGCATTTTTGTGCGAACCGAGCGTGAGCTGCATTTTCTGACTACATTTGGTGCGGCTAAAAAAAAAGGTGTGCAAGCACCCACTTCCCCCCTCACCCCAGGTTGCCCCCTTGCATTAAAGAAGGCAAGGTAGAACGAATGGCCAAGCTACTTACCGTATACATTCTCTGATCTGCCTTGCCGACTCTCGAGTTTGAAAAAATGATGACTAGCACGATCACGAGTCCCTATTGTTTGACTCCTCCATATTGCAGTAGCAGATCAATGGTATGAGCTTGAGGGCTGATATGTCTAGCTAGTAGACTCTTGTCCGCCACCATTACTCCTCCGCGTGAGTCGTTCTACTGGAGAAGGCAACACAAGAGAATAGGAAGATACTCTCGATCCTCACTTACTCCTGATATTTCTTTTTTTCCATATTTCCTCCTACATGCAATATTTCACTCCTTACAATGTGCTGAAAGACGAAGGAGAAAACCTTTCTCCAGCTATTTACCTCGAGCACCGGATTTCCCTCATAAAGGTGACAAAAGGTTGCAAGGGGAAGCAGAATGCACGACTGTAGCTGCCTACAAGAACAGGTGACAGCTTTCATTTGGTGCATTATATAGGGCCTAGAGAGAGCTATGGATGCTCTAGACAAAGCACCATTTGAGGAATGGCGACTATAAAACAGCGATTCTTTGGACTGCATAGAGATAAATTATTTAGGTCTCGGCACAGAGTAATTGAGCTACCTCTAGGCGGGACCGACCACCCAGCCATAGCAAGCAAGCGTATCTCTTCCTCTGGAGCCTTATAGCTGGAGTTTCTTGTATCCTCGTTAGGAACTAGAGCTTGCGCACTGGATAGTCGATCCGAAGGTTTGATGATTTCGGCAACAATACCACTGGCAACCAGATCGATAGCATTTTGCCCTCACACCATTTGTATCATTTTCCTTTATACAAGAGCGCTATGGTCCGCACTCTGCCACGCTTGCATAATGACCGGTAACGCGTACAAAGTTGGCAATGTAATTGCAGTGAACTGCGGTATAAACGCAAATGAAAGCCAAGCTATTAAAGAGTGAAACTTTGGCCTCTACGATAATGACACAGCCCGGCGGTCAGCGTCGCTGCATTACCTTTAGTACAAGCATATTGCTTTTGTTTCTTCTCTCGCAGTGTTGGAATATGCATGCATGTTCTAATAATCCTTTAGCAGGACAACGAGCGTTTCATTACAGAGCTTACAATAACGAGTTGCTTGTTTTTTATTGCGTTTTGCACATCAATAAACACTTCTGTGCTTATCACAGGGCGAGCATTTTGCGGCATTCACAAACTTCTATCGCTGTTCGACTTCATTAGATGGACACATTCTTTATGCAATATAAATCAAGATATCAGCCTACAAACTGTTGGGAAACCCAACAGGTACAAATTCGAGAACACCTAAGCACTTCTTGTGAGTCGTGAATGCTAAAGCATTAATGTCATAATGTCCTTTTAGGTGTGAACTACTTGCAGTCTATCGAGCACGTTCAACGCGTCCTAAATAGCACATGGCTGGTGCACTTCGGCCCTTGACGGCATGCTACCTTACCCAACTGCCTTAGATTCTAATGGGGACGCTGCCGAGTAAGCCGCGATGATTTTGTCGTCACCGCTTTCATCTCGCCAGGCTCGTCAATGGAAATCTCGGTCCAAGTACAATGACGTTATAAAGCAGCGCGGACAGGCCTGCTACATAATGGCTGGCGCATTTTGATTTGGCCTGATTGAGGCGCACTTAAAACGCAGGCGAAAGCTTGCACTGACAAGGAACACGCGAATAACTCAGGCTTCCTAGAGGGAGAGCGACGTGCCGTCGTGGCGATGCCCTCTCCCCTCACGCAGCACCTGGCGCACTATCCATCCAGGTGTTCCCTTTCGCACGCTGTGCTCCCTCAAGGCGCGCTCATCACAGGGCATCGCTGCCAATGGAAATTTAGGTGTCCTTTTTCTCTTTTTCCGACGACAGACGCCTGCTTTTTCGCTCAATGTGACATTTGATGCTTTGGCATCAATAGTCACCGACGATTTTCAAGCAGCCATCGTTTTGTTTATGATATATGATGCATGTTAGGTGCGCTTCTTGTTTTGTTTTTCTGCAGCTGACAAAAATCAATCCGACAAAAGAAAGACCAAGGTCGAAGCCAGTGAGGACTTGGCCCACAGAAAATGACCTACTCGATATATTATTGAAGACTATTGTGCAGGGTGGAGAAACAACTGTATGCCAGCAATTAGAAGGAATAGTCATAATAGAAACCACTGTCGTTGCGTAAGCATTGTCAGACATACAACACAGCCATCTCTGTCTTACGAGTAATACAGGGGTGAAAAATCATATTTCTGGTTTTTCATTTTGATACTGTTGTTTTTCGCCTTTCTTTCTGTTTTTTATATGTGCACGTTCGATTTTCAGTGCTAAGTCGTTCATTATTTTCAAGGAAGCTGAGTTTCGAAATCTAGGTTGGTATGTTGCGTCACTTTCGTTGGGCCTTAGCTTTCGTGCATTCATTGCAATGAAATTGTAAAGTGTTCGACTGCGTACCCTATCACAGGGAAAGTCACGAGCCAGTAGGAATCAGTAGGAGGCTTAAGAACGCGATACGTTGAAAATGAAATTTAAACAATGAAATGTCGGCAGTCGTTATGAGCAAACTAAATGAAACAAAATGTAATTGAATGAAAATACATGAAGGATGAAGAATTACGCTTCCAACATCCACGTTACCCCATTGTTATGTAACCAGAAGAGCTACCATAACTGCTTTGCGCCCTTCCATTTTCCCGGGTAATTACACCTAATTCGCATAGATCAAATGCTGAACATGGTCGGGCGTTGCAAACATTAGCCAACGTATTGTGCGTTCGCCCAGTGTTTGCGCCAGAAGCATACCAGAGAGTCTCTTCGTCGACAACAAAGCAATTTATGGTTAGTTTGCTTTTAGGTACTTGGCCTGGGGGCTCAAACAGGCGCAGCCATGATAGAAAGCTTGATGTATTGGGTTAGTTGGCGACTTGTTATTGTGCTTAGGTAATAAAAGCAAATGCAAGACGCAGATAAAAATTGGAAAGACAATTTTTTTTTTACAAGTCACTAGGCTGGGCACACATCTTTAATGATTTTAGACAACGTCATGGATAGGCATGTAGGCACTTTATTCTATTCGCAAGCACTTTCTGGTCTTCACCACCATCGCTCCTATTCTTGCGACGCTCCCCTCCCCCTGCCCTAGTGTAGAGTAGCAGGTCACAGCAAGCCACAGTTCTTGTTGATGTTTCTATATTTCTATAAATCCATTCCTTTTCATCTCTTTCTCTCATTCGTGTGGACTGAGTCGATTACGAGTGTAGGAAAGCGCTTGTCCTGATATTCGCGATGAATTTGGAATATTCGTTCCAGCAGCTTATCGGCACGTCGCACACGGAGTTTCTTTTTTTCTAAGTGGTCCTTACTGTCTGAGTCAATTCCTTCTTTTCGCGACCGTAAAGTACGTTGTTAGTAGTCAAACGTAAACATTGTCCTTCACCGAAACACAACAATAAGACGTGTTTATGTTATTTTCTTGTTCGCAATGAATTTCGACTGAAAGTTGATAATATACCCTAGAAACGGCTTGGCGGCACATGTAACTCTATCAATAGCGTCTTGGCCTAGAAAGACTGAAAACGTTGACAAAATATATAGCAAACAATTTCAAGTGCATTTTCACGTGTATAATCTGTCTATGTGTATGCGTTTATCAGGCAGAGTGGTTATTTGGGCGAGTTGGTTATGCATTACGAAATGGTTCTTTCGCTTACAGACACGGGCGCAGAAAGAGCGCATAAGACACACGAAGAGCTTCGTGTCCTCTCTACACCCCTTTCTGTGTTTATCAGTGCAAACACTATTTCCCATGTTTCTCAGGATTTCGTTGCGCCCAAAGCGTTGGACGAGATCACCAAGGGGCGGGGTCCTTCCGCGTAACAGTTCATCACTAACGAAAGCCAAGTATTTTTGCCGGAGGTTGCCTGCGGCTATACGAGTAACCGGGGGGGGGGGGGGGGGGGGGTTAACCGGTGGCTAACCGGCGGCCGCGGGGTTTTGGAACCACGTCCTGTCGCAACCGAGGCGGACACTCAAATATAAAGCCGCTGTTCTGGTGGCTGTTTGTGGTGTCATTTCTTTGCTGCAACCCAGACTGCCCTCCTGCTGCAGACTCATGTATAATGTTTCCAACAGCATGTCGTGAGCAATTTTTGCCGTGTCGTACATTCAGCTTAAACTGTGCTCGAAGTAGTACTCGAAGGTAAGGCTATACATATAATGACGGCATTACCTAACTTTAGAGTAAAGAAGTCATCAATGCGCGTTTGTTTTTGATATTGATGCAGCAATATCACGAGATTACAAAATAAAATATCTACATAATGGGTGCAGAACACTCAAACATGTCCAGATTACATGAACAGCTATTACTAGGCGCCTGTGTGGCACGCCATTCTTTCAGCCTTAAATTTTAGTGCCGCTCGATGCGGTGGAAGTTTCCAGAGAAGTGCACATCTAGCAGTAAAATGCGAAAATCGCAGGAGCCTAATCGAGCGAGCCGCGTGGCATTGACTCCGCCTCAAATGCGCTTCCTTTCTTGCGTAGCTCTACGACTGTAACCTCAATTCTGCCTCTCGAAGATCAGTGCTGAAGGCATCAATAAACGAGTTTTTATTTGCTTACCTCTTTCTTGATTTTGAAGACCCCAGCTCATTACATAATGCGAAAAACGCCCTTTCAGACACTCATTATTGTTGAGAACATGACTCAGCAAAGTTCCAATCTACCCAGCTCAGCAACCTACATAAAGAACATAAGTTAAGGAAGTACTGAACATAAATTTGGGCAAATTCATTTCTGCAACAGATGAGAAAAATAACGCGAATCTGTGGAAAGTCGGCAACTGCAAAACGACAACTTCGATGACTATTTGCGTAGGAGGATGAAGCTGGTGAATCTCCGTGGAATATTCGTAGATGTCAATGCTAGGAAAACTACCTTGCCGACCAGTGACGCATAAGAAGAATCCACCCAAAATAGATGCAATCCCGATAGCATGGAGCTAGCAGTTGCCACGTTGTCTTTGCGACCTCCAACTTCTTGTATAACTTGGGCTGCTGTTCCTGTATATCTGACCCAGGAGAGTGATACCGCGGGAAGGCTTAAAAGCGAGGGCGCGCTGTGGCGTTATTGAGGCCCCTGTTGCAGCATTGCATCGTCAAAACGAAACAAATGTTTTCTTTCAGCAGATGCCAACGCAGCATCTGTTCACCCTCTTTCTTTCTTCTCCCATTTCGTTCGCTCCTATTCTTTTTATCATCTACCACAAAAGCGCTTTTTTTTTCTCCTCATGGCGCTGAGTACTCCCTACGCGCCAACTGCCGTTATGCCACAGTTGGGTTCGCCACTTTCTCATGGTGAGGCTCGGCATTGAATGGTTTGCTTCCGGTCCGCACCACCTGTGCGTTGCTGTGGGCGTCTCGTTACAGTGTTGCTGCACGGCACTAACACGCTGTGCGGAACGATTTGCCTCTTGTTCATTGTTTACTTTCTTTTCTTGCCGAAGAGGCAAGATATTTTCGGCATCCTCTTTCTGCACATTTTTCTCCTGTGATCCGTCGTCGACTCTCCCAAGTTTTCTTTTTCTCATGTCTGTTTGCGAGCTTCAGCAGCTAAAGTTGAATGGCATGCCGGAAATGAGAACGATATTGATGCTAGACATTTCATTAGTTTTTGTTTATTGGTATTATCTGTCTTTTTATTTTTTATTTTGTTATTCGTTCCTGTTTCTTCCTTCAACATTACCGGTTGGTACCCGCAGTCGTGAATACATGTTCAACATTGGGTGTCGACAGATCTATCTATCTATCTATCTATCTATCTATCTATCTATCTATCTATCTATCTATCTATCTATCTATCTATCTATCTATCTATCTATCTATCTATCTATCTATCTATCTATCTATCTATCTATCTATCTATCTATCTATCTATCTATCTATCTATCTATCTGTCTGTCTGTCTGTCTGTCTGTCTGTCTGCCTGTCTGTCTGTCTGTCTGTCTGTCTGTCTGTCTGTCTGTCTGTCTGTCTGTATGTATGTATGTATGTATGTATGTATGTATGTATGTATGTATGTATGTATGTATGTATGTATGTATGTATGTATGTATGTATGTATGTATGTATGTATGTATGTATGTATGTATGTATGTATGTATGTATGTATGTATGTATGTATGTATGTATGTATGTATGTATGTATGTATGTATGTGTTTTAATTTCTTTTGTAGTTCCTCTTTCTCTCCCACACTGCCGCAGTGAAGTGCACAGATAGTTCAGCCTATGAATTAGAACTTAATGAAAGAAACGACGGCAAGAAATTAATAAATATTACAGTCGTATAGATCTTTAGACGGGAGCTTTAAAGGGAAACTAAAACACTTCTCGAAAAAAATGAGTTCTATGCGGCATACTACAGTTTTGAGTCCCCTGAACACGAATATCTGGTTCAAAAAGGGCGGAAACAAACGCAAGCGGCTGTTTTTTAAAGAAAACGCGCACCAGCGCCTCAGGGCATCGCGCGAACGGCGCTGTTGCCCGTGATTGGTCGGGGCCGCTGTGACGTCATTCGCGGCAGTCGCTGGTTGGCGCCGCAGTTTCAGAGCGTAGCACGCTGTTCTGTTCTGGCTTCATAGCTGAGTTGTAAGCATTATGGAACATTCTCACTGTCTCGGAAAGCTTGTATTTTCGCCGCACATGTTCGAACCGACAGCTGTTACGGAAAACGATGGCGGCAACGGCGGTAACGGCAGCAACGACGGCAACGACGATGTTGAGTGTGCCAACAGCGAGAGCGATGTGTGCACCTTCTCGCCCGTTGGAAATCTTAGCTGGTAGATGTGTTCTTTTTTTTTCATGTAGCTGCAAGTTCCAATGACGGGAGAAAAAATGCGCTAAAGTGTCACTGGGAACTTGCTGCTGGAAGAATGGCGAAGCACTAACTTCTCATTGAATTGTAAACACTGGTGCAATTCCGCGATGTCAAGCACGTTGCCGCTGCTTGTCTAAAGTCTCGTGGTTTTTTTAGTGTTGATACACGATCGCAAACACAAGTGCCGCGTTTCAAAGCGCACACATGCAGTGCTGCGAGGGACAGTCATGGAAGTTCCTTATCATACACATCCAGAGATGGCTAGAGGTATTAT
This sequence comes from Dermacentor albipictus, assembly GCF_038994185.2. Lineage (NCBI taxonomy): Eukaryota > Metazoa > Arthropoda > Arachnida > Ixodida > Ixodidae > Dermacentor > Dermacentor albipictus. Next base: position 128,614,221 of record NC_091824.1, read on the forward strand.
ATGTGCAATATTCATACTATGGTTTGACGACTTTGCGAATGTGGCTCGATCAAGAATCGGTATGCGTGCTCCATGCTAGTGTTGACATAAAGATATTAGGTGGTTTAGCACCACCGTGTGGTAAACACGATAACTGCAACCGTACGCCGAATGTCACTAGGCAAGCCTATACTCCATTTCATACCTAATGTGCAACGCTGTGGAAGCTACGCACGAAGTCCGGTCACCAAAATTTATTACTGCGCGCGTTTCCGTCTATGCTTCGCAGTGTGCCAGCGGCGTTTGCTCGTGCGAGCATGCACGTGAAGCTGCCGCGACGGGCTGCAATTAGAAAATGAATGCCGAGAAGAAAATTGATTTAAAAGAACGTGTTAGCAGCCGCATAAGTACACGGATTGTTTCTATGGGTAAATTCTTTTTTTTCATTCAGAACTGAGTTTATACATTTAAAATTTTCTCAAAAATTGGGTCAAGAAACACCGAACTTTTTCTAAGTGCGAACGCAGCCACTGCAAGAAGTATCTCAAGCCTCCACAGCGTTGCACCTGATGTATGAAACGGAGTATAGCAACGCTAGCAACAACGCATTTCCGCATTTTCGTAAGGCTATCCGGCTATCGCGGAAATGGTCCGAGCACAGCACAGTTGATTTCGTCGGCACGAACTTATCTCTCCTCACCGCACGGACCCACTGCGCTGCAAGCATCTTGTCCTTCGGGAACCTGTGAAACACCACATCGCCTCGCCCGCCTGTGTTCGCGCAGCCGAATGCTGCACAGAACGAGGGCATGTTGGGCGCCCTTGGCTGTAGGCACTCACGCAGCACAGAAGGAAAGAACAGTTTACGAAAATCGCAAAAGAAAACAAGCGTGAGCGGCGGCGGCGGCAGAGTTCAGTAAAGCGCAGGACGGAAAGAGGCACGCCAGCACATGCCAGCACGCCGGTCCTGCAGCTCGGTCCCCGCGAATGACGTCACTCTCACCGGTTCTCTCCTCTGGCAACCACCTCACCCGGTGCTCTGGGAAGCGATGGGATGGGGGCGTTCCGGGGGGTGATTTAGAAAGCGATTTCCGTGCCTTATATTAACAAAACGAAGAAAAAAATTTCGGAACCGTAAATTATTAGGTCTGTTTTTCCCGATCCCAGCAATTCATGGAAATTGAAAAGCGTTTCAGCTTCCCTTTAAGGATTTTGGTGTTACATGACTGCATAACTGTTTGCTTATTAGAGGTGACCTGTGCATGTTGCAATTAACTGGCCCTGGAACTACTGTGACTGACGAAGATTTCTTTGCACATCATCCCTGCTCTGTCATACGAGTATAGAACCATATTAGGCCGCATAATAAAACAAGTATGATTTCGCATTTCTAAAACCGCTCCTTTACTTTTTGGAGTAGTGTTTCTTTTTGTCCGTCCTAGAAAAGGCTACACTGACTTTGCACATGGCATCTGATACCTGCAATCTACAGTATCATTAGCATTTGTTCCATTAGAACATTCCACGTAAATTCGCTCACCGGAATTTAAAGGGCGTCATTTGGCATGGCTAGCTTGCAGTATACTAATCATCGCATAGATTATAGGCAGTCTTTGTCCTTTGACGTTGCGTGGTAGAGAAGTAGTTGTGCAAAGGCAGCCCGCTAAGCATGACCCTGTAACATTCTTTTCTCACACAATATATTTCCGTTTTCTTTCTCCTCTTTCCTCATAAGTTCTGGTTGCTCATTATTTTTAGCGAGTTCTTAGCGCTGTTTGACCACAACGTTGGGATGAATGGAGTTAGAAATGACAATATTCCTGTTATAGTGTACATCATTACTTTATGACAGCAATCGTAGTTTCTCGGGCTTGTCTTTCTAATTTTCTTGGGGAAATGGTGGTGAAAATAATGCTACGTTCAAGCAGACGATGAAAATCAATGTCAAAATCAAACTTGATGTGTGGAAGATACTTGTAGAAGTGTATTGGGTAAAGGGATGTCGGCAGCAGTTCATGAGAGACTGCGAAGAGAAGTGGCAAGCATAGCCGCAAGGAAACGGTAACTGTCTTCGGTGCCCAGACACCGCGGCAACAAGAAAATAACAAAATGTCCCGTGAGGAGAGCCTTTCGAGGGGACAGCAACATCTAAGTACCACGATGTCGCAACGTAATGGACTCGCCGTACGGATGGTGGTAGCAGTGCCTTTCCATTAGGGACTGAGGGAATATTTCGATTACATAAAGAACGTGTCTCCCAGGTAGCGTTTAATAATGGGGATATGCCAATGGCAGACTAGATTTGCGCTGTGCCGAAAACGTGAACTCTGGCGTTCATGCAGCAGAAAGTGAGAGTGGGGCTTTTGCGCATGTGTTGGACAGGACAAACGTCTATTCTTGGTGATTTAATGCACTTTGGCGTTTAGTGCCACTAGATTTCATGCGAAGTATTTTTTTGCTTCGTCCCAGGCAGGGCAGGCGGTTGGACTGGTAGTAAGGTGGGTAGGTATAAGGCAAGGTAGGTGGGTGGGGTAGTGTAATGTAAAAATAAATAATTTATATTCTAGGGTTTCACGCGCCAAGCCACGATCTCACTATGAGGCACGTTGTAGTGATATAGAGACCTCGAGGTATAAGAAGACAGGATGAACTGCGTTCGTTGTGTCTTCTTCTACCTCGATGTCTTGTCCCTAGCGCAGTTTAAATTAAAAAAAAGAAAAATTCTTACCACCTAGCCTCCCAACACATTTTCCTCGAGTTCATTTTTTCTACATGGTGCTCTGTTCTATGTTGTCCTCCCTACAAGATAACCGCGTTCGTCCTGTCTTCTACCTCAGTGTCACGTCCCAAGCGCAACTTAAGTTCACAAAAAATTAACTGCAAAATTTTCGAATAAATGGCTGGTAGATAAGTTAATGCCAAAATGAATGTCGGCAATTTAAGCTGTTATTCAGTGAAAGGATGGAAAGCTGAGATTGTAAATAAATACTACACGTTCAAAATCCTATGCGCACTGAATAGGAAGGAAAGTGCGAAATTTTTAGTTGATTCTTGCAAAGCGCTATTACTTACTTAGGTTATTTTAAAAATACTGCAATAACCACTCGGTGATCTCAACAGGGTGATACAAACAAATATCACTAAACATCCCGCCCAAAAAGGCACCTGCACCCTTGACCTGCTGCAAAGGCTTACGTTCGCTATAGCCACCAATCGATGTTAAACACGGAACTTTCATAGTGTCCTCATAATTCCCTTGCGAAACCGGTCCTTTATGAATGATATCGCTTTCTGGCTGGAGCACAGATAATGAGTTCGCGCCTTGTTCGTCCGACAGAAGCCTCTAACAATCTATGCTTTCTGTAATGGCCTCAGGTCAGCGGGGTTTATAAAACGGAGCGGTACGCTTGGTTCACACATATAGGGGTAAGCGTGGCGGGGGCGGGCGCGCCTCTGTTTACTTTGGTGATATATCATCACCCGCCCGAGAAATTTTCAATCGCGCATCCGCAGACCCGCTTGTAAATGAAAGCGCCGTTGTGGCGTCAATGTTGGCGTAGCTCGATACCACCGGCAGGCGCTTCGTTCGCAAGATTAACTCCAAGCGGAATAATGCGTGGGAGAATGATCCGTTGTTAAAGCCTCAAAGAAAATATATGGCGCCTGTCATGATAATTAATCCAATATTTTATTGTAAGCGAATATTTACATGCCATTGGACAGCTCCGCCGGCATTCTGAGCCGCAAGGCGTTGCCTTCGTTATAGATTATTCATCAGATATGTTTTAATTTATTTGCCACACGTACGGGTATTAACATTTTGTAAAGGATGACAATAGTTGTGATATACGAGGTCTTCCTGATCACTATACATCTTTCTTGGAGGCTGAACGTCGGTTGATTTTGCGTTCATGGTGAATGTGCAAGTTCAGTTCAACTGGGTCTACCGTATTGGCATTGACACCTGGTTGGACAGGGAAGTTTGACCACACCATGAATATTTGGACTAAGAAGGCTCATAAAGCTTCATTATGCATCAATACCAGTGGTATTCCTGAATACATACTCGAGCACCCCACCTGACAGCACAGTGCCAAACATTAGCTCATCACACAAGAAACACTACACATTCTTATCTGGCTACATTCTAAAGGTCGCGGTTTTGTGAACAATGCGACAAAGGCATTGATCATCTCTAAGTTGAAGATGGTGACACGGCATTTTGAAGGCAAGACTGTTGGCCGTCTTGGCTACTTCTTGATACTTTGCGTATAATCCGTAAAGACACTTGCATTTACTTGTCTACTTGTGAGCATATTCAGAGTCATTTACAGAAAAAAACATGTGGACTTGACCATGAGTAAATATTTCGACAACCGACAGCTGCGCTAGGCAAACGTTCTACCAATAGAGTTAATTCAACTGCTAAACTGAGACTTTTGGACGTCTGATTCTTCAATGTCACTACAACGTGACAATATAGTAAACATTGGGCCGGACACACGCATGTTCCTACGCTTCTCGCTAGGCCCTTTTCGTCTTGTTAAAGCGTTGAAGCTCCTTGTTGCAGTGACTTGTGCACGCACAGCTCCCCAGTGAAGATAAAACAGCCATCTAGTTACGGGGGAAGGGTTCGGTCGTCTCACAGCAGCGCTTGCCTTCTTTTACCGTTGTCACCCGCGTCCTTCTTTTCAGCGTTTCCTGATTACATGATCATTAGATTTAAGTCATATGTTTTCTATTTTTTGACTGTGCAATTGATGTTTATCCGTGATTCGTTACATAGATGCCGTTGAAAGTTCGTTGCACCTTTCTCTATGGGGACCTCAAGAATTAAGCTTTACGTTCATTTGAGCATTGGTTTTGTCTGTCAGCAATATGCGCCTATATACCTGACTTTGTAAATATAAGACGACACCTCAAATTTCTTAAGCGCAGGGTTTACAGTGCGCACCTACCAGGTGCTCACATTGTAAAGAACACTGGCAGCAGTTTCTTTCTTATTCTTGCTCTTTTGTTCTGCTAAGGGCCTATAGCATGGATTAAAAGTGATCCGCACCATAGATCACATAGAAAGATCAGACAAAAAGATATGGTAACTGAGAAATATGTTCAATGTACATTTCATTTCCCAGATGTATTGCTTACAGCGGTAGTTTAGGTATTTCTGCTAATAGTGTCGCAATATCCCGCTGCCCAATTGAAGCAGCAAAAAAATTGCTACCTTAAACCACGTGCAACATTATAACTTAGCCTATCATCCCTTTCCTGAGTATTTACTCTCATTTTATTTCAGTGTTCTACTCGCACGAACGTGGAGTCTTCACTTAGATACGACATTAGCCACACTTTACGACACGCAGCCGCCGATTAACTTACGTCCTTTTTGCGCTTGCTTCGTCTGCATACGCGGTGTGGTGAACAAATCCATTTGAGGCCAGATGGTGCGTTTATGTAAATCATAACTGACTTTTTGTCTTCTTTCTTCGCGCGAGGTGTAAGTCTTACAATGCTATGTTTTCGTAGTCTATCGCTATAATTTCGATAAACTTATGTGAGATCAGCGGGGCAAAACGCTTATGTTGCTTGTAAACCATGGTTTGAAGTCAGTGCATGTTAGATTCATTTCTTCTTTGAGTGACTTCCCTTTTTCGCACTGCTTAACCTTCATCATGCGAAGACAACACGTTTTTCTAAGAGCACCGCGAGCCAGTCATGGAGAAAGAGACGACAACGAGGGCGCCTCAAGGCTCGATTAACTGACGCGTCGCTAACTGCTTCAACAATTGACTAGCACCGAAAAGATCGCAAAGGAGTTTCCCAGTCGAGTGCCAGCGATGCTAGAGAGACGTACCTGCGTAGCCATGGCTTTTGCGATTAGCAATCACATGCGCCGCGGTTTCAGTTACTCTGATTAGGCACCGCCGGACACATTTAGGCGATATTTCCTGCGATTCGGGCTGACCGGGACTTCGACAGTGATAGCTTAGATCTGGAGATTTTTGCCCGTTAATTGCAAAACCAATGTATTTTCACATAGCGTAATTGATATGCGCGAGCATAGCAAAGCACACGTTTAGCAAGAAGAAAAAAAATTCGTTAAATAGCGTGTTTCTTGGAAATCGTGCTTTGCTTCTTAGACACTGATTACGTGACGTTTCATTGATATCTTTCTGCATAAATACCGAGTGAAATTAGACAAGCACTCATCACGCAAGGTAAGTTCTGAGCCTTTGTCTCGTTTCACAGGGCAAACACAACGCTCAAGACACAGATACAACTTCCACTTCCTTAACCAGCCATCCGGCCCGGGCCTCAAGAAGTTTGGCAAGTTCTTTGTCGATTTGCTGTGGTACGGTTTTCTCCGGCTTCCTCTGCATAGAAGCAGCGCTTATCATCCATGGAGACCACTAGGGGGTTTTTCAGGATGGTTTTGTTTGCGAATACATTTTTCACTTCAGCATAGCTATTTTTGTCCTACTTCGTAAGACTGGGCTTAGGCTATTTGTCAGCTCCTTATCTAAGCGTGACGACAATAGGAGTTCCCTGAAGAGCGTTCCTCAATCGTCGGTTCTGCTTTCACAGTGAAAGAGAAAAGAATAAGAGCAGCAGCTTGATATGGCCTGAGGCTGCGCCCATTGATCAGAGCTCGACGGGAGAGCATCACGAAGGGCGACGTCTACACGTGCCTCATACCTTCCTCATTCGAAGAAAAAAGTACACAGGAGCTGCAATGAAAGTGAAAGAACTTCTCTATTTCCGTTTAACTTTTTCTTGCCTTGCTGTACAGTTTTCCTTTTATTTTCTGCACTATACGCTCGAGGATTAATTGGGTCACTCGCACCATGTGTTCTCTAAAGAAAGCGCTCTCTTTCAGCCGCCGGTTCCTGCCTTTTTGCGATAACTTTGGCTTTTGTTCGGACTTGTGCAGTGAAGCACTAGAGATATCTTTTAGTGAAAAGAAACGTATCAATTTAGCGCACTCTCTAAAAACAAGGAAAAAAGCACCAGTTCACAAAGTAATATCGTTTCAGTGGACTTGTCCAACATTTCAAGAAAAAATCACGTAATTTCCTTCACACAGAACACTCTCCAACCGTATGGTATTGCTCTTTACTTTTTTCAAGAGCACGATGGGTAAGAAAATGGCAATGGTTAGCTGGGGCCTTCCCTTGAGAAGCTGTCACCGAGGAGAACGGCTTATTTAATTATAGGGTATGTCCAATACTCAGAAATTAAAACAGCCTGCCCAATGACCTAAAGCAGGAAAATGCAGCGAACACCGTCCATAAAATGCTCGCCGTTACGAATTTTACTTTTTCTTACTTTAATTACGTGGCCTAATAGCGAAAGAAAAGTTGTACTCTTATTCACAGAGCATTATATACGCTAGCTCAGTTCGTGGGGCAAATATTCAATATTGTCACGTTGTAGTAGCGCTGATGAATAGAACTGTCGGAAGTGCTTGTTAAAACTCTTTATCCTAACAAACGAGGTAATGTCTGCCTGGTGCATAGATGAAAAGCTAAAGGTGTTACAAGCGTGCCAGAGATTACGAAAGGTCATATTATTATTATTATTATTATTATTATTATTATTATTATTATTATTATTATTATTCGGTTTAAAAGCATGTATTAGAGGAAAGAGAGGGGAATAGAGGAGGATTACGAACACCAAGCTAAATCGTCCACACAGAACGGAGTACCGAAGTAGGAACAAAAAATATTCCCAAGGGTTCCTCTAATTGCGGAATAATAGAGCAAAAAACACAACCAAAAAACAATATCGTCGCTCACAAAAAAAGAGAAAGCGCTGGAGAATGGGAAGCGGAGTGATCTTGTTGTAGAAGATAAGCAGGGCGCGATGATCCTGGTCGCCTGGTGACGTGCAACCACTCCGATAAAGGCATTCATGAAGTGTCGTACACGAATGGTTAAGAAGGCGATCGTAGCTCAGTAACGGCGTGCACTACGCAAGGAAAGCAGGTCATTCTTATGCACGTGCTCAAGTGTCTCGCAGAAGCAAGCAACGCATGGTCCTCACGTCGTTGCCAGAATAAACGACTGCACACGGGGACAGAGCCAACCCCTTTACTGAGCAGTATATAATTCTATAGCGCGACGAGGCAAGCACACACCACGAACACGGGTAGGAAACGATCAATTTGCGGCACGCTTGTCGGGGTGCTTTTTTGAAGTGTTAGCGACGAATGGATAAAAAACACGTACATATACTTATTCGTTGTTGCACAGATCACAGCAGCGGACTAGTCGCGCAAGCCACAAACCGGCAGGTCCCGCGAGGCCTCGCACGTGTGCGCCGGAGCCGGCTGCCCATCCGCCCTACAGAGCTGGAACCAGGGCTCTACAATGGCGGCGAGGCGTTGGTTCATTGTCATACAGTTATAACTTACCGGCTCAGTGGGTTGTATTGGTTTTCGCAAGAGCAGGCGGCACGTGCGATTGATGGCTGTGAATGCCACAATCAGATGCAGCGTAATGCCACAGAGCTGGTGCTCTGTATTTCATGTCGACGTTAAGAAATAAAATGAGATAACAAATTAATTAGCAGCCCTACACTGCCACGGCTGTCACATCTTTGCAGTTTTCTTTAATCTGTGTAGCTTTGTGGCTTTCTTCTGCATTTCTTTAAAACGAAGAGGAAGGCGCTTTTCATCGCTGAACACGTAAAAAAGACGAAATGACGCATTCACATCGCTTTGCGCGTTTTAATACGGCAGTCGCACTCAAAGGCCAGCACACGTAGCAAACAATGTGTCTTAGCCAACTGAGAGAGCCCACTTATTAAGTTTGGTTGTTATATCACCGCATTCACTTTAATTCCTCTTATTTTGTTTCCTACGCGCACAGTGTTAATGTCTTATGGCGTTTTCTTTTGTGTAGATTGCAATAGCAATTCGCCGTAATTGTCTTATGATCCATTCGAAGGTGCTGCCACGTGGTAAGCGACAGAGTGCGTGAATCTCGCCTTACTATTTGAACATTCGTTCCTGCACACAACGCCGCATCGCGGGTTTGCTGGCTGCTCTTCCATTTTCTGCCTCAAGTGTGCCGTACTTACGCCGTGATATGCGATTGCGGAGGTCTAAGGTTGTGGGCGTATGTGCCATCCTCCTGCATGTTTTCCCAAAGCGCTTACAGTCGACTTTAAATTCTGCGCTGCGTTTTCTTTCTGCCGAGCCCTAAAGCTCGCCGACGGCCGTCTGCTTCAGAGTTCTAGAAAACAGCGATCTTATTAACATGCGGAAATCATTCCGAAGCGAGATTCCACATTCGGTATTCCTATCATCGCGGCCACGTTTTCTTTTCCCTGCGCTGTTTCTGAAAGTGATTGGATTTCGCATCGTGGAACAATGTATCGAAAGAGAAGGAAAAAATAAAACAGCTTTTGTTTAGTATTCGGAAAGGCGCGATCTCCTACTCCTAAATATTGCTCTGGCCCAGAGCTTTAGAATAAAAATACACTCGTGGCCCCTTGGGAACAGGCTTCCACAAAACAATATTGCTGAAGATGTAGGGGATCTATCCTAGATATTTGCCCGTAATACGAGTTATATGCTTAGTTGGCCTGCGTGACGTCATCATCTATACTTTCTTTCCTGATATTAAATGGAAGAGATCATTTATTGTGGACATTTCAGAGGACAGGAGATAGAGTTAGTCATGACATGCGTTCATAACACTCGTATAGAAAAGCAATCGTCACAATGCTTATCTTCCTGAACAAATATACCGATCTTTCAGTGGTCCTGCTGGCGCCACAATAATAGATGTCCTCGCCACGTTTCTGTGGTATTTGTGTTCTTGGCAACGTTGAAGGTAATTTTGCGGAGAATGATATTATGTGTTCTTCTAGTGAAGTTTGGAGGAAGTTGGGGGCCGCGTCTCCTCAAGCATACCGCTATCGTAGAACCACTTTTTTATTCTCACCTACCTGCCATTTGAGCGCGAGGCGTAAGCGAGTTTGTCATAGTAGAAACGCAACGCGCTTTTGATCAAAGCTGCCCTTCAGCTCACTATAAGGCTACGATACTACCAACATGCTTTGCGCGCGAAGTAGCGTAGTAAATCTTGCTAAAAATTGTTACATTCAGGCGTTAATACTTTCTTGCAATATAGTAAGTTGTTATTGTTTTTTGAAAGTCAGTATAGCTGCTACAGAAATTACTGTATGAATATTTATGATGTCGATGGGGGCGAAGCGCGAAAACACCCGTGTACTTTGATTTAGGTGCACAGTAAACAACCCCAGGTGTAACATAGCCGAATGTGGGTGTAGGACAGCTGGTGATTCATAATTCTGGGAAGTTACCACAAGCAAAACACGAGACTTGAAGAAAGGGCCAACATGAAGCGGTGTTGTCCCGCTTCGTGTTGTCCCTTTCTTCAAGTCTCGTGTTTTGCTTGCAGTAACTTCCCAAAATCACGAAAAACCCCAGGTGGTCAACATTTTTTGAGTACCCCACTACCGCGTGCCTCATTATGAGAGTGGGGTTTTCTGACGTAAAACTCCATAATTTAATTAAAATAATTAGAAGAATTGTAGATGCATGTATGGTGGCACTCATTTAAAAGCTTTTCAGGTTATTCAGTATATTTGCTTTCAGTGTGGCTACTGACAAGTAAAAAAATGAAATGACATATCTTTTCTTGTGGCTTAACAATGTTTATGAGAATCCAGAATGCCCGTGCAACTTTATACGGATCTTCATAGAAATTGTGACGTGCCTCCTTCAACGTATCGTCTTGCATAGATGTGCTATAGTTAAACTTAGGCCGAATATAGCTTACAAATTATTCAGTAAATCAATCTACATGATTAAGCAATTCTCATGCTGAAAAAGCCGTGAGCGGTTGCAATCAAGGTCTCTTGGATAGTCGGCTATATAATAAAGACCTTTGCACAGAAATTGAGCCCTTCGGCGATTCATTAAAACGCGCATCAGGTTAATTAATCAATGTCCGGGGCACTCTGCCGCTGGGGAAAGCTATCCTTCTCCGAATAACCCTCTTCACTCGTACTCGTAATTTCGGCTGTTTGAAATTTCCGGTAAACATTTTTCGAAGCTCTCGCCCATTTCTCTTTTTTATATTCCTAACTAAAACAAAGCTAGCACAGACTAGACGTATTCAAAATGCGACAGTGAATGCGTCGATAGTTTCATTATGACTTAATGCGAAATAAAAAGAAGCTTAGCGGCCAGTAAATGTCAAAAGAAAGGCGGGTTCGTAATAACTCCGACAGCAGTACATGTCGAGTAAATCTCTAGAACCCCCATGGAAGAGCATGATCTCCTTGCTGTTGTTAAAGCGTTGGGCGACGCCATCGCATGGTTCTTGGCATAGACAGTAATTTCAAGAATCGCACTTTTGGAACTTTGGACTCGCTCCGCTATAGGCTGTCTTGTTATCTTGTATTGCCACAGTCAAACACAATGCACGAGCACGCGCACGCGCGCAGATACAGGCACAGGCGCAAAAGAAACTTGGTCCAGATTCTCGCTAGTGTGGTCCTTCAGCACAGCAGTGTTGAGAATGCAGCTGAGAGCTTTGAATGGTATCGAAATATTTACACTGTACGTTGTCTCCTGCAAGTACATAGGTATACAGCGGATGTAATCACAAAGACCAGTAAAAAAAGGTGCTTACTTAAACATAAATTTTCTACCTGCAAGGCATGCAGTAGAGTAAGAAAAATGTCGGCGCAGCGAGTAACTCTCTGCGGAGAAATAGTAGCCTTCGAAAACTCATTATTTAGCATTCAGAGTTAGTAACATGACTCGGGAGAACTTTTCACTCGGTTCATAATTGAATTACGTCATACAAAATAAAATAATCGTTTCTTTTCTCCGGAAAATGGGTCGCTCGTTTCTGTAAAGATTATTATTATTATTATTATTATTATTATTATTATTATTATTATTATTGTTGTTGTTGTTGTTGTTGTTGTTGTTGTTGTTGTTGTTTTACGATGTTTTGAACCCTGCTGAAGCCACTGGAGAACGCTTCTCTTTTGTATTTGGTGCAAGATATGTTTCTACCTCAAGCAACCGACCATCTCAGTCTGATACAGTGTGCATGCTATCACTCAATTAAGAGCTTGTTTTCATGTGTATTTCATTTCATTTCATTTATTTATCCAAATTTCTTTGTACAGGGTGAATTTGCTGGTCAATCTAAGCACCAGCAAATTCACCCTGTACATTTACCCTGTACATTGAAGGGCCTTAACCGTCCCCTTCTTGTGGCGTTGATGGCATCTCTCCCTAACTGCTTAAGACGAATGGAAGCATACTTGTCCCTGTTCAGTTCTCACCATGGTCTTCAACAGTTCGCTAAAGTTTAGTACGTTTTCTAGTGCTCTGAAGGTAACAGGAGAAGCCACACACAAGTCGGGTGCTAGAAGTACAGTTATCAGCTGCCTACCTATATCTATCCTCTGCGCTGCATCAAACGTAAGTGAATCTTTGCTGGATTCCTTGCGTTCTGTTAGTGCTAAGAACATTTAACATGAACAGAATGACTTTGCATCAAGGCGCTCCATACCAAAGAGTTTGGTCCTAGTTATGACCGATGCCTCCAGTGTGGTGCTTTGCAGAGGACAATTAGATGCTGTTTGGTTTGATGTATTGGTGTAATTTTGATGTAGTTTTCAATAAGGTTCTCATTACAAACCTCATGACAAAGGACATGCCTTCTTCAGTCACTGTCCTGGTATCTGATTACCTAAGCAATAGATCGCGCTTCGTTGACATTAATGAATAGAGTTCTACCAACTATGAGGTGACTAGTGTAGTTCCTCAAGAATTTGTTCATGGCATTCTTTTCTTCCAAGTGTTCGTAAATGGCCTTTCTTCCGTAATTCAATACTCATTACTTCTATGCCTCAAGCAATTTAAGTCTATTAACAGTGTTCACGACTGCATTGACCTCCAAAAAGCCATTTCCTCAATCTCGAACTTCTGCAGATATAATAGGCTACTTCTAAATGCTTCCAAAACTATGGCATCTAGCTATACGCGGAGAAAATACCGTGTGCAAGTTTTTTACAACTTTTGTTATGCTGCGTTGGCCCCGGCTCGATGAAATGAAAGGTATTGGTGTCTACTTGGACAAAACGCTATGCTTCACTTCATACTCTAAATACGGGAAACAACGTGCCCTTCGCGCTCTTGGAATTGTTTGTCGTGCATCACATGATTTAAGGTTCCCTGCTGCCTTTTTGAAATTCTAATATATAGTGTGCCTTTCACTACTAGAGTTTGCCTTTGTGGTTTGGGACGGAACGCGCAAACCTCATCCTGACCTCTTTGAACGCGCCCAGAATGAATTGCTATTTTCAAGCGCCGCTTTTGCCATTCCGACGAGAATAGTCCAGCCCTCTTAAATGTACCTCAAATCTAAGATCAAGATATATTAGATCGGACCTTTTGCTTCTCTATGAGGTGTTGCATAGAGAAATACATTGTCCAAAGCTTCTTGATCATGTACAATTTTCCGCATGCCAAAGTATATCAGGCAGCATTTCGCGTTTTCTGCGTTGCTTGTTCGCTTTAGAGACTACCTTATGCCTCCATTGAAAATGACATGTGGTAAATATTCTGCCCGTGTTGACATATTTCAGAGCTCCTTCCTTGTGTCTTCAACATGTGTAGATAATCATGTTGTATGATTAACTTCTCTTCCCGCCTGCCACCACGTGTTCTGTTTGCTTATTTGTTTCTTTATCTGATATTGCTCTGTCTACTACATTAGTCTTCTCTGCATATTTTGTCTCGCTTATAATTTTTTTATTTAAACTTGTGAGAAGGATCCGTTGCGGCTAGTGGGCATTATAATAATAATTTGATTGATACATTGATAGAGTGAGTGATTGACTGATTGCTTGAGTGCTAGATAATATTTTTGGGGGTTGGAGTATGCTCACCATGTTTTCAAACGCCTGAAGACGTTATTTTCATCATGCTTTATTGCAACTCTCAGTGGTACTGGAGAGCCAAAAAAAGAAATAGTTACCTATACGAACGCCAGTTTCTAATCATTTGTGCTCATTAACCGCAGATAGACGCCTTAGGCTTCCAGTGTTATTTTCTATTTTCTTTATTTCCATTTCAGCATTGCCTTCCGCCAAACAATTGAATTCTTTAGACGAATATACTAACGTACAAAAATTTTACTCATCACGACTTCGGACTGAGCCCATGAGAATGGCCTGTTTCGGACTGAGCCGCAAGGCAGAGTCCGGAAAGAAGAAAATTAGTCTACACATTACAACATACACTAGGACCGCTTTCCGAAGGTACGATCGCCACTTTAAGCTTGCATCGTCAATTTTCCGGTTCTTCCGCCTCTCTTACGCGTGTTGTTTCTCTCGTGATTAGGATGGATAGTTGGGCGTGTTGGTTAAGCATGATCTGAAGTGAAGGCGCTAAAATGACGGAGGACAAAGAAGAAACACACACACACACACACAGGGCGCCCTGTGTGTGTGTTTCTTCTTTGTCCTCCGTCATTTTAGCGCCTTCACTTCAGATCATTCTCTCGTGATGGCCGGCCCCCATAAACCAGGCCAGCATTGCGCAATGCTCAATACCGAGCGGCATTACGTAGCTGCCATCGCACACTGGGAGAAGACCTCTGGTGGGAACCCACTCGAGGAGCAGGCGTTGTCGAACGGCGCTCAAAATTTAATTTGCACCGCCAGGCGTGCACTCACGTCCCTCTAACTGCGGAATTCACTTATCATCCAATTTGTGTTGTGCCGGCAGTGTGCCCGTCACCCGTCTCGGTTCCCCGTTACGGCGCAATTTCGCATCCGACTGCGTCTTCTTCCCTCCCCACTACACTCTTATCAACTCCTAGTTCCAGAGCCGAGCGCCCTAAACAACACTTACGTGATTCGAACTGGGCGTCTCTATGACGCTAAGTTTTGTCCAAAGGGAAGTAGGGGGAAGATGCCTGGAGGGAGTGCTTGGGGCGGGAGGGAGGGTAGGGGGTGGTGGTATTTTTCTAGTTAGTCTTTTAAATGTATTCTCTATGTGTTTGTGTGCTTTATGTGTCTGTGTGCTGCAGAAGGGAGCCCACTTCACCGAGTACATTGTTGTCCAAATCTTTGAATTCTAATTCAGACAACAGAAGTTTACTGAATCCATGATGACATGCTACACGCTGTTACATTAAAGGTGGTCACTTTTCAATAGCGGGAAGGCGGTCTAGAAAGAAATTATGAGCTGGTTACCTTATATTGTTCCCTTGTCATCTAGGGTATGACGCATTTCCTTATTTCAGAACTTGGTCAATTTATCTTTATGAAATTCGCGTCTTGTTTCACGCTATACCACTTATGAATGAACTACTAATCTAATTTAAAAAAATCACCAAACCTAGAAGCGGCCCGCTGCGTGATAATAGCGTATCTCAGAACTCTCAATAAAGTTTTTCCATCCGTCCATCCATAGGAAACGATAGTAGGGGACAAGAATGTGTGCGGAGATACATCTTATTAAGGAATAAATATTTCTAATTTCATAACTGATCTTCTTCCTAAAATATTTATTTGAAGCCCTACATTAAATTATTGCTTAATATCTACTTTAGTTTCATTTATGTGTAAGGGTGCAACGTTAAGATAGTGCGATAAAAGAAAAGGCCGCTTTTGTTGAGCTGTACCAGCTGGCGCAACTTTGCAAACCGTAAAAAATAATAATTACGAAATTGATTTCTCCACCGAATGTTTCGGCTCAGACATCAGCGTGAGGTGATTAGCTAAAACAGCCTGAACAAATGAAGGGGGAGGGGGGGGCGCACAGTTCATTTTACTACCTCTCGAAAGAACGTACAGAACACAGACTGTAGCGATGGTGTATAACAGAATGAAAGCGACATTTCATACAGATATCTGCCGTACTGTTGCCTTTGAGAAAGAGTCTAATGGATAAGTGAGCCTGCCCGCCAAAAGAGTCATCTCCCCAGCATGAAAAACCGCTCTACTGGCATCTGCTGCTGCTTATATAATAGAAAGACTGCGCCCTACGCTCTTTGGATGTTCTACGCTTTATTGAAGTGCACCGCGCATTTGTGTCGGCAATCCCCCACGCTTCACCAGTGCTACCCGCCGTGGTTGCTCAGTGGCTATGGTGTTGGGCTGCTGAGCACGAGGTCGCGGGATCGAATCCCGGCCACGGCGGCCGCATTTCGATGGGGGCGAAATGCGAAAACACCCGTGTGCTTAGATTTAGGTGCACGTTAAAGAACCCCAGGTGGTCAAAATTTCCGGAGTCCTCCACTACGGCGTGCCTCATAATCAGAAAGTGGTTTTGGCACGTAAAACCCCAAATATTATTATTCACCAGTGCCGAGCCTGTTCTTTCAAGCGTCAAAAGTGCCTCTGGGATCGCCTCTCGTCTACGCCACGTGGCGGTTCATGTGCGTCAGCACACCTGCGAAATGTCGGCATCACTTGACTGCGTGGATCATCTGTGCAGTACCGAACCTGCGCAGATACCAGTTCAGTGGGTGTGACAGGGGGTATGGCGGTTTTATAACACAGAAAAACTGGCAAGGCTTCATTCGGCAGCAGTAGTTGCGCTTCAGGAAGCACATCTGAGCACACCCATTTTGCTTGTACGGATTGGTGCGTCTATGATTGCTTGTCCCTCTGTCCTCGTTTCTTGTATCTGCTGCTGCTGCTGGAGGTACTGTTCAAAAGTGTTTTAAAAGTGGTTTGTTTGTCGTGCCAACGTACGCCGGAGTATCAAAAAGAATTTAGCAGATGGAAGCTTGGTCAGAGAAATAAATTTCATATGCTTCCGAAGATTGTTTTCGTTTATCGAGCAACCGCGGTGGAGCCGCAATATTAATCTCGTCTACGGTGTCCTATAAACGGGCAAACGATCTTAAGGTTGCTTGCGCAGACTGTGAATCCGTACGGATAGAAATGCAGTCAAGAATGCACATCAAGCACAAAGAAAATTACTACTGGCAGCATCTATCGTTCACTATTATCATTGGTATGATATTTTCGTAATGAATGAAAAAAGGACGGAATGGGGTCATTATAGTCTTTCTCATAGGCCACTGTCGCGTAAAAAGGTCAACAAAGCCTTGACCGACGCCTTTATTTTTGTCACGCTCTTCTTTCCGTCTTTACTTCCGCTTTCCCTTCCCCTGGTGCAGGGTAGCAAACCGGACGTTTTAACTTTTTTTAACTTCCCTGCCTTTCTCTTATTTGCATCTCTCTCTCTCTCTCTCGTAATGAATGAGAAGAACTACTTGGCAAATTAGCTGTGGAACAGGAGAGCTTTGTCATCATAGGGGACATTAATATTTTAGACGATAACCCCTAGACTGTCTACACTAATTGCTTTTTCGTCTATGGTTATAAACTCCTCCTAAGCGTTCCTGCAAGCTATGTTTGTGGTAATACACACAGCGTCATTGACCATGCATTATCTAACATTGGCTTACTGCGCCATTGTTCAAGTTCCCGTTAATGACCACTATCTTATTTTCTTGCGGCTTCTGTACAGCTCCACTAGGCCACACTCAAATTTTCACAAGGAAGTAACTGAAACAACAAATTTGCTAAACTGCAACAGCAAAACACATTGCCAATCTGTTACTTCACTTACGAACGCTAACACGGCTTATGCTAAATTCTTGTCTATCATAAAATACTGTATACAAGCGCAATTTATCACTATAAAGTGCAAAACATCTACCCCACTTCAGAACAATCATAGGCTGATTGCATAATCATGTCAAATGTATAATCACATTTGCTTACTCAGTTGTCTAAATTCCCTTCAAAACAAGAGGTCCTCTTACGGTCTTAAGCGATCTCCTTCTCTATATTCAAGCCTATATGCACCACCTTTGCAAATTAACATTCTCTTGATTGATTTGATTGATTGATAGAAGCCTTTCTAACCTTTCCATACCTCATTTCCTAATCAATAGGGCACACTGACGCATGTCCTTCTATTGCCAACTATCTCTTTCAGAAGATAGCCGTGTGTTGTTGATGATAATGATGATTTCCATACTATGGCGCATACAAAGTTGGATTGGCTATGAAGCCGGTGGTATATTTAAAATAAATAAGAAAAAAATGAAGAAGTACAAGGAAATGTTATCCCATTGCGCAGCATGGGTACACGAGATCAGATGCGGGCAAGCCAGTTTTCTTTACACCGAAGACGAAGGAACGAATTGGGCAAGCCGATAACATTTTATTAAGCGCTTCAAAAAACTTCCTCCGCTATTTCTGAGTGTTTGATGTAGTGTATACACCAAACACTCAGAAATAGCGGAGGAAGTAGCGATTGCGCTAGCCCTTACAGAACAGGAATGCGAAGTCGTACTAAGTGACTCGCAAACGGCAGTAAAGAATTATGCCAAAGGTCGAATTTCCAAGGAAGCCATCTCCATTCTAGCCAAAGCGGGCAGATCCAAAACCGCGAGCTCGAGGATCATATGGTTCCCCGCGCACGTCACCACGGAAGGCGACGCGCTCCCGAACCTAAACGAGACGGCGCACCGGACGGCGCGAGACATGACCCGCCGCGCCGAACAGAGAAACGCCTCTCGCACGATAGCGAACGCTTCTCGAGCAGAACGGGACAGGCTCACAAGATACAACGACATCACCAGTGCATATTTGAACGCCAGAAGGATATACCCCCCGCCGAGTCCCAAATTGAACAGGAGGCAGGCCGTCGCCTGGCGACAACTCCAGACAAACACCTTCCCTAATCCATTCCGTCTCAAACGCATCTTCCCAGATAAGCATCAGGACGACACGTGCAAATTGTGCCAGGAAGGACCAGCAACACTCAAACACATGCTGTGGGAGTGCAATGTAGTTATAGGAGGGATGGCAGTTACTCCGGAGACCCTGTCGTCGAGGTGGGCCGCCGCTCTGCGCAGCTCAGACCTCGGAATCCAGACGTGGGCAGTCCAGCAAGCCCGTGAGGCGGCGTTGAGGCAGGGCCTTGACGTTCCTCCATGGGAGACCTGAGCCCGGGTCGCGTTAAACCTTGCCGGACGTACAAGAAAGTTGTATCCATCCATCCATTCAAAAAAAGTTCGCGGCACGTAGATTCCAGAATGAGCATTGGAGAGAGAGAGAGATAAAACTTTGTTATGTCCTTGATGGGTTTCAGGGGTGGCGGGGGTCGGGAGACTAACCCCCAATCCCCCCCTTCCTCAGACGGCGGCCAGTCCTTGCTTTCTGGCAGCGTCTTCGGAGGTGCATAACTTTTGTTCTACGTAGTTCGATTCTCAAAAAACATTATCTCTTCCGTTGTAGAACACTTTTTGAATTAGTTTGAACACAATTTCACTTGCTTTTGCGAAAGAAGCTATCAGTACGTTTTACAACGAGCAGGTAGACCCCCCCCCCCCCCCCCCCACACACACAATATGAATGCTGCACTTCTTACTACCTGGTACCCACAATATTTATAGTGCAATAATAAATTGAATCAGTGGCCTGTTTTATGTATAGCTGGTACACAAGATGTATGTCAAAACAACACCAAACCTCCTACTTTATTTGCAATACGTGCAGAATTTAGGTAAGCAAGCTGAAGCGACAGTGTAAGGAGTTTGCTGTGTATTCACCGCATGATTTGGCTTGCCATAGCGTGCCTAACACTCGGGTAAATGAAAGCAGCACAAAATACAGCTAGAAGAGGTGAAGAAAGGGAAAGTGCGGGATATACGCTGCAAATAAAACCTGAACGTTCCTGTCATATGCATCCGCCGAGCGCCTGTCTCTCACCGGCTGCCACACTGAATCCATCCTTTATTCAGCATTCCTTTCCCACGTAGAAACATTATTATGAATTCGCCTTTCGCGTTCTTTATGTGCAACAGTCCAAGTTATAAAAACAACCAACTGCACCACCTGGGCCCTTCACTACACCTTCTCATCCCATGTGCCCTCTGCCTACGCAAGGTCCTTCCTACTCTGTCGTCTATGGCTAGAAGTGGACTTCACGAAGCCTTGCCTTTTGCGTCGGAATCATTGACAACGTTACATGTGATGACTGTTGTTGCGGGGAGGATTTTCAACACGGTATGTGTGATTGTCCTCCCCACAGTGTACAGAGACAATCACTCACAATTGCTCTAGCTGGTTCTGGTATTTTCTGTGCGGTGATCGCGACCGGCTGTAATAATGTATCTGCGCTCACTTTCTATATTTATCTATTTCCCTATTTTTTTACCTCCCCTTTTCCGCAGTGTAGAGTCGGAAACTGAATTTTAATTTTTGGTTAACCTCCCGGCCTTTCTCCTTTCTTTCGTCATTATCATTCTCGCTTTTAGAAACGCTTTGAAATGTACAGTTGCATCTTCCATTGGAACCACGCTGTGGGTCGCAGTATTGCAGAGGGACTTCCGGCGTTATTGAGAATGAAAGCCCGGCGGCAGGTGTATGCAGGGCATATTCTCGAAATTTGAAAGTTTGGTTTCGTTCTGAACGCATCTTCGTGCATCGGTATTAGGTGGCATGCATATGCAACGCACGACGACCTTGCGTACTTTCGGTGTCATTCTTCCATTCAAGATACGTGTTTCTTTTTTCAATATACTCCTGACCATAGAAAAGATTGTCGCAATGTCAAATAAACGCCTCGTTTGCAACTTCTCATATAGGTACAAGAGTGTCTATATTAATAGTCAAAACATCACTTCGTGCAACTACAAAACGTGATTCTGCAACACGACGCTTCAAGTGTATTAGCGCAAGAAATTAAAATTTGTCTTTTATCGAAGGAATACACAACGGCTTAGCAGAATAAACATGCTGTCTGCAAAGTCGTTCCTCTCTCGGTAGCAGTCACGAACATACTATTACTATGTATTGCTGAGGAACAGTTTCTCAAGCAACCGAAGTTTTCTTTTAACGTTCGCACAAGACAGGACAGAGCAAATGATAGATTGCAGAAAGAGGTTTTCGCCCTGAAGTGGACATAAAAGAGGATGATCATGATGATGACGACGACGACGATGACTACGACGAAACCGTTACAATTCACTGCATTTTATCCACCACATTTAGTATGATGAAACAGGAGATCTGTTCAGTCAGGAAGTCGGCTAAGATAGAGGAATGAACTCTTGAACTAATAGCTGTACCATATCGGTGCACAAAATGTGAACATTCAAATTTCAATTCATTGCAGCATTACAAGTGTCAGTAACTCTCCGTTCTTTAAGTTTATACAAAGAAGTTGCCATTCACTAGATATGCCTAGCTTCCACAAAATGCACTCTCTTTCTCCAGTCTGCAGCTGCACCGGCTCAAATTTCATTTCTTAACTCTAATACACCACCGGTCCAATGACTGGCCGTGCTAGTTTCTCTACTTAGGTTTGGCGCAAACTACTCTAGCGCCAGGAAAATATTGCTTGATTTGCATTGCCGTCTTACACGAGAGCCAGGTGGGAAAGCTCCTTGCCGCTAAGAGTACACGGTGCGTGCTTTTCGCTTCCCAGCTAGAGTTCCCGCAAGAATTATAGCCCGCTATTTCAATTTCCCGACCTGCATGAAAACGCCAGCTTCGCGAAAAGTCCGCTAGCGGGAGTTGGCGGAAGATGTTTACTCTAGAATGTTTCACTGGCGTCCCTGCCTTCGTTAGGCTTAAAGTCACCACCCTTCTTTCTTTCCGCTATTTTTTTTTTTCGTCCGCCACAGTTCGCAAACGACATACAGAAACCGAAAATGACCGTGCGGAAGAAATCAAAATATATATTTATTATAAACTAACATTAGGGCAAAAAGCAATGCTAAACTTTTACACATTTTCGTTTCCTTCAGTACTACTCTCAGTAACTGCGATTCCTTTCAGCGCATTTTCTCTTCCTCTATATGCATGCGAGACTTTTATTCCCTCCCCATCTTTCTTATGAAAGCTTCGGCTTTACATGTGCTTTAAAATTTATTGCGCTAACGTTTTCGTCCCTGTGATGTCCGTATTATATTCTTTGTTTAAGACACAGTGCGACTCACTATCACTTTAGTGGCCGAGACAACTTTCGTTGACAAAGGAACCATACTTCTTAAGCTTCTACAAAGGCTTACATCAGTCCTTTCATATCCATTCTTTCGTTTCCTAAAACTTGCCAAGCAAGAAATTTTGATTTCTCAGGCTACCAGACTATCTGTTTTCATTTTGTACGTAATCTTGCCCACCTTATGTAAAAAATATGTAGTGATCTGTAAACACGAATTTTGTTCGGCCACATGCAATCTAATTTTTACATAATATATTCACACTTTAAAGTTCGAGTGACCTAAAAGCACGGTCCATTTCCCGCATAAGTAAGTTCTGGCACTACGTAATCTAAGGCCAATTTCGGCCCTAATAAGTCAGTTTTGCCCCCTGCTGTCTTTATTTACAACTATCTCTGCCATTCCTGGTCAATCGGTTTCTGTTTCGAAATAATGCGAGGCTGCAAAGTGACGATGTCTCGCCTCTTTTACTTATCCTTCTGGTGAATGTCCATGCTTCTTTCATGTCTTCAAGAGAGATTGTTTACGATTTCTCTGGCAGATTTCACAGGCACATGCATTATCCATGAACTTGAATTATTTGGCCACTTCCGTCATTTTGTGGATTTCTACATGCTTTCACGCATTTCGTTTTCCCATGCAAAAATATAAATATTCATTTAGCAGCTCCAGAGGTACAGATTCCTCTTGACAACACATCTTCACTGAAACCTCCATTCTTATGCCACATCATGCTAAAATCCGTATGCCTGGCTAAAAATTCATTCATTATTGTGTGCAAATAATGTCAGTCATGGCGGCTATTCTTCTGTAAAAATTTAATACCGAGTTGGTGTAAATATTATTTTATTTTGTTCAGTAGGCCCGTTAGTGAGTGGTATGTTAGAGTATGTTGTAAAAACAGAACCATTATAAAATTCTGGGAGTGAAGAGAATTTCTCGCTTTATTTATAGTTTGCTTTGCTAGAGCAGCGTGAAATGTTCGGGAGACTTATACTCAGCTCGTTACACAAACACTTCATGGAAAATATCTAATGTGCGCTTCGAGGAAAAAAAACAAGAAATCCAAATTCTAAATCCCTGCCACAATTCCGCGCCGCAAGACCACCCTTGGAGCAATAGCCTTTGGAGAGAACCACGGAGTGGATTTTTTATTCTCCTGGTAGGATTTCCAGAGGAAAACCATTCCACGAACAATGGAGACGTCCTAGGCCGACCGCTCTTTTTTTTTTGTCTTTTTACTCTCTTTCTTTATGGGCGCGGGGGCGGAGCAATGTTTCTAGAACAAGTTAACAAATAAAAAACCACCCAAGGAAAAAAATGTTAAGTCATGCCTTAAAAACGTACGTCTTCTCGCCATGTTTGAGAACCCATTGAAGCATTTATTTTATGCAGTTTCTGTTCAGCGGATTTTCACAGAAAACAAATTCTTTTGAGAAGTATCGCAACTGTGCTAAGCACAGCCTTCATTAACAGTGCCTCATCTCTTGGAAAAAAATGCGGTGTTCAATTAGCATTAGAAAATGACCATTAGTAATTCGTCACTCTAGTAAAAAGGTGAATATATTATTCAGCAATGCTTGAATGAAGTGAACTGAGCCGTTGCTTATGGTTGGTTAGCTGGGCGTAGGTTAGGTGTAAATGCCTAGTTAGAGGCTTGAGAGGTCTTTCGTTCTCTTCTTTCTTTTAATAAGTAAGCATTCTTTGACGAGTACCCCAGCAAAATCTATCTGTGAAGCGAAAAGTGTTATGCCGTGTATCGTAATTTGTGAAGTTAGGACATTTAATCGTTATATTAGTGTAAATTTAGGTGATTTGTTCCTTTATAATCTATAAAGAACAATTGAGAGCAAAGATATATATATATATATATATATATATATATATATATATACATATATATATATATACACCCAGTAACAGCTCGTTAATTCGAACCGCGAGGGGAAGCCGCTTCAGTTCGAACTGACGAAAGTGAAGGAGAGCAACAGTACATAGCGATTTGGAAGCAGTAGGGCATGTCAGAAATTTGGCGTGTCAGAAAGTGATGGCGTGTGCCGCGGGCACACGCCATCTTCAAGTCGAAGCTCTGGTCTGACTGTGCCACACCACCAATGTCCACCGAAACGAACGTTAGCCGAGGCTTAACACCATCACAATGAATCGCGACGGCCGATACCTCCTAAGCTGAAAACAGAGGTGCACAACCGACGAAGACTGCCGAGACAAAGACGCTGAACATGTGAAGGTGGCGAAGGCCCTGATTCGTTGGTTCTTGATTGCAAGCGCAGCTGCGACGTACTTGATTCGATGTGTTTTGGCGCTTGCCGTGCCATCTCCGCACAACATTAGCAGCTGTACAAGATTTGCAAAGCCTCCGAGATTCGCAACGGGCAAGAAGTCTCGGAGGTTACGTAGAACGGAGAGGCGGCAGCCGCCGCTGCCGTCTAGCTGACCCCCCCGTCGGTTAGATTTTCTTCCGATTTTGCCTTCTCTCGCCGTTCTCTCCGTTTCGGAGGCAATACAGCCTTGTGTGTAGGCAGTAGGCACGTTTCTCTGGCCGTGTGCCAGGCGTACGTAGTTCGAATTATCCGTGAGGGAACCTTCTCGCGTTCGAATAACCAGACTTTGTATACATAGACATGTGGAGCTTGGCTGGCCCAAATCGTACAGTTCGAATTATCCATAAATTCGAATTATTGAAGTTCGAATTACCGACGACCTTTCACTGTATATATATATATATATATATATAGAATATAGTTCTCGTCACGTCACCTTGAAAGCTTACTCTACCGCATTTCGGGATTGTGTGCAAGGAAGGCTGCTTTGGGGCTGCTAAGTATAATATAACTGATTGGGGCATGTGCTAGCAGTACGATAACACCAATAAATTGTTGGGGGTATTACAAAATCTGGTGACGTCGCCATCGCCGCGTCAAGGTTGTACCAAAACATGAAAACGTTGAAAGAATATAAAAAGCTACAAAAAGCAGTGGTGGAGAAACCGGTGGAGACGGCCTTCCTGTTCAATTTATTCGATTGCTTTGAAAGGGCCATGCAGCTTCCTGGCAACTCATATCCACGCCGTTCAGTACACGTACTTCATTTCTTCAGCTGCAGAAAAGCGATGGATAGACATGCATAAGCTAGGATAAACAAGTAAGCAAACGCGTAGTAACAGCCTAGCCAAGAAAGGCATACTTATTATTATTTTTTTTAAGAGTGGCATCGGATCTGTTTTTTTTTTCGACGAAAAGCATGTTCATCTAATTGTACGCTGCGAATGCTCGACGTTTTGCCCCGTTTTAGCACGACAAAATAAAGAGCGCCTTTATCGTCACGTTCTGGGCACACTGAAATCATATTCCTAAATTAGGAATTGTCCAGACCTCCGCTTGCTTAGCAGAACCTTTACGCAGGAAAGAGCTTGCCGAGTAAGAACCTGACAGGCATCCTCTAATGCGGGCTTCAGGCCACTTGTGAAATGAGATCCTGCATTTTACAGAGAGATATCTCTCATGCACTGCAAAATAATTTATATGCTTTAAAAATACGGGCGTATATCAGTCTATTACTTACGCCTTTACGCCCAAAAAGGGTGTGAAAGTGTGAGTTATAGACCGATTGACACCCTTATTCACTTCCATAGGTGTAAATTAATTTACAGTATGGGCTCACTTCCCTAGTCGTTTTATGGTCCGCTGGTGTAGTACGAGAAATTCAAATATTATTTGCGAGAAAATTACAAAGAAATAAAAATCGTCATTCTATACAGCGAGGATTTCAACTTACGACCAACTGATTGGCAGTCGAGACATCTACTGCTAATTCACTCTGCCAATTCGAAAGCGCTACCGAGAACTGATCTTGTGATGAATGTTTACTGCATGCGTATTTTGCGTCATCTGTCAGAGCTATCATCGTATTTACCTGACACAAAAAGTTGCAGAAAAGAAAACGTTTTTTATCCCCCATCAACGACTTGTTTTTGCCCCTTAATGGTGCACGTGTTAGCGCCGAGGGAAAAGCAAAGCGCTTATAATTTTCATGAATATTGGGGGGTTAGTTCAAGTCATTTGTTTTCTTTGATGGACGCGAATTGTAGTATAGAAGTATTTGAAAGTATGGCAAGAACTTAGCACCCACTTATCACCAAGTATGCGACATCATACTTAGGTTGTAGTATCTACACATCGTTTCGCGCTTGCACCTTCTCGGTTATCCAAGTGACGTTTCCATACGTCATCCATATCTTGAGAACTTGCGATTTCATGCACACTCTGACGTACTCGCGTTAGCTCAACAGACCTTCAGTTTTCTATTAGATACTGCAGAGAGTGTGAAGTCCCTGAATAAAGAAATTAGTGATTTATGGTGGGATCGAACCTCTGTCTTCCAGCACAACACTCCGATGCTCTCATCACGAAGCCATGATCGCGCGCAAGCTTATGTCGAGCCTAAGTCGCTCTTTGAAACATTTGACGCCCACGCCACGTGCTGTGGTTTCTCGCATTCTTGACTCGTGAAAGCTAGCGCTTTGAGACGCTGTGTAAGAACGCGCTGCTTTCGAAATCGGCCCGCGCTTTCTTTTTTGTTTGTTTGACGGATACCTACAAAGTAGGGGAAGTTCGCTTATAATGCTATGACATTAAGAGAAATGAGCACAATATTTCACTTTCACTTAGTTAGCTTAGAGTGAGCTCATTTAATCTCGACCGCCGACGCCAGCTGTTGAGACAGCCCACGCAGGGGCTACGGGTTTGTGACGCGTCAGCTGACAGAGAATCCATGACTCGTCAATACTAGCGGCAAGCTTGGAATGAGAGCAGGCTGTGCACTAGCGTGGCTGTTCGTTCCGAATTTTCCCGAAGCCCCTGCAAAATATTGCTGCCACATACAGGCACTGCAGATCTTCGTCTGCATACTGTAGCAAGAAAAACAGGGATAGAGAAGGGTTATCGAAAGCACCTAAGTTCCCACAAAAATAACGGTTGCTATGAAAGGGATAGAGTGTTCTCAGTGTAAAAATAAAAGCAGTAATCACCTCGCTTGTACCGGTTCGCCAGACATGCTTGCGATGAGAGCCAAATTTAAATTGACTCGTTCTGGGTGGCAGTTAGCGAAGACTATAGGAACAAAGCGTAAAATTATATTTTTTTCTGAAATACATAAAATCCGCTTAAAAATTGTTCCTTTTTTTTCACTATATGTGTGTTTCTACCATTTCAAACCTCGCAATATGAGCTCCGGTAAGTGTTTCGAGACATGGAATCGTTTCTTCCCGCTGCGGATTTCTACAGCTTCTAGTGTGTGCAGAAAACTGAAAATACTTCGTTCCCGATAACCGTGCATGTTCAAATACATTTATTTCATGGCAGTCATATTGTTACCAAAACATCACTTTATAATTCACGTTTTCTGCCCATGGTGTCTCAGAACACGTCGATACATGTGGCCACGAAAATTGCTCACACAGAAGATGTAAAGGAGCTTTAGGTTTTGTGCACCCAAAGTTAGAGAACACACACAGCCGGGCAGAACACAGCCAGGGTGCGACAATTTGTATACGCAAGGACGCTTGGGTGTGCTACTTCCTATACTCTATATGACAGTTTTTGTGTTGTTGACATAAATGAGGTCCTTTCAATAATAACTAGCTGCTAAAAGTGACGCATGGATTTTAGCATGTCTTAACGAAAACTGCTGCTATATAAGTGATCTCGGAACTCGATGTACCACAGGTCTGTGCTAAGCGAACTGCTTTTTCTAGGTTGCCCCTATGTTTTTAATGGTATAAATAATGAAGACTAGAATTGTGAACGAAAAAAAACTTACAAGCCAAACTAACGAACAAACAGGCAAGCAAACAAACAAACAAGCATACAAACAAACAATAAAACAAACAAGGGAGCCACTAAGCAAGTCGAGTCGAACAATATTTCCTGTAGGAATTGTTCACTGCTGAATAATAGACAGAGCGTTAGTACCTGGCGAATTGCAGTAGCATGTGCGTTACCTTTTATGATGGCTTATTTATCAAAAGATTAAAGAATCTTAGTTATGTCCGCGTTATCCCCTGATACATTTTTGCCGACGGCAGGCTTTTAGGTTGAAATGAACTTTTCTCGTTCAGCTCCTATAATAACTTGAGAATGAATTTTCTACCCTCAACTAAGCCTCAGATCCCAATTTTCCTTTTTCTGAATGCAGTTTTAATCCTTTTCAACGTATCCACTTTTCTTTCTATCATTGAAACCCGGAACAAGATTCCATTGATCCATCCCCTCTCGTCAGTCGCCTAGGAGCACATAGTGTTCCGCCTAGACAATAGCTATTCGACTTCTCGTTTCTCGTCGGTAGTTGCTCCACATTTTTCAGCATCTCCATTGACGCTCTCAGGTATCTTTATTTATGAAGTTCAATGTTCTTCTACAGACGTTTCTCCAAACTTCTTGTTGGGCGCAGCTATAACCATTCGAGTTCATCCCAGATCCGCGACTGCGATGACCGTATAGCCTGTTCCTCTCTTAATGTACATCCCTGAATATTTCAGGATTCGCGCCGCGCATTTCCTCAAAGCTCTAAACAACGAAACCTTCGCAGTTTTCCAGCGCGCTCGACAAGAACGCGTCTCCATCACGCAGCTCTGTTTACGTTCTAGTTCACGCGCTCTCGGCGTAACGCTGCCGTGAGTGCGACCCCAAGCAGCACGAGTAACAGTAACGCGAAACTGCTTTCGGCACTTTCGAAGCTCTAAATCTTTTCTTCACTTTCGCCGCCGTGAAAATAGCAGCGGGAAATGTTCCGCGCTGTCTTTTCAACGGGCATATGAGGGCATCCGTGAAGTGGCGACAGAAGAAGCACCGAATAACAAAGCCATGGTTTGGTGGCGACGAGAACACTCACCCTGCAAATAAATGGCGTTCAAGGATCAAGTTAAAAAAAATCGCGAGTACGAAGAGTGGAAGCTCAAAAAAAAAAAATGGGCGCGGCATAAGCTGGAAGTTGCGTAGAAGTGCTGGGGATCTCCTTTATCGTCCCCTCCAGCCGTCCACGAGAAGGGCTTAGACAGTGGGCGTGCAGTGCAGGGGACGACAGGGTCGCTCTACCGTATAGCTCTGCCCGCGACACTAACGGTCGTCTTCGCGGCCATCGCCTTTGAGCTCGTGTTTCCTTACCCTCATAAGCGTCGTGTCACGCTGGCTGGCTGAATGCTGTGGACGTAAACTACGTCGCAGGAACCTTGGGTCTGGAACCAGAAAGGGGAATGGGCATTCCGAAAGTGCAAGCCGCGAACTTTTGGCTGCAGCTGCCGATGAAATCACTCACCAGGGTAGGCCCACCAGCACCGAAAGCGGAGAGAGAGTCCGCTGCTGCCAGTGATGATTACTCGCTTTGTCATTGTTGTACTCATCATTAGCGTAATTTCTCTCGCAAAGGATGAGGGAAAACTACCAGCACATTTGTGCCGTGTAACCTCTCATAAATTTGCAGCCACCTACGCCTTCAAGATATCGGTGTCGTGACACTAGCCGCACGAAGATACCAGAGTGGGACACCTGGGACACTGTAGCGTAAAATTATTTCGACATGTTTTTATTCCAATCTCCTGAAGTCAAATTTACGTAACCGTCGACGCAAGCATCGGGCGGTGCCCTGCAGCGTTGCCTGGACAGCCCAATCAAACGCTCTCCTCGTTTATAGGAGGTCACTTCTGCTTGCATTCAAAACGAATAACATTGTTTACATTGATCGGTTTCTCTTATATATTTGGCTGACGTTTCGATGGAGCCAAGCCAGCGTACTGAAAATAGATAACCGGAGGAACAGACAGGTGCCGGCGACTGCGATTGGTCCTCTTTCCCATAGCTTACGGTGGCTTCTCTAAAATTGCGTCGGCGTGCAACGGGCAAATAAAAAGCCGCTAAAACGGATACTCAGCAAAGAAGAGTTGGTACAGCGATGTTGTAAACGTGCCGAAAGGGCTCGACAATGTAAGGCGGCCACGAAAAAAGGTTTTATTACAGGCAAATAAACCCATGCTTTCCGGCAGGTGCGGGTGGTAGCCACTGTCTGAGCGATCGGCGACAGCCATCTTCTACTCCTTTCGAAACGGAGCAGTCTCCGGCCATTGAGAAAAAAAAATCTAGTTTCGTTGGGCATATTAATACATCTTTAACGCGTACGCATCACTTCCACGCAATGAGTTTTCGCGGTTGTGTGACATCGAGTGACCGACAGGTGAAGTGGGTGCAGCCTAAAACGCTTTGACTAATAGCAGACAGTTAATGGCGAAAAGGCGTCGAATAAGAAATAACTATTTTTCTTCGGTCGAATAATGCATAATCAGTGTGCACACCTCATGCCAGATTGGGAGCTATCGCGCTTCTCGTGACGTCGCATGACTGACAGCCGAAGTATGGGTGATCCGAAAAAGTTTTTGACCAATTGCGAAGGGATGATTGCGGAATCGTAATAGAAAAGTTTGGAATATCTTTGCGTTATAGCCCCCTGTGTTCGTAGGCAGATTTTCCATGATAGGGTCACCGCACTAGCGAGGGACCAAAACAGCCTTTGATTTCTACTACTCAAAACTAACGCTAGCGAAATATGGGAAACTTCAATAAAACGAATAAGGACCGTGGCAGTACAACATAATTTTGCAGTGTAACTTATTTTTTCAGTCGGCAGAAGACTGCGTCTTCTTGCATGTAAGGTATTGCACTGTAGCTTTACGTCTTTGTGCGCAGGAGAAAGACGGTAGTTTGTACTAGAGGTTGAGATCAGTTTTTCTATAAAAAATAGCTCCAAATTGTGACCTGCTAAATCCACTGTTCGGCTCTGCAACCTTTCTGATGTGGTTCATAACATTTTAGTAGATTCATTAAGCTCTACTTGCGAATGCCTATTTTACAACCAAGCTGTTAGGGGGAGTTTTGCAGTCAGTTTTTTTTTTTTTCTTTTGTTGTGAGGCGGTCGCGCGGCGGCGTGCTCGGTTTGAAAATCGCAGGCAACGCTAACTGTGTCGTAGTGTCGAATACATACTGTGAAACGTAGTTATCGAGAGTTATAGAATAAAAGTTACTTTGTATACTTCACTCCATTAGACAACTTACAATTGACGAAATCTTAAACTGTCCCTTGCGCTAGGAAAATTCATTATACATCATCTTTCAACAGCAATTCTGCGTGCTCATCGCAGCCAGTTCATAATATTTCTTTCTCACGTTGTTTTCGAGCGGCTGCATTTAGGGGTCACCTAGGAGTGGTTCAAAGCGACAAACATTGTGCGGGTATTCTTTAAAATTTTCGTTTGTTTCAAAGATATCCAGGGTTTTCGTGACGATGGTCTTTCTCTCGGTAATCCCCCACCCTATGTCGAGAAATAAATTAAGCGGTGCCATGTGCTTATAAGGATACAATGCAAAAATGTTAGGTCATAGTAGGTGCATACATCCCATCTTTAAATATCATATCATGCACGTATTACCAGACCTGATATCTCAATGACTTTGATGTTGTAGTGCTTGCCAAAACCTAGCTTGTTCAATTCTAGGGCGCAGCCATCGATAAGAATTTCCTTTAAAACGTAAATAATAATGATTAGCAAACATGAGTTACCTTTCGTAACTTATTAGCCAGTGCCTGAGCGATCGGCGACAGCCATCTGCTACTACTTTCGAAACGGAGCCGTCTCCGGCCATTGTAGGCCAGCGCTTTCAGATTTATTGGCCCAATTGCACGGAGTGTGAACCTCGGTCGATTCTCTAAAACGCGCGTACCATTGCAAAGCAAGAACTTTCAAAGTATGTCCTTCTTATGTCCTTCAAAGTATGTCCTTCTTCCCCCTTTCACCGAAAAATAAGGCTGGTATGACAAAAATAAAATTAGGAGAATTGACAGTTGTCAGTTATTGCATTTTTAATTTCTTATCGTATAACATCTCTCATAGCCACACTTCTATTGGATAATAAGGCACATGAATTGCGCACATATCTCGACATCAAGTTGTTGGTTTACCACAAAAGGTTTGCAAAGCGCAGCTGGCGGTGTCATTCGCGAATGCAAAGCATACGCATTAAATGAATTGAAGAGGGCCCAATGTGAGTTACCTGGGGGTACTTAAGAAGCACAAGACGTAAAATTGCGCAACTATGTCAGGGTAATTATAGAGAGATGGCTCTACTACTCCAGGTACAAATCCAGAAAACGCGTGGTTTCCTAAATATGAGCTTCAACCTCAGCCAAGTCAAAGTGGGACTTAGCCTGCCACTGGCACCGGCTGCTGCGTACGCCGCGTGTGTGCCCAGATCATGAAAGCGATCTGCGACGTGGACAAAGTGCGCCAAGTGCTGGTAGCTTCGTATGCGCTGTGCTTTCGACGCTTAGTTCACGTTGAAGCGAGACGCCGCATGGAGGTCAATTAGCTCCTTGTGGTGCAATTGTCTGGTGGTGCAATTTTAGATGCGGTAGTTGCTGACGGCGCCGAGCAGCCTCTGTGTCCTTTCTCAAAGCAACAAAAACCGTGCTATCTCTGGACAGACTTTGTTTAACCGAGTTCAACAACGGCAGTTTTTTTTCACTTCTCCTCAGGAAAAATTCATTGCAATGGCCTAACTTCTGCGGTGTTTCTTTGGAGCGCAAGGTTTAGATAACGGAATTTACAAATAATTCACCGCTTTACACCAAAAACTAAGAATGCGCACATAGATCAGTACGCCTGTTGAAGCCAGCCATCATTCCCACCTTTTTCGTGAATATATTGGTGGTGGCATAGCTGGGAAGAGACGGGCGTAGGCAGGTATATACTAGACACGGGTATCTCTTTTACTGCTTTCTGTTTCGCAGTTCATGCTGCAGTACACTGTTGCAAGAAAAAAGCCAGAACATCACCATTGCCGACATTTGGAGAAGCATAGCCGATGTTCCTAGCATAAAGATCGCATAAATCCGCTTGTGTCCAATGAAAATAGTGTGTAGGTGCATTCATCACGCTCTAATAAGCTGCTTATTAAAATCTCTTGTGCGCAGGACTTCACAAGCTCGAATATGCGTTTGGCCAGTCTTAAATGAACTGAGTACAGTTGGTTCTATTTTACCCCCCTTATAAATATACCAGCAGAAACGTCATTAAGAATATTCCGTTTGCGAACGCAGAGCAAAAGAAATAGTTTCAAGATCGTGCTTCATTAACACAATATTCCGCCTGGGAGGGGAGCCGCACCCCATGCAAGAATTACCACTATTCAGTCTTGCAGACCTTTTGAGAACGATACCGAAACTCAGGGCGATGACGCTGGAACGAGGAGCTTGCGTAAGATGAGCCGTTAGCTGATTGAACCATGACATGCTTTTAGAGGTAAGCTCCACAAGCAGGAGCCT
This sequence comes from Dermacentor albipictus, assembly GCF_038994185.2. Classification (NCBI taxonomy): domain Eukaryota; kingdom Metazoa; phylum Arthropoda; class Arachnida; order Ixodida; family Ixodidae; genus Dermacentor; species Dermacentor albipictus. The sequence goes on from NC_091824.1 coordinate 128,647,628, forward strand.
TTTATGATATCAAACGCAAACGGAAACATTATATTCTGAAACCCATTAGACGCAACTCATTTTTAATGTTGCGTTCGAAGCGAGTAGCGTGACAATGAAAAACAAAAAAACAAACGTGCGGTGGATAAATATATACACTTTCTGGCTTTTGTGATTCTTTACTAGTTTGACTTGCTATGCTTGCAAGGTTGTATAATCTGGTATTTCACTGCACTAGACAGCCGTTAGCTGTTGCTACCTTTCACGCCACAGACTTGGCACCAGCTGTGCGTTTCATCAAAAGTTGCTGGGACCGAAAATAAATGAATTGGTGTGACAAGTTATAACCCGTTTTGATTATCATTTTCTCACGTAGCCTCGCACTCTCCAACAACTTAGTGTGTTTCAGTAAAACATGCATCGGACAGATCCCACAATAAAACGGTAAGTATACACAGTCATGCCTCCATAATATCGCCGTTTGTAATATGACAACTCGGATTACAGACACATTTCGGGGTAACACACAGTTCCGATACATTAGTCTCTGGTTAATATGAAAACTGACGTTTTGAACAATGGATGGTGTGAAAACATACAGAGCCCTGTATATTTATTTTATTTTTATATACAGCATCAATACAGGCTGGACTTCCTCTAAATGGAAACTGCTGGCAGCCCCTCACAAACAGGAAGTGATTTGCGTGCAGCATGCTGCGGCGGCTCTCAGAACGACGCTACTGGCCATAGTTTCTTTCGCTGACACGTACGCGGTAGCTTCGGTACTCATATGCACTCTGACGCGTACGCGCCTTCCGAGAAAACATCTAGGCCTTACAGGTGTTATGGAAGTTTTATACTCGATTAGTGCGCACCACAAGTCGGTGGATGCATAACAGTTTTCCTTCTTGCACGCTGGCTTTGTCAAGAAGGTGTAGATATTTTTACTGCGCTCCCGTTCTGTTAGAAGCACGTTCTTCGTCTAAAGGCACTATCGTTGAGAATTCGCTCAACCGGAAGAATCACGTCTCGCGCGTTACCCGATGAGCTCCGAAATTCACTACTATGTTTCATTATTGCAGTAATTAGAATTAGAATGATGTATTTTTCACTTTCAAACAGAATTATCCGTTCAATGCGCAAACACAAACATGAAATGTGTGGTAAATTTTTCACAATAAATGTTCTTTTTTTTTCATCAACATGCGTTATTGTGGACGACCTTCTTTATTAGTGTTATGGGTCCGTAAAGAAAGTGTCTTTATTAGTGAGGCACAACTGCACAGCCATAAGCTATGCTAACTAGTCGTACTTTGAAATAGTGATACTCTATTTCGAAGCTACTAGTAGCCGGATGATATTTATTGCTACATATGTGTATTTTTTTTCATAAAAAAAAACTTCGCTGCAAGTGTACAACAGTTACACACATGCGTGAGACTGATTGCTTCCGATGGATTTCGAGTGTGTCAAACAACATGGCTAACAGTCCATACAGTAGAACGAGACATGTCTCAGCAGGGCAAATGTGACTTTATCCCTTGTCCCGTCGTCTTCGCTGTTCGCCTTATTGAACGCAAACCAACAAGCCCGGCTTATAACACTCCTATGGCAGCTGCAAAGACCTAAAAGCTTCTTTATCAGTTGTCTATTTTACCATAGCAGAATCAATAACGCAATTATTGGCTAAGATTAGACACTGCAATTTTTAACAGAACATTAAGAAATTATTTTCGTTATGATCAGAAATCTAAGCAGAGAGACATACGAGCAATGCAGAGAATCGATCTCTCGTCACTTATGTGACTGTATTCTAACAATATGCCTTTCTCACCACGTTTATTGGTCATATAAGCACATACTTTTTAAATACTTCGCTCTAGACACTTCCTTGAATTTGCTATTTGTATGCAAAGAAGTGGACCTTTAGTATATTGCCGTACAACATAGTTTGTTCATAACTGGCTACGGATCACTCACAGATTGCACGGTGTTGCCAGGCCGGTAGCTCAACCTAAAGATAATACACACTTTGAGGATTAAAACCACAGCGCTCTGTTTGCAATGTTGTAACTTCTGCACAACTCAAATTTTGCACTTTAGCACATTGCCAATAGTAACTGGCCATCGTCTAGCATAGAGCCTGGACAGCCCCTATTTCCTCTCGCGCTAGGTACTGTCGAACGCTTGCAAGACCAGCAGGTTATCTCGGACAAGTGGGCGAGTTGTTTGTCGTCATATATATTAGGTCGTGTCGTAGCGAGTAAACTGAAAATAGGACGTCACGTGCAATTTTTCCTTGTTGCCAGCATCGTGTGCCTGTCAGGCTCACAGCGCATGAAAAAGTCAGCCTTGCGACCACATTATACATTGCGCGTTGTTTGCCTTTAGGGACGTATTCGGTCATTTCGGCTTTCGTGCCTTCAGCAGCGTGCTCTGTTTCCTTGCCTTTTATTAGTAATGTGCTGAAAGCATCCACGTGTGTGATAATGAACGAGCCCATTTACTGCGTCCTTAAGTAATCACACATAGGCATCTCTGCTGTTCTCCTAAACGCTTCATACGCGAAAGTGATTTCATTTTTGTTCTCATAAGAAGAAAAAATATAGTGTGAGCCCGTATTTGTAACCGTAAATCTCGTTAACCGAACTGTCGGCCCTGTGGAGATGAGGCGAAATATTAACCTGTTTCTGGCTCTTTGTTTTACTCCCGCTACCACGCATGAAGTGCTCATTTAGACTGCAGCATTGCCGTTTTCACAGGAGACTTCTGCTTGCGGGCCAAATTTCTTTGTAGTTTCCTTACAAATATTGATCGCACTTGGGGCTATTTTACATGACTCTCACACTCAGGAGTGTACGCTTCGTAATCTGTCGAAGTAAACATGTTTGTCAAAAAGGCGCGATTCTCTAACATAGGGACCCGCAGAAAAATGACAAAAATGTTCCCTGTTATAAGATGTAGAAGAAGATTTTAAGATTTAGGTTGGTTCTATGAACATCTATAGCTTTACACTTATATATATTTATACTCTATATAACAGTGGTAATGTTGCTGTATAACATATCTTTGTAGAGCAGAAAAATACTACCAATACTAGGCTGTTTTTATCTGAAAAACAGGAAGGTGCAAAACTCACGCTTTAATAATGGTTATCAGTCGTTAGGAATATTATTATTCAGTAATCCATGCATAAAATACTCCTTGGCATTCTGCAATGAACAATCTTCAGCCATTTATTTTGTTTCAGATCACTTTGTCTGTCATATAGTGCCTTGGCAGCATTGAAAATTACGATAGTGTTCTTGCGCTTGGTATAGTGTCGCAACATGAAGCCTTATCTTAACCATAGATGAGGGTTCACAATAAAAAAATGCGCAAGTCCAATTAATATTTGTTTTAGATTTATTATAAGGGATACTTACTTGAAGCTGGAAATTAAATGCTCTAAGACTTCATCTTGTTCAATGCTTTTCGCAGCATGGCGTATACGCGCTTGGCTGATAAATCAGCAACACCCGTAAGCCATCGCCACGTGACGGGCACGATTGTGCGTTATATCGTCTTTGGGAGCTGCCCATTTTTCATGGCACCATCTCCAGGATCAAACGAGTTTAATATTGCACAGTCTACATGCGAAACCTGGCTAATACTGCAGGGGAGCGACGTTGGCAAAAGTGCGTGAGGCTGGGGCCCTATAACGTAAAACTATTTCAATAAGTTTTTATTCCAATCTCCTGACGTCAAATTTGCGTAACCGCCGACGCAAGCATCGGGTGATCACCCACAGGATTGTCTGAACAGACCAATCAAACGCTCTCCTCGTTCATAGGAGGTTACTTTTGTTTGCTTGAAAAACGAATAACATTGCCAACACTGAGCCGCCTGTCTTATCTAATTGGCTGAGAAGAGGCGAGAAACATGCTCAAGTAGAGAAAGATTCGATGGGGCCGAGCCACTGCACTGAAGAAAAATAACTGGACGAAGAGGGTGGTGCCGGCGTCTGCGATTGGTCCGTTTTCCCTCACTTAGCTTGTGGTGGCGGGCCGAAAATCGCGGTGGCATACAACGGAAGCTTAATAATGATGGTAAAACGGATCCTCAGCAAAGAAGAGTTGGCAGAACGAAGTTGCAAACATGCCGCCTGTGCTCAAAAACGTTACACGGCAACGCTAAAAGCTTTATTATACGCAAATAAACCCAAGCTCTACAGCAGATTCGAGTAGCCAGTGCCTGAGCGATCGGCGGCACCCATGTTTTATTCCTTTCGGAATGGGGTAGCCGCTGAAACTTCAGTTTCGTTCAGCGTATTAATGCATCTTTAACGCGTACACGTCACTTTGACGTGGTGAGTTTTTGCGGTTTTGTGACGTTGCGTGACAGGCAAGTTAAGTGGGTGCAGCCCGAAAACTTTTGACCAGTAGCCGAGGACTAAAGGCGAAAAGGCTTCGAATCAGAAATAACTATTTTTCTTTCGCTCGGCGAAATCATGCATAATCAGTGTGTACACTTCATTCAATTAGAGAGCTATTGCGGGTTTTGTGACGCCGCGCGACAGACAGATGAAGTGGGAGTGGTCCAAAAATGTTTGTGACCAATCGCAGAGGGCTGATCGAAAAATTGGAATAGAAAAGTTTGGAATAGTTTTACGTTATAGCGCCCCTGATCCAGTCCACCCCACCCTCATTTTGTGACTTGAAGACTGCCAAAAATTAGGTAGTAAATTTTTATTCCAAATAGGCATTATAAAAACGCAGTTCCGCGTAAGCCGGTACCGCGAAAATCTCATTAAATCATTTTGGCGCACTGCTCTTCGGAAAACTAAGTTAAGCGTGTTAAACGAAGTTAAGCGTGTGCACGCACCAAACTTTAAAACGCGAATCACAATGATAAGGGTGTCTTTATAAGCATCAGAATAAGTAACTATATTAGCATACATTGCAAAGTGAGAACGTATCAACCCTACGCGGCGCCACCTGCGACATCGCGTGACTTTTTGCATGCTGTGAAATAGTTGCGACAGACAACGGACACCGGCCGCGACGGCGGACACCAACGCTAACAGAACGCTAATCAAATGGGCCCATAACAATTTATACTGTACAAAATTTCAACAGGTAAGAAAATGGTTCGTGAGGACAATGTCCGATCCCCAGCGTGAAAGTTACCCCTTTATGTCGCGTTTTTCGTGAGGCAAGAGCAGATCTCGTCGGAGCTAGAAAACATCTCGACAACATGATTGATTAAGGCTTTTTTGTCGCTTTCCAATCAGTTCATGCCTCCACGAGAACACACACACACACAGCAAAACTAGCGAGTTTCCGTGCTTGCGTGAATCCCTCCGTTCAAGAAAAGGAGCCCGCTTTCACACGAAAAGAGTGAGTTTGAAACGAGAGCCTAGAAAATTGCCTCTCGAACGAAGAACCATGGAGAAGACAGGGTGAAATAAAGCCGACACGTGAGCTTCGCGAGCACGTCGTTAGAACCACGTAGCGTTGTTTTGTGGTTGGGTGCGGCCATTAGCTGCCACTCGCAATATTAATGACCTTCGCAGGAAGCACGATGCCGGAAGGCGGTACACTGAGGCAAAACAAATCAGGCTGTTCCAGCGCAACCAGTACTATCATAAAGATTTTTTTCCTTATGCGGTGACAGTCGCTTTCAAAACAAGAAAAAAAGACGGATGTGTTAATTACGTTGAGATATCATCTTGCTGGTGACAGCGAACTTGCGTAAGTTGTTCGTGATGCTATGGCCATCAAGACTGATGCGCAATAAATTGACGTACTCTCTGTCTTTGCAGCGTTTTGTTTTGTGCAAGTTCCGAGAATTGCTGAACGTATTGCTTACTTCTTTATGAGGATCTAAAGGCAACTCATCACCTACGCGTAATATGGAAATTCAGCGTTTACCACTGACAAAGCCTTACGCGTATACGAGATACCAATGTATTCAGTCGTTCCAGAAAAATAATTCTTAGATGAACACACATTTAGAACAATTACTCCCTTGATGAAGTGGAATGCCCAGTAGTTTGCCTCCCAAAATTTGATCCCAAGGAAACATGACCAAAGCTCATAAAGGATGAAGACATCCACCATAAAAATATAGGGCATAGAGTGCCCGCCTCACTGCCCAGTAACATGTGCAAAGTGCATGAAAATAACATCAATATTTGGCACATGTGGCGACAAGTATTCATCATGACAGGGCATATGCCTTCACCAATGCTATCGTCGTCTTTGTAATCATCACAAGGCCATTTGTTGCGTCTTCCTTACGCTGTGCTGTATTGTCAAATTGAGTCCATGGTGCCCATTGCAATAAAGTGAGACATACTGCAGTTCTAGTACAATTAAAACCTTTACCACGATGCATTAGTTTCATATTCAGAAGTATTCAGAATCGCGTAAAACGTTACAGTTCATTCAGTGGCGGTTACCCTGAGTGTAGGCGAAGGTGAGGTAACACCCTTGTTTTCAGACATATTCAGTGATTGTAAAAAACACTGTGTCTGGTGTGTATATATAGCAGGCATGCACATATCAAAAGTATATATATCAGGCAAACAAATATTAGGCATGGCCATCAAACTTTTCACGACCCATGTGAAGGTCGCTACTGGCGTTATGCCCTTCACCCCCGCCATGAAGCTGAGCTGTAAAATACCTTATTAGGCAGTGTAGCAGGGGTAAAACATTTTCACGCGGTTTGAATAAAATCCCAATTAACCACTCTCATCCACGAAAAGTTCCCTCTGTTTTTTCATTGTGACAATGGTATATCACAAAGTGTAGACGACGCCTGCCAGCTTAAAAAGAAAATTTTAATGCAAAATGATCCATTTTTTCTCTATTTCGACTATCTATAACTAATTTGGAGCTGTTCAAAGTCAAGTCCACACTTCCACATGGGGCGCCCTTCCCTTCCAATCTTTCTTTATCTTTTCTGCCATTCCTTGAAGTCGGTGTGGCACTGCGACTGCTCAAACACCGCCGAGGAAAAGGTGTCTTTCGAGGGGACCGAGGGCTCGAAGGAAGCACGTGGGATGGTGGTCACGTCTTTCGGCTAGCTGCAGGAGGCTGACTGTGTCCGCTTGTCAGCCATTGTCTCGACACACCTTTTCCGTGCTCGGCTTCTGATGGCTCGCCGGCGGCACCTCGTTCTGGGAGAGCGTGAAGGCGACAGTCACGGGGCGCCCACGAATTTCCTGTACAGAACGTGAGGGTACGTTGAGAAGCTCATGTTAGAGCACCGCTGAGAGCGCAGGGAATTCTGGACCCTAGGCACGCCCCCCGGCCCCCTCCCGCTCTGTGCTCGAAACTTTGGCGCGTGATCTAGATTGCCCGCGTTTGTTGTGCTCGCCAATTACCCCTGCTGTCAGTCGCTTTCAGTGCTTCCCGAGCTTGGAGAAAGGGTGATGTATACATTGGCTTTTACTTATTGCACTACCTCTTTTAATGAGCTTTCAGTACGCTTTGTAAATGCCTCGAGGATATGCCTCCATAGCTCCTGCTGCGAATACTATTTTTCAACGATTTACTTGCACGTTCGCTCAGTGTTGACGACTGATGTATGTGTGTTTTTTTTCTTATTTTTTTTTCGGTATTGAATACACAATATAAGTAGTTCTGGCGTGGGCAGAGTGTAATCTCTCTAGTTGTAAATGCCTCTCCCTTGAATGTTCGGGAGCGTAAGAAGAACTATTGGCTTTCAGGTACTACAAATATTTGAAACGACAGTGCGTTTATACACACAATAAATGTAATTTATGTTTTGTTTAAACTGTTTATTTCGCTCTACTGAACTCATCTACAATATCAAATTATTTAACTGGAAGGTAAAGAAATAAAAAACATGGGGTTTACATATATCTCCTTACATTCGTAAAAATAAATTGTCACATCTCACTGGCCAGAATAAAATATTGCCACAAGAACAAATTGAAGCCTTGTGGCAAGCTAGAGTCCTTTACCACAACGTATGCTATAGTGAGAAATCAGTAGCAGTTGCTCATGCACAAAAGACATGGCCGAATTAGTATCCGTGACTGGCATTTTTCTATTTACTGGATGCAAGGGATAAACTGTGCTCTGGGCTGAAAATAAGCACTACAGCTACTCCTTTTTTTTTAAATACGCAGCTTTGGAGTGTTTCTGTGCACTCTTAGTTGCAACATCGATAAATTTAGTGTTCTGAAGCACCCTTCAAGTTGACTCAGAAGGGTTTGGGTGCGAGTTAGTTGGTACGAGCTAGCACTCGTCCTGTGTCCTCTCTTGTCAGTGTTTTTTGGCGCTGTTTTAAATATGAATGACCCTTCAAGTTGTCATTAAGGGACAGAAAATGTAGCTGGGTCACGCATGTTATGCGTAAGGTAGATAACCGATGGACCAGAGAGTTACAAAATAGGTGCCAAGGGAAGCGAAGTGCGTTCGAAAACGGCAGAAAAGTAGGTGGGGTGATGAACTTGGCAAATTTTCAGGCGCAAGTTGGAATCAGCTTGCGCAAGACGTGGGTAACTGGAGATTGTGGAAAGAGGCCTTCCTCTCAGTGGACATAAAGTAGGCTGTTGATGACGCGGTACACGGACACTCCAGGCATATTTTCATCATCGGCATTGCCGTGAGGCTCCGCATGAATTAGGTAACTTGTGGGCCTCGGGAATTTGATGTTTCTATGCAGATGCCCGTTTGATTTTGCGAAATGTCTCACAGAAGCCTGAGCTCTCACCTGTGAATGTCAGCACTTTAACAAAAGATGAAAGCACCGGCAGAAATACCCATAAACATTTGATATGCGTTCCTTCTTGAGCATGTTTGTGAGCATTTGTCTTCAACCCGCTGACACTTCAGCACGAGAAGAACTTAGACATTGCTGCTCCATTGCCTCTATCGTAGACATTTCTATTTTCAGCCCTTTATCTTTTTCACCAGTATAGGGCAGGAAACTGCACCTCCGTCTCGTTAAATTCCCAGCCTTTCCTTGCATTTCTACCTCTCTTTCAACGCCTAATAAAGAAACCGGAGTGAAGTGGATAAGAAATTTTGCAACGTCATTGACGCGGCTAGTTTAAAACAATGAGCAACGTAATGAGTAAACAGCTTCAGTATGTGAGTGAGTGAGTGAGTGAGTGAGTGAGTGAGTGAGTGAGTGAGTGAGTGAGTGAGTGAGTGAGTGAGTGAGTGAGTGAGTGAGTGAGTGAGTGAGTGAGTGAGTGAGTGAGTGAGTGAGTGAGTGAGTGAGTGAGTGAGTGAGTGAGTGAGTGAGTGAGTGAGTGAGTGAGTGAGTGAGTGAGTGAGTGAAACAACTTTTTTTGGTTCATAATAGACGCGAGTAAAATCAACGTCACCTGGATAGGCCTACTCGGGGACCATCAGGTGAAACCTGACGGCCCTCTCACGAGCCCTCTGGACTGGCAGGATTTGAGAGGTCTGGTCCTGGGCCCTAATGAGCTTCATCATTTCCTTTTGGGCGAAAGGGGGACCGGCAGAGGGGCAGCCCCACAGGACATGCTTGATGTCTGCGTAATCACCACACAGAGCAGACCGGGCTTGAGAACCGTTCGGGGTGCATTGTGTGCAGCGCCGCGGGGCTCGGTTAAGTGCTTAATCTCAGGCTTCTGCAAACAAGCACTTCAGTATGTGAGAAATTGTAACAGGCTGCTTAGTTTCCATAAAATGTAAACATGGCAGTACAGCTCTGAGTGAAAATTGGATTCAAACTGAAGCAGTAAGCATTAAATCATCAGCCTTGTGGTTGCCCTCTGCTGCGCCCTCAAATGTACATGGCTGCACCTATGAGATGGCATCTTCAAAACAGATTTTCGAATATGGCTAATCTGCACAAATGATTTTCTATAGATATATCACAATCACTCACATCATGCCATCACTGAAAAAGCCATAACATTTGCGCTAGGTACAATAACAAGAATTACGCATTTTATTATTACCGTACGCAATGAGATAATCAGATTTAAAAGATGCGGAACTATTTCCCTTGAAACCTGTTCGGCGATATATGACTTTTTGAGAATTTCTGTGTTAAAGCGGTGGTGTCCTCACATGCCAGTCAGTTCCCTTGGATGATTTATTACATATGCACTGCTGGTGGTAAGCGATAAATAATGAACAGAAGTCAGAGGTGAATGAAGAGTCCATGCTACCTGGTAGGTTTATATTACAAGACGAAGTACATCGTGTCGACTATTTTCTGATATATTGAGAACTATTTCCCAATTCAGACACAGGCAAACTTAAGTTCGAAAAGAGCTTCACACTGAAAAGGGTGCAGTCTCGGAAATGCTAATGCACTAATTTATTGCTATTTTCATAACCACCGACAAACCACTTTAACATTTAAGAGTAATTTGGAACAAAATTTGCTCTTTTGGGGCCCCGATATATGTATCCATTGGTAGAGTAACCAACGACTATCCATTTGCAAAATACTGGTTGGATGAATGGAGGGATTCCGAAAATGCGCCGGATAATTAACAAAAAACAATGCTTCTATGAATTCCTCGTTGATTACTGAATGGGGAGAATGACCCACCATCTGTACGGAATATATCAGGTGCACGTAAGAATGAACAAGATGGAAAAGTTGGAGGGAGCAGCACAGGAGAGCGATGGCCAGGCTAAAGTGGGCCAGGAAAGCAGGCAAGACAGCCGAACTGTGGATAAATACGGTTTTCCGAAGCGGTCACCGGTGGCCATTTATAACACGTCCAAAGTTGCCGAGCCGATAAAATTTCCAAGATTGGTCAACGAAACTCGGCTGCCGAATAAGTGCGGAATGAGAAGTGTGTACAGGCATTGCCGCTCCAGACCTTCGCAACAATAGTCAAGGCGAGCAGCGATCGACAACAAATGCCACCTCAGAGCAGTGATGTAACGTGTTGCTCCTTGTGATTTTTTCTGCAAATGGCTTGTTCTGCGATCACTTTTCTTTCTTCTGCTGCTTTGGCTTTTTATATTAAACAACTGCTTTTACATTCGAGTGGAAAAATATGGACGCCCGGTGAACGTCTCTCTCTCTCTCGAGATTTTCGTGGATTGGTCATCGCGAACAACTTCTGTATTATATTTTAGTCGAGAACCTTGCACGCTTGCTAGAGTTTTGTAATCGACTAAGATGCTAGGATAACTGACAGAGAAAAGCCTAAACACATATTAGCTATAATGCTGCCATTTCCCTATCATCATACCTAAATATGCGCGCTAGAACAATACCGAAATTTATGGTTCCATGCATGTTATGGGGAATTAGATAAGCTTTTTCATTACTTACATCAACGGTTAACACTATACTTGCATCGCTTTCAAGAAGTATTTATATGAGCTCTAATTGCTTCTGCACTGACCAGATTATATATTCGACAAGTGGCTCACAAACATGGTGTAGTGATGCACACGCGCACATCAATGAGTCGAAGAGACGGTACACATAGATACCTGATATGAGGCATACCTTGAAGTGCATATGCCCAGAATTGAGCGAACGTCTTCGCACGCATATATAAACACACAGGCACACAAACACACAATGAAATAAGAATTCGAAAGCACAAAGGAACGCACAAGCTACTGAAGAAATTACGTCAGCAGTACGCACCTTCGGTGAGGAACCCACATGCAAGGCTACAAGGTTCCGACCAGGCAGAAAGAGAATAATGCAAGCGCAAGCAGGTGCTGAAACGGGTTACGCCTAACGCTTCGCCAAAGATGGAAACGCGATCTGTCGAGAAAACGGTGCCGACTCGGCAAAATTGACGCGCGCAAGTAACAAACAAGGACTCGCGCTGTTCCTGAGCAATAATAGGATTGCCAGGTTGCCGCCTCACAACAGAAGCTTGAGTTCAACTGTGTTTTTGCGGAAGATGCTGTTTTGAGCACATTGCTTTTCTTGCACCATTCTTCGTTCTAGGGTTCGCCGCTGAAAGCCGGAAGTATGCCGAATAACATACGTGTATGTGGCCTCAACGTATTCCGTCAGTTTTTTTACCGAATCTATGCACTTGTATGTCCAGAAATGCAGTCAAGGTTGCTGCGCATTGCTACGCAAGCGCACATTTGGTGCAACATTCCCAAAGAAAAGCCCCAAGAATGCGGCAGCGGAGCTTTCAGTGTTGCATCGTCTTGGATTCCGAATCATGCGTGACGAAAGGCAAGGAGGTTTAAACATGTAAGCAGGCAGAGGAACTCTTTCAGCTTTCGGGCACTGGTCGAGGTGGTTGGAGAGTGCAAAAGTGCGGCGAAGCATTACAGCTCACCTCCTCACATCGCTGTTTTATGGCACTTCCTTGCTTTTATTTCGCCGTCCTTCGGAGAATATATGCGACGTTATTGCAGTGAGCAACCTTTCTTATCGTGAGTATGCAATTAGTAATGATATGTTTTGTATTTTAAGATTAGTATCATCACTATTATTCGCCAGTTTCGGCGGCACGTCGTTGGCCGTTATATACTCATTAAGCGGCCGTGCTCGACGTGGATGGCACAATGTCGCTTTTAATGTATTGAAGGCTACATACACCTTTTCTGCCGCCCAGGCACATTCATTCTGGCTGATTGGCCAAGCATGGACGTATACCATTAACGCATATGCAATGTTAAACTGTATTTGTTCAGCCACATACCAAGTTACACATGCCCAGCAACCGATGTTGTATGCTTGGCAAGACAGCAGCCAGTATACATACCTTATTGCCCAAGCTGATAGACAAATTGGGTCACTGACTATACATAAAAAAGGTTACATACGGACAAACATACCGCAGTCTGGGTGACGTTTCTCCAACAGGGGTAATCACATTCAAATTATTGCGGTTGCGCAATCCCTGAATATTCCTGTACAACTGTGTGTATGTGACACAAAATTATAATAAAGCTTGGTGAGGCACCCTTAAAGGTGCTTGCATGCTCTCATGCGGAGAAGATGCGAAGGAAGTGTCGCATTCATTGATAATCCTAACATGCAAAGTACATATTTTCCACAGTTTTACACCGCGCTATATATGTTCTTCTTTGTCAAAATACAGGGAGAATAAACTTAAGGCCAACATATGCAACTTTAGGACTGCGAATCCACTTTGTTGCATGTGGTTCAAGGTTCTGTCGCGATTGCGCTGATGTCGTCCTCTTTATTGCGATAGAAATTAGGAGGAGACTCCAGGTAAATTTCTGCCGTCGGCGTCCCCGTGATACTCAGTATAAAGTCCAAGCGCGATGAAGTCGCAACTGCGCGCCGTATGCTGTAGGTGCGAGAGAAAGCATGCGAGCTTAAGCGGAAGTAGGATGGTGGCTTGGTGCGACGGCGTCTTCTCGCGCGCTCAAGGGTGGAAGGCAGAGCTCGTTCGCGCCAAATTTTCGCGTTCGGAAGGATAGGAGGGCGGAGCACTGAGATGCATGCCAGTTGGGAGAGGGAAGAAGGGGGAAGGGAAGCGCACACCCCTTCTACTCCGGTTGGAGCTTAATGTGGCGCGGCTCTACGCGTCTGCGCGCATCGTATCTTGCAGGCAATCTGGGTGGGTTTGAAGGCTAGCTGACTAGAGAGAGCTGACGCCTTCGTGTGCGCTGTGTTTTCACGCGCCTAATTCACGTTGTAGCGAGAGGCATCATGAAGGGGAACTCATTCGCCGCTGCTGCCCCTCTTTCTCACACCAGCGTTCCGACAGCGCCTGTCGGTGGTGATCGACGTATTCATACTTCCTCTGTGTTAATATTTTCCTCTGCTCGCGTGACAGCGTGCTTGTTAATTTAGTTAGTAAGAGAGTATATACAGCCGTTTATACAGCTGATAGAACTACTAACCTTACTGCGTATAGCTGTCTAATAATTTGCTATCGCGATCAATGATTCGCTCCTTGTGTTAGTGCTCTTTCCTTATTCATCCAAGCAAAGATTTCTACTCGGCTAGTTACATCATTGATTTCGTGTAGCAATAGACGTTTTTGCTCTATTCATTAAAGCCAAAGTGGAAAATCCATTTCCTGTGCCTGAGTCGTGCTGCGATACCTTTTTTATTTTTTTTTCTGTTTGCACATGCATTGCCAAGCAAGAATCTACAACATATAGGAATGCTTCTCTGAAGCTACAATGCAGAACGAAATACAGTACTGTATGCTTCCACACTGAACATCATGGTTCGTGGACCCTGCAGTGGACGCTGCGTTTGTTCGATAGATCGGAACAATTTGCGGAGCCTAGCTTCGCGGACAGATTCCCGCTGCAGTTTTCTATCCTCATTCAAACTGGTTATAATTTCTCGTAGCTATCAGGCACGTGCACCCATTATCTACATATACCATGATAGTGCAATAATGCCAATGAGAAGGACTTTATAAATTTGTAACTTTCCGCACGGTGATGTATTTTTTCTTCCCTGTTTGCGTACAACCAGTGACTTATACGTACAAATTTCTGTTGAAGAGTTCTGTCATGTCTATTTTCGTTGAATATGGTACTGAAGACAAACCTCGGAAACTGTGCCTCAAATTCACTGCTCCTTCCTAGCGTAAAACTACTGGTTTTAGCTGTTTTTTATCACACTGGCATTGCACTGAGATTTTTCAGAGTGAATCTGTGAGAGCCCAATTGTGTTTGTTACTGTAAGGATAACTTTCGAACAGCCAAAGCATTGCAGGGGCTTTAGGGGACATCCCAATTGACCGCGTTGCTTGCTAAAAAAAATGCATACATACATCGATAACTAAATAAAAGATACTATAAAAGACCAATGTAATTATAACAACCCACCGCTTCTATTAGTATACGAGCACCTAAATCTACTCTATCTATAATGCTTCACTGTATAACTGCGTGTTGACGACTTGAAATATGATGCTCTACTACTGAGCCATATGATTGCTCTAACATCGTTCAAGGTCTCCCTTTTTGTACGTTTTACCTTTCTTTTTCTTCAAACAAGATCATTTTTAAATGTGTAGCGCTGATCTCGTGTATTTTTATTCTGCTGTTTGTTTACGTAGATGAAATTTCGGTCTTAACAGGTTCACCGGCGCCGCCCATAAATATAATTATTTTCGAGCCAGGCGTAAAGATAATCGGCCGGCCTAAAGGCAGAACGCTGAAAGTCGTTTGCACCACCTGGCACCTTTCTTCAACAGTGTTTGAATCCTTCCGCAACGTAAACAAAGGCGAAGAAAACAGTAAGAAAAACAACACAGGCAACTGAATTAAAATTTGTTTCTTCCCCCCTTTCTCCGCTCCCATTTTACTCTAGAGACTTCAAGATTCCCTAGTCTTCAGGCGCATCCTATGGTTTCTCAGCCTTCGCTTTATGTTCTTGCTTTCTTTTCATCACCAGGCAATGTGAAGCACGCACCCGTGGTATTTATTTACAAAGTGGACGTGATTTCCCGAAGCGCTGAGAGCACGCGGTCGTGTGATAGAGAAGGCTGCAGGCCGCGGGAAAACCTAATTACCTTACCACAACACTCCAGGCACCACTGCCAGGTTGGAGACGACAGCGTATACGGGCGACACAAGGCTGCGGATGGAAACACTGTTTAATGCGAAGCATTCTTTGCCTCATTTTTGGCGCGTTGCGTAGCTAGCTGTGTTCATGCCTCGCCTCGCTTTATTAAGAAAAGGACATAATGTTTGACCCATGGTGGAAGAGAACATCTGCCGTCGAGCACAGCAGCGCGGTGTCATAACCATTAGGCCATGATCACGCGTATACTTCACTCGTTCTAAAAGAAGCCATTCCTTTGAAACACTCGGCGCGTGTTCAAAAATTCAGTGCCCTTCCAGTCTGTGAAGGTCGATGACCAGAGAGACTGTTTAGCGCATGACACATAGGTGACCCAGAATATTGAACAAATGTACAAACGTATTTATTGTCCGAATGTCTGGTCATCATGGCGATATAGGTACGCAGACACGTTCGCGTACAACCTCTAAATGTGTCCCTCACGAAAGAAAATGACCGGCTCATACCCTCCGTAATCACGGCCTTCCCATTACAGCAGCAGAAGAAACGTGAAATTCTATGCTCGAATGATGAGCGGCAACGGAACCAGCTGTGGAAGACGACGGCGTTCCAGCTGTTACTGATGATGATAGTTTTTTGCACAATGGAGGTAGTTGTGGGAAAAGACGACGACGAACGCGCGAGCAGTGGCACTAGCACGCTTGCGTTGTTGGTGCCGAAAATTTTTAACAGTGCTTTTGGATAAAGTTGTACGGAACATTTTCCCAAAATTTATCTTCTTACCCTTGCGCCTGGGACCTCCTTGGGTCCGACTTGTGACAAGGGTAGTTCACGGGGTGCTTATAGGTCCCCGAACACACAGTGGCATGTGTCATTGAAACTGGGCCCTTTCTGCGCTACCACCAGGATAGACCTCTACGATGATTTGTTTTTGTAAACATGTCGGGCGGGGGCGGGGGTGGCACTTCTCTTTTTCAGATCATAGCCACAGACAGCTTCGATGTAAAACAGCTCGCGCTCTGAGGCGTCATTTTAGACTGCTCTGTCTCCGGGAGCAGCCCTTTTTCCTAGTACTTTCCTCGTAGCAGTTTACGCTTCAGAGAAGCTGCGTGCCGTGTTGTCAACTTCATGACCGCCCATGTTCATCATCTTTTCACATTTCTTCGCCGGAATACAAATGCCATTATTGTTGTAACATGCATCACATTACATAACCTGTGTGGTACAGCTCGAGGCGGTACAGGGAACACAGAAAAAAAACGAGGACAAGCGCTTACTGCCAACTGAAATTTTATTGCGTGATCCATGGTGTTATATATAAAAAACAGAAGGAAAACGACATAAAAAGTATATACCTAAGAAACAAGCAATAAAGATGAAAAAAATCAACAAAAATACAATATAAATATGCCATCACCGCTCACTGTTCATTCTGCCATTGTCTAAGAATGCCATCTCCCTTCGTGATAAGGCCAGGGATGACGTACTTATGCACTGAAATTCTTCTCGTGCCATGATAGCTGACTGAACGATGATGCGCGTTCGATCATCTCTGTGTGGGCAGATTACTTTTGTTTTTTTCCAAGCAGAGGGCTACATCTGCATGCGCTTCGATGCAGGACTTAGAAAGCTTCCTTTCCATTCTTAACATTATTCTCAAGTTCACGCAGAAGATCATTCAGACATCTGCCTGTCTGACCATACGTAGCATGCGCCGCATTTCAGCGGAATTCTGTGCACAACCCCCTGCACAATATCCACGTAACGGTAGTGGTGCCTGACTTCACACTGAGCTTTTTCTTTCTTGATAGGGGTGCGCTTCCTTGATATCGAACAAAGCTTGTGTGGGGCAGAAAACTGTACACGTACACCAACCCACACACTGATTTTCTTAACTCGATGGCAATTTGATGCTTGTATGGAATCACCGCGACCTTACGGTCCTTTTCTGTGGGCTGCTCTTCGGTGATCACGGCTTCACTGTTAAGGCTTCTTCTTTTTCTGCGGATTGCCTCAGCTACTGAGACGAGTAATTCGTCAGGATTGCCCGAGGCTTTCAGGCGTGTAACTTGCGCTTGAAAACTACCATTTAGTCTCGGGTGGCAGGACCGGTCTAAAACGTTAGAGAAGGCCTGAACAATAGCCCTATTTATAAGTTTACTGTGTGCTGATGAGAATGGCAGGAGTGGTTTGTGCGCATGGGTTTCATATGTCCAGCAAACATGATCATTAGAAAACACAAGCTTTAGGTCGAGGAAACGGGGGGAATCATCTTGTGGCATTTCACGTTTTAAGACCACGGGGGGGCAGGCGTTCTTCAATTATACCGACTAGCTCTGATGAAGCGGAAAACAACACCAAGACACCACACTGTAAAACTACCAAAAGGTCGTCGAAGTATCTGAAGGTTCTGAGAACCTTAGTTCTTTAGAACCTCGAAAAATTCATTGATTTTCAGTATGCACGAGTGAAGCACGTTTGGTTGGCCGGGAACTGGCCACAGTGCCAACTGAATGCAAGCCAATATTGACGAGCTTTAGGCACACAATAGCCTGAACAAGGGGAACCATAGGAGCGCATGTATCGTTAACAGGTGGGTACAGAGCCCCGGGACACATGACTTCCAGCTCACAGCGAACGATCTTTGTCAGCTGCTCTGAAGGCTTCTCCTGAAGTGAAGGAGAGTCCTGTCGGTCTTCGCCAAACGATGTCGAAGCTTTATTGGGAAGACGTGCAAATGACTGGCACGACGGCTTTTCACCTGCTCGAAACGCCTGTACGCCGTGATAATGTCGTCAATCGAAGTACAGTTATTATAAATGAGTAAATTCAAAGTGTCATTGGCGATACCTTTTAAGACATGCCATACTTTTTCAGACTCCGGCATTTCAGCGTAGGCCATGCGGAAAAGTGCCAGCACGTCTTGTATATAGATGCCGTATCCTTCGGTGGACGTCTGAACTCGTAATGCCAACTCTTTCTTGGCGACCACATTCGGACACAGTGGTTTTCCGAAGAGATCTCGCAGCTTCTGTTTGCACATATCCCAGTCACGGAGTTTTTCGTGGTTTTGGAAACACACTCGCGCAGTTACCACCAAGCAAAAAAAAGTTATGTTTGTCGGCATCCCGGTCGGATCACATTTGTTGTGGATCCTCACATGCTCATACATCTCCAGGCTGTCGTCGACGTCAGTGCGATCGGTGCCGCACAAGGTTCCTGCATTACGTGGATTTGCGAGTATGACAGTCGGCGCCGTCTACGCAGGCGTTGACGAGCTAGGCACCGTCTCTCGAGACATCGGTGGAAAACCGAAGCGGTGGCCACTGCTAAGCTCTGTGTTGAGTCGTTACTCCGCACCTGCAGGAAATGTTACGAAGAGGAAACCCGACCACACGTGCATGTACAACTGTTTACAGGGGGAATGTTAGTGGTAATAGGGCAGGCTGGTACAAAGGTCGAAGCATCCGGAGACATCCTAGTACTTCATCTTTGTCTTCCTCTTGCGCACACGGTCCTGTCCAAATGCACTGTAACAATATGAATCAACAATCTAGCATCCGACTAGCTTTTAGCACAGCATTACTTACAGTTCTTTTTTGTACGTTGGACTACATTCTACTTCTGTCTTTATGTTCTGCGTTTGTGATGTCTCCGTTTCGATTAGTTGTGCCCTACGTTTTGCACTGACGAATCAGAAATGTATTAAGAAACATTTTATTGTGTAAAACATAACGAAGTGAAAAGGAAATAAAATGTGGTAGTTGCGCCCGAAGAGCGAAGCAGCGGTAGTGATAGCAAGCTTTAACCTTGCTCTTGCACTCTTCTATATGGGGCCTCTGCTATGGGATTCTGCCACAGGCGCTTGCGCCAGAGTCCAGGAATTTCTTATGATATTGTCGGAGCCAATGCGAGGAAGTACCAGCTCCGGCAGCGTTAGGGTTTTGAATTGTACGCTTTAACTTTTATATCGCACTGTGCACGCAGCGCTGCCGGGAGCTAACTTCCTTCTCCTTGACGGGCGCTGCACGCGGAGCGAAGGGTCCGTGTGGGAGGGGGTCCATGCGAGGAAAACGTCGTTTTTGTGGCAGATATTGCCGTCTTGAACTCGGAGAATGCGGGCCGCTTTTCGGGAGATTAAGGCAAAAGTACATTAACTTCTCATACATACGCGAGTTGCTTCACATCTTGGTTGCATTGTACGACAATAATCGTACTTGTTTGTCATCATCTCCCTTATCCTAGGCCACTCTGCATCCGAACGTGCTGAAGCGGGGCCCATCAGAATGTTTCGGCGGTTTCCCGCTCACTGTGACATGGTTGGAACGATTTTTCTGACAAGCATGTCCGATCCACCCATGTAGACACCCAGACACTTCTAATTCCTTAAGCGATGATGGACGTTCTTAGAGAACTTCATCTGCTTGCCCGCGAAAAGGCATATGTTTTCTGGGGTTCTGCAAGTGTCTCCAATTGCCCAATGTCTAAGTGGACCTGTCACTTTGACTACAAATGCCGTCTAGCCTTTTCCGTTGGAAGCAACGTTGCTGTACCGATTAGGGCTTGGAGTGACATTTATCAACGCCTACTCCTACCGTATTTAAGAGCCGATAGCACGGTGTGTGCGATTCCTGCACGTGCGAGCAAACAATTCAGCACTTCTTAGCATCTGTCCTCTCTCTCCAGGCGAATATAAAATGGCTGTGCACGAGAAAATTTCCTGAGTCAAAGATACTCGGGCACTATACCTGCCACTGGCGCCAAAAGCTATTCGTGCCTTAGAACAGCTCTGCAAGTGAACCTGCCCGAGTCCCCATATAGAGTTCTCTTATGCATTCTTCCTCCAGCACTCAGTGTTCACAGTCTCCCGCTTGTTATCTTACTATGCACCATTTCGCTTACTCCCTGCGTAAAGTAGCAAACAGTACGCTTGTCTTGTTGACACCCCTGCCTTTCCTCTCCTTCATTTTGTTGTCTCTCTCTTCCAGTATTCTCTCTCATTGTAACCCTATGCTACCCTCGGCTCAGACTTCCTTCCTTGACTGTAATTGTAGATGTCTAGTGAAGCATCAGTGATCCTTTCTCTGCGTACCACGATATGCGCAATTTTACTCGATGACCTCGGCTAATGAACGTAATATTTTTTTCTTAATTCTAACAAGTTATATAAAACACCATAAATAACATCTCTGTGCAGAGTTAGCTACATAGACACAGCAATTACAGTCTCAGAAATACACTTGAGATAATCATAGTCCGAAATAATAAGCTTGCTAGATTTCGACGCATCACGTAGTAAAGTGACGCGGATGCTTTCTTGTCCGTGATTTTACAGGCAAGCCACATGCGTCCAAGCGAATGGTCCCGTTAGACTTCTATATTTCATCCCCTCCGTGTACTTTCGTAACCAATTTCAAGCGGCCGCACTAGGTCGAATCTTCGACCAATCGTATCACCTCCGCTCCCTGACAGCCGTATGCATGGAGAAGGCCTTTAGTCTTTCAGCTTCCTAAACTGGTTGACCAGAAGCCAAGCTACTTCGCATCCCCGAAATTTGGCTGCTATGGAAGACTGTGGAACTAGGATCTAGCAGAGGTGAGATAAGGCTGAAAAGAAGCCTGGCCATATAACAGCGCACGCGCGCTGTCGTCCGTTAACGCCTTCCGGTCGCGTGCTCCTGCAGCAAATAGTGCCCCCAAATTACGAGGTCGTAAAAACTGGGCCATTGATGCCTACTCCTATACATTTCGAAGCCGGCCACTGTGTTACTATGTAAATACAAACGCGCTGCATAATATATGCGCAGCCTTTTGGCCACACAAACGTATGCAAGATGGAGCTCGAAAGAGAGCCACGCTGAGCATTGTAGTCGTAAACCAGAAGTCGTTCGCAACTTCGGCATTACCGTATTCGGCGGCTCCTAGTTGTGCCAACAGTCACGACTGAGGTACCTACTAGCGTTAAAACCGGAGATGCCTTCGACCTTTGCGTGGTCACACAGAGAGAAGCGTTGGGATGTTCGCTAACATTAGAAGTCGACAAGGAATCGAGAGCGGTTCGAAGGGCCTTAACGTTCGTCGTAAATTGCTCTAATGAACCACCGCTATCAGCAGTATTACTTCCTCAATGAAGTGAAACCTTCGCTATGGTGGGTTTTTGTACAATGGCAGCACTTCGGGTGGCAACAGATTTGCTATAACAACTGTATCATGTAAGGGGGAGAGTAACAGACACGCATCGCGAAGTTGATTAAATCAGCTAGACATTATTAAAGAATATTTCCCCCTATGCGCGCGGCTCATGTGTAAGGTACAATCTCTGCCGGTTTCAATTCACGCTGAGCCTGAAAGCGTTGCATTTGCCAAATGCCCAAGAGAAGGACGTTTCTCAGAAAGAGAACAGCGATGGTTTCTTGTGAAGACTCGGAACAGCTCTTTATGAATTGTTCTAGCGATGACAATGCTCTGAAAAATACCATTTGCGCAAAATAGTTTATTTCACAATGTAGTAATGCACCTGCGCACTTTTCTTATAGCACGTATTATATTATATTATGTTATATTATATTATATTATATTATATTATATTATATTATATTATAGTATATTATATTATATATTTTCTTATGGCACGTTGGGTGCTTTCCAGCATCACCAGCTGGCGCTCACCTCTACGCAACCGCAGCAGCGGTGGCGCCGGCCATGCGGGGGAAAGAAAGAGAAGAACCAGAAAGCTCGCTTTCGCGCATAGCGTTAGTCGCCAGCGTTTATCGGTAAAGATTACGATTGCATAAGCTACACTTGACGGGAAGCGGCCACTGTAGCATACGAAGCAGGTGGTAACGCCACTGAACTTTCATATGTAAAAGAAGAAACCGCTTAGCAAATGATTTCATTTCCGCTTTGATAGTGCTATGGAAAGGCCACACATAGTTAGGATTCCCGAAGAGCAACGTGAATACGATGAGTGGCGGCTGGAACAGGAACGTGAATATGCACAACGGCGTCATGCTCAGGTTTGGCAGGGCCCAGTTCAAGTCTATACGCCACACTAGTTACTCTCTCAGATCAGGTGTTCCACAGTTTCGCTGGCTAACCACCTTCACAGCGTCAGTTGGAGCTCGTTTTGGTTTCTTTATTGCCTCTCTGTTTCACTAGCTGCAGTATAAGAAGACCGAACTGTTATATTATTTGAGGTGTTGTTCTACATTTCAACTAAGGCTCGTGCCTGATATTTACGCGTAACGGAAGGTTTTTTAAAGTTGGCAGTGAAACCTGTGTTTTCAATGTGGCCTTTAGCTCTCCTATTAAAATATATTAAGTAACGTCCTTACTACTATATCTGAAAGGCCCACTGCTACAGCTGCTGAGGAAAACGACAGATTTGCTTTAGCTGCGCAAATGCCCGGCTGTGTAAGACCATAATAACTACATGTGGCTATCCAGTCAACTCACCATTAGATGCGAATAAAGAAACAGAAATATACCGGGTGTTTCAGCGAACACTTCCAAAATTGTCTGTGCTTGATAGTACAATGCTAGTCCGTGAGGTGCTCTACTCTAAGAGGCAAACATTACTTGCACAAAAATTGAAATGCATAATCGATTAATTAACAAAGGAACACAACTTAGGCTTACAAATTCTAGCCCGAGAGTTCACAAGGCCGACCCATTTAAAATAATTTTTAGGATGACACGAGTTTCGAAATAATAATTTCCGAATTTTGCGACAAAATTTATTGGCATTCTAGTTACATATACGCTTGAGTGCATAAAAAGTCGTTTGCCATGACAATGCATTTTTATTACAAGTTTGACAACACATATCTCGTAAAGGGTGTCATCCACATAATTCTATTCAAGTCGATGAGCCTTGCAGTCTCAAGCTCTAGAATAAAAACACAGTTGGATATAGCACTAACTTTCTAGTTCCTAAGGACACCTCGTTACATTGGGAGTTCAAAAGCATTGCAAAGCAGCAGTGGGCGTTGGTAACGACTTCGCTAAGGAGTTATGCTCATTGAAGTGAAAAAGTTTTAAAATGTAGAAGCGAAGAATGCATTAAGGCAGACACTCTCCAAACTAATGTTTCATTTTTGCCTGCCATCGCCATTGCAGTTGCACACATGAAATGCCACCAGCCCTAAAAGAAATGAACAACCATGTTAAATATGCAAAGTACGCACCACAGCGCGAGTTCTGGGCGATACATTTGCGTGCTTATCCGAGTACGCGTATGCCGTATTACGTGCTGCTAGTGTCTTGCTAGTGCTAGTGTCTGTTTCCATAGAAGCGCCAACAAAAAATTTTTAAAACTTTGAACAAATGAAACAATTTTGTTTTTATTAACATTGCGAGATTTTTATCGTTCCCCCTTGTTAACTTTCCGGGGTTGTTGTTTGAAATTACAAGTTCATGCCAGCACCTCCGTCAGCAATATCCAATGCAAACCTCTGTTGTGCTACCATCCTAGTCGGCGC
Organism: Dermacentor albipictus; assembly: GCF_038994185.2. NCBI lineage: Eukaryota > Metazoa > Arthropoda > Arachnida > Ixodida > Ixodidae > Dermacentor > Dermacentor albipictus. The sequence continues at coordinate 128,671,545 of NC_091824.1, forward strand.
CTGCGAAACTGTTGAATGCGCAAATGTGTTCCTAGATCAGGTAGACGTTCTCGAAATAACGGCGTTCAGAGTCTCTATATGTGCTAATCTATGCACAGATTATCTGCGCTTCTTCGGTGTGCTATGCGTCAGGTCTGACAGCCACAGCTCCACAAAAAACTGGATCCTACGATGCTTCATTGTGCGTTGCGAAACGCGCGTAGCAATAACTCTTAGGCTTGGGAGAAAATCTACTTTTGTGTCAATCGGTTACCTAAGATTTAAAAAAAAATATTGCACCAGATACTCTCTAAACACCATGAGAGCCCCAGATTTCAGTCGTTCAAATAAATAAAGAAATAATAACTTCGGTGAGTCGGTGAAAGTTTATGACGTCAGAACTTCGCTAAATTGAACAGAACCTGAAATTCTGGCAAGGTTTACAAATTACCCGTCTAATTAGGATATGCGGAGAGGAGCTCGCACTCTCTCTCTCTCTCTCTCTCTCTCTCTCTATATATATATATATATATATATATATATATATATATATATATATATATATATATATATATATATATATATATATATATATATATATATATATATATATATATGCTGCCCACGGAAGAAGAAATACTGTGAGAGCGTGGAGCAGATACCAAGAGAAATATTAATTGGGCCAAGCACTGCATGCTAATGAGTTGTGCGTTGCACCAGGCTCAATAACAATTACATGACGTGAACAAGAAGCTAACAAGATCCGTACTGAGCAACTACTAACAGTGCCCCTTAGCGGAGGCATTCAGGGTTGTAACACCCGTCACTGAAGCACAGAATCATGTTTAGCGACGCGAAGCTCTGGCATACAGGGTGAGTCAACAAGTGCTCACTAAAAATTCATCAAGCTGGTTTGACATGTCCGAGCATAATTCACGAGCAAGGGGAGTATATATAGGGTGCCCCAACTAACTTTAGCCAAGCTGGTCACACCGTAGTAATTATCATTGTATCTCGCACTGTTTCTTAAATGCTCTTTTCTCCTTCAAATGGCTTGGATAACGTTAGCTGGGACACAAGGTATGTTGCCGTATGCTGCCTGAAGCAACGTCAATCCAAGCCAATTGGACATTCGTGCAACGTATGACACAGATTATCTTTTCAATCGTCTTAAGACACGAGCATCCGCAAGTGAAGCAGGGCATATGCGCTCAATGTCTGCGTCTTTGAAGCGTTCTTCAATAATATTGTGAAACGTTCGGCTCTCTAAAAAGACGCCTAGAAGGGGGGACGCGGGCTTCTATGTCATCATTTATAGTGTTACGTGCCTTTATGTCACTGTTCCTAATGTTAGTATTGAAATTAAGCGTTTTGACCCGTTGCTGCACTTTTTCACGTTAATGTATGCTGTGATTATTGCAGGAGCGAGGCTACCAATAACGGAGAGCGTGTGCTGCCCGAAGCCACGCCAAATCCAGACAATGACAGTGGCGGACCACCGGTGTATTGCTATGCCTACGTCTCTTGACATGAAGAACCATGAACAAGAAGGCTGCCGAGATAACGCCCAAACGTTGCTTCCGAGGTGAGATGAAGGGTAACGAAAGTTTGTACCACAGTTCACTTCCTGTGAAGACACCAGACGGGTTAGCAACGGTGATCCGTTTGCCTTGAAGCGGGCAATCAGGAGTGCACGTGTCCTTCGTGTGTTTGTGAGAATATTTATTGTAATGAGGTCCGGAGGCTCGACTTCTTAAGCCAAGGCCACGTTGGCACGTTGGCTCCCACGTTGGCACTGTCAGGCCAAGCCTTTTAGCGACATCATGGGCCATCTGGACGCCCTTTTGTTAGTCTTGAAACAATGGGCTTTCAATCCTTTTCTCCCACTGTGTGCATTCTTCAACGAGGTCGGGGAGAGTCGCGGGACACCCCGCCAGCATATGTCTGATTCCAATGATGTCATTACAATCGTTGCAGTCAATCTTAATCTCCCTGACTGGATATATTTTATTGATGGTGTACGCTGTGGGATATGTACCGTTTGCAATAAGCGCAGTGAGACTGCCTGAGTATATGCCAGGACTGCCAGTTTTGAATGTGGCAATGGGAATCGCCTGCATCCTAAATAGTAGTGTTTGGTAATGTCATTGTATGTAATTAAATGATCTCTAGATTCCCTGGCTTGACGGTGAATGGCTAGGCTGTGACTGTCACGGTTAGCAAGTCCTCGTGCCAAGTCATGAGCAACCTCATTGAGGTTTACCCGAGTCTCGTCCACTTTCCCCATATGCGGAGGAAACCATCGGATTTCAGTTCTCATAATCCCAATGTTTTCAAAACGTTTAGCTGCAACTCCAGCTACGTAGCCTTTATCAAAACACTTTATAGCGGATTTTGAATCACTGTAAATGCAGGTCCACTTATTACTCCTGATGGCTAGAGCAATTGCCACTTGTTCTGCCACCATGGGGTCCTTGGTAGAAATAGTGATAGCATCCTGCACCTTCCCTTGATAATTTGAGACAATAGCCATATATGCTTCTTTACCTTTCACCCAGGCTGCATCAACTATAGCTGCCAGTTGGTTCTGCTGCTCTATTTCCTGCAAGAGTGCTTTAGCTCTTGCCTTTCTCCTTTCGATATTATGTTCTGGATGCATGTTTCTGGGGAGAGGGTTGGTTCTGATCTTGTTCCTAACGTCAGTCCTTAATTCTACTTCAGCCTCTATTGGGCTCCTTGATGTATTCAGTTCCGCACCTATTGCCTGTAATATGTTTCTGCCAGCTCGTGATTTTGTCAATCTTTCGTGTTGCGCTAGCTGTTGGGCCTTCCGCGATTTCTTCCATAGTGTTGTGCACCTCTGAACTCATAAGTTTGTCAGTCGTAGCGTTACTGGGTATCCCTAGGGCTACTTTAACGAGCCTCCTGAGCATCACATGACGTTTGTTAAGTTCTGCCTGCTTCCATTTGAATAATCCAGCCACATAAATGAAGTGACAGAGAGCAAAAGCGTGTATTAGCCTCAAAGCGCTGTCTTCTCCTAAGCCTCTGTGTCTATTGGTAATTCTCCTTAGTAGCCTAACGACTTCATCTGTTTTATTCGAGATATGTTGTATTGTTCTATAGGTAGCATTGTTTCCGTCTATGTGATACCCAAGAACCTTGTTTGTTTCAACTAGCCTGTGTGCAGATCCTTCATGAGTGTATAAGGACACTCTTGGCTCATCTTCCGGAATATAACCTCTCGGTTTGCGACCTTTTCTGCGAAATTTAATGACCAAGGGTTCTGATTTGGCTGCCGAGCATTTCAACCCCATGTCTTTCAGTGTGTTCTCTACAAAGTATAAACTTTCCTGTAAGCTGGTGTCGTGTCTCGTGTCCTTTGTGCCCAGAAAGAAACAAAGAACACAAAAGAAGTGATATAGCCATGGGCAGCTGCTCGTTGAAAATGGGCGAAAGAACCAAGAAAATTCATTTCGTTTAGTAAACTAATTATGGGCTTGATGGAATGTGTTTGTTTTAGAGAAGATATTTGGGCAGCAGTAGTTGTTTCATTGCGAAAGTCTGTAAAGAACAGCTATGGTGACTAGCACGTCTGTAGCGCATTGTGCAGATGCCTGTTACGTATACGCCCACTAGTTATGTGTGCTGTCCTTTGTTTAGTCATGTCGGGTGGTGACCTAGTTTTCGCACAACACTAGCTGTCGGAGACCCCAAGGAAAGCCTCTTCTCTGCTAAAACGCAAGTTTCCGCTTTCGTGGTTTCATAGTATATTTAGGGTATAATCAGTCCCTGTAAGTACAGACGCAAGAGAAGGTGAAACAGGTATAACTAAAGGCGAATCGTAGACAAGACAGCGCAACATTAGGATTCCTAGAGGAAGTCGATAAATTAAGCCCTTAAAACCAGTGTTTATGTCAAAAAGCATCTCTTTACGTTTGTACTTAGATTTTATTTAATCCATTCAAACTTCGGCAGTACACAATATCTGGTCGTTCTTGCGAAATTATTGCCCAACCAAGAACTCACGCACGGGCTGACAACATCTTGAAATAAACAATTTTATGTACTGCTTCTCCTACACAAATTTAACAGAAATGTATATTACATTCATTATGAGCAGCATGTGTAAAACATTCCGGTTTATAAAATAATAATGTTGGGCCGCAGAATCCAAAGACACACCTTATGTGTGATACCATTCCTCCAGCAAAATCTTGAGATTGGACGGATACCGGGAGATCATTTCTATGTTTTACAGAATTTTTACAAATCGTCTGAGGCAGATAGCATATTCGTAGTCCTTGAGCTGGATTATTCAAAGAGTTGTACATTACTTGCATTCGAAATCAAAACACATACTTGATAATATCTAAAGAACTTGCTAGTTAGCTTCGTATTTATTTACAACACACATTGCATTTTATGAATCGTAGCCGGCGAATTGCAAATGCATATCCACGTAGAATGAATTTTCAGGATGACACCAGTTTCAAGATATTCATTGCCGAAGTGTGCAACACAATACTTGGGCATTCCAGTTACTTTTCTGCTTAAATGCATTAAATATTGTTGTATTGAAAAAATAAGTGAAACAAAAGTCCATTTTCGCCGCAAGTTTGTTGGCGCACCTATAGACAGGCATGTCATCCTTAAAATTCGCTCCAAGTGGTTATGCCTTGTAATTCCACGGCTACAGTTCGCAAATTACGATAATAGCTGTAAATAATTGCGAAGTTAACAATTGAATCCTCGTCAATGAAATGAGGATGTGTTTGAATTTCTGGTGCAAGTAATGTGCAGCTCTTTGAATAATCCACCTCAATACTAGAAATTTGCTTTCTCCCACTGGCCATTTTTAAAAATTACGTTAACCTTAAAAATGATCACTCCGCACATAACGGTACTTGCCAGGTGTGTACTCTTTCCGTTAGACAATATATATCACTACGGTATTTTGCTATAAACTACTCCCACTAATGTCGCATGACAAACACAGCGCCATGCTTTGATGGACCGCCTTGCCATTATTTCTTGCATTAAATTTAACTCGAGCGAACGCCAGCCGACATTTTGCATTAGGAGCACATGCCCGGCGCTGCGAAAGGATGAATAAGTGATTCGACGCAGCCATTGTGATTTACGCAACACTCGCATGAGCGTCTTTACTGTCGAGTCCCTAACCAGCTTGGTAGTGAATCTTTAACCGGAAAGTACTGATCATTAGGCTCGGTTTCGCAAGCGAAGGGACATGTCTCTCTCACAACTTACCCATCACGTCGGCTCAGCACACAGTAGTCATTCATACTGCTTACATCTCCGGTGAAGGCTTCTCTCCAAGAGACAAGCAACAGTTTTGTCTAGAGTAGTTAGAAATTGGGCATATTTAAGAGCATGCTAACGATATCGTACTACTAAATACTTGTGGATGATGCCTACTTCCTGATGTTCTGTACTGTCTGTTATTCTTCAGTAACTTTCGAACAAAAACATTAGGCGTACTTGATGAGGCCCAGCATGAAAGGAACGCTTTAACTTGAACAACGTGGCGAAATATCCACCAATGCTGCGTATTCACGTTACCAATGCAATTGTCTTTTTTTAATCAGAACGTATATACATTTCCATCTCCGCAAACAATAGGTACTCGTCAAATTTATCGAGTGTAATGTATCTATCCGAACATCAACGGAGTAATATTTCATTATGAATCGCCACTTCTGGTTCTCTAAAGCAGTCATGTTGCGTCTGAGCTTTCATATGGCGGCCTGTGGTGCCAGTTCTTCGGTCTTTATAAATGACCAAAAAAAAGGTATGTTATTGAAAAGCACAATTCAAAATCAATTACGCAAAAGTGGTAGCCTCTGAGTCTCAGCTGAATAGCGCACATTTCGGTGCCCGCATCTCGACAGGTATCCGCCGCTGACGACCAATTATCCCATTGTGTTTCGCTCGTCAAACAAGGGCCGTCGACTACATATCGCTATCCGTCTGGCTACTCTTTATTTGCAGTCGTTCCTCTCTACGGGATAAAAAGGAAGGAAAATGGCAATTTTTTTATTTACAATACTGCTGTCTCAGTTTCTGAGACGTAGCAGGAGTGAGTACACAATAATAATAAAAAAAATACAATTTCAAGTACTTTTAACAAAATTCACCAGAATACTAGAAAACATTACCAGAATACATAATTACGCAATTCTTTTTCAAAATCCTGAGTACCGAGTCTGCGCAGAGACCCATCAAGTTTATTCCATAAATCCACCCTCCGCGGAAAGAAGGAAAACTTAAATGAATCAATATTCGACCTGAAGGGCACAATGTTCAGGGGATCAGATCGTCGAGTACAGTGTGCAGAAGCTGCAACAAAAGAAATCGGCGCCAGAACACTCAAGCTTCTCGAGCTAAAATTAAAGAAATCAGTCGGGTTTTTCAAGCAGCTGGCTAGCAGGAGCATCGTCGACTTTTCGCTAACGATGGAAATCAATTAGGCATTGCGTACTGTTCACCTCCTGCTACAGCCTTCTTTGCAGACTGCTTAGAAAAACAGCCTCTAGACGTTCTGTAAGGCAGTCAAAAGGACGACCTATATATTACTCCCAAGTGCAAGCTGCAAGAAGACAGACTGCACTAATTGGTTATTCGCGGCTTCGTGTTTATGAAGTTAGCGAGATTGTTTTTTTCGAAAATTATTCGCAGTGAACTCTAGGAAAACGTCCTAGCATCATACGCTTTGCCAAGCCTAATAAAATATTTAGCCGCACCAAATTGGAATTGTCTTTTTCATCGCCAGATTGTGTACTAACTATGAAAAAGAAAAAGCGAAAATCTTCTAGGCTCATCTAGGCTTCTAGGCTCTAGCTACGCTCTGACCATAGCGACATAAGCGCACCTTAACGATCTACGATTTGCGAAGATCCGCAAGGCACCCACATAGAGCTGAACGGAACAAGAAAATGATACCCACGTACGTGCAGTGTCATGGAGCGCACGTTAAAAAAATACTTGGGGAACGAACTATAAATTGAAGTGTTCCAGGCGATCGATGGCACAGCACAATGAAGAACTCTGCAGAGCAGAATCATCTCTCGGTCTTTCTCTCAGAATTACTTTGAGCGCTTCGTTTTTTGCTCTCTCTTGTTACACTTTCTTCATTCTATGTTTGCGTTCATTCTTGCTTCTGGTATATCGGCCAATTTCATCTTTTTATTAGTATCTCATTTCTAGAAAACCTGCGTCTACCTGTATGCGGGTAGAATGATCTTTCTTTGGTTTCCGAAAGTCGATAGGAAAGCAAATTTAATGCTACGTATTTACTTTCAAACATTTGGCATTCGTATGTCTTCATGACGTTGCTGTTTTGTCAGCCGTAGCCAAGCAGGATGTTTCTGTTAGACGTAACAGTTCTCCGGAAACGCGCAAGGTTGAGAAAGATACAAAGGAAAACCATACGAGTCCCGGTATGGGAACCGTGTGGGTTTCCTTTGTAGCATTTAGCTACATTTGTGTGGATGTCCCATTTTCCCTTTATTGATATTTCTGTTGCAGTAAAGTGCCACTGCAACAAAAGGGCACTTCAAGCGGGCAAGTCATAGACTGGTAGTCGATTTTACCGTTACAACCACGCCTCTTTCTATCGCTATTGCAGAATCCCGAGGTGAAAATTATACATTGGCACACCCATGTTTGTGAGCAGTCTCAATGTTGCAGTTTGCTACACGCGTGCCCCGTTCATTGATTGCTATATGACATATGCAGTTGTCTCTCAGTTTCTATGACAACACCGTGGTTTTGAAACAATTCCGACGCCTGATCGTTCTCTATAGCGCCAGGATATCACGCTACGAGTAGTTTATTCACATATAAGGAATGAGTCTGCTTCCAGGCCGGGGAAAACTTAACATCTTAAGCATACTCAACATTGGCGTATATGCCTCCGCCTTCCAATACCAAGGAGTCAAAACATTCTTGAAGTACACATGACATGGGGTTGGTGAGGGAGTGAGTGAGTGAGTGAATAAACATTTATTGGGTCCAGAAAAACGCAATAAAACGCGCACCCGGCTAATTCGATGGCGGGACTGACAGGTCTAGCCTGCCGGACCAATCGTGGGTGCTCAGGACGGCCAATATTTGGTGTCTGCGCCTTCACTTTACCATTGTTTATTATCTGCACATAGGGGCAACTTTGTTTCACCTTACCATTGCAAGTACATTTTTATTTATACTTAAAAGTGCAGTTTACGCAGGTGTAGACACACACACACACACACACACACAAACACACACACACACACACATATATATATATATATATATATATATATATATATATATATATATATATATATATATATATATATATATGTATGTTTGTATATATATAGGACGAGAAGGAAGGAACGGGGAACCCAGGGGCTTGATAGTTATTAATCACAGCATACGAAGCCAACAAACCAAGACACCACGGACAACACAGGGGAAATTACTTGTACTTACTAATTGAATTAACGAAATGATAAATTAATCGTCATGAAATTGAAATGAAAATGGAAAGAAAGTGAACATGAAAGGTTTTTCATACACTTCCATTTCCATTAATTTATCATTTCTTCGATTCAATTAGTAACTTCAAGTAATTTCCCCTGCGTTGTCCTTCGTGTCAGTGCTTTGCTTGTTGGCTTCTTATGCTATAAGTAATAACTATCGGGCCCTTCGGTTAACGCCTTTCCTCTCATCCTATATATATATATATACATGCACACATACATACATTGTCATTTAGGGTGTCTTGCACTCTAAGTGTTGGTATACATTAAATAGAACATTGTTTCATGTAGTAATAATATCTGGAAGGTAAATTGACAGCGAAATTAGGAGAATACAAGAGTGTCTCAAACCTAAAATGGCATTTCATACGCGCGAGAAAGGTTTTACTCATTCTCGTTGTCGACATGATTACTCGTAAGATCCGCAAGCACCCACAGTAGTGAACAGAACTGCGTTTTCTAACTTGTCCTCGCCACAGTAGTTCCTAGCGAAGGCTATCTCTTGATCGAACGTTGCCAGAGAGAAGGGGCGGCGAGGCACATTCTGTAATTAACCCATTGTCCTACAATATAAGCTGGATAGTCCATTTTGAAATTGACTGTTTTCTTCGCAATCATTGTAACTGAAATACAAACCCACTGATTTTAAGTCAAGGTAAAAACAAATACCAGTTTTGTGAATGGCCATTTAAGACCATATTGAAATTTGCCTGTGCCTTTCTTTTTTTTCGTAGCACGTAGTGAAACTTTTCGCGTGACAATGTCAATTATTTTGTTGTGCACGATTTCTCAATTTACATTACCGACATATCTGTGTAATCAAGGTCAAGCTGTAAAGGGAGCCGTCTTCCAAAAGCACTACCATCAGTGACGGGAACATTTCTTTTCCGTCCCACGATGCATCGGCCAACGCCGCCACCGTACTCAGCTTAATTGACGGCATCAAATTCGAGACGACGCCCTTGAGACCACCATGCTTGAAAGAACTCGACAAAATCGCAGTGAAGTGTTAGAGAAAATAGAACGTCAAAATTTTCGTCGTAATGGGTGCTGATTCTGCAGTGCATTGGTACATCGGACTAGGAAATAATGCACATCACTGGGAACTCATAATTCAACCTAGATGCGAGAACCTGTCTCCACAACGCGGCGTCATCATACTGGCAACGCACGAACAAAGGCAAAGTTCAGTGGCCGTCAGAGCTGTGCGAGCTTTACGTGACCAGAATCGACGAAGCAAATGCACGCAGTTGAGCACTCAGTCGCGGGGCGTGTAAAGAGCGTGTAGCATTCCCCGGAATCGCTCCGCTTACGTCCATCGGAACAGCCAGCCGAAATAAGATCACCCTATTTCCTTTTCCATTACCGCTACGGGAAGCGGGCTGCTCTCTACTCGCCACGGACCAGTTTACAGCGTGGTATTTGCACTGTGGGTTCCTCGAAGACTTCTCCTGCTAGCCCGGAATGGTAGGGACTATAACGGCACTAGCACTGTGCCATTGTAATTAGAACACTGCACCGCCTGGGCCCACTGTGTGAAGCCCGGGTTCCTCCCGAGCCCATGATGCGAAGCCCAAGCCCAGCCCGGGTTCACGCGTTCATTACTATGCTTAGCCAGGGCCCACGTGTGCATGACCAGGCGCGATCAGGTATCATGATCTTGGATTGCAGCGCGAAGTGACACGGACACAGACTAGAAACAGATAGGACGAGCGCTATGTACGTAGTCTGTGTCCCTGTCACTTCGCGCTACAATCCAAGATCATGTTACCATACCAACTCACCCAACTTTCTATCCGGTCGGGTATGCTAGAAGGAATTTGTTGACGATAATTATTATTCTTGGTGCCTCGCCCTTTGTAGCGGGCAATGAGAGGAAAAATCTGGTGTGTACATTCATTGAAGTGTTGCTTTATCCGCGGTGGTAGCTCAGCTGTTAAGCTGTTGTGCCGGGTAGCTCTAGGGCACATGTTTGATTGCCGGCCACAGCGGCCGCATTTCGATGGGAGCGAAATGCAAAAACACGCACGCACTTATATTTAGGTGCAGGTTAGAGAACTTCTGGTGGTCCAATAGATCCAGTCCCACTGCAGCGTGCCTGATAATCATATCGTGGTTTTGGAACGTAATACACAATAATATAAAGTAAATATTGCTTATGCCACACAGGAAGAGTCACTACACGAAAACTAAGAATAAAACGTAGCAATTCTTTTATAAAACAAAGTGTATAACATGTAAAGGCGAATGGAAGCAAATCCAGGGCATTCTGTTCAATGCACTTGTCTGCAATTGATGTTGGAAATAATAATGATTAAACAAATTTTGAAAAGAGGCTCGGGATTAATAATTTCTTGAAGGAAGATAAAAAACGTTTACCGTTGTATATGGCGAACAGCAAGCAAAATCAGATGAAACGTAAATCGTTCATATTCTAACTTCGACACGAAAACGTAGTCCCGACACACAATATGAATTAAACATTCAACCTGTCCTTAACCATGTTTTAGGCTTTCCCAGATATAAGGTTCCTCCCTTTTTATGAAATAAAGATAGAAAATACCCTTAAAATAACACGCATTGACACAAAAAAGATTGCACCTGAAAACGATGCCCCAAAAATAGGACCATGGAAAGGCCATCAAAAAAGCAAGAATCTACATGTTCTTGTGCAAACACAGCAGATTGTCCACATTCTCTGGCTTCAACGATGTGCTTCCTCTCTTGGGGTATGTACGCAGCTGCACTAAAGATGCACTCGCTACTTACACGCACCCATATGTGAATGAATGAATGAATGAACTTTATTCCCCTTTTAAGAAAGGGGAGGAGCCGGGGGGGGAGAGAGGGAGGTCTAAGTAGTCCAGTCCCAGCAGGCGTCCATCACCACGTTATGTGGCTAGAAGTCCGTCTACCAGTCGTTGTAGGCCTCCGCTACCTCCTCAGCCCACCTCAGGACTCGGTCCTGTAGGGTGGGATCGGAGCTGCGCAGGGCAGTCTCCCACAGCTCCTCGCTACTAATTAATGGTTTGAGCTCGCGAGGGGGAGTTTTGATGGGGCATTGCCACATGATATGGGAGAGATCTGCTATGGGGACAGGGCAAAAGCGACACTTGGGTGTCGGGTATGTGGCGGGAAAGAATAAGTGCAAAGTGCGCGGGGTAAGAAAAGTGCGAGTTTGTAGTTGTCGCCACAGTATCTCTCTTTGGCGCGTTCTAGACACAGAGAGAGGTGGATACAATAGGCGTTGGTTTCTGTAATGTGTGCAAATTTCATGGAATGTGACGAGTGTGTCTTTATTGTTGTGTTGTTGGGAGTCATTGGGTTTTAGAGTTAGGCCCATATTTGCGGCCACTCGGTCCGTGAATCCTCGAGCAGCGGCATGTGCCATTTCGTTGCCATGGAGTCCTTGATGTGCTGGAGCCCATACGAGAGCGATGTCCTTTTCTGGTGGGTGAGCTACAAGCAGAGAGTGCGCGAGGTTGTTAATGTAGCCGCTACTGAAGTTCCGGATAGCAGTCTTAGAGTCACTAATAATGACGTCGCAATCGGGTAGCCCCGATGCAAGTGCAATGGCGGCCTCTTCCGCGTCACCCGCCGAGGTGGTCTTGACTGATGCTTAACAAACAGTTCCCTGGTTGTCTACGACCGCTACAGCATAACGATGGTTATGGGTGTAGGCTGCAGCGTCCACATAGTACACTCATTCAGCCTGTCCATAGCTGCGTTGTAGCGCCTTGGCTCGATGTTTGCGGCGTTTGACGTGAAATTCGGGGTGCATGTTTCTGGGTAGGGGCTGGATGTGGTATTGGTCATGTATGTTCGGAGGAAGTTGATGTCGCCTGCTCTCGTTGAATGGTGGAGCACGATGAAGTTGTCTCAGTATCTCGCGCCCAGCTTCAGTTGTGGTGAGTCTATGGTATTGTGATGATAGATGGGCTTCGGTTAATTCTTGAAGGGTATTTAGTGTGGCGGTGGCCATCACCCTTTGTGTGGATGCTCTAATTGGCACACCAAGAGCGACTTTATGTATCTTGCGAATCAAGCAATTCACAGTATCCTCTTCCTGCCTAGAGAGTGAGAGATACGGTAGTGCGAAGGTGATTTTGCTTAAGACAAACGCCTGGATTAGCTGAATTAGTTCCTTCTCTCGAAGCCCTCCGTGTTTGTTGGAGATCCTCCCTATCAGGCGGAGCGTATTATCTACCGTTGTTTGTAGTGTTTGCAAGGTATGCTGATTTGCTCGGTTGCATTGGAGGTGTAATCCTAGGACCCTTATCCTGTCTACTTGGGGTATAGGGTGCCCTTCAATCGTGAGTTGGATATTCGGGGGTGAACTCCTGAAGCGTCTTGTGGGGCGTAGAAGGAGAAGCTGTGATTTGGTGGGGGAGCACCTGAGATTCAACTCGTGACCCACTTGCTCGACCTGATCAATTGCGGCTTGGAGGGTGTCTTGGATGTGCCCGTCAGAACCTCCGGTCATCCACAGCGTAATATCATCCGCGTACAGTGTGAATCGGAGGTCAGGAATCTTCTTGAGAGTGAAAGCTAAAGGTCGCATAGCCAAATTGAAGAGGAGGGGAGAAAGTACGGCCCCTTGGGGCGTGCCAGTGCTTCCTAAACTTATTTGGCCAGATTGTTCGCTGCCTAATTGTAGCGTAGCAGTGCGCTTCGTGAGGAAGCTGCGTATATAGCTGTAGATTCGCTCCACGCAGTTTATACTGCTAAGTTCGCGTAGTATGGCCAAGTGGGACACGTTGTTGAAGGCGCCTTTGAGGTCGAGGCCGAGCAACGCTTGTGTGTCACGTGCGTCGCTCGGTTCGATAATGTCTTCTTTGAGCCTTAACATGACATCCTGACAAGAAAGAGATTTGCGGAAGCCTGTCATTTCCGAAGGGAACAAGTGATTATGTTCGATGTATTTGGAGAGGCGTAGGTGGATTACGTGCTCCAAGATCTTCCCTATGCATGAAGTCAGAGAAATTGGATGGAAGTTATCAATGTGAATTGGCTTATTCGGCTTTGGAATGAAGATCACTTTGGCTGCTTTCCATTGTTGGGGTATCTCTCCCTCTTCGAGACAGTGGTTGTAATACTCGGTGAGTTTACTTATGGATAGCTCATCGAGGTTTCGAAGCGTTTTATTAGTCACAGAGTCTGGGCCTGGTGCCGTGGTGGTTCGCACTTGGTTGAGGGCATGTCGAACCTCCGCTTCTGTGATGGGGCTGCAAAGCTCCTCATTGGGTTCACCAGCATAGTCAGGCATGGGTATTTGCGTAGAAGGGGGCATATGTTTGGAAGCCAGGTTGCTGAACATGGTCGGCAGGTCGGCTGCATGTTCATGCAGCAGTTTATTCATCTGGTGGTTGTTGTGCGTCTTAGACGTGGTGGGGTCAAGCAGGTGCCGGAGCAGTTGCCAGGTCTTTTTAGTGCTGAGAGTACCATGCGCTCCTTCGCAAACCTGAGTCCATTGCTGCGCCGCCAATTTGATAGCATATTGTTGGATCTGATAGTCTAATTTGGCGATTCGGATTCGGAGTTTACGATTGTAACGTGCTGTTAGCCATTTCCGAAGTAAAGCTTGCTTCGCTTCCCACATGTGTAGTAGCTTGGAGTCAATTGTGGCCAAGGGTGTGTCTAGCGGGAGAGTGGTGGTATGGGCCTCTACGTCTGCTTGCAAGGCGTTCGCCCATTGATCAATGTCGGTAATGGTTTCTTCATTAGTGTTGCAGCGAGATTTTCTGAATTCTGTCCATTTCGTAAGCCTTAGTGGTTTCGTGGCTAACGGTCTGTGCTTAAAATCTACACGGAGTTCAAGGATGTAATGGTCGCTTCCCAAGTTGTTTTGAAGGTTTTGCCACGTCGCCTGAGTGATGCGGTGAGTTAAGGTGAGGTCGGGGGATGTATCCCTACTGACGCTATTTCCTAGCCGGGTAGGAAGAGTGAAGTCATTGTAGATGGTGAAACCTTGATTTTGTATGTGCTGCCATAGAGCTCTTCCCTTAGGAGTGGATGCGGAGTGGCCCCACATTTGATGGGGGGCATTGAAGTCGCCCGTTACGACTAGCGGCTGTTTATTGGCGCTAGCTTTGGCCTGGACAAGCATGTTCTCAAAGCGGTGGTGTCGAGCATTGGGAGGGCTATAAACATTCAACACGCATAGGGTGGGTTGGGTGTGGCGTTGAGGTAGAATTTTGATGAAATCGTGGGGGATTTCAGTACTGCTGAATGTGTCCCATTTAACAGAAAGATGTCGCCTTGCAAGTATGGCAGTGTTGGGCTTGTCTATGTGAGGGTCTTGAAACGTATTGTATCCAGGTAGCGTGATTTTCCCGTGTGTTTCCTGCAAGGCTATAATGTCAGGGAGCTCGTTAAGACTCTGTAGAAATAGTGTTAGAGATGCGCGCTTGTTGCGGAACCCTCTGCAGTTCCACTGCCAGATGACTAGACTACGGGCTGGCTTCATCATTATTGTCATTTTGAAGGATGGGAATTTGGGACGTCGCGGAGCGTCTTCCCCAGCTGTCGATTAGCTCTTGAAACCGGCAAAACTGTGCAGATGCCTCACAAATAAATGAATCAAGCTTGCTCTGTAGTCGATTTTCAAGGGCAACAAGTTTGTTTTCCAGAATGTCCATGCGGTCAGTGAGGACCAATATGGCGTTTTCAACGGTGTTCTCAGTGTCTGTTATTTCGGCATTCTTCCTTTTTGCGGGTGGGGGCTGCGTGTGTGATGAAGGCAGCATTGGAGTTACGGCTTCCGGCGTAGCAGTGGATGCAAGTGTGTCCATGCATTCTGTAGGAGGACGTGTGAGTGTGGGCGCAAGCGTTTGTGGGAGTGGTTTGGAAGTAGCAACAGGATTGTCAGTGATATCGATGGGGGGGTGGAGCATTGCTTTGAGCTGCTTGATTTCGGTTTTAAGCATTTCGTTCTGATTTAGCAAGTATTTGATGAGAGAGCTATCAGCATATTGTGAGGAGCTACTATTGTGGGAGACTACTCCTGCCCAGCTCACCTTTTTATGGTTGATGGGCGGTGTCTCCTCGTTGCGTGGGGCAAGCGGAGGCCAAGCTTGCTTCGATGATGGGAGCTGCGCCGATGCTGCAGTGTTCTTGCGGCTGCTGCTCTGCGGCGTCTCTTGTCCAGTGCGTTGATGGGGGGCCTGTACAGCGTTCCTGGCCGGAAGTGGCAGTTTAGATTCTGGAGGTGCCGGGGGTGGTGTCCGTGGTTTGTAGCGAAGTTTGCACTCTGAGGAACCAGTCTCGTGTGTTCCGGTGCAGATGATGCAAGTGGGAGTACAGCTGTGGTCCTGAGGAGGATCTGGCATGCCGCATTTTGGGCATAGACATATGGTCACATTGGGGCAGACGTCTTGGCGATGGCCAAGCTGCCGGCACCTAGTACACGCCTCCACTTTTTGTCGATATGGTCGGCAGCGGAGGTCTGTGCGGAGGTAGTCAATGTAGAAGGGGACCCTTGAGCCTTCGAAAGTGACCAGGATGGAGTCTGTAGAGCCCATTCTTCGAGCAGCTAGGATGTTGATTGCTGGATTGGACTCTCGAAGGTTAGCCAACACGTTCCCCTCTACCAGGGAGGCCGGCAGCTTGATGATACCCCTACATGAATTTTTAGGGTCTGCAACGTGCGTGGAGACTTCGTAGCTCTTGCCCATGATGGTGAGGGTGGCGATCTTCAAATAACGATCAGCCCTGTCCATGCAGGGAGTGCTTATGATGATTGTGTTGTTAATCTCGTTGGCCCGGAGTCGATCTAGCGATGCTGCAGCCGTGGAGAGACCGGTGGACTTGATGACGATGTCGCGGAGAGAGACTGGATGTATGTTGGCGCAGTTGACTCCACCGTGTACACGAAGAATTATTTTGTACTCTGCGGCTGGAAGTGGAGGAGGACGAGGCAGAATGTGGCTTACTTGCGGTGGAGTTTTAGGGTGCTGGGCGAGGCTGGCGAAGGCTTCTTGGTGTTGGAGAAAATAAATTTCTCGCGCCAATCGAGGATCTCTTCCGGAGTCATGTCGACGCTGTCGACGACGCCGTCCTGACTCATGGCTGCTGCATCTGCTACCGCCGACGCACGCTGCCGGCGTTGCGCGGCAGGGGCGCGGGGGTCCGGATGTTTCGAATAAACGGCGATGAACTGAAGATGACAGGTCCGATTTCCGCTGAAGAGGTGTCGTTCGACAGCGGGTCACTTACAGCACCAGCGATCCAGAAATCACAAGAGTCGAAGCAAGAATTTGGACACAGCACGCGAAAAAAGACGGAGCCGATGCATCATGCAACCACAGCCACCCGTATGTGTCCGCCTCACCATTTCGAGGTCTATAAAGCTGCAATGTATACGCAATAAAAGAGCGATATCCTTGTTTCTGCCATGCGAACATTAGTGATCTGGCACATCGCCGGCGCTATTATCTTCTCACTGGTGCGAATGTATATACACTCATCGTTCGATTTGGTCCTGCGAATGCATTCAGCATGCTAATGTATATATATATATATATATATATATATATATATATATATATATATATATATATATATATATATATATATATATATATATATATATATATATATATATATATATATATAGAAGGAAATGAGAACTTGGTCAGTGTTTATAAAGTTTTTTTTTTTACTAAGGTATGCTAAGAGCCAGCTCTTTGCACGTGTCACTTCAAGCTTGGCATAGAATGCCTTGGACCATACAATGCATAACGTTCGCGTGTGCTCGAAGGCCCAATTTAGGCCCTTTAATGAGGTGGCCCGAGTCCGGCTCGAGCCCGTCGCTTCAAGTCGGAGTATGACTCGGGCCCACGGTCTCGATCATTCTCGAGCCCTGGCCTGGCCCAGGCCCGCCGAAAAATGCTTCGGACGGCGGGGATAAGCAAATTCCTAATGACTCTAGTTCTCAAAACCTATTTACTCAACACTGAAAACCTTCACATCATAACGTCGCAACCAGTGGATTGCTTTTCAGATCGCATAGAACTCAACAAACGTTCCGAATGCAAGGCTTTAACTTGCAATGGGCTTCGTTGAGCGTTAATCGTTAGGATATGGAGGGGCGGAGGGTGCTGTATAAGTTCTGTATTTGACCGACTTAACATATCGTACTTATAACTGGCCGATGAAAATTCTAAATAACATCACCGTACTGCGCTTTTGACTTGAGAAACAGCCTTTAGAGACGGGAAGCATTGTACGATACAGTGCGATGCAACATACAGTGCAATGCGACTTGAAAAATAATGATATTGAAAGGTACAAGAATACAAAAAGGAGATTGAATCGCCATGACCGCACATCACAGTCCCCGTAGGCATAGAAGCTTCTGGTTATAACTAAAATATTTTTGAACAGCTTTGATAGCAACAATCGTAGCGCGCTCTGAGTACATCGTCACTTCTTGACTTTCGAAGAGAAGACAAACAATAAGGTTCTGGCCACGCACATGTTGAATCAACGTAGCGGTCCGTATTGTGCCTCTAGGCTATTTTCAATGGTCGTTTGGGCTCTGAATGTTGTTCCGTATAATTACTTTCATTTATCCTTTTGTTTCTTAACCTGAAGGCCCATTGTCCTGGCAGGCAGTAAATATTCTACTGGGGCTCATCGAGGTGCACTCAATTACGTGCTCCAGCAGCAACCAAATCATTGGGCCATTTTCTGTGATTCCAAAGCAGCCCTACCAATTCTGCAGCTGGCCCTGCGTCATGGTTACCCGAGCAGCTAGTGTACGAAATAAGGCAGGCTCATAATCAAGGGCTCGAGAAAGGACAAGACATTGTATTTCAAAGGTTGCCGAGTCTTTGCAGAACTGTCGGAAACGACAGCCCTCCTGGACACTACCGTAAGTACTCTCGAAACTATAGAAGCTCATTACTGCCTAAATAATAACCTTGGGCAAACAGAAAGCACAGATTGGTTTGCAAGTGCTATCTCTTTACCATATACGTACAGGGAACACCCACTGCGCGCGGTCGCCGCGATAGAGTGTCCCGAAGGGCTTTCTTGCGCGAAATGAAGGCAGTCTCTGAGAGCGACTGTGTTAAATATTTATGTTAAATATGCCCTTATAGTGAGCTGTCTATATAACCAAACAGAGCATAACTGAATGAAGACCAAGTCCAGCGACTGTACGACAGCGCAGCGACCGAGTGCGTGTCTGCATGCATGTCCGCGCCCAGCGCTTCGCTTTCATTGCGAGCACGTTTTCGCACCGTGCCGTGAGCTTCAGGCGGCAGCATATGAGCATTTGACAGTTATTGCTCGTGCGGTCACTGCTAAATAAATAAATACGGAACTGCAGGTGCCTACATAGCCCTCCATAGCGCTTCTTTGTGATCATAGTGTGCTTACCAACTGCATACAGCATGCAAGTGGCACTTTGTTGTATTAAATGCTACAGCCGGAGTAAATAACGAAAACTTCATCCTTTTCCCGGACGTCTACGCAATTTTCTTTTGGCTGTCCAACCATAGCGTCTCGTTTCTGTTGACGAAGGTGATTAGTGCTACCTTATACTCGCGCGCGATCCGAGCACGCGAGTAAACACGCCTGAACCTTTAACCTTTGATGGTTAACGTTTAGCCTTCAATATTTATTATTCACCTCACGAGAAGTTTTCAGGCTGATAGCTTAAAACTGTGGCAAAGACAACTAGTGAGACGAGTTCTGTCTTCCTTGCACCTGGTGCGACTTCTGTATATGCCCTTGGTCGCCAATCATCAATTTAATTGCACGATGACAAGCTCGACCTAGCATGGCCCAGATAATACGTGCTCTGGTAAAGCCTGGTTCTGCCGTGCATTATTTTGTCACTCACTAATGGGCACTCGGCTAATGATGCTCATCGCATCCGAGACATCGCTGCGTATTTTCACGCCTTCGCTTTTTTTTTTTCTTTCTCTTTGCTTGATCAGATGTATGACGCACAAGAGGCCTCATACAAAATGACACGAACGAGTACAAACACTAAGCACGACATACATTTCAAGTAAAATCTATCGGAGGCACGTATGACACGGATCTTTAAATAGGAGACTACGATCAACACCAATAAAGTTCTACAAATAATGAGCTGTACAATTAGCAATATAGTTGGCACATATTTGCGTGTTTTTGTTGAAAGTATTGTATTTGACATAGCATTGCACAGCACGTCTTATCTCACATCAATGGGTTCAGTCGCCGTAATCGACAAACTCTACATAGTCGCAGAAGCGTTGACATATAGGCCGGCTATGCCCTTGCGAAAGCAGTTAGAAGGTCCTTTGGTTAATCCTGCATTACTACCCGTACGATTCTACTGCTGGCGTGCAACTACCTTTCAGAGCTGATGCGTGCAAGTGCGCGGCCATTTTCACGCAGTTTTCGCATGACCCCAGTTTTCAGCGTGATGCAATTCATTTTCGTCCCAGCTCCTAGCTCGCGCTGTGTTCTTCTTTTCCTTCCTTTCTCGTTCTCTCTCACACAACTCGTCACTCGAGTTGAAGCTGTCGCGTAAGTTAAGTTTGCTGCACTTAGCTCCTTTTTGCATGCATTTCTTACATGATATCGAATGCGACAATCGCACCGACAATGCCATTTTGATAAGAGTCAGTATACCTATATGTTCTCTTAAAGCAGGCTTTCCTTCTGCGGACGCAGCTATCGCTTCCACGATGAATATGCTTCGTAGCTCCGGCATCACTCGCTTTCAAATAAAGCAAACTTCAGTTTCATTGTTTTTTTTTTCGCAGTGTTTTGCCATTTTAACATCGCACATATACGGCGTGATTATGTTTAAGTTTAGCGGAATTTTTGGAGATCACCTGTGGCAGACGGCGAAAATCTTGTCCTTTAGCTCGATAATTCAAGGTAAGAAATTTTGCTAGCACGAACAATCGAAACACAGAATTACCTAATTAACTGGAAATCACTAACTAGATTCCTAATTAATTACAATATGACACATATTACAATTTATGAATTGTAGCCAGCGTGTTTGCAAGATGTATCCATTTGAGATGAACTTCCACAAGGACAATAGTTTTGCGATATTCTTTACCAAAGTGTGGGACGAAATACGTGGACGTTCTAGTTACTTTTGTGCTCGAATATATAAAGGAGTTGTTTGAAAAGAGAAACTAAGTGGGATAACAGTGCATTTTTACAGCGTATATCAAAACTGGTGGCATTCTGGAAATTCATTCCAAGTTAATATGCTTTACAAGCTCACTGGTTAGAATACGAAGTTGCAATATATGCCATAAAGTAATTAGGCAGGAAGGGAATTCATTTACATTTGTTAATTTTTTGATCATGTGTTTCGATTTATCTAGTACGTAATGTCCTCCTTCCTAATTTAGCTGAGGTACTCTAATTATGTTATCCGCAACGGGAAAGGTTTTTTAAATTAGTAAAACTTAAAAATTATCACTTCATAGCTGAGGTTATCTTTTCAGCATTATACACTCATTTCCCTTCAAAGTTTCCTTCCACCCTGCTCATTTATTTGTTATTTCAAGATACCTGCCGAAACATTAGCCCACATCACAATATTAGAGACACATAGAACTCCTTCTGACAATAGAGCGGAAGTTTCAAGCTATCTTGTTGGTAACATTAATTGCCACTCAATTAGTTAACGCCGTCTTTCGATATATTAATTGTGTTTAAGGCGAGAGTTTTTATTTTCACCGCATCACTACAGTATAATACACGCACAACAGCTGCAATACCTGCTGCTATTGTTATGCCAGAACGACAAGATAATAAAGCTCTTATAATAATACCTAATTACACCGTAGTCAGTGACACTTTCGCCTGACCTAGAGAGCATGGATGGAGAGTACGTACGTCCATGAATACCGTATAAGTGAAAGCTTATCCTTGGCTCTCTTACGAGTGGGCATCGTGCGTTGCCTTCCATCTATCCCCTATTTCCCTGGCACCATGGTGCTTTCCAGCTAGGGATCGATAAGTGTGCATTTGAAATGCGTCCTCAATGTTGCAGTCCAATGGTTAACATATGCACAGACAAAGCTAAGGAAGGATATGAAGAGTATACGGAATACATGTGAAGCTAGTGGCAGTGGCATTAGAGAGAACTGGGAAGGAGCATTTCGTTCAAAATTTTACGGTATTTATACTTAACTTCATGACTTATTAGGTAGTGGTGACAAAAAAGAAGCAATTGACGCACTCCACTGGCCAACTTCCTGGCAAAAGAAACTTCCTGGCGAGAGTGAACGGTTCATAAAAAATGAGACGAAAAAAATCGTGGACCTATTTCCTTCTTCCTTAAGATGTTATAGTGAAGTAAAAACAGGGTAACGCCATCCCATTTGGGCTAAGCATAAATCGGCTTATAGCGCTAAAAGGCAAGCTGCAGGAAGCGAGAAACGTGAGGGAGGCTGAGGCATGAGTCTCCCTGCTTCACTAATGCATCACAGGAGAAGCTGAAGGGAGAGTCGTCACGAGGAAAATGTAGTAGGCGGAACGCATAAGATGTTTTGACTGGAGACTAGGAGGTGGGTTTTGGCATAATTTCCTTTGCATTTGCCTCAACGCAGCTTCCTGCATTAGAGGCAACTTCGTTACTGGAAACTTCAGTGTTTCCCTTGCTACGATATGCGAACTTGTGCATGTTGCCTGTATTTCTGCTTCTGTTTCTTCTACGTACATAGGCCTAGCTGCGTTATATGTTCTTTTTCTACTCAAAACGAATATATTTGCTGTCTGCCTAATGGCTACAAGCAAGGTGAATGACGCGGTAAAATGTGAAGCTTGAAGAGCGTTTCCTCCGGTTCATTAGCGACATGTCCTTGTTGAAGTCCTAGTGCGGAAAACATGAATAATACAATACAAAACTCGTGTTTATTCATAAAGACACTATGTCGGTTTTCTGCCACTGTTTTAGTAAGATTTAGAAACAACAGTTCGGCACAGGTTTTGTTTTTGCCCCCGTTAAGAGGAGTATGCTAAAGAATTTCCAATAATTATGACGAAGCTGGCTAGCTAGAAGTCACACGATGTGGTAACACAAGGGGCCAATTCTTAGTTCTATAAAATTTCGTGTCTTGTTGTTTATGATCTATTTGCACTTACGAGGATCCTTCCTTATCTCCACTGTGGTTCTAATGTACAAAAGGCGGCGATTGACGAATCCTGAACGCCTGCTAGTGCTAGTGATGTCTTGCGGTCTCGACTTATAAGACAGGCTTTTCACAGTGTGATGCTTGAGAACCATTCAAGATTAAAAGAACAAACTTGGGCTAGGAACTGTTTCTTTTTCTTGTATCACGTGCTTTTTATAGTCGGCAACGTCATACTTAGATTCTGGTAATATATTTTTTTTTCAAGAGGAATAAACGTGCTGTGTCCGATGAACATCCCCCGTACTTTGCAGAATCATAGAGAATATCGGAAAAAAGGTGGTTGTCTCTCGGGCGGACAGTAGCAGATGTCGCAAACATTTTCGTTGTGGCGTTGTGCACACAGACGTATGCCTTCTCAAGACTGTCATCGCCGTTTGATTAACGACGGTGATGAAGTTTTCTTGACTACAATGAGGACACTTCTTTCGCTCCGGTCCCCGATATCACTGAGAAAGTGGGACGTCCGCCTTAGGTGTAATACTCACTGAGTGCCAGGAAGGAGAGGATGGAAAGCACCGCTGGCAGAGCTGCAACATACAGCCTATAAAGCGGAGGAATCAAGCAGCCTTTAAAAGAACATGCGTTTATGAGACATCCCCTCGACTGATTTGAACAACGTTTGTTACATATAAAAGAGGAAGTTGAACTATAGTGGCTGCTAGAGGGCAAATTTGTTTTGAGGGCTTGGATAAATTTAAGAAAATTGCAAAATATGCGTAGACCTAAAGGAATAGAAGGACAAATTTTACACTTTCGTAAACCTATACCAAAAACAGGTATCACCGATATGTAAACTTCATTAGTTAGAGGATCTAAGGAGGACGAATTTTACACAATAATTTACAGTTCACGTAGCGTGGTTACAATGTTCACAAGAGTTTTGCAAAAGTGCTATTCACAAGTTAGTAATATATATCAAAGTGATATATCAAAGTGATAGCTATTAAATGTAATTGAGAAAATTTTCATATATTTTTTTCATAGCTGAGCCTGAAGGTCAACTTGATAATTTCGTTTTGTAAGTTCTACAACTTTCAACAATATTTATAAAAGACGCTTGAGGCCTAATTTAGAAATCTGTTTCCAACAATCACTAGTAATTAACTTTTTGTTTCAGTGTAACAAACCTCACCAAAGTTGATGCTTTGGTTGTCGAGGAAAACAATTTATGCTTTCCCATGTGCTTTTACAAGAGATTCCGAGCTAAAGTTTCCTCTTATAGAGATTCATTGACAGACAGACAGACAACGAACTTTATTTAGTCCTGAGGAGCTACTTTCAGGACCTCCTAACGGGAGGCCATTGTAGCCGCTGGCCGCGCCCACGTAAAGGACAGAACGCCGTGACGCTCCGCTCTTTCCTGGGCCCTCTGGATAGCCTGGGCTTGGTTTCGGAGTACCGTGCTTCTGATGGCCTCCTCCCACTCGGCTTCGCTGGAGAGGAAGTCGTTAGGCAACGCGGGACATCGCCAGAGCATGTGAGCCATTGAGCAAAAGGTTGCAGTGCAGTCAGGACAACTAGGGTCCACATCCGAGTAGATCCTACTGAGGAATCCCCGCGACGGGAAAGATCCCGTCTGCAGCATTCTAAGTGTAGCTGACTGACCTCTACTGAGCTTCGGGTGAGGCAGAGGATAAATTCTCCGACCAAGTTGGTAATGTTTAGTGATTTCATTAAATGTGAGGAGTGGATCGTTCTGCTGAGGCCCTTCCTGCCCCTCCGGAGCCTCCAGACCGTCGCGGCGCGTTAGTTCTCGCGCACGGTCGTGGGCAAGCTCGTTGAGGTTTGGGAATCCCTCGAGAACGTTCGTCCCCATGTGTGCGGGGAACCACGTGATATAATGAAAACCGGAGCAAGCCCTTTTCTCTAAAATGGAGGCCGCTTCTCGTGCGAGGTTACCCGACTCGAAAGCTCTGATTGCGTCTCTCGAGTCGGTGTAAATGTAGGTACGCTCTGGATCACACAAGGCCAGCGCAACCGCAATTTGCTCTGCTATACTCGCGGTGGCCGCTCTGACCGAGGCCGAGGACCGAAGCACCCCCCGCCCGTCTACAACCGACAGCGCGAACACTCTCCTGTTCCCGTACTGCGCCGCATCGACAAAGACCGCGGAGTCTCTGTCTTCCCTAACTTTCTTCAATATGGCTCGTGCACGGGCTTTACGTCTACCTTCGTTATGCTGCGGATGTACGTTCCGCGGGAAGGGCCTCACCAGGTATGTCGCCCCCGTTTCTCGTGTCAATGTTATACGCCGGTCCTCCATTATCCTAGGAGCCATGCCAACCTCGTCGAGAATTCGCCTGCCAGCTTGGGTCGACGATAGCCTAACCACCTGGGCAGTGACCTGTGCCTCTATGATCTCGTCTATGCTATTGTGCATACCGAGTTGATCTAGCCTGTCGGAGCTCGTGGCAATAGGCAAGCCTAGCACTTTCTTGATGCTCTTGCGCATGAGTGTATTTAATTTGGTCGTTTCCGTTTTTGTCCACACTAGAGCTGACGCCACATAGTTAATATGGCTCATGAGGAACGCGTTGTACATCCGAAGGAGGTTGTCTTCACCTAACCCCTTCTTTCGGTTGGACACCCTAGAAATTAGCCGCAACATATTCTCTGTTTTAGCTGTAACGTGGGTAATTGTTCTGGCATTACAGCCCCTCGCGTCTATGAGCAGGCCTAGGATCTTAACTGAGTCGACTCTGGGAATTTTCTGCCCATTATTCGCGTATAATGCCACGGGTAGCTGGTTGAGGGGTGTCAGACCCCGAACCCCTTGCCTTGCGGGTCTGTAAAGCAACAGCTCCGATTTACTCGTAGACAGCTTGAGACCCGTGTCCGCGAGGTAAGCCTCCGTCTCGTCCAAGGCCGCTTGTAGAGCTTGCTCCATTTCAGCGAGGGAGCCCCCTGGGCACCAGATCGTGATGTCATCTGCGTAAAGTGCGTGACCTATGCCCTGGAGGCCGCCCAGCCTATCTGATAGACCCTTCATGACGATATTGAAGAGCAGTGGCGAGATGACTGATCCCTGAGGGGTACCTCGAGCTCCCAATTCGTACACGCTCGACCGAATCTGCCCCACCTGAATAGTAGCAGTTCTATTCATGAGAAAGGACCTGACGAAGGCCTGGAATTTGACTCCCAGGCCTATCCCGGCCGTGGCTTGCAGAATGTATCTATGAAACACTGTGTCGAACGCCTTAGTGAGATCCAGGGCGAGA
This sequence comes from Dermacentor albipictus, assembly GCF_038994185.2. NCBI lineage: Eukaryota > Metazoa > Arthropoda > Arachnida > Ixodida > Ixodidae > Dermacentor > Dermacentor albipictus. The sequence goes on from NC_091824.1 coordinate 128,697,456, forward strand.
ATCCCTCTCACGTCCCGGGTGCCGCTATCAAAGATTTGCTTCCTTAGCATTAGCATAACCTCCTGCGTCGATAGGCCGGGCCGAAAACCAACCATATTATGTGGGAAGAGGTTTTGGCGCTCTATGTACCCGGAAACCCGGTTCAAGATCGCGTGCTCCGCTACCTTGCCTATGCACGAGGTTAGTGATATTGGCCTCATGTTGTCCAAATGAAGAGGTTTTCCTGGTTTAGGGATGAGTGTCACTATAGCCGACCTCCATCTGTCAGGCACCTGTCCTGTCTCCCATACCCTGTTGACCTCCTTAGTAAGTAGTTCCACTGCTTTATCGTCCAGGTTTCGTAATAGCCTGTTAGAAACTTTATCCGGACCCGGAGCCGATCTGCTGTTTAAATTGTAGATCACCGCCCTGACCTCTGATTCTCTGAAAGGCGCGTCCAGTTCCTCTACCGTCGCGCACTCGATCTGCGGATAATCCTCTTCCTGCGTCGGCCCTATAGGAAGGTATCTATCCGCGATCGCATTCAAAAGTGACTCTTCACTACCGCCCTCCTGTTTGTGCCGGTGTATGACTTTACTAGGTGTTTGCCTTTGATTATGCTTTGTCTGCGCGTCACCCAGGAGGTGCTTGAGGAGGTTCCACTTCCCTCCTGAGCGCATGGACCCGTCTACTGCCGTGCAGACCTCGTCCCATTGTAGCCTATTGAGCTCCGCACAATATCTCTCAATCTCTCTATTAAGCTCCGCAACCTTTTTCCTCAGCCTACGATTTAACCTTTGTGTTTTCCACCTCATCAGAATTGACGATTTCGCCTCCAACAGATGCGCTAGGTGCGGATCCACTCTTGGGACCTCCGCTTCTGTTTGTACTACCTTAGTAGCCCTCTCGACGTCCTCTGTTAGCGATTCGATAGCCTCGTCAAACGAGGAAAATGTGCTCGTTCGCTCCTTCCTAAGTTTCCTGAATTCGTCCCAATCCGTGACCGGAAATACCCTGGCCGGTCGGGCTTCCACCGTCAATGTTACCGCTACTATGAAGTGGTCACTGCCCAGGTTCTTCTGCTTATTGGCCCATGTTACGTTACCTACGTTCCTTACACAGGCCAAAGCAGGCGTTGTGTCTCGCGCGACTGACGTGCCCAGCCTAGTGGGGAACCCTGGGTCCGTGATTACCGAAAACGCAAGATCATCCAGGATCCTCGCCAGGTTCTCTCCTTTTACAGTCCGTCTGACGTAGCCCCATGCATTATGAGGGGCGTTAAAGTCCCCAGCAACTATCAGAGGAGAGTGTTTGGCTATCGAAGTCGCCTTCCTAAGCAGGGAGTTAAACGTCTGTCTCTGGTCCGACGGCGGGCTATAGACATTAAGCACAAAGACGCTCTGCTTGAGACGCCCGTGCGGTATAACCTCCACGAAAAGGGCCTCCATCTTACCCCGTCCAGAGTAGATTGGATGTTCAATAAAGGCTAGATTTTTTTTAATCATCGTAGCTAGTCCTCTGCCTCCCTCGTTCCTGACCGACACAGTGTTGAAGCCAGAAAGGGTAGGGTCGTCACATAGTGTTTCCTGTAATAACAAAATCTGCGGTTTTTCCACCTCATTCGCCAATAGTTGCCGTAGCGGAGCCTTGCGCCTTTGAAAACTAGCGCAGTTCTACTGCCATATTACCAGCTCTTTGTGATCGGCCGCCATGATGCTACAACAACATACCTTGCTCCACAGCCGGAGCAACCTCGGAGTGATTCACTGCCTTGCTTTGCGTTCGGACCTTGGCTTTGGCCTTAATCGCCGCCTTTTTTTCTAGTACGGTCACTCTTTGGACCAAAAGCTTTACGCTTTCCTGATTTTCTCTACTTATCCTAAGTAGTTCCTCCAACATCTTTCTTTGCTGGACCTCTCCCTCAGACGTTTCCGAGTCGCTCTCGTCGTTAGGAAGGGGGGCCTTACGCTTTGCTTTAGTGAGCCCTACGCGGGGTATATGTTCGACTACCTGTGGCGTCTGGTCGCACGCCTCTATTTCAAAGGACTTTGGGTTTGCCTTGGCGGCTTTGAGTTGGCGTACCTCCTCTCTAAGCTCCTTAACTTCCTTAAGTAATGCGTCGACGTGCGACCTACTACCATGCTCTGGCGAAGCCGACCGCGTTACCTCCGTGGGTCTCTGTAGCTCCTTCTTCTTCTTCCCTTTGACACGATCCGCCCAGGTAGGCTCCTCCTGGATCCTCACGCTGGACACCGAGCGCCCTCTTGATCTGGAGCGCTGCCTGATTGCACCGCGCTTCCGCGCAGCTGGCGTGCGAGAGCGGCTTCTTTCGGTGCTGCGCTCCTGCACAGCTGGCGTGCGCGAGCGGCTCCTGCCGCCCGCCGTGATGGCGTTGGTTCCCAGCTTCAGCTGCTCGGCGCGTCGACGCCGCTGCCGCCGTCTTCTTCTGACGATATATGGTACTTGAAATTTGTCCCTACACTCTTTGGCCGCTGTGGTGTGCGGGCCACCGCACAACGTGCATTGCGGATCACACTGGTGATCTTCCGCCGGCGATCGTTTGCCGCAGGTGCGACACCACTTGCTTCCAGGGTTGGGACACACGTCAGCCCGGTGTCCCAGTCCTCCGCAACCGTAGCAGACTTCCGTGTGGCGTCGGTAGAGTGTGCAGCGAAACATGCTCGCGCCGCATGCCACGTAGTTGGGCACCCTCATTCCCTCGAAAAGTACCACCACCGCTGTAGTGTTCTTGATCCGCCTGGCCTCCAAAGCGCCCGGATTCCGATTATTTACAATTCTCGCTCTGAGTTGAGCCTCGCTGACTTCCACGTCGACTCCTCTTATGACTCCTCTACACGTATTCTCGGGTGGAGCCAGGTACGCCGCCACCCCAAACGTGCCTTCACCGAGCCTGATTTGCTGCACTCGAGCGTACGCGTCTGCGTTTTTCTCGTGAGGAGTACACACGACAAAAATGTTCTGAACTCCGTTGGGGCACATCGTGTCCTCTTCGATTGCGGCCGGAGCCAAGGATGCTGCCATGGCCAAGGCTTGCTCAAAGCGTATTTTACTGACCTTGTTGACATTCAGGCCGTCGCGTGGTCTGACAATAATGCGAAAAGTGTCCCTCGGCAGCCGAGGCAACCTCGAAGCAGCGGTGACGCGTCGTATCGCGTCACCGCTGCTTGCGGTGCGGGTGCCTGGTGCGCTGCCTGGTGCGGCGGTGCGGCCGCCCTCCCTCCATCTGCTACTTGTATTTGCACCGTCTTAACCCGAAGAATATTCTTCCCTGCGCCTGCCGGGCCGGCGGCCGTACGCCACCTTCCATCCCGCGTCGCATGCCTCTTCTGGAGTAATCTCTTTCCCTTCGACAACGTCCATCCTGGATTCAAAGTCCCACATGCGCGGGAGTAGGCCTAAGCCTACCCTCGCCGTGTTTCAAACACTCGCAGAACGGCAAAATGTCCTCCTACCGACGAAAATCCGGTATCGGCAGAGTCCTCTTGACGTGCCACGTCGATTAAAGCATAACTCGCCCGGTTTCGCAGGGAGACCCACTCGAAAACATTGATGAAAGCTGGAGTCGATGTCAAAGCGCCCGCACTAGTCGACTTCCTAGAGATTCATTGAGCATATATTTTACTTAGTAAGTTGGCATTCTTGCAGATATGTTGCACTTACTAGTGGCACATATGTGCTAAGCCAAATACACTGAAAATTGCTTATTGGCTCTCGAATTCCTACGCCAAGCTTCTAAAACAACCTTGAAACGCAATTCCATGCACTTCCAATGTCAAAATATTACCCACAAGTTAGCTGGTTGCAACGACCTCCATAATTAGGACGTCAGAAACATGGCAGTCATTTTTCTTTAGATTTAGAATAGTGAGCCGTGAATAATGGCCAGAGGCGAGAGCTGTTATTCTCTCCAGCAGGGTTTATTTGGCGTTTGCCACACACGTCCACAATGTAGCTAGTACTTTCCGACGAACGTGATTAATTGCATAACATCGAGGCCATAACACCCGCTTTCAGCATTCAACGTCCCTGCCTTTCTTTTTTGTTTCGTCTGTAACTGTCTCCCTCTCTTCTAGCTTGACAACGCGTGCTTCACAATCTAGGTACTTATGGAGTTCTGCAAAGGACGGGATAGCAAGAAGGCACTTATATTCATCATGAGCTCATCAATTTCTCTCAATCGCTTTAAGCGCAATTCGCCTTCACTTTTACGCATCGCTCGCTTTCCAGGCACGGGAATGCCGTAATATGCGTAATTATCACCGCACGTTTACCCGGTGCACACAGTCAATCTGCAGCGCACGCCAGAGCGTGGCGCCGTGGCAACGTCTTGCGCAACGCTACCCAGAACGCACAACGGCAGGAAGCTGCGGCTCGCAGACGAGCAGAATCTAATGCAACGTTGACGTGTAAAAGAGGGCGGCGCCCGATAAGGAAGGCGCCACGGCTTTCTGCAACAGCGCCTGTGACCTGGCTCGGATTTCAGCCTCACTAGGTGAGAGCGGGAGCCTATACGCTCGCGCTGAGGCCACAGCGCCGCCACCACCGCTGCGCCGCCGCTGCTGAGGTGTGCCACGAATCGGGCGTCGGTGCTTGCGCTGGCGGCCACGGCACCAGTTCCCCCGGGAGCAGTAAACGTGCCGTGATTACTTTCGGCAGAGAATCGCTCTTCTTTTGCTTTCTCGTTTTGCCTCAGACGCGCGCATGCACAACGCAAGATAAAGCTGGAACTGGAAGGTAGAGGATGAAAAGGGGCCATTCTCTGAACGCCTTTTTCATCTTCCCCGTGTTTCATCTTTACTATACCCGACATCGCCCTCTGTTTCCTTTTTTTTCTTTCTATGCGAATGACCTTTCTATCTCCAGAACCAGAAGCGGCTCGGGTTATCCCAACAAAGGTGGTTGCAAAGGAAGGCGTGCCCTTACTGACCGGGCACGTTAGCTGCAGCGTACGGGGGTTGCAAGGGGGAGCTATCCCAAAGCTTCTGGAGTTGCGATGCACGTGCAACAATCCGCAACCCCTTTGTGCACCTATGAGTAATTTTCTGGCACCTTGCCACAATCGATATCTCCGCTTAACATCCCGTGGCCTCCTAAATTTCGACAACTGGTCCACAGCCCCGCCTTGCGTTTGTTCTGGCTTTATCGTTCAGACAAGCCTTACGACCACGGCCTTCGTGGCAGCAATGTCACTCCCTCGATAGGCGCGTTGGAAAGCCGGAAAAAGCTGATCCACCCTTAAAGCAAGAATTCGCAGCTCCCATTTGCCAATGTTGACGCCCGCGGGGATAATAATAATATTTGGGGTTTTACGTGCCAAAACCACTTTCTGATTATGAGGCACGCCGTAGTGGAGGACTCCGGAAATTTTGACCACCTGGGGTTCTTTAACGTGCACCTAAATCTAAGTACACGGGTGTTTTCGCATTTCGCCCCCATCGAAATGCGGCCGCCGTGGCCGGGATTCGTGCTCAGCAGCCCAACACCATAGCCACTGAGCAACCACGGCGGGTGACACTCGGGGAGATGTACCGATGGCGTCCACTGCAGGGATGGCGGGGCCTGCATGAAAATGCCGTTTACGCTGTCAAAAAAGGGTGTGGTTCTGATCACTGAATCAGAACGTGATTCCCTTGCCTTCAGAGGGCGAAAGAAGAAGTTATCATTATTCCTTCTATACGAAGTTTATTAAACTTGTTTACACAGTCGGTTCGCCGAAGAAAAGAAGCTCGGCCCATTTGGCTGTTTCTTGAAATGCGGTACAGCCTTCTGTATTGACCAAACGTCATGCTTCATGACTTACGCGTGTATACCGACATCTAATTAGCGAGTAGATCAATTCTATGTAGCAAATAAACGGCTTTTCGAATAGCACCAGCGACAAGTCTTTGCTAAACACGAATTGCTTTCTAACGAGTCGCCTAACTACACGGAGTAGTAAAAGAAACTGCCTTACAATCTGAATTCCCCAACTGCAGATTCAATCAGCAGATTAAACTGGGCTTAGTTTGTAGTTACCGTTTCACACTTTAATGAGCTAAACAGAAGCTCTTAGTGAACGCATCAATATTAAAGCACTGTACATAGAAATCGCATATCCGTACACATACGTACGGACGACAGGTTTAACGAGACAAATAGATCAGCTACAGTTTCTTAAGCAATAACAAAAAAAAAGACACTGCCACGTTCAAAATAGCTAGGAGCATAGCCTAGCCCGGCAAGCATGCGGGCCCTGACGTCCAAAAGCGAAAGAAAGTGCGTCAGGGCAAATGCTTATTTGCAGATATGGTAAAGTCGCAGTGCGATCTATTCGCAAGCATTAGACGCGAACAGCCTAGCAGCCGCTGCGAGATACGAGCTCACATGGCCAGCAGTATTGCTACGTGATGGAGCGGCCCTGTCACGAATTGCTGTTAGGCGAGAGCACGAAACCCGGAAGAAATGACGGGACAAAAAAAAAAAAGCCTGTGAGAACAAAGCGAACTAATAAACTAAAGTGTAGCCTAGGCTAAGCAAGAAGCAGCAAGAGTTGGACAGAAGAACAAAATCAAGCTTGCGCGGAGCGTGATGCGAAGTCCCAACGAGCCAAGTCGCGTGATATATGCTTAGCGTGCGCGAAATCGCCGTCGCGCGCGCGGGCGTGCGAGTGCGATGCTTTTCGTAGCGCCGAGCCGCTAGCGCTCGCGAAGCAAAGTCTGCATACGTTTTGCCGGCAGCCGACGCAGCAACACAGAACCAACGATCCACTTTGCAATCGCATCGTTCATTTTGACAAGCGCTAGCTCGCTCGCAATGCCTTTGTGTTTCTTTCTCCTTCCCCGTTTTCATCATTTTTACTCTGAACTAACTTGGCTGTTATACTAAGCATAAATGGACATGACTGAAAACGAGAGTAATAAAAAGACCAATTAGAAAAGTTGCATCAGTAGTGTTATAGTGAAGAACAAAAGAAACACTGCCGGCAAAGGAAATACGGTTGCGCCATTACGTAATGCGTAATTGCTTAGATCGCTTAGGGCAATTTATTGATTAGTTCGCGAAGGAAGCAGTATGCAGAATTACTTCTGATTTCATGGTATTTTCCTAGCTATGTCCCTATAGCAATTATTGTCATGCATAAGTAACACGCCATTCATTTTACATACACACAAGCAAAAAGTGAGCGCTATTTTACGGCTTTTAATTGTCCTGCAAAATTCAGAATTTCTATTATTTTGCCACTATTATTTATTTTACAAATCCTGACGGCATTTGCTTTCTTCAGTTAAAGGAAGTGAACGGATGCGTCGAGCGCTGGGTAACTTTGTATCTAAATTTTACTTGAAGCTGCTTAACACTTCATCTATCCTCGACGTATGGTTAGCTCTCTCACCGACTGCTCCGCTGCATAGCTGTAACCGGAGCTGAAGTTTATAGTACGATCCAGGACACGTATTTCGATAAAGTTCTTAAACTAGAGCTGTTGGTAAGAAAAGGCGGCAGCCAATTGTGATGTCGGACACATTATTTCAGAAATTATCTATCGTATGGCACAGAGCGCTTACGAGCCATGCGCTTTGCGAATTCTACCCTTGATTTACTAGCATACGTTGCTTCAGCCGAGCAAGCAGTGACACAAAGTGATTGTGGAATAATTTGAAAGCAGCACTCCCACGCGCACCGATGTAAACACGTTGGTGCGTGCAAGAAACTAAATGTAAAAAAAAACGAGAATTTTGGTCCAGGTAGCATGACGTCAAAAAGCATAGTGCACAGGCACAGGCGAGAGGTACGGGGATCGATACCCCGCACCTCCATCAAAATGTTGCAGGAAGAAAGCAGGCCCACGAGTGTAAAATAATGTATATTATAAATGGTATATGGCGTTCAGGCAACTGCCAGACTTCGTCTTCCTCTATTCCAATACAACTTCTTCCTTCACTTCACCGTAACACTATCTATACCTGGCAACAACTTTCTTTGGCAGTGCAGCCAAGGCTACGGAGCCGAGTCACGTCTGTTTGGCTACACCCCCGCATGTAGTTTTATACCGAAATAATATTTACGCTATGCAGGTTAAATAAAAGTGTTACAGTAACTTGCACTTTCTTCAATGCAAGATAATAAGTTGATAATCGAGAAAAATGCTGCCATGTCGAACCAATTTCGTTTCACGCTATTCCGTGCTTTGCGGTTTTCTGTCGTCGGTACCTCTTTTCCATCGCCTTTCAACGAATGTGGCATCTCCATGTTGCCGCATGCGAACGTTGCCTGCCGACGCACGTTCACAGCGTTCCGTGACCCCATCCGCCGTGCACCTGTGGTAAGATTTGTCGAAGGAAATTCTGTCCACGCAGGCCAAGAAAGTCGAGTGCAAAGTATACGCACAAGTATGCAAAAGTGACGCGCAGGTGGCTGTCACAGAAGCATGTTGCAAGGGGAGTGAGCTGACTGGGATTTCGTGAACGCAGTGTCTACCGAATTGAGTGCGACGTACTGTGTGGCACCTTGAAGTCACCGAAGCGCAAAAGGCCGTGTCTCTCAGCCACGCACAGCAATGCCAGAGCCGGAAGAACGAGTCTGCAACTTCACGACAGTTTCTCCCTAGCCGCTCTACGAAGAAAAGGGCACGAGTATTTCATGTAAAGGAAATTCTGGCACCCACAAAACTTGCTCGAGATGTGACTAGTAACAGTGACATAGATATGCCTGAAATGTGCGTACGTACAATGCAAAGGCCGCTCAACGACATAGGGTTTCCTTTTCGCATACGGAAGACGAACTCTGGTCTCGTCGAGGGAAAATACGTCATTTTGTGGCGGCGGCAGTACCTGCGTATCGTCCATGAACTTCGCACCCAAAAGCTGTATGTACGATAATCAACCCTTTCGGCAAGTTTTATAGTGTATAGACGAATAAGTGATTTTTTATCATACCGTAACCCTGAACCTTTAATTGTTCCGTAGAAATTTTTTTTTCCGAGATACTAAATACGTCAACTGCCTTTTGCTGTTTTGTTAGCATAAAAAGTGGTAGCGTCCAAGCTTTCGCTGCTCACAGACGCGCCATGTGCACAAACATAAGCGTTGCTGCTTGACAGTTCGGTGCGTTGTATATCCTCGTGAAACAGACATTAAGGTTAAAGTTGCAAGTGCTGGCGTTTTTTGTGGGCACATGTCGTGTATCACCAAATTTCAATGCTCTCTGTGCAGCTCATGCCAATCGCCTGACCAGCGTTTGTACGCTACGAAGAATAATATGCTTCACTTATTGCATCTCAAGAACTTTCGGGGCCTGAAATTGCTGAGCTGAGCACTGCGAACTGACTCGGTCCTTCGCCCGTCTTGAGAACTTGTGAGCTGGGTATGCCTGGCGACATGCTTCAATTCTTTTCGTTGTTTCTTTCTTTTTTGCAGGTACATATACTAACGAAAAAAAATGTTGGGAAGGCGTGAAAGTCGTTACACGCGAGGATGCTTTTCGGGAAGGTCTGACAACATACCTTTGCGCACCTAGCTGCAAAGGTGGCAGGCTGATCCTATTGCACGCGGGTATAGGTTGGCTTCGTAAATGGTGCTTGCCTCGTCTTTCGAGCAGCGAATGGAGCTGGTGACTACCACAAAAAAAAAAAAATGGATGGGCCGTGGTTGGAAAAGTGGTTCTCTGAGCAGTTTCTACCAAACATCAAACCACGCAGCGTTAGAGTAATGCACAGAGCACACTACCATATGCATTCACGAAAGCAGTCATCGAAAATGCCCATTTACAGAAAGCGCTGGCGCAACCGAAAACCGAAACCTCGAGCCAAAGGTTTAGACTATACTTGGCAAGGTAATACATGTGCATAGGCTCAGCCCACGTAGCCTTCGCTGCACTGCCACATAAAGTTGTTGCCAGATGCTTTTTCTTTTAATAGGAGGAGTTGGCTTGGCGCATTTTAATCTTACATTACCGAGGAGCATTTAGAATGCAGGTCAGAGCTTGCGCGGGCAAGGAATGCGCGGATAACACATGATTTCCAGAGCGAGAGAGAGGGTGTCGTGGCGACACGGAGACGCCCTCTTTCCTGACGCAACACCTGGCATGCTATCGATTCCGCAGGTGTTCCCTTTAGCCTGCTCTGTTCCGTCGAGGCACCCTCGTCACGTGGAATCACAGCCAATGGGAATTTAGGGGCTATTTGTCTCTTGTTGAAACGACAGACGCCGGGTTTTTTGCTCAATGGGCCATGTGATGCTATCACATCAATAAAGAAGTAATAGATGTATATATAGGCTTGATGTAGCGAAGCTTTTAATCTTTTATATGGCACTCGAAGAATTTCAAACAGTGTCGGCGATTAGAGCTTTAGTCATGTCTCCTAGAGGCCAGCAGAGGCATGAAATGGAATAAAGATGCAGTTGTTGTATCATGATAAACCGCCCTATTACCGCACTAAAATATCAGCTGGAGGAAGATAGAAATATAAAGCGATCGAAGTATTGCAGATTCGTAATTTATATACCAAAAAAGTGACGAGAGTTGTAAGCCTTATATAGAAATGAATTGAATAAGAGCGAAAAACCTTGCCGCTGTTCGCGTCATTTCATTTATAAGTACGGAAACAAATTCGCAGTACCACCTCTGTTCCTTTTTGCTTTCTATCTCTTTCAGTAAACAGCGAGGGTGGCACGAAAGTGCATAACTTTCTCATTATACGAGAAAACGTTTTTCAGATGCGCCCGGCGAGCTGTCGCATTAGTGTTTGACCTTGTCAAAGTGCCGTAATGAACTGTTCTCGGAGCGCAGCGAAGCATTCAGTCTTTATTTTTTGAGCTTGAAGTCACAGAACGAAAACTTGTTCTGATTTATGACTAGCAGGTGGAGCAACCTTTGTCATCAGTGTACTTTCTTTTACTAGTTCATTTCGTGCGCACTATATGTCAGCTATTTACGAAAATAAGGAGCAGAAGAAATTAAAAAGAAAGTGTTGGACAATGACGATACTCCCTAATACAATACTTGAGCGCAGCTCAATACGTCTTTTCATTTAGCGATATCTTGGGGGAAAGAATTTGAGACTGAAATGCTCGCACAACTGGCAGGGGCCATTGCCATTAGCGCCGACGCAGATGGACGGGCAGTATGGGAATGTCTGCGTATTTTTTTTAATGCGACAGCGCCAAGGACCTCGTGTTGCAGAAAAGTCGGTGTCGGCGTTGGCCGTGAGCGGAAAATTCCTGAAGGTAATTCAAAAATAAGAATAGCTTGCAAGATGGGCTGGGTGGGAATCGAACAAGGGTCGCCGGAGCGTGAGACGGAGACGCTACAACATAGCCATGAGATTTTTTTTATTTATTGCCTGTTTTGTATTTCTATATCAAACAACAAATGAAATTTAAAAAAACAAGACAAATTTGCAAGTTTTCAGCACCAAGTGTCAGCCTTATAGGGCTGACTATTTTAGAATTCTTTGAGCGCTGTCAAGGGTTCCACCCTTGACAGCCACGCAGGTACACAATCTTGTGCTTTCTGAATTTCCACAAATCTCGACATGCATTCTCGGAAAAGCATTCGTGCAGGCCGAGCATCCGGATCGCAGTGATACCCCGCCATACGGGCGCGCCATAGACAGTGAAGGCCAACTAGCATAATAAGGTCGAATGGCAGTCCGTCATCGTTTTCTATAGATAAATATCTAATACCCTGTGGATCTAAAGGAAAGTCCTTTTTGATAGTCCTCTGAAGTACATCCCAAAAGAAGACACCCGCCCAACAATCTAGAAATACATGATCTATAGTTTCTGGTTTCTTACAGATCAAGCAATCCGAGCCCCAGGGTAAGAAAAACCCACGATCTTCTAAAAAGGTTTTGACATTCAACGTACCCGTGTGAAGCTTAAAAAAGAAAGACTTGGTCTCTGGCGTTACTTGCATTCTTTTCACCCGCTTAAGCATGTCTTGCCCTTGACCTCCACTGTATATGGCCCTGTACATTGGCACAGGGAGAACTACATCGCATACATCTTTGTACAATGTTTTACGTTTCACTCAAAAAAGGTACTCATTTGAAAATCTAACGGACAAAAACTGTACACTTAAAATAACTTCTTTAAGAAATCCACAAACAGGACCGCTCATATTGTCTGTGCAGACTACATAGCCAGGTAACGCGCTCCTTAGCCTCACTTGACACACCATGCGCAAGAAAGGATCGCTTAAGTCGCGGAAAAATAAAAACCGGTTTACTACCTGTCGTATAAAAAGGTGCGTCATTCCCAAACCTCCGTCTTTAACTCGCCTGAACAAATTCGTTCGACTGCATCGTTCCCAATTCGAAGCCCACACAAATATTGCGAATACTCGGTGCAACTTCTGTATATGTACCTTTGAACAATGCAATACCTGCATGACATACCATAATTTTGCAACAAAAAATAGATTACAGACTGTAGCTCTTGCAAACATGGACAGATGTGCAGCTTTCCACTTGTTCGCTTTTATCTGTGCGTCTCTTGTTTGATCTTGCCAATACTCATCGTTATTTTTGTAATATTCCAGCGGGACGCCTAGATATTTAACGGGTGTCGTCAGCCACTTTACATTGGCGAAAGTGGCCGGGGTGGAAGTCCATTCTCCGTGCCAGAAGCCAAGACACTTTCCCCAGTTTACCATGCTTCCAGTTACGTTGCCAAAACCCTTCACTACAGCGATAGCTGCAGCTACACTCTCTTTATCTGTACAACAAACTGCGACGTCATCCGCATACGCCAGAATTTTAACTTCCGATGTATTTAATCTGAAGCCGTGAATGTTGCTGCTTTCAATGATCGCTAGGCACATTGTTTCTATGTATATACTGAACAGAAGGGGACTCAGTGGGCAGCCCTGGCGTACAGAACGCTTTAGGTTAATGGGGGCCCCCACTGACTTGTTAACAATGAATCGCGTAGTGCAGTTCCGGTACGCCAAAGCTACCCCATCTCTAATGATGGATGCGATATTAATGTGGTCTAGGATGTGAAGCAAAATACCATGAGGTACACAATCAAACGCTTTCTCGAGATCGAGCTGTAGAATTGCCACCCCTGCTTGCATAATGTCGCAGCACTCCATCACGCACCGCATCTTATGTATATTAGTCACAGTCGAACGCCCCATAATTCCACATGTTTGGTGAGGACCGACCAATTCCTTAATTACTTTCTGTAGCCGCCTTCCTATCACTTTCATCAAGATTTTATAATCACAATTAGTTAATGATATAGGCCTGTATGAGGAAACCAATTTTAACTTCTCTGTCTCTTCTGTCTTTGGTATTAATACAGTATGTGCTTCCCCAAAAGACCGGGGCAGGACATCTAGTTCGTAAGCCTCATTAAAAAGGACTGTAAGCAGATGATACAAGTCTTTTTTGAACGTCTTGTAAAACGAAGCGCTCAGACCGTCAGGCCCTGGGGACTTGCCGAGATTCAGGTTATCTATAGCCTTTTCTACTTCCGTTTGTGATATGGGCGATTCCAACTCTGTTCTGGTGTCATCTTGCAGTCGTGGCATTCTCTCAAGAAATTCTTCTTTAAACCTCTCTGCATTCACAGGTCTAGAAGCAAAAAGCGCTTCGTAATGTCGAGCAAAAGCACGTCCTATGCTGTCATTGTCTGTCATTACTATCCCATTATCTTCAATGACATCTATATGGTTACACCCGGCGCGACTTTTTTCGAGTCCAAGTGCGCGTTTTGTTGGACATTCATCTATAGCCATCGCGTCTACCCTTGCTCTCACTTGCGCTCCGCGATAACGGTTCTCATCATAAAGCTCCAGTTTCTGTTTTATACTACGCAGATCTTCGGCATACACACCTGGCGTTTCGCATTCAAGCGCTGTTAGCTTTTCAAAAATCATCTTAAGCTCTTTCTCTTTCTTTTTGGCTTCAAACGATAAAATGCTGGATCTTTCTATCGCTTTAATTTTTATCTGTTGTTTAAAAATTTCCCACTGCTCTCCTATTCTTTCCCCACTATCTTCATGGATATTCTTAATTGCACGAATCGCAGCTGCATTGAAAGATTCATCCCTTAATAAATTGGAATTCAATTTCCATTGCTCCCATGAAAAACTCTTGCTCTCTTTCCTTGATCCTATTTGACATTTCACAAGGCAGTGATCAGTAAAATAAATTGGCGAAACACCATAACTGCGGCACTTTGGGATCGTATCCACTGACAGGTACAGTCGGTCCAAGCGGGCATGGCTGTTGCCCTGAAAATGAGTGTACTTCACAGCTCGGGAGCCTTCCAGGCACTCTGAAATATCCTCTAGCTCATGATCTGCAATCATTTGTGACAACACATCAGTGCTCTTGTCTCTAAGCATTTTTCCAGTTGACCTATCACTTGAGTTCAAAACGCAATTAAAATCCCCAACCAAAACAAGCTGCTTAGCAATGCACAAATACTGTCTTAGGTTAGAAAAGAAATTAACGCGTTCCTGCGCCACACTTGGAGCATAAACACACATAACACGCCATGCAATATCACTACATGTGAAATCGCACAGCACAAATCTACCGGAAGAACACGAAGAAACGTTTTGCACTGACAGTCCTGGATTCCGTCGAACAAGGAGGACGCACCCACCGGACCTGCCGATAGCGGGGCTCACAACGGCGTGGTACCGTGCAGCGAACCCCCGCAGCATGTTCGCCGTCTCCTCTTCTCCTTCCACTTTCGTCTCCTGCACAGCCAAAACGTCCAGATCTTCTTCCATTACCAACCGGTACAGTTGACTTTGTTTCTTCCTAGAGGCGAGACCTCGAACGTTTAAAGTGGCGAGTGTAAGTGACGTTGGAGAAGCCATCGTTGATTTCTGGAAACGGTAGGCCCGGAGCGTGGCGCTTACACTGCGCGTCTAGCACAATGCTAGACGCCTCCGGGACCGCCCGGTGAGACGGTCTCACCACTTTGTGAAAGTGGCTTGTCGTCAACTTTCCTATCCGCCGTGCCCCCAGGCCTTGCCCTGAGGTTCGTGCGTCTACCCGTTGGTGCCTTCGCAGGCGGTCCCTCGATGCTTCGCGCGCCGACCTTGTCTCCTTGGCTTGTGGCGTCTTCCAGGGGTCTTTTAACTGCCGAGCTGACGCCAGTACTCCCCGCGACGCCGCTGGCGTGCGGCGACTCACCGAAAGCGTCCATGTCCGCACTTGAACTACGAGGGACGCTTTTCACGACCCCCCTTTTAGACACTTCGTTCGAGGGAATTTCGGCCACTTGAGTACTTACTTCTTTTGCAGAGTCGTCTGTTCCCTCAGCCGTTCTTGCCGCAGAGTCCGGCGGGCTGTGTACTGCCTCTGATCGATCTTCACTTCCTGGAGTTGAGGCGTCGCAATGTGGCCCCGTTGTGCTCACATCCCCGCTACCTTTCGCTGCGTCCTCCGCCTCGGTCACGTCCATAATGTGCACCGTTGAATCCTCATCACCGGCTCTTGAGGTCACTGCTGCGTAGGAACGAACGCACTCGGCGTCGACGTGACCGAAACGCCGGCAGTGTGAGCAACGTGGCACCTTGCACTCGCGACGCACATGTCCCGCACCATGGCAGCGCAAACACTGCATAGGCCGACCTGGTGCAACCAACAGCGCTAGTTCGCCAGCAACACGAATCTGGTGTGGCAGGTCGTCAACCTTGAGACCACTCTTGAGCTTCAGAAGCACAGTCCGAGTAGTCGAACCTTTCTCGTTCACTCCTTCCACACGCCAGCGTTCCCGAGTAACCTCGGTTCTTTGCCGAACGCCGCCAACGCAGTACGCACGTCGTCGTCCGCCACACCGTGCAGCAACCAATGAAGCCGAAGCCTCACCTGCTGCTCCTGCGGGTCGATGACGAGACAGCGTCGCCCTTTGACCTGAAGTTCTTTCAATCCAGCCAACTGCTTCGTCGCCTCTGGGCTGTTTAATGTCACGGCCCACACATGGTTGATCTGGTAGGCACCCAAAGCCACAACGTCAGGGAGCAGCCGTTCCTTGTGCAAAGCGTCCCGGAAATCTTCGACCCTGAAGGGCCACGCTCGTACATCTCCATGCAAGAACAATGTGTTCAAAACGACGCGTCCTGTTGGCAAATGCGGCAAAATAATCTCAAAATCCTTGTCGTCGTCTGCTACCATCCTGTTACCGCGTCCCGAGTGGGCCGCTGAGACCGCTCGTGAAGAGCCCGACATTCCGCGTCCGCTCACCTCGGTGGCTGAAGAGGAAGTGACATAGCCATGAGTTCGATGGTTCAAAGAGGCAGAAAAGCGCGTCTAGTAAATGCGATGTTGCCTTAGAAACGCGCTGTAGAAAGTTATACTGCGGTGTATATCGGTAATTATGAGCCTGTAAACTACAGAAGTCGAGGTTAAACGAGCAGCGAAGTACGTTTCCACTACAGTGCTTCTGCGCTTGGTACACACGCAGGGCCATCTTGCGGCAAACACAGAACATCCCCTCCTCGCAATGCACAGCGCTGCCCCGACAAGTGGCGTGCCATTCACCCGCTTCTCCCCTTCGTCTCGTTTAAGCGCATTGGGGCCGTGCGGGGACCGGTGTGAGGATGCCCCAATACCTTTGCGTTTAATACGTTTTCTCGCTCTCTCCCCTTCCAACTTCCAGCGTGCGTCACTTAAACCCTCGTGTTTAGGCCACGCGGCGCCTCTTTCCGCTGAGAGACAGTTACTGCGCTGCACTTTACCCCAACCTTTCCTTCCCATCAAGAATCTCCTTCTCTCACAGCGTGATTCCTAGGTGCAGCGTCCGATGCGGGACGCCACTGACATGATCCCTGCGCCGTAGCGCGTCTGGTGGGAAAGCGTCCCCTGCGATGTGTGCCGTGCCGCTGGCGAGGAGTCATGCGTCTGCGCTGTGCTCCCAAGCGAGATAGAGGACGCCCCACGATCGCATCCGCGTTCATGGCGCGCCGTGGCCCGGCTGTCCGTGCCGATCCCGACGTTTGGCTCGCGTAGATCGTTTCTGCCTTCGAGACACCGAGTTCTTTGGTCTGTTCCGCTTGCTGAGGCGCACGTTTTGTTGCCGCGCCGAACGCTGCGTTCTTCGGCGCTCACCGCGTGATTGGTGGGTGCAAAGTCCGATGTGGGGCGTCTCGTAAGTGATCGCTGCGCCGAAGCACATTGCCTTACACCCCTTGGAGGGTCGACGGGAGTGCCATCGCGTTCCACTCTTGAAGGCGAAGCTTAAGTGTCCTCCATGTTTTTTTATCCTTTTCTCTCTCTTACCTACCGCATTCATTTACCCCTCCCTCAGTACAGGGTAGCCAACCCGAGATAATCTCTGGGTAACCTCCTTGTCTTTCCTTTGCCTTTCTCTCTCTCTCTCTCTGCATGATGAGTGGCATCGAAGCCAGAGGGATAAGAAGCCGACGACTAACGCGCGAGCATTGTCACTAGCGCGTTCGCGTGGTTACGCTGAGGGACGCCGATGAACCACCAGGAACGGACGCTAAAAAGGGGCGCTCTAAGAGAGAAAATAATGCAGAGAAAGGCAGGGAGATTAACCCGAGGTAGTTCCGGTTGGCTACCCTGCGCAGGGGGAAGGGTTAAGAGGGAGAAAAAGAGAAACAGAGTAGAAGGGGGAGATAGCAAGAAAGGGAGACAAGCACGAACAAAGCGCGTACACTACAGAGCGGTAGGGGGCGGCATTCTTAGAGTCTGTCGTGAAGCCCCGTAGACCGCAAGAACCTTAATAGCGCGAGTAAGGCCTTCAACGCGGATGTTCTTTCGGAGCATTCGCCTAAAGCTTTTAGTTCTGAAAGTGGACGATTGTCCAACTGGGCTAGTACTCTGCACATCACTTGTCTCTCAGTACTGTATCGCGGGCAGGCGCTCTAAAATATCGATGATCAGAATCACACAATAAAGGGTCCCTGTCACACACGTCTGGAGAAGCGTGCGTACAAAGTTTGTTTTCGGGCGCTTATAGAAAGATTTGCAGCGCTTGCATAGGAAAAAGCCATACAGGGAACGCCTGTCCGTCGTACATGTTCTTCTTTTCGTCCTCGTCTCTTTAGCGCTGTTTTTCTTCAAGTATGTTGCACCAACTTGGTCACTTCAAAGCTCCTACTGCTTCAGTACACTGAAAAAATGTTTTGTAAATATAGTGAATCATTGCGGCATGCCGTCTCTAAAAGCGGGAATATTAGCTAGTTGTTTCGGCAAGGCAAACTAAAGCCAACACGTTCACAAAGACAGATACAAAATAAATAGGGCGAACGTTGGAAACTGCTGTCACTATAAACTCCACGCGGATTTCTGACCACGTGTTATCCAAATTGGCTATCGATGACTATCAGTGGCCTGACTTGAACTCATGTGTGTTCGAGTCTGGCCAATTACTCGCTTCACGTGCGCACCAATCTTCAGCTGCCTCAAGGTCCTGAGTTATCTCCAGTGGTCAAAATTAGCGCACGTGGCAGACACGGAAATTACAGCATGCAGCTAGAGATTTGAGGAAGAAGAAACTAAGAAGAAAGAAGCTACCAGGAAATGAAGCGTCTCGAGTAGACGCTCACTTCTCGCACAAACAACAGCCTTCTCATCTCTTTCCGGCCGCCTGTTCCAGCGCTGGCGTCCTCGTCGGTCCGCCATATTTAATAAGCAGAAAGCAGTGTTCCGTAACGCGGGGATCGGCGCTCCTGCCACGCCTGCCTTGTTTGCCCCAGTTATCTCGCCTCCCATGGCAATATTGAGAAGGCGCAGCTCGCACACATTGGCTGGAAAGTGACGGTGACGTGACGCGAGTTCAAAGAGGGCGCAAACGTAAAAGGATAGAAAAGGCGTTTCTTGGGCGAGGACTAAATTCGTGGTGAAAAGGGTTAGAGGAAGGAAATGGCAAGAAAAAAAAAACGTATAGGGTTAAGCCATGCCAGCAATGGGTGGCCAACTCGAGGCGTCTGCGAAAGCACGTCTTTATGCGCATCGTTATTGGGAGCAGATTTCGGCACGAGTTCGCGCACATGTGCAGCTTCTAAGTGCGACCGGACGCAGCCCCGGAAGATTGCCACAATGTATACGCTAATTGAAGAAGGCGTAAGACGGACGTGGTAGACGCTGTTCAAAGGAAATTGTGCACGCATTAGTTGTGTACGCGCGCTCTTGCGTGGCTTTGCGGCAATAAGCGGAAGTGGCTTGCGCGCGGAACGGGAAGTATCAGAGGAAGCAAGCACACGCTAACGCCTCTGCTATAATGAGTGACAGAAGGAGAGGGGACAATTAAAGGAATGTAAAGAAAAATAACGGTGATTTGGCACGTGCGCGCCTCTGTACACATTTCATAGGTTGTGCAAAGTAAAGTGATTAGAATCTAAAGAGGGGCCCTTAAGGGGGCCTCGTCATGAACGACGATTGCTGCTAACAAGCGCTGACGTGCGGACGATGCCTTCATTCACCGCGCGCGCTTCGAAAAGGCGAAGAGATGAGTGTCGCACAGCGCTTGTAGTAGCGAAGAGTGGAAGCGAAAGTCGGCGTTCCCGAACGAGATGGTGAGGAGGATTGATTCTCCTGTCATTGGAGGGACTTGCGCACGTGATCTAACGTGCCCTTCCAACAGATGCGGCTGCAGTCTTCGCTGTTCAAATAGCTGAGCGCTCTGGGACCAAACACCTAGGCGATTTGTAGCTTTGATAAAGCATAAAGAAAAGCATTAAAGCAAGGAGGAACAAAATCGCCGGTCTGCTGGTTGGTTGGCTCCTCATTTATCCGCCTGTCGGATCTCTTGCCAGCGGCTATCTCTTCTGCTTACTTTTTAATCAGGCGCAGGGGTAAAGCGTTTAAAGTGCAATTTTGACAGCGTCGGCAGGTTTGTAAAAGGCATTAGTGACAACGAAAAGGCTTCCTCGTTGCACTTAATTTCGAGTGCTCCATCACTGCGCATGTCTGTAGTGATTGCTTTAACGGAAGGTGTATGTTCAATACTGAAGAGCGGGAGTGTTCGTTGTTTCGTGTTTTACGGCGGGAGGAATATTATGAAAAGCGGAAGCTTTATGCCAGTAACAAATTGAGTGGCAGCGCCCGGCGCTGAAGAGGAATTATATGTCCTTTACTGTAATGTGTAATCTGGGTGCCCGCGTGATATGAGTCGCTGACATCAAAAGGTTTGCTTTGCTCCTTGCGAAGGTACGAGTTGGTGAAGGCTTTTTTAGTAGCGAAAATATTTAAGCACGGCTGCGAATGTAATACAAACATCGCGGAATTTATTTCGTTCGCTGCTTTTTACTTCGGCTCGTGTGTCATGGTTTCACCAAAGATAATTTGTCTAAAAGAATGGCAATATATTTAAGATGCCGCGTATTTACCTTTGTTCCAACAATTCACAGGTGACCTAAAGCGACAGCTATCGCGAGCGCTCTTAGAAGGAATTTTGGTGCTGTAATTAGACAGCTGAAACGTTTGTCCTGAAAACTGATTTGATTTGATAGATAGAGTTTGAGTGCGCAAAACAACACAGTGGTTGTAAGTTTATCTTCTCCATAGTAGTCGGCTCCAGCTTGTTTCTATCGCGTGGGATTTATTAACCTGCGTCCTTCACTTAGTAAACAGAATGTTTTCGCGATTAGCATCTCTTGAAAATGCGGCTGCATCCAGAAAAGGATCAAATCCGCAACCTCGCGCTCAAGACTGACATCGACAGAGGATCAAGACATCGCCATTGTGCCTAGAGTGCGTATGATAGAAATATCACATCGCTGATTGCTCGTGTACGCTCGAAAAAAAAAATGAATATCAACAATTTGAATTCATGCACTGCATTTTCCGTCTTCAGACGCTCAAAGTTTTGTTGCATAAAACCATGCAACTTGTTTTTCTCGCTTTTAAACATATTTGTCTTTTTTCTAGCTGTTACTCAGCAACCTTATACACACATTAAAGGAGTGATCGCTGGTGTCGTCTGTGTTGGCGAAAACTGTTATGTGGATACAAACTAGATGTTTGGGCATGAGTCAGCAAGACAAAGTACAGTAAGACTAGCAGCTAGGGCACACTTACAGCTCTAATTTGCTCTTGCGTCGTGCCTGCCATCGCGCGCATGCACAAATCTAGTTTAGACGCTTCACACGGACAGAGTTCAGTAAAGGCTTCTTCGAGTAGCTATTCTTATCGAGCTTCAGGAGTGATGAACGTATCGCAATCCTACTTTGAGGGAATTTCGAGGAATCAACGTGCAAACAATTCATTAGTGTCTGACACATAATTTGAAAGTAGCAATTATACAAAGTTCAAGCTTACAACATTTGGAGCAGACAACATAGCGTCTGGACCCTAAGTAGTGATGGCGCGAGATAAGAGTGTCCCCTCGTGGATGGACTTTGATTAGGGCATAAATTGCAGTCCCAGGAAGCAACACCCGCTCCCTACGGTGAGGCGTGCGTTGAAGCAAGAACTTTTGTGAGAGAAACCGTAATAGAATAAACCTTCTGTCGCAAGCGGCTCATAGCCACCGACATTGTGCCTTCTTTTGAGCGATATTAGGAGCAATTACTGAATTACTGGGAACTCAGTGCTTTGTCTCAGGCCAGCAAGCCCATTGAAGATAGGCATGCGCAGCACTAATTGCATCTACCTAAACGACCTAATCCATGCAGTCTTTATGGAAGTGTTCGACGTAATAGTTCTGCGGAAACCCGCAAGGTAGAGGAAAGTAATTATTGAAGGGAAAGTGAGACATCCAGCCATTCGTAGCAATTGCTACAAAGGGAGCCCATACGGCTTCCTCGAAAGAAAAGCCTCGCAGTTGAAGAAAAATTCGTCCTGGTCCGGGACGAATTTACGGTACGGGACATCCATCCTTTGTAGCAATTCCTACGAATGGGTGGATGTCTCATTTTCCCTTCATTAATATTTATGCAAGTTCATCATACGGTAGTTTGTAAAGGGCTTTCATGAAAATCTGGAGGAAATAATTCATTTTAAGAGAAAACAACGTTCATTCAAAGATAAATGAAGGGCAACCACCAGTTACTCTTCCGGCATGCAGCCTAGCTTAGATTTGTTGTTCCGATCTATAGTTGCTTTTTGTTTAAATTAGGTATAACAATTCAAAAGCCTGTGATGAGAGATTCGCACAGTTCTAGTCGTTGTTGTCCTATTCATCTTTATAGCGAAAGAATTCCAACTACAGGCAGTCTAATCTTATTAAAATATTGACGCTGGTGTTCATCGATCGCCAAACGGTTCCGCTTGGCACTGATGTTGAAACCAGTTGTAGCATTGTGACAAGCCATAGTGTTAGGAGCAACCACCAGAGCAAACTGTATATGAATGCATAAAACCAAGAATGCTGTGATCTATGCTCGTATTTTTGGCAACGAAACAAATGCACAAGAATATTGATAGATGTTGCCAACGGCAATAGGCACTAAATATATTTATTCCCAGTATCTGCCCTTTCTTCGTGATGCGAGCCTATATTTTTTTGAAGTGTGGAGATTCAAAGTAGGCAACTCAAAAAGCAAAGTCATTAGATTTTGTTTCGTCTCCTAATAAGAATAATGCAGTTGAATTATGCCAACATGCCTAGGGTCCTAAGTATACCGCATGTGGCCACGGCCACGTCGTTGAGAACCTGGCGTAATATCACGAGTCCTTGATTTCTGGAGATTCGAACAATGTTCGTAATGGAAAAAAAGAGCCCAATAAGCTTTTCTTATTCGTATCGTAATGGCTCGTCTCTTAATGCCTCATGGATCGCATCCCCACACCTGTGTTACTGCGGCCCCGTAGGGCATTTAAGCCCCGTATGCACCATTGAATCTGGATCTTTGTGCGGAAACGGGCCATTCACGAGGGCCTTTCATGGCACGATGCGATGCCATAAACGAAGAAGGTAGTGCCTGGTCCTTGAACAAAACAAAGAGATGAAAAGCAAGAAGTGCGGGATGGAAAGAGGAAGTGTTCGAGCGTCGGAATGGAGGAAGACGGTTTTCATCCAAGAAAACATCGATTCCTGATTTCGAGCGTTGCTTTGCTGCTCGGTTTGGATCAATACCGCCGGCGGCGATGTCTTTCGGTCGGAGCGGTCTTCTTCATGGAAGGGGTTTTCGTTCTGGCAGGCCATTTGGTGTCTTCAGTGGGTCTCGGTGAGCACGAGCATTAGCCTAGGGCCACGATCACGTATCGCGCTTTGATTGCACCCAGCAAAATTGAAGGAGGCTGGGTTGCCTCGAGGGGTGATCTGTTGCACCTGTGGACGTGACCGGGACTTCTAAGCAGATTGTGTAACTCCACAAAGAAAAAGAAATGCAAACATTTAGGCATTGAGACCCCTATGGCACAGAGCTGGCACCACACTATTGCCGAATAAGCATGAAAGGTTACCACCCTCTCTCCCCTCCCCCCTTACCACAGAATATAAAACTAAACAAGAACCTTGTCAAAGCGAGTCACCGTCACGAGCGCGAAAAAACGTGCTTGGGAAGTGCGTTTTAGGGCACATGCGCTGCAACAATAGCATGCGGGATAGCTGCTTTTTAGTGCCGTCTCTGCTGGTGGCCAAGAGATGGAGTCCTTTCATCAGAATAGTAGTCCCGAGCATGCATGCGGTTGATAACGCGTGTTCCCATTCCCACGGTCGCCACCCTCCCAAAACTGTAAGGAAATAGAGCTTGGCGCTTGGGACGCCTACTACAGAAGATCGCTGCTTTCTCTCTTAGGAATACGTTGCTACAGCCTACCATCGCGTTTCATCTGGCTTGCACCATTTCACCAGAGCTTTCCATTGAAAGCCAATAGCAACAACAAAGCACTGTGTGGAAAGATCACAAGCGACACTGAATTCCTCTGTTTCGTATTTTTATTCTTCCCGAATGCGTTAGGCGTTAACAATGTCACCACCGCCATGCCCGCTTCGTGATGTCTTCGTGATGATTTCCCTTGCTCGTAACCGTTGGGAGGATATATGGAAGGGCGTCAATCGCAGACTTTGTTCTTTCTTCTGAAATGAGTCATACGCGAAGGGTGGAGTGGAAGCACGCGTGCCTCGCGGTTGTAGGAATTCTTTTGTTCGCTGCGCAGATTACACGAACCACTGGAGAGGGGGGAGGGGACCAGCCTCAGCAGTCGTTTGCTTACCTTTACTGTAGAGTGAACGATGAAATAATAAAAAAAAACTAAACAGTAATTCTAGAAACATGCTCATGGATGAGATAGCATAACAGAAACCGTCAAATTATATAGTACGCAGTGCTCATGCCGTGTACGGCTTCGTGTTTCGCGGGGATGGCTAGCTCTCAGTCGAGAATGTTGAGTCCCAAAACTTTGTGCGTAATTATTAGAAGGAGTGTTTTCTTTTTTTTTTGGACTCCCTAGAGAAGAAATGTGGCATGTCACTCATTACGAACTATGGTGCATTTAAACTTACCAGAACGTGAGCACGCGGGTTGGAATTAGATATCTATGATGTTTACGATAGGCAACCAGAAGAGATCTATGCTATGCACAGTGAAATCCCCGGGAATCCGATAACCTTGCTGTACCTCGGAAGACATCTGTCTGTTACCAAATTAAAGCTCAGACTAGACAATGTCATGGCATAATTCTGACGAGTAAAGACAAAGTTCAAATCTGCAAGAAATGCAAAAAAATAAGGGGTTGTAAAAAAGAAAAGACTGAGTTGAAGGCTGATATTATGAGATCGGTGTGTAAGGTCTAAAAATCAGGACTCCATCAACAGTGTGATGTAGCTAATTTGTGTACCTCGTTTTATACAGGCAGTTACTATGGTTGAGAAAACTTAGCAAATTGTTAAAAAACAAGTATCTATCTTTTAATTTTTATTAGGCCCTCGGTCACTTACCGGAAAGCATAACACAACTAATATATTTTAAAGCATTCTTGAGAAAGCGACAAAAATGTGCCAATCAGTAAACACCACAGTAATGAATGTCTAAACTACTGGAGTTCAGTTTGTGCTTCAAAGTAAAATTGTCCGCTACAATGAGTTATAGAAAAACGAGAATATAATTTGCATATATTTGAACGTCAATTTTAATCGCACGATTATTTTAGCATATATTACGATTGATATTTCATCGACATGTGGAAATGCTTGGGACAATTGCAACAGTTGCACGTAGCAGAAATATTAGCCTGTAAGACCTAACAATATGTTCCTCTTGACTTTGATAAAATAAAAAAAGAATAAAAATATTCTGGGATTTTAGGTACTAAAACCACCGCATGGTTATCTGGCACGCTGTATTGGGGGACTCCAGTTTAGTTTTGACCACCTGGTGTTCTTTACCATCCATTCAATGCACGATACATGCGCGTTCTTGTATTTCTACCCCATAGAAATGCGGCCACCACGTCAGAAATTTGATCCCACGCTCTCAGGCTTAGCCGCGCAACGTTAAAGCCATAATGCCACTACGGCCAGTTTTGATCAAATGGAAGCTACGTCAATGAAAATTCTTGTAATCATTTTAGTGGAACCATCTAGCTATAGTAAGTAACGCCACTTTTGGGGCACGTCTAAACTGGTTGCACTGTGGTATGCGCGACAAAAAGATCCAGTGCAATTCATAGCATTCTTTCTCCCTCCTATTTTGCGCACATTGTTTTAGCCTGGATTTAGAGCAGACTCACACATTCATATGAACATACGAATGAATATATGATATAGAGCAATGGCTTCCATAAATGAAACCACAGAGTACTCTACACAATTGGAAAACTGCATAATGCATTTAATTTTTAGAAGAAGCGGAGTACACGAGCTTATTCTTACCCCCTCGGAATCAATTTGTTTTCGTGTGATTGTTAAACACATTTGCCTACATTAGAGCCCTGTAAAGTGCACACGTCCTATTGAAATTTTTAAACGTAGCTTTTATATATTGCAATGCACGCTGAGCAAACAGAAGCAAAGGGATGCGCTTATCAAGGGCAATCTTTTATGCACTCTCCTATGTAGTCTGTATGTACAAGTCGTGAAATGTTCTTCAGTCTCATAAATAATAATGCAGGCAGGTAACGCACGTATTTTAAGGTTCTCTACGGGGCACTTCGGTGCGGTGAAATAAGGTAAACATCTACTAAACGTACTTGCATCGTGAAGCAGTAAAATCTGCAAGACACGAGTAATACAAAGCCGCGATGTTGCATAGTTTATATTGCGGATGGATTAGGGCGTTGCTGTAGCTCTTTGGATGACTGCGCGTTAGAAGTTAAGGAAATATAATGTTTGTGAGAGTAGTTCCCCGAAAACTTATGAGAAACTGCAACGTGGAAAACATGAAAACAGATTTAAGCAACAAATTCTGATATTGAAACAATCTGAGTGAACCTATAACAACAAAAAGAAAGAAAACTATCACGAAGTTGTTTTACGCTGTACTGCAGCACTTTTAGTATGCGCACCCACTAAAGGCAATTATTCTTCCAGGATAACGACAACGCCGCAGACAGTTTTTCGCATCCTAAGCAAGTCGCGGCTCAGCAAAGGCTTGATTTGAAAGTGTGTAAGCTACAAGGTACCTACTTTGAGCGAACTAGAATGGTAAACACGATGTACAGAAAAATGAAACTTATATTACAGGGTAATACAACTATAGCGAACATTAACATTTTATTGGCATGCATTTTGATTCAAAGAACAAAAGCAATATATGACTGGCATGAAGAATTCCAGGTTCCTTCTGTTCTAACCTACGTTACGCCAATCATTTAATAATATTAATAAAAAGCAGGAGTGTTTACATACCGATTATTTGAAATCAGAACATGTGGCATAGTGGTATAATTTACATAAATTTTCTTATGTTTAACTGCGCCGGAGTGTTCGTGGTCCTTTTTGGTAACTTGTTGTTTAGATAGGCATCGGCATCATCTCATAACAATGTGTGCAGACAGACGCCCATTTATATCAACGTAGCTCTTGAAACATATATGGTTGTGTAAGATTTTGGTTTAGATTACTGTGCTATGAAATATTTGTTCCAGGTCTGCTTAGGTACTGATATTTCAGCTTATGCTTTATAATGGTAGTTCTAGTCTACACTAAATGTTGATGACTGCGTTCTCCGTTTGCCAGACGTCTCAGGTGGAATATATTGCCCAGCTGTTAACTACAGCTTTGGTTTTTCTGATTACAGCCACCGGATTAATTAAAAAGAAATCAAATTAAGTTAATACGTGATTCATTATGCGGCAAGAGTAACACATCCATGTGGGACTGCGACAGAATGAGGATAGCAAAAAAATATGACTTTGATACGAAAAAAAAGCTATTGCACAATTTACATCATTAGGTCAGATAAGAATCTAATGTTGCTTAAGTTGCACTAATCTAAGAATGACTGGTTTATGCAAACAATAAGGTATAGAGCACCTTGCCGATATAATAATCAAGTTTAATGCTGACGAATTGCTATCAAGTGTTCTTTATTTACTTCTGTAGTAACAGTAAGTCTTGCGAACGTAGTGGCAAATGAAATCTATTCTTACCTTGCAAGAAACAGCTCTGACAACGCCGGCTAATTTGACCAAGTGACTGACCACAGCTGTTAACGCTCTCGAGTGGGCGAACCATCCTTCAAGACACTCTTTCAGAACTGCCGCATTGTATATTCAGCTCGTTAGTAATAAACGCGTCTGCATAAAAACAACAGGAAGTATACAAGCATGGCGAAATGGCCAATTTTTTCTTGCAAGGATATTCCCTAAACAGCTGACTTCTACGATTGTTAGCGCGACTGGCCGGCTCCCGGTCTTACAAACAACCATAGCGCACAAAGTGCACTGAGAATAGGGAGTGGATGTGCTCCCTTTGATGGCAGTATTTAAGAGGATCACGAAACCCATTTGTGCATTGAGCTAGCCTGCCTATGTGTATGCTCTCATTCGTTGTATTATAGTTCATTGACAGCTTATAGTGTCGCGCTAGACAGAAGCAGAAAGTTTGAGCATACAATTTACTATGTTAAAGTCGCGAAAACTGCATTACGTGATCGACGGCTACAGACACTCGTAGACTGACAACTCCAGTATTGACACAATGCTCTTGTATACGGCTTGCGTCTAATAAGTTCTCCCGTCTTTTGGTATTTTTCAAATCACTATGCTCGAAATTACATGAGTGCCGTGAAACTAGCACACTGCACATCTAAGTCCACGCGGCGGTATTTGTTTTTATGGAGTTTTGTTGACTGAAAATTTTTACATTTAAAGAAGCAGAAACTACAGAGCTGAAGAAATGCACCAAATGTTGCGGCCACCTAACTATTCGAACATAAAAGTGCTTTGTGAATAGTGGAACTAAATGAAAGCGTTACCTCTTCGACAGTGATAATCAGAAAAAAAAGGGTGTGTCAGTGTAAAAAGGGGAAAACGCTCAGTAAATTGTTAGTGTTTACCCAAGCGGATGGACATATCTTCCCAAATCGCCGATTACCTTTTGACTCGCTTCGCTTTCTCTCCTTCTCTTTCCTGTTCGCAATTTAGCCGCACTGATACGGTCAAGCATAATCTTGGTTCCTTTGTAAGGGGAACTGGCTGAGATGAAGGCTGCTTTTCAAATAAAAGAGAAAAAGAAAGAATGCACAAAATTAAATAAAGTACAGAAGGTATTCCTAGCTCGATTTCTTCCTCTCAAAGGAATCTCGGGAGCAAAGGAAGCAATAAGAGGCCGAGACTGAAGAGGACGAGTCGCGGCACAAAGAGCGAAATGCGTTTCGAACAAAGACCGACCTCGAGGGCGCAAACAAACACACCAACGTTGACACCCAGACTTTTCTCGAAACTACGTTGGGGAGAATGAGGAGGATCGTTATTTCGATGCAAAGAAAGAAGAGGCGAAGATGGAGACGAAAGGGAAATAGAAGTATTGCCGGAACGTTTTCGGCTTGTCTGTGTGATAAATTGTAGATGGGTGCGGTGCTCGCACGAGTGTGCCTTTACCGGCTTTCTCCGGCTTGAGTTTGCACCGGTTCGATCAAGGCGTTATATAAAGCTATGCGTGTTGGACCGAATTTCGGCTGCGCGCTCATCTTGCTGTCAGTTCGCCTTCCTTCGTTCGCCATTCGCCGGTCAGTATTTCATAATGCAAAACAAAGGCGCGAATGAAGAGCGCAGTGAAACAAGAACTGTAATGTAAAAAGCCGAAAACAAGCAATTCGGTGGGCTTGGTTAGTTGCGTTAGTATATCAGCAAGAATATTTTTGATAGTGATAACCTTCGTCAGTACGGCAATAGCAAAGGTGAATGCTTCATTTGATGGAGTGTTTAATAAATAAACTTCTCTCAAATATCCATATTCTAGGTGTCCATTCATTTGCTGTTGCAATATGCGAGAAATAAAAAAGCCTCCGATGCGAAGCCCCTAAGGCTAAGACATCTTTTGGAGACATCTGTACGACATGTAGCTTGTCGCGAAGACAAAGTGCATTTGCCCATAAAAACGCCACTACATCGATGAAAAAAAAAATACTTCCGTGAAACTAATATAGCGTGGCGCAATCTTAATACAAAATGCATAGTTATATTTATGGCTCCATAATATTATTTCAATATACTACTTTACCAAAACAGAAACATTTTCTTCTTTTTTTACACTCCCAAAAACCATATGGTTTTATTAGTTGTGTATAGCGCAAAAATTATTTTGATTCAAGATCGCTGTCGACTGCATTCTCATGATAGCATGCTGACAGGCTCCAATAAGAAACTATGCATAGATCGGAGGGACAACGGGTCGAATTCTCAAAGCTTTTTGTAGATAAGTGCGTTTTCTCAATGTCCAGCAGCTTTCGCTAATCCAGCTTCAGTATTGGCTGGAATTTGGTCTTTCAAACAATTCCAGCGTGTGAGTATTTTTGTGAATGTGGGCCCAGAGGTTCACGAAGAATTGCGCAGACAGGTCATATCATTTCACGCTCTCTCTCTTCTCTGGGCGGATATGTACATCTCCTTTCCGCTTCCACATCCTAACGAGCCGCTTTAGCTCTGCCATGCGTTATGGGCACTCTCGGCCGCCAGCACTTGTGTACTGAGTGAGCTCGCCTGAGCATCCTCCTTTCTGCGGCGGTGGTGGTTATCCGCCCTAACGAACGACCATAAAGCCGCTTACTCCGCGCACAACAATAACAACATCAACAGTCTTACTGATCACCGACGCCAGTGCACGCACCGCAGATTTCTCGTCCAGGGACATTCTGTCTACTGCTTTGATCTGAGCTGGATCGCATTCCGCCTTGTTTCATCGGCGCTGGGAAGGCCGTTCATTTCTCGCTCGCGGAGCACCCACCGCTGTTACTGCGGCTGCCGGCGCGCTGAGCCGCTCGATTCTGCGGCCGAGTGGAGGCCCAAGCTAGGATGACGACGTGTGCTAGCACCTCTCACACACGCCTTCTCTGTTTCTACGGCAGTAGTAGGTCACTGCTTGGGTTCTCCTTTCATTCCTAACCGTAAAGATCGCCGCTAGAGTAAAGATAAAAACAACGCGAGAACCGCACATGCCGCGAAAGAAACTAACCGGAACTGCATTGCCAGTAGTAAAAAATCATCGCAATCTAAAGCTGATTGGCTACGAGAACAAAAAAAAGAATAATAATAAATAAATTCGCAGTTCCAACCGAAAGGCGAAGTACCGATTACAATAGCAGATTAGTAAATAGCTGTACGAAGTAAGGATAGTAGTTTTATCGACTCTATAAACTTGTAAACATTCGCTTACTAATTAAAGTAAGAATGATATGATTTGTAAGCGTTACTCAACGAGGAAGTCGGCAGAGACAGACGCACAAAGACAGCGCTGTCTTTATATGTCTGCTTATGTGTACCTCCTTGTTCAGTCGCGCATACACATTATATCATATATTCAAACCAACCAGACCGTAAACGTGTTTTAACGAAAATACCCAGCACTGTGTAAGGTGCGCACAGGTAAACATGAACCCATCTCGCTCGATGAGCGCGTAAACTCGCTGTCGAAATTCTGTAGTGAGGAATCGCGGCAGCAGCAAGCGAATTGACCTTCTTGCATCTCGCGCTTCCACTCAAACGAAACGTCGAAAGCACATTGCATACGAAGCTACTGGCACTACGCGCACTCTGCAAACACCGCAGATCACGTTGAAGATGAGGCCCGCGCGGGCGTGCGCTTTTCCCGCGTTGCAGATCGCTTTCAATATACACGAGCACCGGCAACGCGCCCCTACGGCGTCTGCCAAAGGCGTCTGAAACGGCGTCCGCGATTCGCGTGGCTAACGCCATAGTTGCGCCGCGGATTAATGTTTTGACCCACCCTTCTGTTTTGCCTCTCCAGGTCAGTGAGCATGCATTGCAATTGGTCTCCTGAGTTACTAACCAAGGCAATATCATCAGCGAATCGCAAGTTACTAAGGTATTCTCCACTAATTCTTATCCCCAATTCTTCGGAATCCAGGTCTCTGAATACCTCCTGTAAACACGCTGTGAATAGCATTGGAGAGATCGCATCTCCCTGCCTGACGCCCTTCTTTATTGGGATTTTGTTGCTTTCTTTATGGAGGACTACGGTGGCTGTGGAGCCGCTATAGATATCTTTCAGTATTTTTGCATACGGCTCGTCTACACCCTGATCCCGTAATGCCTGCATGCCTGCTGAGGTTTCGACAGAATCAAACGCTTTCTCGTAATCAATGAAAGCTATATATAAGGGTTGGTTATATTCCGCACATTTCTCTATAACCTGATTGATAGTGTGAATATGGTCTATTGTTGAGTAGCCTTTACGGAATCCTGCCTGGTCCTTTGGTTGACAGAAGTCTAAGGCGTTCCTGATTCTATTTGCGATTACCTTAGTAAATACTTTGTAGGCTACTCACAGTAAGCTGAGTGGTCTATACTTTTTCAGGTCTTTGGAGTCGCCTTTCTTATGGATTAAGATTATTTTGGCGTTCTACCAAGATTCCGGTACGCTCGAGGTCATGAGGCATTGTGCACACAGTGTGGTCAGTTTTTCTAGAGCAATCTGCCCACCATCCATCAACAAATCTGCTGTTACCTGATCCTCCCCAGCTGCCTTCCCTCTTTGCATAGACCCAAAGGCTTTCTTTACTTCTTCCGGCATTACTTGTGGGATGTCCAATTCCTCTAGAATATTCCCTCTTCCATTATCGTCATGGGTACCACTGGTACTGTACAAATTTCTATAGAACTACTCAGCCACTTGAACTATCTCATCCATATTAGTAATGATGTTGCCGGCTTTGTTTCTTAACGCATACATCTGAGTCTTGCTTATTCCTAGTTTCTTCACTGCTTTTAGGCTTCCTCCGTTGCTGACAGTATGTTCTATATTATTCATATCATACTTCCTTATGTAAGCTGTCTTACGCTTGTTCATTAACTTGGAAAGTTCTGCCAGGTAGCTGTAGGGTTAGAGGCTTTCATACATTGGCGTTTCTTAATCAGTTCTTTCGTCTCCTGCCATAGCTTACTGGTATCCTGTCTAACGGAGTTACCACCGACTTCTATTGCACACTCCTTAATGATGCCCGTGATATTGTCGTTCGTTGCTTCAACACTAAGGTCCTCTTCCTGGGTTACAGCCGAATACATGTTCTGTAGCTTGATCCGGAAATCCTCTATTTTGCCTCTTACCGCTAACTCATTGATTGGCTTCTTATGTACCAGTTTCTTCCGTTCCCTCCTCAAGTCTAGGCTAATTCGAGTTCTTACCAACTTATGGTCATGGCAGAGCACCTTGCCGAGCACGTCCTCATCTTGCATGATGCCAGGGTTAGTGCAGAGTTTGAAGTCTATTTCATTTCTAGCCTCGCCATTCGGGTTCCTCCACGTCAACTTTCGGCTTTCCCACTTGCAGAAGAAGGTATTCATTATCTGCATATTATTCCGTTCGGCCAACTCTACTAATAACTCTCCTCTGTTATTCGTAGAACCTATGCCATATCCCCCCACTGACCTGTCTCCCGCCTGCTTCTTGCCTACGCTGGAATTGAAGTCACCCATCAGTACAGTGTATTTTGTTTTGACTTTACCCATCGCCGATTGCACGTCTTCATAGAAGCTTTCGACTTCCTAGTCATCATGACTGGATGTAGGGGCGTAGACCTGTACGACCTTCAACTTGTACCTCTTATTAAGTTTCACAACACGACCTGCCACCCTCTCGTTAACGCTATGGAACTCTTGTATGTTACTAGCTATATCCTTATTAATCGGGAATCCGACACCTAGTTTTCGTCTCTCCGCTAAGCCCCGGTAGCACTGGACCTGCCCGCTTTTTAACGCTGTATATGCTTCTTTTGTTCTCCTAACATCATTGAGCCATATTATATCCCATTTACTGCACGCTAATTGCTCCAATAGCGCTGTTAGACTCGCCTCACTAGATAACGTTGTAGCGTAAAATGTTGCCAGGTTCAGATTCTATATATTCTAGATTCCAGATATAATTGCTATTGCAATAAAAGAAAAGTTTTTCTCTTCTTACTCACACCCTTTGATATGCGCTTGTCGTTTTGAACAACGGAACCATAGTTCTTAGACTGCGTCTTTAGATGGAATAAGCGTTGTGAAAGGACTGAGAAAAAAGACGAAAGGCATCAGTTGTTCCCAGACGGAAAAGATTGACTGCGAGGTGAATAATAACTGGCGAAGGACCCCGCTGCCACGTGGCGAATGAGTTATGCTAATGTTCGGTGACCGCAGTAAGCATCGATCTTGCAAAAAATACATAGTGCATATCGCCTGTGCTTTCATAACACAGAGAGAAAATGCACTCCTTGTCGTGCAATGACATGTGCCGTTGTGAAACTGTATAATTCTGACTACGACAGTTCTTGCTTGCATCCGTCATCAGGAAATATTGATTAGCGCATGTGCTACAGTAGTTCTTTTGAAGGTAAACCTCGTGGGTATTGCTTCGTCTCTGCTTATTGTGGAACGATGTTGTCGATGGCAACGAATACTACGTAATATTGAGTGCTTCTATGAAAACTCTGCACGCAACCACTTGACGTATTGTAAGAATCGCTATACCGAATAAACTTACTAGGGCGCAAGAAGCTCTCTGCAGGAAATTGCTGTAATTGCGAAGATAGTACTGACGATGATATACAAGCACAGAGGCTGTTCGTTCTAATGTAGGTGTACAGATGTTTAAGTGAGCAATTGTCTTAATTGTCTTAATTGCCAAAACAGAGTCACACATTTAGGTGGTAACTATAGTCAATTTCACGCGCATCTTGGGCAGCGTGTGTTTCGATGAATTAGGCGTAAGAGTCAATCCTCATTAACATTTGTGCCTGAAAACGCTGTTCGGAACATTTCATTAGTTCAATGAACATGGGAATACGCCGCATTTATTCATTTTATCTTCTTTTAATCTACTCACTTAAACGCCGCTGTCTGCTCTCGCCTGTCGTGCGGTTAACTAATCATTGCCATTTATTTATTTATTTATTTATTTATTTACTTATTTATTTATTTGTTTATTTATTTATTCATGTATTTATTTATTTACTTATTTACTATGTTTAACGTCGTATAGCAACCCCGGGGCTATGAAGGTTGCATAATGGATGGCTTAATACTAATTTTGAGGACGTAGTGTACACGTGGGTCTCTGCACTCCGCCCATATTGAAAGATGGCCCCCGAGGCCAGGAATTGAACACTCCACCTTGGACTAAGCAGCAGAACCGTATAGACACGTTCACCTTCGATGGTATTACCGCACGAGCTCGTTGAGCCTTCAGGCAATCCTGCGTGCAAAAATGAGGCCCATCCAACTTAATGTTCTATAGATACTTGGAACCACGAGCTGCCCGGTAAAATCTCGCAGATCTATTTCTTCTTACGGTGGCCAATTGAACTCCATCATCTGATTATATGTTCAAAATATCGAATCAGAAATTTGTGAAATAATTATTATTATTCGTTCCAATTAATTTAGTCAGTAACATATGTCACATTAAAGAACTTAACCCCCAAGGCGAAGTTAGAAAAAGCCATTTCCCAACAATAAAGCCAATACGGCCAAATATATAAATAGAGCGCTCTATATGCTTTTCTCCTGCCGGAGAGCCAAACGAAAAGAAAGACAAAGCAGTGTTGAACAAAGGCCATGAGCAAGTTTTCCAAACGCGTTAAAATGCTTCTTTTTGAAAGTTCTTTAACGGCAGCTTCATTAAGAAAGAGCACTTTATTCTGTTGATATATCTTGCTGCATATAGCAAAATGCATCATTATGGAAGCTTCCTTCTCTGATTAATTTATCCAGGAAGGAAACAAAAAATACGATAACAAAGAGAAAAACAAAAAAATGTAGAATGGAAATGTTAGTAATAGGCAAAAATAAGGCTACTTCTAGTCTAGTATCAGACTTGTACACATTACAGAAAAAAAGTTACCAATTACAATGACAATCATTTCAATCAAAAATGTCATTGATTACAGTCACTAATGGCCCCTGAAAGTAAATGAAACAACAGTAGGCGGTCTGCTGCACTTCCTGCCAAATTCAAGTGCTAAGAGGTGTGCCTCCTGCTACAGCTTGTCCCGCCAATAAAGCAACTGGTTACATGTAATCGGTTACTGAGAAATGAAATTGAATTACATTTACCATTACCGAACAATAAAGAGTAATCGTTAACTTACAAGATAACGAAGAAACATAGGTGAACACGAATTATTATTTACGTGTCTTTCTTTACGCACAAATTGGGCAGGCTTCTATATAAAACGTCACGCAGCAGCGCCATGAAGCCAACAGCAGGGGCCAATATGTCAGGAAAGCGCGCTTCATTCCTTCTGCTAAATTGCCTATGTCCTTGGAAGGATAGATCAAGGGCCGTGACTCCAAAGTGACCTCATCTCACATGTCAACTCATTATAGCTAAAATATATACCATTAGCGCCAGCTTAATGAGCTACTATATAGTCTATGTAACGCACATTCTTAACCTGCTGTGTGCGCAAATAGCCCGCAACTAACAATTTGGTGCCGCTTTGTGCAGTTCGCCATTGTTAAGACCAATAAACAGTCTTAGAAAAGTGCGAAAGGAGTGCTCACCGCAATGTTTAGGCGAAGAGAGACGTGCTAACAAGTCATCTATGGAGAAGAAAACTTATTCGAAGCATATCTATTCAAGAACCTTTCACTCGTTAAACTTCCCTCCAGCTTCGACAAACCTGATATCTCGCTGCGCGTGTTATCGATGCTAGAGTTGACTACCGAGACATTATTAAGAGTTCTGTCTGATTCAGCTTCACAAGCACGCGCACACACACAAAAGAATGGGAACCACTGTACACGTGTTAAGCCTTTCTCCATGTCTTTACCGAAGATACCGACGCACACTCATGGCTGCAGCCTTAGCTGCTTTCCTTGTGCCGTTGATCGCCGGGACATCGCTAGTACGTGACGCTCCTTGGGGTGCGCCTATTGTGCGAAGGAGCGTGACTGGCCTTACGTTGAGACGAAAAGGAGAACGGGGACGACAGTAGAGAAATAAAACGCAATGTGTCCCCGGTCATTGGAGGCCACACCACTCCACCCCCACCCCCCCTCCTCTTTTTTTTTTTATATACAGAAATGGTTCGGGTACCTGGCTGTCGGAGGCGCCATAACCTATAGCCTCACCAATGCTTGAAAGTAAACAGTGCGCACGAAGACCTGCTTAATTTAACCGAAGCACCCGGACTTCACTAACGTGCCCTCTGGCGAAAAGAGATAAACACACACATGATTTAAGGGATACTTGGCTGCATTCAGTTCTGCAGGCACTTTTATAACGTGGAAATTAACGTTTAGATAGTTGATTATACAACAACAGCAGGGCTATTTAGATCTTTCTCGGCATCGAACGTACCGTTAGATTTGACGTTCTACCTTCCACATTTACACCTACATACCTGAAACTTGCTGAAGTATCTTTTTCTGACCTCTCCAAGCTGCATTCTAGACGCGGGACATTATCCCGTGACGACGACCGATTTAATGTACACGAGAAGTACCCATATTTATGAGAAGTGATGAACAGCGCAGTGCAACAGTGCTTACAACCAGAGTGTTTCCTAACCCTCATTTACTACTACTCTTAAGTATATTACATCTGAGCTCTTAATTATTCTGCCAGAATATTTTATTCATGTGACATGTGCCCAACGTTTCCATTCTGATTCTTAAATGATGGTTTGGCCTTCACTGCATCATTGCATACTTTTGCATGTCTCTACCTTCAGGACCACCACTATGGGTTGCTTCACCCATAGTGGTAGTATAGGTTGCTTCACCCAAGAGTTAAGTAGTAATACACGGCCTATGTAAATGGTGTGCAGGGACGCACGCTGTTTGTACGCACTGATGCAATGCGATGTGGGTTGCGTCAGTTGCCTCGATCGACTGCAAATAATCTCATGTTGAGATGGTCGCCCCTGTAACGATGATTGTTAAAGTCAATCTAGATGCTAACCGCATATGGTGTGTTCCACTTTGAGATGATGAAGAACTGAAGTATTGTGCCACCCGCTAAATATACGTGCTCTTGCACACACACGCATCAATGCGCAAAAATATATTTGCATAGTGTGATCATAAAATGGAAAGGATGGTCGACAAAGTTACTTTCTTTTTTTGCTGCTGATAGCTTAATTGTTCACTGCGTAAACAGAACGAGAGCATGCCTTTATTTGGCATCTGGGATTGTGTCAAGCCATTAAAGAATCTTATAGAGTATATTTTATGAAAAGAATGTTACGTGCAAAAGAAAGGTGGCACTTTTCCTACTTTAGGTCTTAGTAAGCACTCGCCTCCACTTCTTCTTTAGTGGAGAGAAACTAATTGGCTCACCGATGCTCTGGTTCCGCTTATCGGTAAAATACCCTAAAAAAGGATTGTGTTCTCATAGAGATTGTTAGAATGTTTATGAATAAAGGAAGTCTTATTGCATCTAATAAACCAAATTTATGGGGCGTTGTAATTTTTGGCAACAGCACTACAACATAGCATGCACGATTTCCCAGTGTATCTGCACTGTCCCCACTGCAGACTATCGGTTCCCTCATGCACAGCGAGTTTAACAGAATCTGGGGTCGAACAGAACGTATTTCGCCAGTG
This sequence comes from Dermacentor albipictus, assembly GCF_038994185.2. Taxonomy (NCBI): domain Eukaryota; kingdom Metazoa; phylum Arthropoda; class Arachnida; order Ixodida; family Ixodidae; genus Dermacentor; species Dermacentor albipictus. The sequence goes on from NC_091824.1 coordinate 128,735,518, forward strand.
CACAATACACGGCTGTCAGCACCATTGTGGCCTCTGCACCGAGCCTAGATACAATTGAGTATACTGCGTACATCAACAAGAAAGGGAGTGTCGGAAATATCTGTGTATTGCATATCAAGCTCTCCGCAAACCTGCATTACGTGAATCAAGCATATCTGAAGAGTAAAAGCAAACGTTCGCACTCGATTCGATGTTTACAATTTACTCAAATGCGATAATCTCAATTGCCAGTTCAGGGTAGTTTGTGTTTTGGCAGAACGATATAAAGGAGCCACAAAAAGAAAACTACGAAGTTGTAGAAGTGAAACAAACAAAAGAACATATTTTCTTTTTCATTTTGTTTTCAGTTTTATCAATAAATACCCGGTCTCGCATGGCTCCCACGTAGGTCGATATGTCGGTGGATATAGCTGTGCATATATTAGTTCAAGACGGAAATAGTATAACGGGTAAATGTTATATGAAACTACCAGTGAAGTGGCTCATACAATCCTTGTATGTGGGTCAAGTATGCAGATAATAATTACAATGATTACTATATTGCACCGAACGGAATAGATATTCATATTTAACGAATTTTTGAACATATGTTTGTTTTATTTGCTTTCATATAGCCACTATGCGCTTTCTTGGCCAATTCTCCAAGATGGACGGATCCCCACTAAGATCCCTACATCTGTGATCATCTGTGATCCTAATGTCGGATCACAGATGCCTCTAAAACACACCAGTTTGGTGATAAAATGGGGAAATATAGTTTATGGATTCTTCGATTTGCTTCGTTTTCTGCAATTCGATATGTGCTTCTGGCAATGTGTCTATTTTTGTACAGTCCTCCAGAGCGGTCCGCGCGACTGTGATACAGACGGTACACAATTCCTAAATGTTAATTAATATGTGTCCTACGTCTTTGTACACACACCCATGACCACCATTCTTCTCTCGACAAGCGTCATACGTCACCTTCGTCCTTGTGAAATCGCTGCGTATACGTTTAACGCTGTGCATCCACCTGAATTGGAATTAGCGTTTCGCTATTGTTGTGAGCGTTGCAGTGCATCTTTCACGAGCCAGCATAAACATTGTACGACAATAACGCTGTAACGTTACTAGTGGATAAACAAACACATGCCATGAGATTATTCGTTGCATCGGGTGAAAGTAAACAAACTTGTGCGCATTGTTGTTAGTTGTGAATCATTTATTTACCCGCTTTAGTAAAGCTCTGCGTCATATAGACTCGAACATGTGCATTGGATCTACATACCTTTTCTAATAATGCGAAATTGTAGCACAAAATGGTGCCGGTGGCCTTTCTGGCGGTAGTGTTGCTAGATGGTGGGAACGGGTATGGTCAAAGTGCCCAAAGTGCACTCTCAACACTTCCGCCGTAATGTGTTTGTATGGGTTGGTCCCGGGTGATTGCAATAGTCGCCACTGTCGATGTGCATTTTGGCAAACCGAGACAAACCCTGAGAGCCCGAGCTTGTATATCCTGTAGAGTACGAAGATTTGTCCTGCAAGTGTTGGTCAGTACGGTCAAACTGTGTCTCAAGAAGCCCAGAAAAAGAGCCTTGTACAATTCCAACATTGCATGAACTGACATTCCCCAAGTCTTTCCACCAGAAACTTGAAAAGCTGGGAGATTGCTACCAGACGCTGTTTCAAGTAGGTCACGTGCGGGCTCAATGAGAGATCTCTGCCATTTATTATGCCAAGAAATAACTGAATCTTCTCATAAGAAGTTATCTGGCCATTTATTGAGATCCTGTAGGGTGTGATTGGTTTGCGAGTGAATGCCACCAGTGCACATTTGTCTGACGAGATTTCAAGACCTTGATTGCGGAGGTATATAGCTGTTAGAGTAGCAGCTTTTTGAAGTCTTGCACGTATCTGAGGACGTGTCACACCTGAGGTCCATATACCTATGTTGTCTGCGTACATTTATATCTTGATCGCTGGTGGCAGATGTTCAACGAGGCCAATAAGTGTGAGGTTGAATGGGGCGTAGTACGCAGCCTTGAGGAAAACCTCGGTAGGTGTAGTGTCGTGCGGTTTGACCATCGCCGGTGCACTGACCATCGCCGGTGCACCGGTGCACCGGCGAGTGCAATGGATTGCACTCGCCGGTGCAATCCATTGAAAAACTCGACCACTAGGCCAATGATCTCAAGAGCATCGAGGATAGCCTCATGAGATACGTTATCATATGGCACCAGAGTAGCGCGCATCGCCTGTATGTAAAGAAAACGTGCTACTCACAGCGTTATCTTACTGATATAAACCATGTACCTGCATAATAATAATTCAAAATATTAATATGTGAAATCAAAACTCGTACAGATCTGCGCCTAAATTTCGCATTGGGGAGTATCGTAATCGGTGGTGAAAAGTTTTTTTTTTGTACCACTCGACTAGACGGCGCGTTTATGTACGTTGCATGCGTGATTGCCATGAATGTATGCACTGTACGCTTCACTTGTCATGATGTGTGCTTGTAGCCTCTGCATTACAAGAGGAATGAGGCGTTGCATCTTTTGCTATTGTTGGAGGTATATGGGCCATTGTTGTTCAGGATAGTGCCTGTACCATTCAACCGGACGACGCGTTTCTTTCAAGGCCATCGGTGGCATGAGCCACTTAACGCTTTCGCCATAACAAACAATGCAGCATGCTAACTTGAATTTCTTCTTGTAAGCGTCTGGATAAGTAATTCTAGGTTCCATATGGGTGACAGGGCAACACGACAATTGCAGTAATGTGCATCTATGCTACAGGCCACCCAGCGGTCTATATAAAAATTTCATTTGTATTCGAGCGCTAGGCTTCGTCAACACAAGAGACTTCTCGCTTAGTATTAACTATTCTAATGGACGCATATCACTTGCATGAAACTGCACAAAGTTAAATACAAAACTTTCGTTTTGACCATCCCCATGGCGGTACAACCTCTAGAGCATTGTGCATTGGCATTTTCTGCCCTGGAAAATGGAAAACAAGCTGCTGCAAATAGTTAATGGGCGCTCTAGGTTAATAAAGTGTTATGTATAAAACGAGAAGCGCCTTCACAAACGATATGGCAAGAGTGAGTATAGTATAGTCCTCGAATGGCTCGAATAAGTTATTCTGCAATATTCAAGGATCAGCCATGTAAGTCGTACTTTCTAAGGTAGCAGAATGATTGCGAATAAAGTCTGGTTATCTGTATAATAACTATATGATAATAAACCGAGTATTTATTTGTGAACGCTCACCTAGAAATTATGCGCTGACTGCTAGGCTCTTTCAGACAAACTTTTGTAAAGCGGGAGTATTCCAGTCAAGCGGGTGTATATGCTTTTGTAAAGCGGGAGTATTCCTTTGTCTCATGAGCATAAATTATTATTGTAAACTAGGTTAGCTGAGATGATGCTAAAATTACCAGTAATCCTACTTTCGAGACATTACTCAAGCAGTGCAAAAAATTACACAATCCGAGACGCTGCAAAGAAACTGCTGTTGGTTGTGATAGAAAACCGAATTGCAGGTGTAAACTTGACTTTAATGGTCTTAATGTGGGCTATGTGCTAATAGAGTTGTGCTTCGTAAAACCTGATGTTCAGTGCGTCAACAGTACCGCCTTCTGCGTCGCTCTTGTCGGCTCGGGTTAGCACAGTTTGTGGGCCTCCTTCCGGACACTTCGCCTCCGCTTCAATCTTCGGAAAGTGTGTGTTTGCGCTGTAGTGAAACTTGTTTGCTCAAGGAAGAACTTTGAGGGAGTTCGAGCTTTCGGCGCGACATTTTAGGCACGTAACGAAGTTACCAAAAATCTTTGGAAGGTTATGCTAATGTATCGCGCAGAGGAAAATGAAAAGTTCAGTCCAACTTCCTACGGTTTAGGCAACTAAAGCTGTCGCCCACTTCCTGTTTCTTCAATGTGCATCTGATGGGGTGAGAAGGTTTGAAGCGTCCGCAGTTGATCGATAAATGTTTCAGGGAATCACGCTAACAAGCTTATCGGAAGTTTGTGATTTGTTGGGAGAGAAGACTAGAGTAACTTGCGCTAGAAGTTTAGGCAGCGCTAAGTAATATTATGAAATGAAACTTTGAATGTAAGCAGTGGAGCATGTGGACTTGAAGAATGACTCACACTTGTATAACATCGTCAAGGGGTTAAATTGCTCGTCTCACCTTTGCGAGAAAAAGGAACAGGTTGAGGCCGCTAGAAGTCCAGGCATGTCCATGCCACGTGCACGCAACATGTTCTCGTAACCAACAGGTCTCGAGCTCGGCAGATACGCCTTCAGGCGGAATTGGCGCGATCAGCAGCCAGTCAGCTGACAAATATAAACAAGTCCGATTGACACCCCTGCTTTGCCATAAGCTTCATGTTTCAATTCCCACGTAATTTAGTTTCTGAAAGAACTGCAGTAAGTTAACTATCTTCTTCGTTGCAATGGCTTCTTATGGACTCACAGTGAATTTCGCCTGTATACGTACTTGCTTGGCCCAAAGGGCAATGAGCCTGATCACGTGAAGACGCACAACCACTGGTGTACAAAGATTTGCCGAGTATCGTACACCGCAGGCCGAGGAGATGGTGGTCCCTCATTAGCGACATGCGCTGCGCACTGAAAGCGCGACACTCCAATATCAGGTGCCGAAGTGTCTCGCAGCAGCCGAAAGACGTACACGATGGACTGGCCCCACATCCTTGTCTGTATAAACGCTCGCGCACGTTCACGCAGCCAACCCTCAGCTTGAGCAGTGGCGTTCTAGCGCGACGCAGCACGCCTCGACCGCGAACATGGAGTGGCGACGTTCCATTTGCGACGCGCTGGTCTGGATGCTGCTTGAGTAGGTGGCGACGAATCAGCACACGAGCGTCATCAAGCTTGCACAGAATTTCAGGGCAGACGCAGTTGTTATAAGCGCAGCATGAAGCCAGTCGTTCAACCTCTTAAATTCTGGCGATTTCTACGTGTGAAGGTATCCACTAAGCAACGAGAGATGCATGATGCAATTTTGTCGGCAGAGTCAGTAATGGTTCGCATAACTGGGCAGTCAGTCTGACAGCGCGGGAGTCAGTAAAGGTGGCAATCTTCGATGTGATTGATTGCTCTTGCACATATTTCTGTGCAACATTAATGGCTGCTCCCTTATGAAAATGGTTATGTCCTTTATGTTTACTGTATGTTTCCCGCAGTTCACATGAGGAAATATCCTTTATGTTTCCTCCATGTTGAAATTTGGCCACTGCTTTTATGTTTCCTTCGTGTGTCCTCCCTTTATGTATCCCTTATGTTACCGTACTTTATGTTTCCTCCATGTTGAAATTTGGCCACTGCTTTTATGTTTCCTTCGTGTGTCCTCCCTTTATGTATCCCTTATGTTACCGTACTTTATGTTTCCTCCATGTTGAAATTTGGCCACTGCTTTTATGTTTCCTTCGTGTGTCCTACCTTTATGCATCCTTTATGTGGCCGCAGTGACTAAATCCTGTATTTTACGTAGACATGCATAGATGAAGAGTTCCGTGTACACATTTTATATTTATAAATTTTTCCTGAGTTAAAAAGTTTTGCATTGGTTTTCATTGTAAGGTTACTGTTCCCTACATGATGCAGCGCATGGATCGAAACTCTGCTATGGCACAGAAATTCATGACAATTTGTTCTAAAATTGCAAGCTAATTAGCCTTCATAGATTATTTCAGTATAACACTTGGAGAACCACTGTACGTTCCTCACTGCAGTGCTGCTGTTCTAGTTATGTCTTTGTGACTAATATAATATGTAATGTTTGGATGGAAAGATCAGGTTGGATCAGTGCTTGCACTTTTAAAAGAAAGTTTTGACTATACTTTGCAAAAGTTTGTCTGAAACTACGAACAGTTTATTGGACTATCTGAATGTTACTTCAGTTTGCCACGTCTGCTCACAGCAGACCTCTGGAATGTGTTGCTTGGGTGAGAGCTCACAAGGCACCTGAAAAACAAAACAAAAGCCAATCTTTTTCACTTATTCAAAAATATTCATTTAAGCAAGAACAGCCTGGCCTGTATGCACACAGCGAAGAAACGTGGAGAAGTCAAAAACAGATCATAAAAACATCAGGGCAACACAGAAGCTTTTAACTAATTGTTTGAAAGAGACTGAGCTGCCAGTCCACTCAGGTATTAAATTGCTCACAAATTTTTTTAAACATTTCTGCAGCAGCTGCTAAGTAGTACATGACCTATAGGAGTAGGCAACTGGCCAACAAATCTTTGTGTGCCTGCTTGTACAGATGTCTCGTAGTTATATCTCAAGTGGTTACACTGTTATATGGTAAAATTCAGGCGGGAATAAAACCAGCCGCAAACATCAGACTACATGGGAAATTATCACCAAAACTTAAAGATCTAGTAAATCAAATGAACAATCGATTACGAAGGGTCTAAAACCTAGACCGCGATTTTGTAGCGATCCCTTTTCCGATGCTACTCCTTTGCTCATTGATCTGACCGACATTCCGCTATCGTTATTAACTATAACAGCCAGCCGTGAAAGGTGGGTTATAAGAGTGGCAAACATCGAGCGCAAAGCATCGCAAGAAAATCGCATCCCTTATTAGGCAGTGCTACAAACCACTGTCTTTAACAATCGCAGGAACTCACATCCCGTTCTTCGGATGAAAATATTAATGAAAACGAGCGTCTGATTGAGATGCCTCGATTAAAAAGAAATTTCGCTGTTGTAATGTCGGTCTACATTTGCCCTACAATATAGAAGACAAATACACGAGCACGTCGAAGAACACAAACAATGCAGACAAGTTCTCGCGAAGCTGCCCTTCAATCTGAACACTATCAACAAAGTAATCTTCACACAAGCTAATACCTGTTCAAGTGTCAAACATCGCAGTCGCGTGCCAACTCGCGATGCCCGTGACACATCGACATGCATTACAAACGTAACTTGCGGAAATTCATATCTACGGAAGAATTTCTTGCCGGGAAACTACCGAGAAAACAGTAACTTTCAGCGTTTACGTAAATATTTGCCCATTAAGTCCCAACAATCGGCGGTGGTAGCACATCACTCCATAAAGCAAGTAAGCGGTAAGAAATGATACATTTCACGGAAACTCCCCTCGTGAAACGCTTTGCTAAATGTGCACAGCAACATGGTCAACGTACGCTCAGAAAGTGTTCTGTTGTCGTTCCACAAAGCTTACTACATGAACCAAAAGCTGCGAGAATGCGCGCAAGCGTCAGATCTGCTTACCTTCAATGTGGTCAGCAAACGGCTTCTTCGTCTCGCAGGCACCACGCGACGACACTCTTTCCAGCGCGAACACTGTTGAATCGCCAATGAACACCAGCGCACGAAAGCACAACTGTCAACAAATTCTTTCACGCACCATAATTCGAAGCCACAGTATCAGGTATTCCACGAGCGAACGCGGACAGGCGAGAACAAAGGCCGTTCGGACGGGCGCTGTAGTACACAAGACACTGGCGTATCACACGAAACATAAGGCGAACTAATGGCGTTACACGAGTCCAGAGGTTTCCTGATGGTTAATGCACACGGTACGGATCACAGTTTGTTTAGGCACTTCGAAAATATGATTAAATTACTGTGTAACGAACACTCTCACCGCTCACAGCAAAACAACGTGACCCAGCTCACCGTCAACCGTTACACTGCGGCAGCGCCGCACTGCGGTTAAAACGTGAATTTAGCCTCCGAGATCTACATTTTTCTTTAGGGCGTGCATTTTGGAAAAGCACAGCCTTCGAGATTTAAAAACGTCGTTGCTGGAAGGAAGGCTGGTATTTAAACACAAATTATTGATTTTGAAGTGTCTTGGTGCGCTGTCTTGTTTTTTTAAAGTATATGCAGAGATTTTAGACGAACTATGCGCGAACGCTTGTCCTGTGGTTTGTCGGCGGACACGAGCCAATCAGCGCGCATCATGTGCTGTTCCGTCGCTTGGGATGGCGCACGGTGTGCGGGCAGCCGCGAGAGCTGTGACGCCTACCGATCAGAAATTCGGAATTGCAACACATATACACGCTTCTTATGGTGCCCAGTGGCGTGTTTTTGAGAATGTCAGGCTTTATCTTGCATAGGTGGCACCATATTTGCTCGTAGCGTAAGGAATGAAGGCGACAAAATGTGGCGATAGCTGGCTTGCAGCGGCAGCGGAACTTCGGCCAAAGTGAAACAGGCGTACTGCTTGCATGCTCGCGTAATCAAATACGGCCATACTCCGCACACAACTTTCATACTTAGCCAACTCACAATTATAAATTGTTCAGTTGTACGCCCAAGCAAGCATTTACGGGATCCGCGCTGCCCTGCTTCTACGCGTGCTAATATCGACACAGCAGTTACTCGTACTTATGGTCAGCGCGAAAGCGACACGGACAAAAGGAAGAAACACAACAAGACGGCGCTGTTTCTTCGGAGTGTTCCTTGTTTCCGCGTTGCTTTTGCGCTGTTGCTAAAGGTACGATGAATCGTAACCAACTCGCCCACTATATGCTCTATGTTACCTACGTGTGTACTGAAGTGCACATCTAGGTAACATCCTGCCGTAAACACAAAGGACACATCCTACAAGAATTATAATAAGGGTTGTTTTCTTGGACCAAATGAAAGCATAAGTCAAGATTTAGTACTTACAATGACTCTGCTGAGTGTATAAATGCCTGTCACACAGTACAGATAGATCTGCCTATATTATATGTAAAGACAGTTGTTATGTGCACTCTATGTTACCTACATGTGCACTCAAGTGTACACTCAGGTAACACATAGTGCACATCCAGTTAACATCCTGCCGTAAACATAAAGGACACATCCTAGAGGCATAATAAAGGTAACTTCCTCGAGGTATACGTTAGGATGAGTAAACACGTAGTACACACAAAGTTCACATCCTGGAGGTCACACAAAGGACAAGGAAACATAAAGGTCACATAGGACACAAGAAGGAAACATAAAGGAAACATAAAGGCAATGGCCATTTTCATAGGGGCTAATTTCGCAGTTATTGACGAAGTTGGATGAGGTATTTGAAAGATACGTCGCTTCTTTACGAACATTCGCGCGTCTGCAACAATACGTTCATGCAGAGTTGGAGATAACAAAGTTACACTTCTAATGAACACAACTGAGGATAGGTAAATGAAAAAAATATGAGCAGACATTAAAAGAATGGACATGCGCCCACTGTTTACAGTGTACGTATAATAAGCAGAGAAAGCAGGCGCTCCAATTAAATATAGAGAATTTTGCCACTTAAGTGCAAGCGTCTACGTACTACTCTGCATAAGGAAGGTGATCAGGAACAGAAATACCCCATGGGGAGCAGGCTGGAAAATGAAGGGCACGAATATCATAGCAAGTATAAAGGTGATGAAACGGTGATGGCACTGGTGTAATTGTGTTTTCTTCGAGCTAACATGAACATGGATATGCCGCCATTGATTAGGAGAAAATGCTCATAAAGCTTTGTATTTTTTCCGCGTTCTTCACCTTCCTTTTGCAAAACGATTAGTCAGGCAGTGAAAACTTTTGTTAGGAGCTCAAAAATAAAACATATAATGCAGTTTGAAAAGTACGTGGAAAAGGTCGGAGCAAAAATATAGGCACCACAGGCTATTTCACATTTTGTAGCCACGGAAACACTTAACTTTCTTGTAATGAAGTTGAGTCTAGTTTACAAGGCTGCATCGAAGCACAGTGCAAAGGACATGATTCCACATTCCAGCCTTTGGCGTCCAGACAAATCATACTACGCAGTTCGCCTTCTGTATTCTTGCCGCGATGTATCTTCCTTCAGCTTGCCTTTCAGCGGTATAAGCCAATTTGATTTTAGCCCAAAGGCGATGGTGTTGGACTGTATTTATTTTGGTGTAACATATTCAGGAACAAGAAAATGGTCAGCGATTTCCTTGTTTTTGTTTTCTCTTTTCTTATTTTGCAAACTCTTCATTCTGGCTGCATTTTTTCTCAGGAAGTTGGCCGACGGTCTGCATGAAACGCTTCTCTCTTATCCTTTTTAGGCACAAAATCACAAACGTAGATAAATACATAAATTATGCACAAAATACCGCTCCCCGTATTCCCCTTACTGTACTAACTTTTGAAACGTATACAAGGAAAAAATTCTATGGTGCACCTATTTAGTTCTGTACTAAAAATAATAATGGCGACATGTCTAAAATGAAACCAGAGCGTGAACGAACAATACCTGCTTCTCAGACAACCACGATTTAGCTTGTATTTTTACGGCATTGATAAACCTCTGGATAGTGGGGAGGTGGCAGGTGGGGAAGGAGTTGGGTGCTTCGGGCTTGAGCTCTCGCGGCGGGGATGGGCGGGCACGATGGGAAGAGCGCACTGTCTCTCGTTAGCTCGCTCGTTCGTTTGTCGCGGGAAGGCGAGGAAAGGACACGTATACTCTTGGCCAAATGAGCGGCGGTTAGGAAACGGATATAGGAGGAGGAGAAGCCATCGCTCGCGCGTTGGTCGTATATCTCGCTAGACACTCAGCGGTGGCCAGCGCATCGTAGACGATGGTCTGAGGACCACTGAGTGAAAAAAAAAATACACTGCAGGCGCAGGTGAGCGTTCCGTCGAGCTCTGAGGGACGCCGACACACCAAGGAGAGCAATAAGCGAACGCGTTCGCTCTTTACGGCTGTGAAGGAACTCCGGGAAGGCGAGGCAAGGCGCCGACGGGAAGGGCGCCTTCCCGCACAGGGAAAGGTTGAAAATGTAGAGGGGGGCATAGGGGGGGTGGGGGGGCGAGACGGACAGTCGCTTGCACGCTTGCTTGTTCGTTCGTGTGTTCATGCTATTCGCTTGCATTGGCAATCATCGTCGATTGTTTCTGCATAATTTTATTTCTTTTGTTATCAGATAACAAATAGCGGCAGCCTTTGTAAACAACGCTGTGTATCTTAGATTGTAGTGATTCGGAAAAAGAAAACTTCCTCACCATGAACGCATTTAAGAAACAGAATTGCGGCGCTAACACATTGAGAAGTGTTCGCTGTTTCAAGCTTGACGCGTTGAAACTTTTGGCATGTTGTCGTGATTATTGCCGTTTCGCCTCTATTTGATGCCATTATATTAGGAAAGCAAGTTGGCGGAGGTGGTGTAAAAAATTCAAGAATTTAAATCGTGAAATTAGGAACACGACATTCAGACATAAACACCGGGTGCACAAACTGCACATACACTGTGAAAAAAGTGCAAGTTGGCTTTGAGGTAACCGGGTGGTGTCGATTTGAGCCTGACAAACTTACGAAGCGTATTCCTTCAGAAAGCGGGTGCTGGGCACACACATCAGGAAAGCGTGCCTGCAGGAGTTCCTAATGACGCTGTCCCAAGTGGTTTTATATTTAGTGCGGTTGTCACATTCGGTACTGCAACAAAAACATATGCAGTCATGGGCCAAACGGAGCACATCGCAGTTGCAAGCCTGCGTGGGCACGAACAGCGGAATGTGAAAAAACACAAAATTACAAAAAAATAAATATAAAAAAGTGAACTAGGTTAATGGAGTGAGGGCTGATTAGGTGTCGTTAGGCGCCAGCCCGTCAGTCGCGCGCAAATGGCGTGGAAATGGGAGCGCACTTGTGTACGTGGGTTAAGAAAGGCAGTTGTATGCAGAGATCAGAATGTGGGATTTGCCAGACGACCTCAGAAATGTTTACGCAGGTGGGACGTGGTATATGTTAGTAATCGCGTTCAGCGGTGATGTCTAAGGGGCGTAGCGTGCACAAAGACCCAATGCATTTATTTGAGTCAAGGAGCGATGTGAATTGGAATGATGACGAAAAAAAAAACATGCACAAGGAATTGTAGGAATTGTACACTTCGTTTTCATGAGCCAGGATTCTAGAACCATGGCTGTGCGCGTCACTGGCACCCAGCACTTGAAGTCGACAGGCCCCTGCGACCGTCTGTAGACTTGGTTCGCTCATTCAAGTGTGCGTGCTATGAGTGTTCTCTGTCTCTCGCTCTTCCCTTAATTCTCTTTTCACAGTTTTACTGCTTGCTCCCGTTCAAGGTAGGAAACCGGATGCGCGTCTGGTTAACCTCCCGGCCTTTCCCTGTTTTTCTTTCTCTTTCTGCATACACTTCGTTATAAATGGAAGGTTGTTTATATTCAGCGTAAGACTCCTTACTAAGACGTTCGTCTCTTTGTGCTACCGAGATATCTTTAATTGCAATATCAAGCAGCGCTCAGTGTTTACTTTAGTTCTTGTCACCTTGTAAGGAGCCTTTTCTGCACAATAACTTTGGTAAATAAAAAAATGGCTGTGGCTTAGGTAAGGTTAAGCCCAGGATGCGAAGCATACTAGCCTTTATTTTAGTTGTTAAACCACTGTTTAGCCTGGTGAACTGCTGTTGCTTGGCTATATATTTGGTTCGGCTAGACGAACAAACAACTCATGCATTACTGCTTCGCCTTCAAGAGTGGAACGCGACAGCGTTCCCGTCGACCCGCCAAGGGGTGTAAGACAATGGGCTACAGGGCAGCGACTACGCGCCCCGCATTGGACGCGGTGAGCGTCGAGCAAAGCAGCGTTCGGCGCGGCAACGAAATGTGCGCCTGAGCAAGAGACGCACGCCTTAGAAACAGCTCGTTTCTAAGGCAACACCGCATTCACTAGAGGCGCTTTTGTACCGCTTTGAAGCATCGAGCTCGTGGCTCAGTGGTAGCGTCTCCGTCCCACACTCCGGAGACCCTGGTTCGATTCCCACCCAGCCCATCTTGCAAGAGTTGAGCCAAAGCCACTTCTCCTCTGTCGTGACATCACGGTGTCACGTGGTTTCAAGGCGACACCGCCGCGCCTGAGGAGCTGGGTTGAGCTCTCGTAATATGCTTCGCATAAAAAAATAAAAAATGCTTATAGAGCGCAATGTGCATCGATATCTCGGATGCAACAGCCGGTATTTCCGAGTACATGCTAGACGGCGACAAAATACTGCATCGCACCGACCACAGAGGCCTCATCACGGGGATTAGTAGCCTGCGCTTTGCTAGAACAGGCTTGTAACTCTGTAGTTAAATCGACGTTTGGTGAACAAAAGCCGGTACGTCAGTGCCACCACGTGCAAGAAAGAACCAAACTTACATCACAGGTCGTTTCCGCCACAGCTTCATCTGCGCGGCCTTTAGTCTTTCGGTTCAATATACAATAAAGAGTAAATGTAACCAACTCCAGAAGACCATGCGGGTGATCAGGCCTGGTGACTTGCATGATCGCCCGCAAATCTCACTTAGCGCTAATCGTTTTCCTCAACAGAAACTGGAAAACATCATTGCGCCGCCGAGAACTGAAAAGTGTTTACATTCTCGCTTTTCTCATAAAGTTAAACACTTTCAGAGGAAAACGAGAATATGACAACATTTACACCAGCTGCACCTTTTAACCAAATGACGTCTTAGACAACTCTGCGCCATCTTCATAATGTATGCAGTTGGATAGCCACGAGCTGTGGCCACGAACAAGTGCTCGCATTGAAAGTAGAAGGCAGTACCTTTTGCATTCTTGCGCTTTCTGTGCTGAGGAGCTATGAATGGGCCTATACTTTCGTAATTAATTGCCAGTGTCACTACAAAAACGGCCCTGAGTGCACCGTCACTTTGTGACTCTAGCAAAGAAGACCAACGAAGAGGCTCTGGCCGCTCGCAAATGGAAGTGACGCCGGGTATCTGTTTTGCGCCTCCGTTCTATTTGCGACGCTCTTCTTTGCTCTCGATGTTGTAACTTTTAACAACCTTCCTTTCTTCTTTTGCTGCATCAACCGGAGACACAGTGTCCGGACGGCAGTAAAGAATGTGATGGCGCACCTATATGTCTCCTATGTTCGCGCGTAGGGAACGTTGCAGAAAAGAAATGCCGGAAGTGGGTATGTGCTTTCTCGACGAACGAATTGTCGCGTTGAGCAGAATAGCGGAATGGGGAGAAACGGGAAGCATACAAAAATAATAAGAAGCTAGTGGCTTGAGAATGTGTGGGGGTTATTCTGCACAATGCCAACGACGGTGGCTGACACAATCAGAAAAAAGAATTAAGAAAAGAGAGGGCTACGCCGAGAAACCAGAAGGAAATAAAGAAAGTGAGATTTAATCAAGTAAAAGAACTTCGCTGCAGTACACAGCGGCGGACGCTTCTAAGCTTCGTGTTGTTACACTTTCTGAAAGGAAGAGTGGTAAATCGCAGCACGCACCCTTAGCAGCGAGTTCACGCTTGTTTCTATCTGACTGTTGTCATTACTGCAGGCGTAGTTCTTCGGTGATCGATCACTTGTCCCTGGCTCAGCTCTAGTATTAATGACGTCATTCGTTTTTCAGTTCTTTTTTTTCTTCCCTTTTTCCAGCGCTGCTGTCGACACGCGGTTTTCACGTCGTTGCCTCCTCAAGCCGTTTTTCACGCCTCCCGGGATGCGTACAGATGCACTTGCTAGCTTTGCGGTTTCTTCTCATCTCCAGCCATGCTGCCATGCGCAGAGACATTCCTAAACCAAGCACGTCTAAAGAATATTACAAGGAAGTGGGCTTATGGTAGGCATTTAAACACGTGCCCGGAGTGTTTAATTGTCGCCGCACATTCGATGGCATCCACGGGATGGTACACAACAAAACCCATATTCTATGCAAGTCGTCGCTTTCTCTCTCTCTCTCTCTGCCCAAGCCTTTCACGCCAGTAGGATGAAAAGCAAGCACAGCTTGACTCGTGTGCCCCGAATGCTAATTAATCACCACTCAGCGGTTTCAGCGTGCCACGTTCATTCGATTACCTTTTGTGTCACTGTTCTTACTTGGCAACGGGTTTTGGAAGGAACAATGATTCGTGCTTTTATAAAGCCGTTGCTACTTAGTAAAGCTTTGATGGTGACGTGAGAATTTCCATCATCCGCCACCATCCACTCCAAGCACGCTACGGAACATTGCTCATAGACAGAAATTCGTCGAGTTAGAAACGCACAACCAAACTTCCTGGAAGTTAACGCGCTACATTAGGCAGTTTCTTTAAATATTCTCTGCGTGCTGGAAGCGATTTCCTGGCCACGGCTCAACGTCTCCAATGTTAAATAAGGGAGTTTCTTTAAATAGTGTCGGTAATAATGCGTTTTTAGAGATGAGAATATATTCTCGCACGTAGTGGAAGGCATGCCGATCTTCAGGTATTCTTCGTGTGGGGAAAGAATCAATATTAAGAAACGCATAAATAAAATGGCCTACAGTAGTGATAAAATGACGGAATTGAAAAATGGAAGTTGGCAACTATAACGAAAGAACTCAGAACTACGTGACTCAGTGAGTGCACGGAGAGAAACGGTCGCGTCCGAAGTTCCAGAGCAGATAGCGCTAACGGACAACTTCTTTTTTTAAATGGACGTTTGATGCTACTTCTCGTGAGCATCGTAACAGGGGTGCGATCTAGCGGTGCTCCAGTATTTGCTTCATGCATACTCTGTCAGCAGAAGAACAATTACACAGCGCCAGTGTAACAAAAGCATCTACTGTCTCTGGAAAACACAGAGGCCTTCGCAGAAGCCATGGATCGAGTGAAGCCAGCGCTCTAAGATGGTCCCTTGAGAGGGAAAACTAAGGTGATTTCCGCAGCGGTAATGGAAAAGGAAATAGGGTGACCTTATTCCGGCTGATTGTTCCGTTGGACGCAAGTGGTGCGATGCAGGGGAATGCTACCCTCTGTTTACGCGCCCTAGCACTGCGTGAAGAATAGGGTACATTCGGTGTGACGATTCTTGTCACGTAAAGCTGCCGCACCTCTAACGGCCTCTGACCTTTGCCTTTTTTCAGCATGGTGGTTCGATGACACTGTTTTTTTTTTTTTTCGAAGATAGATCCCGTATGTTGATTTGTAAGTTGAAACCTACTGCAAAACCAAGTGAAGATCATAAGGCAGGTGCTGCAAAGCATTTCTTTCTTTTGTGAGAAAGAAAAGTGATCGCGTCTTCATTGCACTGGCTGCCTGATCGGGGCCTGATTTCGTCGTAAATGCTTCGATATCCTTGCCTTGCAGTCGTCTCATGATCATCTTCTATATTAACCGTCGGTAGCACGTCGAAATCCAACCGTCATTGATTTTATTGGTTCCACCGATCTGCAGAAGTGTTCTAAAACACAGTCTTTCATCTTAATGAAGACCTATCCATGCCAGCCTTGTTGACGTGGCTCGAAAACGCACTTTTCCAACACACTCATTGTCTGACTGACGTCCTCAGCTACTTGCATGTGCACTTCATCGAAGTCTGTTTTCCGGTTTGAAACGCACGCTTCTTTTCTTTATATAAAGACTCTTTCCGTGGAGATTCAGAGTTAGCAGCGCCCATACTAGATTATGTTTGTGCTCTGTTCGTGCATGACTTCATGCCGAACTTATAATATACCATCAAATCTTCAACGCGATCAACAACTTCTTCGGTAGTCTGACACTTTCTCAGCTAACGTGCGAAGCAACAATTTTCTCCTTTCCGGTGAAGCATGGATTCATCGCCCTTGACTATGGTGACATCAAATAGTCCGTAAGCACAGTGGCTGTGCGGAGCGTGCCGAACTGAACGATTCATCGCGTGCCCAGAAGTAATTCGTACCATGCCCTCTAAATGGCAATTTCGATGTCGCTGTTAAGCGTTACGTTTGCTATCTAGATTAAATTAACAGAACACGTACAATGAAAGAAAACCACGTAAAACAATTCAAACTAATCAACTCCAAAAGCTTGTACCAGGATATCCTAATGGTCGTTTTTAGCGGCGCACAAGAAGGCTGTTTTTAGGTTGCGGAAAAGCGGATGCTTTTATTCTTCCAGTTAAACAGTGCTGATAAAGTGAGTTGAGTGAGGATGGGCTTCCAAGTGCGAGGTCGCGGGATAGCGTCCCGACCGCGGCGGCTGCATTTCGATTGGGGCGAAATGCGATAATGCCCGTGTACTTGAATTTAGGTGCACGTCCAAGTTATACTGGAGTGCCTCACTAAGGCGTGCCTCTTAATGTGATCGTGGTTCTTGCACGTGACAACCCATAGTTTAATTTAATTTATGAAGAGAGTTCAGTTCAGAATAAATAAGCCAGCTAAAATGCTCCAATGAAGTGCGTAAACAACGCCTTAAGCGCCACTCACGCTTTTTCTCGTGCGACCTTCAATCACGAAAAACACAGTAGTGTAGGCTAGCAGCTTTAACTGTGGCGGGCGCATTCCATAAAACATCGTCCTGCTCAATGTAAAGTGCTTAGATATTGCGATTGATGCTGTGATTGAAATGCCTTCTCAGCAGAGTGCGGATCACAATCAGATGGACGAATTTAAGGTCTAATCCCACTGGAACAGCGCAATGCCGTTTTGAGTCGGCCAACTTGCTTGGATAATTGTTTCCGTAAACACGACGCCTCTGTCATCGATACGTGCCGAAGGCTACAGTCTGCAGATCACCTGCAGCCGACAGCCGTGTCGGTGGCGCGTTGGCGGGAGCGGAGTTGTCGGCAGGCAGTCAGGACCCGCCGTGATGGTTTAGTGGCCACGGCATTGCGCTGCTATAAGCATGAAGTCACGGGTCAAATGGCGGCCGTTGCGGCCACGTTTTCATGGAGGCGAAATGCAGAAACGTCCGTGCACTGTGCATTGGGTGCATGGTAAAGAACTCGAGGGAATCAAAATTAATCTGGAGCCTTCCACTAAAGCGTGCCTCATAATCAGATTGTGGTTTTAACATGCCATATCACAGAACATAATTATAATTTTATTGGCAGACAGTAAGACTCTTTCTTCACTGCAACGGCGCGACGGCCCTGTCTGCGCGCTGATGCGGACGCCGCAGAATTTTCGCCGCTGATTCTCTACGTGTGCAGCTCACTTTTTCAGCTCCTTTACCAGTTGTTTGAAAAGGCAATCCTAGAATTATCGGCAAGAGACGCTAATGCGTTACTTTCCGCATTCGAGTACCAATCAGTCCTGTGCAGCTCATTTGTTTACGTCGGCACGTACGGCTTGTTCGTACGCTTCAAATACAGTGTCGCAAAGAAATGTCGCAAAGCACGTATAACTTGTGTACATGAGCTGCGTCGCACCACACTGAAACAAGCTTATATGAGTGGCCCGGATTCTTCGAAAGCGGCTTTTACTTCCGGATATTGAAAGTGGTTCTCGCTTTTCTTGCCGCTTTCCGCTTCTGTGTATACGCGTCGTAAGAAGTGGAGTCGTTCTTTCAAACCACTATGGCCAGCACTGAACCAGTAAAGTGGTTTCCTTTGTCGTAACCGCATATCGTTTAGTTTGTGGAAAACGCACAAACTAGACCACTGTGCTAGACCTAACCTCCGTTGAACAAGATCGACACCCGCTCAAAGTAGATGTGGGCGGCTACAAGAGCCGACAGCCACGCATTTAAAATTCGGAAGCATGTTTCGCACTTTAAGCACGAATAAGTACGTAGACAAGCGTAGTTGCTACACCAGTCGCGTCGTCGGTGCGAAGTTTTCGCTCAGCGGCCGAGCTGACGAAGGCAGATTCAACCGGCAGATGACTGGTTTTGTCGGCGTTAGCGGCACGAAAGGACGAAAGCCTGTCCCACTATATGACGGCTCGCTGTCGTCGTTTGCTTATATAGGCGGCAGTGTCGGCCTTATATGACAGATTACTTGTGCGCGGCAATGTCAGCCAGCTGTTATGCCGATCATCAGCGCAGGCATCTTGTCGGCATCGGTGCCGTGTTGGGCCCAGTGTGACGTGGCCTTAAAGGGCACTGACGATCTGCTGCACCGATTTCCAATGTTCCTGCGCGGCCGCGAAGACAGCAAGCTCCTAACGTACTTCGCATAGTTATATCGCACGAGTGTATTGCACTCTAGGGCGTCATTTCTTTTTTCCCACATGCATAGACGCCAATCTTGTAATATGGTGGCAGTTCTCGTCTTGACCTGGAGACGTATTCTGCGAAGATCTATTTGGTGATACTATTGCCTTCGCCTGACGTAGTCCTCAACCAGCCAATCTGTCCATACAATTTTGCTCAACCAGCCAATCAGCGCGCGCTTGGTGGTGATACTATTGCCAAAAGTAATCGAAGAATACGTCCCATGGGCCCTGCTTGAGTCCGCAAGAAATTAGCTAGTTTCAGCATAAAGTTCGAAAGAATAATTACTACACTCTAAGGCAGAATGACCAAATGTGGGAGTAATGCACCCCGACGAGCCACCGCGTTTTACAGTGCGTCCGCTGAGGAGCAACGCCACAGAGATATGTGCCTTGTGGAAATCTGGAGAACTAAGCGTTACACCGCGCTTCGAGTGACGCTTGTCCACAGGAAGAACGCTGTTGAGTAGCGATACCTTCCAAACGGCTGTCGCCCGCTTGACATTTCCAAGCGCGACAAAGATCCCTATGGTGTCTTAAAGAGAAGTGTCTCAGTATGTGACGCTGCTATGATGTCCGCACGCAGCGTTGGACTTCACACTCACAGCACCGCGTCATCATCGGCTGAAAATGGCGAACGCGAAGACGGTATGCCTGTCGCACTCTATGATTTCACTCCGAGAGTAAGAATGGATAGGTGCGGGCTTCTAACGCAGGTAAGTGATACTAGTGGTATTTTTTCACTAAAAAGGCCCGCTGCGCGCGCGAAATGCACCGTGATAGCCGGCGGCGGGGAAACAGTTGTGTTCCGTGAGCACGCCCTGCAATACGTGGTCGTCCTACAGGAACTACGCGCAGACGGGCTACGCAAGAACATTTAAAGTGGTCCTACATGTGGCGGGCTTCCATATTGGGAGCCAGTGTATATAATTCAAAATGAATACTTTTCTTTCATTGCTACTCCTGCGCGTACTCATCCCTGTGCCTGGAAGGCTCCTGACCTAAATCAATATCCTATGGGACAGTTCTCCAGACACAGACGCCGAACTACTACAGAAACTGAAAGAAATATACATGGGAGCATCACTAAACACAGACGCCCCCAACGACACGCGACCATAACTTGGGATGGTCACTTACAAATTAGACGAACCTTTCGCAAATGCAAAAGTATTTGACGCAACTCAAGCATGCAGCCACCAAGAACACCAAAAACTGACGTCATTACGAACACGATGCTTCGCAACTGATACGCTACACTCCTGACTGAAATCACAGAACTGTTCAATGACGAGAGCTGGCTCAAAGGCCAATCACCCCGAGAATGGAAATACGCTAAAATTAACATGATCCCCAAACTTAAAAAGAACTCCTCAATATGCGCTTTGAGGCACATTTACCTCACGTCCTGCCTTGGCAAACTATACGCACGAGTAGCACAAATAAGACCGCAGCGGTGCCTTGAAGAAATCAACTGGTTCCCAGACAACATGATAAGGTTCCATATACAGAGCTATCCTGTCAAGAGGCTTTCTTACTGATTAGAGAAGTTGTATCTAACAGCGCCCGCAGAGAGGAAAGTCTATTGCTCACACTAGACCTCAAAGGCGCAGTTGATAACGTTTCTTACAAAACAATATTGGAGGAACTTGAATTGACGGGATGCGGGAAACGTACGTGCAACTATGTGCGAGCTTTTCTCGCTAACCACACCACCACAATGAGCATCGGCCAAATTGCTTCCCAGACGTTCATATACCCAGTAGAGGAGCACCCCAAGGGGCAATAACCTCACCATTGCTGTTCAAGATAGTGATCTATCGTCTGGCACTACAGCTGGACCAAATTCCTGATTTGGGTTACACACTGTACACAGACGAAATAATGCTTTGGGCAGCAAGGGGCCCTCTGAGGCACAAAGAACATGTTCTACAACAAGTAGCCGAGGCAGTAGATGAACTCTCGAGGAGCTGTGGCCTCAAATGTGCCCTTGAAAAATCGTAGGTCATTCAGGCACACTCGAGGGACTACATATCTAACGGACCTGTCAGAATCGTTGTGGAAGAACACATGGTCCAAGAAGTTATTATGATGTGGATTCTGGGTTTCTGGCTCCAAAGTAGCAAGAAAGCGCCTCACATCTTCAGAACATTCAAAAACACTACCAAGAACATCGCGCAAATGATCCACCGCGTAGCATATGGCAAAGCGGGCATGCAAGAACACGACACGCTAAGGCTCGTCCCAAGCACTGGGGATAAGCTGAGTCACGTACGGCTTGTCCTACCACTTCCTTAGTCATGAGGAGGAGAGGCAGGTCGACATCACAATAAAATCAGCATATAAAGCGGCCCTCGGACTATCCACGGGAACGTTCACAGAGCGCCTGATAGCCTTTTGGGTACTGTTACGACTTTGCACCGCTGCACCACGATTACGACTTTGTGGTCCCGTAGCGCTCGTCACCCGTTTTGTGACAGAGCGTTGGTAGCGAAGACTCCGAGCCAGGCGTCGATGAGAATAACGAAAGGGATTTTATACATTATATACAGGTCATTGTACAGGACAAGATCGGATCGGCACTGGGGCCGAGAGCTCACACAAACGCGACTGTTCCCGCACGGCGACGTCCGGCGAAAATGCGTGACACATCTCACCCCAGTCGGGAGCGACACTGTCTCCCGGTGGGTCGGCGGATCCTGTTTTTCAGGCAGCGCGTCGCTGCTTTTATAATCCCCGAGGAACCATTGTCACTCAAACGGCCCAATACAAAGTCAGCACACGACGGTCGTCCGAGGGGTCCAACCAGCGACCGCGCTGGCCACCCGGTTCAAAGTTCGCGCGCGCGGAGACCTCCATGCAAAAGGAGGTGCGGCGCCGGGCTGTCTGGCACACGCTGACACGTCTAAACACGTGGCCTGCCGATGCTTCTCCCGCAGGACACCGCTGCCTGACGGCTCAGCACCTTGACTTGTGAAGGGAGAATTAGGGCGCTCGCAGGATAGATTCTGCATCTTGCAGATTCGGAATCCGGGCTTGTGGTAATGGCACAACAGTACACAACACATTGTAAGGGTTAGAACAAGCCACACTAATCTCTCGGATGGGATGTCTGAGCTATACTCACGCAGGATGGGCCTTACTGACAATGGCACGTATTCTCCCACGGCCACAATTCATGAGAGAAGAAGTATTACAACTACCAGCCTCAACACGAGCTCAAATAACAGTGGCTCTCATACCCAAAAGCATGCGCCCGGAATACAATAAAGCAATGAGGCAATGGGAGGCACAGCTAACAAGCAGAGACCTGTCGGGACAACAGTCCTTCATAAGACAGGTCAAGCGGGCGACCGAGACCACTGGGGCCCTAGAATAAAGGGGCTCCGCTCCGACCATTGCATGAAAATTCTTTTAAGCAATAAAGGTTTCTCTCTCCTAACCTAACCACTACCCTGAGACGCAACAATGCGAAAACAAAGCACAAGAGCCTTCCGCTGCAGTTCCCGGACAACTCTTGCCGAACAGAATCACGATCATTTAAACCCGTCATCATCATGAGTTATTCCTGTCGTCAAACATACACAAAAATTCGGAGGACGCTTAAGCTTCGCCTTTAAGAGTGGAACTCGGTAGCATTAAACGATCCCTGAGTGCTCGTCACGCTTGCCGGCGACTGGAGCTTATGCAACCGCAATGTTTACCGGGCAACGCTGGCGGCGAACGCTATGCAACAAGACGAGCTTTGTGGTTATTTATTCTTATTTTTTTGATGGTGTACAAGTAACCCAGGGGGCCACGCCGCTTCTACTAAGACAAACCTCAAATCGCAGCTGGACAACGCTGTCGCGTTAAAATGGTTTGTGTCTGAGTTCCCACGTAATAGATCTATGTTTTCTCGTATATTCAAATTACAATCCGACACTATCATGTCTGTAGGTTGCGTAGTCGTACTTTACAATTTTTCTGACGCATTTTACTTTGAGAAATTCAATTAGTTAAGTAACATCTTTGCGCGGAGGGCCTGCGTGATTGGGTATACGTGGTTTGGAATGATCATTCCCGGAACGACGCTCGACACTGGACGCCGGACGCCGACGCCAGATCTGCAACACAAGGCACTTAGCGCTATCGCGTTAAAATGGAGCCAAATGAGACACGTCTGCCTTCTCAAGCAAGCGATGATAAAAGCGAGTCTCGCAGTGACGCCGTCGCCCGCTTGCCGCTCCGGTGTTCGATAGCTTCCTTCGCCGCGACGCGAGAAGTTGAAAGATAGTTCGCTAATCTCATTCCCACCACTGCGACAGCTGCAACTTTTGAGCTCACCGATTTTAATCCATTCACAATCAGCCATTACGGGCCGATAATTTATCCAAAATAAAAGCCAAGAAAGAGTAATAAACAAAGTCACAAATACGTTTAAAGCCACAACCTCGAAGAAAAGGTAAATCCATTTGCGTATCGTCATTCCTGGTGGCTGAACGATCGAAGCGTCAGGGTTCCCTATAGTAATTATTGTAGGAAACTGTGAGTTGCAGGGCTCAGCCTTGAAAAGTAATGTTAGAGCTGAAGCAGACGTACTGCACGACCCGACCGCGCAGGCGCACAGAACGACCGCACAAGCTCTCTATCCTCATGACTTCAGTGCCGTAAGGCGATGGGCCCTGTTGCAAAACACACACCGTTCCTTCTCGCTTGCGGGGTTCGTACAAAGACAAGCGTACGGTTTACACAGAAGCATTTCACATGAGATGGATAATAATATTGCTACACGCGTGTGGTATTTGATTTTTTGAACGAGGCGCGTGGGCGCCATCACTCGAGAAAAAAGGAGGAAGAACGAACTGGGCTTGCGTTTTGAATCTAACCGGTCAGCGCAGCAACCGCTGTTGCAAATATAACTTGTAAATAGTTGCTCGTCTTATACTGACTCGTCCTTCGCGTAACATTGTGGCGGAGGTGCGGGGTACATGACCAACGTGGTGGCAGCGGAAGCAGATCGGTTTGTCGTCTGGGGTTCGCCATTCAGAAGGATTGCGTGGTCTGGGACCAAATTACTGGTCATTTCAGGTTGTCGACATGGGTATAGGAGCGGAATCAGGTCGGGAGACAGAGCAGGTGGTAGGGATGCGAAGGTTTGCAATTTCTTACCGCACAACTGCTGCTTCAATACCGGAAATAGTGGGGGCCGCTTGGTCAAAGGTACCGTCAGGAGGTCGTGGATGAAAGGGGGCTGGACTCGCCGCTTCAATCTCACGGCAAACGATACGTGCGACGTTCTCTTGAAATGGTCGTGGGGTGGTAAGAGCGGAGCAAGAGGACGTGGTAGGAGTGTTTGAGAGCCGGGAAAACTGTGGGATGACGCAGCGGCTTTTGGCTACCTCGAAGCGGCGGCATTCTTTGACGATTGCGTCAACGGTAGAAGCGTCTTTATAGACGAGCAAATTGAAGGCGTCGTCCGCATTGCCTTTTAGGATATTGCCCACTTTGTCAACCTCGGTCATGTGCTCGTCGTTTTCCCAGCAAAGTGCGAGCACTTCCTGTATGTAGGAGACACGATTCGGTCAACGACTGGACACGGGTGGCAAGCTCTTTTGCACGCAGCCTGTTGGTGACCTGAAGGGTTGCCAAATAGGTCGCGAAGCCGCTCTTTGAAAATGTCCCAGCTGGAAAGCATGATCTCATGCGTGCAAAACCAGACACGCGGTGTCCCGTCCAGATATAAGATCACATTGGCAATTGTGATGGCAAGGTCCCAGTGGTGGCTTTGGCTAACACGGTAATACAGGCTGAGCCAGTCGTTGACGTCAAAGTCATGCTGGGCGGAGAATGTCCCAGGATCCCGGAGACTTGGAACCGTAACGTACGTTGTGGTTGGCGCCACAAGTGTAGGTGGCGACGGTGGTTCCATCGAAAGCCATGGCTGAGAAGACAACGGTGTGGCCGCTCCGGAGCTCTGTGGCGAGGGCGGCGAACTTTTGCGGCTAATACTGGCGCGTAAGACTGAGAGCATCTGGCCGGACCTTTTTACGTACCTGTTTGTGAATTATTATTTATTAGTTTACTGTATAGTCGTGACAAATAAAGTAAATTATACACATGTTTAGTGGCTCAACCTTGATGAAAACTGGCATGCGATACATAGAGAAGCGGTCAGACATGACGTATAGGGTTAGAGCATGCAAGTCTGTTTCAGCAATATTGCAAGACCTGGGCTAATTAGCTCGCATGCATTCACCACGTGAGAATAACTTAAAATAGTGCAGAAACTTCATTCTTAACCCTGTAATGCCCACGGTATCATTCTTGCTAAGCTATGTTTAGTACCTCTCAATTCTAGTTTTGGCGCGGGAAATTTACAGCATAGCATAGAGTAGCGTTTTTTTATACGCTGAAGCAAACATTTATTTGTAGGTTCTTCAGGAAATAAGTTCTCACTAAAATATAATTTATTATTATTTTTTTGCCATGTGGGCTCTTTACAGAAAAAAAAACAGTTGAACAAGTTGCACTAATTTTTCCTAATGTGAAGTTTTCTTTCGGCATTACAGGGTAATATGATCAGGCAGTCTGTGTACTAATATAGGCGCCTGTTCGCTGTGCTGGGTTTGCATACCGGTTCCTGTAGTCGCGCTAACTCATTCAGTCGTACATGCACGTATATTGCCAGCACGTATGCGAGCATTATTTAAGCGGCCAAAGGAGGGTGTAGATCTTGATCAAAGATCACACCACCGAACCCTCGAGACCACTTATCTTGAATAGGCGAATTCAACCGGAAACCCAGCTGACGTGCTTCCTTCAGCGGCGACTGAAGGAAGCAGTTGCGTTGCAGGGACGGGTCACCTCGAGTGGCTTGGTTTTTTTTTATTGAAAAAAGTGACGATTACGAAATAGCCGTCATTTGGATTGAAGCAGTGAGAAATCTAGCTCGGGCGGCTACAGGCAAGCTAAAGCTCGGTGTAAACGCGCCTTCCATCGTCTGCCAAACAAGAGAGCCGATGTTGCGAACCCCGCAGAGGCGGTCGTCGACAACCCTTCAGCTAAGAAAGGTGAGAGAAAAGCTGCTTGATCAGATTATCCCAGTTAATGTGTCGAGGGGCGTTGCACAACGTTTTTTGTGCGGCGACGATGACAGCCGCTAAAGTGTGGCATGCGGTGGTGTAGTTTGCATGAAATACCGAACCAAGAACAGCCAGCTGCACCGGTTGCATGAAAGCCCCAAGGCTGCTTTGATGCCATTATGATCAACAGTTATTATTAAGTGGTATCTTGTGTGTACTTCACTCGAATAGGCAACCACATTGCGCGACGTGGTTGAGCGAGTAATTTGCATCTTTTTCTTTCTCGGGACGCCTTTCACAGGCTCCACTTTAGAGATCAGCTAGGAGGCTCCCAAATCTACGAACTGTCTTGGGTATCACACCTGGGCTGTTTGGATAAGGTCAACATTGTAATACGTGCTGATGAGCATGATCGTGATTTTTTTTCGATAGAAGATGCAAGTCTTCCACTAAAGATTGTAGATAGTGAAGTGTATGGCAAGTCTCAGGTATGTGAAGCGAATACACTGAATATATCGAATCGAAGAGTTTACAGTGTACTTCAAGATTTCGGGCAGTGGCGGAACAGAGAAATAGGAATCTTGAAGAGGTGGAGAGCTCCCTTACACAGCCTCACTATGTTTCGCGTATGACTTTGGTATACATTTTGCAGGTTGGTACAGGTGTATGAATTTTTCTTCCAGTAGTCATCGATCGGGTTCTTATTCACCGAATCAACGGAAGTACTGCTCGCAATTTTTCGGGCAGGCGTTGGTGGCGCATTTGAGCTGATAAGATTTCCAGCGTATCTGTCGACAAGCTAGTTTCAGCCTGCAAAAAGCAGCCACTCTCAGCCACGCAGGACTCACTGGAGAAGCGCCCAATTAAGAAAATAAGTTTTTGGAAACTGGCCTACACGAACATCAGCGTGAGCTGCTATAAAGACCCTGCTGCGTTATTTAGGTGATAAATGGCTGTGTGACCAGTCGTGACTGTACACTCTGGGAGGTAGAGTGTATTAGTGGGATGTTGACACCATGTATCACTATGCGACGCCTTCACAGACTACGTGACAAAGCCCACAGAGACAGTTTTGCTTTCTCCCCTCTTTTTATCTCATTATTCGCACCATTTTTCCCTTCAAAGCTAAAGTGTATATAGCCAACCGCAGGTGTCCTCTCTATTATTTCTCTCTCCCTCTCCCGATGACTTAAGATCAGACAAAAAGCACCGCTCCGGCGCTCGGGCTCTCAGTTATGTCGCATCATGTCGAGCAACAACACCAAAGAGCATTCTTCATACGCGACACAGCCAGAGTATCTGCGTGCTTTGCCTAGAGCTTGAGAAATCCAGAGATAGGGGTTGAGCAAAGACTCTCTGCTGAAGACCTGTGTTCTTCGGTGGACTACAAGCCTCTGTGCGTCTGGCAAATGATTTAAGTAATTAATATGACACTGTATCATATCATGTTCGAATGGACAGTGAACAACGGTCCACCGTAAATGAGGTGCAGGTATCGTAATGCCGTGCATGTTCTTCGTAGTTGCCTCCATTCATTAAGCACTATTTTATGACGCTTTTTATAGGTGATATATTGTTAAGCGAAACTTTCATCTATTTCCTGCGAGATTGCGGGTACTAGCTTTTGCACAATAGGTTGGTGCTGCACATAGTGGAAATTGACTCCGGGGAGAGAGAGAGAGAGAAAGCAAGGACAGGAAAGGCAGGGAGGTCAACCAGAAGAGCACCCGGTTTGCTACCCTACAGTGGGGCTGGGGAAAGGGGAATATAACGAAGAAAAAGGGAGAAGATAAGCACCGACTGCGTGTGGGGATATAGTGCAAAGGGAGGCGTCCCGCCGCGGCAGGTGGTGTATGCACGTGCAGACGTCAGCTCCAACATAGACACACCGCCGTCTTCAAGCCATCCTCGGCATTTCATCGCCTTTACTCCATCATGATCATTCCACCATGATCATCGTCGTCACCCTGTCGTTGTGCAGTCACGCTTATTCCATCGTCGTCAAGCCGTGGTCATAATACATAAAATATGTCGTTCGAGAGCAATAAATGTTTTTTAGGCAGTGTATTTCCTGGTGACATTTTGTCCAACATGATCGTGTTTTGCGTACCTGCAAATTGTCGTAAAGTAGGAACAGCATTTGTCTAAATTACAAAGGAAAGTTTCTATTAAGCTCTTCAGCACGGGGTGTGAGATCAGCGTCATTCTTTTTTTTCGAGTAATTCACATTGCTAATGCCACACTGCTCTAAATCTTACCTTCATATGTACGTAGATCGTTTACCTCCGGCAGCTTATGATATACTGCTCCCTCATCTTTAGGAGGTTGCTACGACAGCCATTTTTCATCAAAAATGCTAGGCCATAGCGTTGCACCGCTAGTGCTAAGTACCTGATAGCACACATATAATGTGATGATTGCGATGTCTCGTTATCCGCGCGCGTGCAATCTTGCAGGCGCTCATTTAATAAACTGACATTTCTCTACCCTGTATCTCCTATGAAATTGTGATTTTGTGGCCATTGTGACGCACCCGCTCAACATACCTCGAGTTTTTTATTTGATGCATTCGAAGTTGGTAGAATCTGCAAGTATTATTCTATAAAAATTATGTCGCCGTTAATGGGATCAGACTTCGGCCTTCTAGCAAAGAAGCTCAATACTCTTATCATTCGGCCACAATCACACGCATGCTTCTCTCATGCTCAAATCGCTCTTCGAAACGCCTGGCGTGTACGTCACGCACCAGTACATTGAATTCTATCTCCGTGACAGCTAGCCCTTTGAAATGCTGTGTTTAACTGCACTGCTTTCAGGATTGGCCAGTACTTTTTTTAGATGCTTGGGAAATGGGTGAAGTTCGTCTGTAATGCTTTGACACAGAAATGCCACGGGGCTATGGGCGAACTTCATGAATAGCAGGCTGGTGTCAAAATCAGTCTGCGACTGTGTTCTCCTCTTCAAAGTTAAGACGCATTCTTTCTTTCCAAACCCTCTGTAGAGCACACAGAGTAGAAAACGTTACAGTAGCATCTTTTCGACATTTCACCGACTTTAGAACTTGGCATGAGACGCGCTGAACATTGTACATGTTGTAATTAAAATTGAAAGGAAATGCAACGTGACCGAGTTGTCAAAAACGTCACTGACTTCTTTATAAGTAGTTTCAATTTTGGGATACTGCCTGCATAGTTGAACGGCAAATCGAAAAGAAAACTCACTCAGAAACTCCTGTAGGAGTTTTTCAAGTATGCGTAAGCATTATACCACTCGTTCATCTTCGCTCATCCTGATGTTACTACCAATGTTACGAAACTTGGTCAGTCCAGAATAAACGACAGCGCTGTGGCGACACAAACGGCTGAGAACGGCGGAGCCAGATGCGCTAATGATGACATTCCGATAATTATAAGCCGTTATCGCTGTTTAGCGCCTTATCCATCCGTGTCGAACCACTGACCAAATGCACTCGGGGGGCGGCTTCGCAGGACACTGCCCTGTGAGCCATACCTTGAAAGCGATCTGCGATGCCGACAAAGAGTGCACAGTGCTGATAGCTTCGCGCGCTGCGTTTGCACCGCTTACTTAGCGCTGAAGGGAGACGCGCGGGCCCCTATCTTGAAAGCGACCAGCGAAAGTGGCAGCGCAGCACGTGTGCTGAGAGCTCCTTGAAAGCTGTGTTTTCGGCGCTTCGTCGGCGTTGAAGCGAGAGGCCGCGGGAACGTGAATTCGCTCGCTGATACGGTGCTGTCCCGAAAGCGGTCATCTTACGGAACGGAAGGAAGGGCGGTTTTCCCTTTGGGTAATCACCAAAATGCCAATGCATTTCAAACTGTAGCTCGCTCATTTGAATCAGCCTTGTATAAACAAAATAACTCATCTATGTAGATCCTATGGACGTCGAACCTTCTGTTTTATTGAATCCTCTTTCCTTTCAATACCGCCTAACCAGCACTAGCTATTTCACTAAGGCTTTTGTGTGTAACTTCTCCTAAGGGTAACTTGTCGTATGGAAAAAAGTAAATTACGGGATTTAACGTTCTGAAGCTTAACATTGTGTTATGAGGAATGCCGTAGCTGAGAGCTCCATATTAATTCTCGCAACCAGAGGTCCTTTAACTTGCGCAGAAAGAATGGTACAAGAGGGTACTTGCATTCCGCCCTTATAGGAATGTGGCCACGTGGTCGGAAATCGAGCTCCCAACCTCATGCTTCATGCAGCCATCGTGGCGGGTGCAACTTCCTTTATTCTTTAATAAATGTCGTTAAGCACCGCGTCGCATATTGCATGGTGGTAAAAGCAAGATGGAAGCACTTTATTCGTTCGAGTATACCTCTAACATGAGCAGTTATCTGAGAATATGATATAAATGTCAATGATATTGTAATGGAACAATGCTGACGAGGGAATGAAAATGTAAGAAAATTGATGTCTTTTGTAAATAGCTGACATTCGACATGAAACAACAAATTTTTTGTCTTCAAATTCGTAAGTCATTAGGCATCGCATGATTTGTTGTGTTACACTCGCTATGCTACATTTTATTGTTTTTTAAGGTTTTATTGATTCATCAGTTACAGACATGTTCAGCACGTATCACGTAAGATGGAAAAGTAGGCTATCATTGGCATCCATGCCTCTGTAGAGGGTAAAGGCTCATAAATTTTCACAAGTGCTATGTAGGCTGCACAAGTTAGATTTGTCTTTTTGGTGTTGAATTATCGGTGGTAGTAATTAATCATTTTAATGATGAATGATTACTTTGCTTCAAGCCGACGTGGACGATAATTTTGGGATACGTGTCCTCTCGTTTGTGAACGCGAGCTTTATGACTACTGCTTTCGGGATAGGAACTCACTGCCAATATGGTTAGTGCCTCAGCACCAAAGGATGGTCATGCGAGAGTCACATGAATCACAATTGATCCGCGGAATCACATATTCCTGATTTTACTGCGCAGGACACATTTCCCTCATGCAAAATCTCGGTCGTCGTTATATTATATTGTGGGGTTTTACGTGCTAAAACCACTTTCTGATTATGAGGCACACCGTTGCGGAGGACTCCGGAAATTTCGACCACCTGGGGTTCTTTAATGTGCACCGAAATATAAGTACGCGAGTGTTTTCGCATTTCGCTCCCGTCGAAATGTGGCCGTCGTGATCGGGTTTCGATCCCGCGCCTTCGTGCTCAGCCAACACCACCTAGATAGCACAAGGCGTTTTCACTCCGATCCATGACGTCATGTTACATGGCCCGACTGCCATAGAATCTAATGGGGATGCTCACGAGTAGGCAACAGTGACTTTGACGACGCCGCTTTCGTCACGCCAGCCTTGTCAATGGAAATTTCGGGCAAGGTAGCGTGACGTCATGGATCGGAGTAAGCAGGCCCTGTGCTATCTAGGAGGCATTGGCTCAGCAGCCAAACACCATAGCCACTGAGCAACCACGGCGGGTGTCGGTTGTCGTTAGGCTTTAACTACTTTTCGCGCACAAAAAAAGTAGCAAGGTGGTCCATAAGAGCATAGAGCTGCGTTTGTCTTGTGACATTAGTGGGAATAGTTTGCTGTGAAATGCTGGGGTAAAATTATTTGATTTAAGGGAAATGGTAGCTGCCTGGAAAATACCCTTATCTATTCGGGTTCCGTTTTAGGCCTTTGCTGGAGGAGCAGTGCGTGGTCTCAATTATACCTTTACATTCTGTGGCCTGACATTATTTTTAGAGGTCTGAATGTTGAGCTTCTGCAATTCATAATCAATATACTATTTCGTAAACTTTGTATAGAGTAGGCGCCTCACGCAGGACTACCAAGAAAGTTATTTAAACAATAAATATCTTGAGTCCTTTTTTGGTCAAGGCTTTCGCACTAATATCCAGACAGGGTGTCCGGCCGAAGACTGGCTGCAATATATATGGTCTACGTACACAAGTCAAAAGACGTAGACGTAGGCGTTGACGCTGGTATGAGGACTATAATAATAATATTTGGGGTTTTACGTGCCAAAACCACTTTCTGATTATGAGGCACGCCGTAGTGGAGGACTCCGGAAATTTTGACCACCTGGGGTTCTTTAACGTGCACCTAAATCTAAGCACACGGGTGTTTTCGCATTTCGCCCCCATCGAAATGCGGCCGCCGTGGCCGGGATTCGATCCCGCGACCTCGTGCTCAGCAGCCCAACACCATAGCCACTGAGCAACCACGGCGGGTGAGGACTATAATTTACCGACTACCTTCGGAATCTCTAATGTTACCCTGTCTTGATGTCTCCATTATGTTCCACATTTACTTGCGACTCTTTCACTTTTAGTTGTGCCATTACTTACTGGATTTCGTTATACCATCATGCAAAAAAAAAAACATTCGCAAAAAGGGGGAAATAGCGTTGTTTTAGGTAATAGGAAGCTATATTTTTTAGCTGCTCCCCGCATAGCTCAGTTTAGCTAATTTCGAAACTGCTAAAGAAGTTCAGGTACCGATATAGCCAAGTTTCAAATATCGTAAGTATTTCATCATTAATATATTTATTTATATATTATTTATTTATTTATTTATTTATTTAATTGAGCGGATGGTTACAGGTATATTCATAAGTGTGAGGCATAGATAGCAGCTGATGAAAAATGTTAGTGTAACCTAACTAGCTAAAGGTGAAGTGAGCGTTCTCCTATGAGTGCAAATCATTGCTTCACGCGTAGCTACACCGAATGAAGCACCACAGGATTCAATTTTTACGAAACTGCAGGTGGCAGATTTGGGCCATGGACTGATGAAGGTGCGTACATGGTGTAGATGAGTGAAAATTCAGTTATAACTAGAACACCGAGTGGATTGAGGTTGTTTTATGGTGAGCACTTTCGCTCGCTTTGGCAATTCTGTGGGCTCCGACTAAGATCGGAAAACAGCAAAGGCTTGTGTCGGAGATTTCTGACGAATGCGCTATTACTATATTGCATGTCATTTCCGATGACAATTTCGGTAAATTAACGAAGGGGAAGGTTAAAAATTTAGCGGGGTGACATTATACAATTTCTTATATTTCTGAAGACATGATACAATTTATTGCGATGCTTAACGCAAAGTATGACGTGCTAAAAAAGCTAGCACCCGGAAACTGGCACTAGTGGGCCCTACTTTGCATTGTAATGCCTGCGTATTCCTTTTTTCGGGCTGGTAACGTATTTCGTATATGTGCGACAGCAAAAGCGAACACACGCAAAAATAAAACTGTAGTTTTGAGAGTTTCTACCTTAACAATGTATTGTTCAGTTAAGTGTTTTCAGAATGTTTCCCACTTTATTGAACATATCTATTTAGCGAAGTAATTATCTACGCCCACCCATTTCTTCGCCTTCTTCCTGAACTCTCAACAATTGCCTAAGTACTGTAGCTGGAAAAATAGGAAGGATACATTACCACGTACTCTGCAACTTTTATATGTTGTGGATATACCTCCATGTCGAACTAGGGTCTGTATCCGAGTCAGTTAGTTTGGCAGCATTTGAGGGCAGGTAAAGCGCAAATAAAACACTGACAGCGGAAAATATAATCACTGTCAATAATCACCCTGTACGTCCTCGTTCTTTCCGCTGCCCGTGTTTTATCTACGCTTTACTCGCCTTAAAAGACGCTAATTTTCGCGTGATACATGGACATTTTTACCGCGAGAGGAAGGTCCCTTGAGGAAAACAGAATTTGAGTTACATTTGACAGTGGAGCAAAAAGTTGGCGGTAATAGAATAGGAAGAGTATGTTATTTTAATGATTGGAAAATGTAGAGAGGTCGGCCGGATAATGGAGCATCTGGCCTGCTACTCTACGTAAGGGAGGGGGAAGAGGGGAAGAAAAGGGGTCACAATGATGGATGATAATGGGAGGAACGAGGTGAATGACACATTACACAACTGGTATCACAGGCGTGAGTCCAGGCCAGTGTCACCTAGGAAACGTGAAAGTGCACGCATTGTCTCTGTCGTCTGCCAACTCTGTGGCCACGCGCCTAGCAAGAG
Organism: Dermacentor albipictus; assembly: GCF_038994185.2. Taxonomy (NCBI): domain Eukaryota; kingdom Metazoa; phylum Arthropoda; class Arachnida; order Ixodida; family Ixodidae; genus Dermacentor; species Dermacentor albipictus. The sequence goes on from NC_091824.1 coordinate 128,769,469, forward strand.
GTCCTCCGACAGTGGTCCATTGTGGAAATGTCTCAATGTATCTGCCAATGTCAGTCTTTCTCGCGCATACTCAGGGCACACCACGAGCACATGTTCTATAGTCTCTACAGCGCCACACACTGAACAGTCCGGGGAGTCTGTCCGTCCAATAATGTGCAAATATTTGCGCGTGAAGGCGACGCCTAATCGCAGTCTGTGTATCAGGCATGTATGAGGGCGTGGAATTCCACGCAGAATAGGAAATTTCCTATCGGGATCCAGGCTTTTAAGGCGGACGTGATGAGCGTCTGGCTGGGCCCAGTATGTTCTCGCCGCACTCCTCATTAATTCCGACAGGAGGCATGTGATGTCCGGTCTAGAGAATGGCACTACAGTTCGCATGCCATTGCTGAGGGCGCGCCTTGCTGCAGCATCGGCCATCTCATTACCGTTGAGCCCACAGTGTCCCGGGATCCATTGGAACACTATGCGGTGGTGTTTTTCTTGAGCGTATGAAAGTAGCTCGGTGATCTGCAGGGCCAGAACCTGATATGCGGTGTGGCGCAGGAAGCATCCCAAAATTTGCAGCGCGGGTTTTGAGTCCGTGAAAATGCACCACTCTTGAGGTCTTTCCCCGCAGATGTGGCGAATCGCTTCTCGAATAGCCACAAGCTCTGCAGCGGTTGATGTTGAATTATGGTCTAGTATGAAACCTCGAGTCATCTGTTGGGCTGGTATCACCACAGCTGCTGTCGATGCCTTAGGTGACACGGAGCCGTCTGTGTACACATGAACATATGTCTGGTATTCTGACCAGATGTACGCGAGAGCAAGTTGTTGTAGTCCACTGACGGGAACCAATGATTTCTTTAGTATGCCGGGGACATGTACGCATACGGAAGGTTGAACCATCACCCATGGTGGTTTGACGGGGTGGTATGGAAGGGCATAGCCTGATGTTATGTGGGGTAGATGGCAACGGAGTGCACTTGTGAAACTGCTGTCCGGTCGCTCATGTAGAACCGACGTCAATGGATGACAATGGTGTCGCGTCAGTAAGCGTAAATACACGCGAAGTGGTTCGTGGGACAGGTATATCGGTAATGGGCATACGTGGGCTTCCTCAATTGCGCCTTTGTTGGAGGCACGCCGTGGCAACCCGAGGCATATTTTGAGTGCCTGCGCTTGGACGCTCTCTAATGTCCGTAAGCAGGAAATGCTCAAGTTTGAGAGTATCGGAAGGCTGTATCGAATGTAGCCCACGAAAAGAGACTGATAGAGTCTTAGTAATGAGCCTTCCGTGGGGCCCCATTTCATGCCTGTTGCGAAGCGAAGAACATGGCAAAACAGATTAAGTTTTTGCTTCAACATATTAACATGCCTCGTCCATGACAAATCGCGGTCGATGATAATGCCCAAGAATCTGTGGTGGGAGACATAAGGTATTATGACACCATTAATGGAGATCGGGTAGCGGCAGACGGATTTGCGCGTGAATGCAACCACAGCACATTTTTCGGCAGCTAAGCGCAAACCCTGACGCCGTATGTATCGTGAAGTAGATGACACAGCCCGTTGTAATTTCGCACGTAGTTGTGGGCGTGTTGTACCAGAAGCCCAGATGCAGATGTCATCTGCATATGCACTGATGTGGATGTGAGGTGGAAGCTCGCTCACCAGGCCAATCAGTGCCACATTAAATAATGTTGGGCTGAGAACTCCTCCCTGAGGAACTCCATGGCATACCTGATGACGATTAGTGTCTCCGTCAGGCGTGGACATGTAAACGAAACGGCCGCCGAGGTAGCTCACAATCCACAGGTAGAGCCGGCCGCCAATACCCAAGTCATCTAGGGCATCGAGAATGGCTTCATGAAGGATGTTGTCGTAGGCCCCTTTGATATCTAAGAAAACAGCGGCGACGAGTCGGCGTTGACGTTTTTCATGTTCCACTGTCGTAACGAGGTCAATGACGCTGTCAATTGAAGAACGACCCCGCCGAAAACCGGTCATCATGTTCGGATAGAGATCATTGCTTTCCAGAAACCATTCGAGCCTCGCCAGGACCATTCGTTCCATAACCTTGCCAACACAGCTGGCTAATGCAACTGGGCGGTATGAGGTAAGCTCATAAGGAGTCTTTCCAGGCTTCAAGAGAGCAACCAGGCGGCTTATCTTCCACTGCTGCGGTACAATACCGGAGACCCATGTGTCGTTGTAATAATTGAGCAGTGCAGTGCGACCAGCCCTGCCAAGGTGAGACAGAGACGAGTACGAGATCCCGTCAGGGCCAGGAGCAGATGAATGCCGACACGACGCAAGAGCAGCCTCTAATTCGGGCATCGTAAAGAGCAAGTCGTAGTGGTCACTTGAGGAAGGTGGCGCAAAAACTTCGAATTGGATAGAGGCTTGTTGAGTTGTGCCCACAATCATTTTGCAGAAGTCGTCCGCTACCTCTACATCATTGCGGCGTTGGTAAAGGGCCAGAGCACTGAAAGGGTACCTTTCTTGTGGGGGAAAACGTAGGCTCCTGACTACATGCCAAATACGTGACAGCGGCTTGCGAGGATCCAGTGATGAGCAGAACTTTCTCCAGCGCTTCCTTCCTAATTTCTCGAGATGGCGCTTTATTTGTCGTTGAGCTCGGCGACAAAGGGCGAGATCGTACGTGGATTTCGTCCTTCTATATTTCCTTTCAGCGCGCCGTCGGACTGCGCGCAACCTCTCGAATTCCACGTCGATAGGAGACCCCGATGAAGGTGCACATATGGTCCGCGTGGCCTCACCGAGGGCGGACGTAATCAAGTCTTCTATTTGCGTTGGTGACTCGAGATTCGCACAGGAATTCTCCACGAATGTCTTAAAAGTGGGCCAGTCCGTGCACCGCACATGAGACGAAGTGGTAGGTGCGAACCACTTGACGCAGATATACGTTGGTATGTGATCACTGTCATGTGTTTCCACATCACTGAACCAGCTAATAGAAGACTGTAGTCGTGAGGAAACAAACGTCATGTCCAAGCAGCTACTGTAGGACGTGCCACGCAGAAACGTAGGAGAGCCATCATTAATATTGACGAAATCATGTGAGTGCATAAAGTCGGACAAGGCTTTGCCTCGGTTATTCATTACTGTACTTCCCCATTGGGGGTGATGAGCATTGAAGTCGCCCACAATAATATGGGGAGCTGTGCAACTCTGGATTGCTGAGGACAGATACGAGAAATCAATGTGATCTCTGGGTGGAATGTAGCCGCCGAGTATAGAGAAGACCCGCCCTTTAAGCGTTAACGTCAAGCAAATGTAGTGGTTCGTGTTATGGTGCTGGAGGACAAGGCGGTAGTGTGGAATATCTCGGCGTATGCACACGAATACCTTGCTGGTTTCATCAGCTTCTCGAGACCACAGCAATACATATCCAGAAAGGCGGAAAGCAGAAGGCATGTTGGGCTCACATATAACAATCACGGGGAAGCGGTATTTCTGGACGCGCTGTCGGAAGTCACTTAGGCGACCACGCAGGCCTCGGGCATTCCACTGCATCACTACACTACGACGTATGTGCATCGACACAGAGGAGGGGTTGTGTGGTAGCGCCATTATGAATCACTGCAATGCCGCCAAGAGCGGCTCAATCGCATCCAAAAACTGAACAACAACCCTTGCTGTTGGCGTATTGAGGCCTGAAAGCAGCGTTCGCATGGAATGTAAAAGTTGTTTCAGAAGAACGTTCACCTGCTGGTCTTCTGGCTTGTCCTTAATGTCCACTGGACCGGCACGGATTGATGGACGCGTTGGTTCGACGACTTTGGATGGCAGAGCAGGCCATTCCACATCAGAGGAGGTGGATAATGTACCCGCATCTTTCTGAACCACCGTGGTAATATGTGGCGCTGCAGCAGGCGGCGTCTTATCATTCTGCAGCTCAATACGTAGAGGCAACGGAGCTGAGAGTTGCTGTGACGTCGGCTGAGACAGACTAGTGACGTGTGACTCTGGGCGTCGGTGTCGGGAACGACGTTTGCGGCGACGAATAGACGCGGCCGCTTCTTGGTGACTTGCGTGTTCTTTTACCATCTTCTTCAGGATAAGCCTCTCGTTCTTCATCCTAGGACAGTCTTTAGCCGTCGCCTCATGAGCGCCGAAGCAGTTGGTGCACTTGACTGTCTCCGTCTTGCAAGTGTCATGCTGGTGCGATCCGCCGCATCGACGGCAGGATATTTCGTTTCTGCAAACAGCACTCACATGGCCAATCCTGTTGCATTTGTGGCATTGAACAGGCTTGGGAACATACAGACGGACAGGATGCCGCACATAGCCCACCTTGACGTGGGATGGGATAGAGTCGGCTTCAAAAACTACTTTAACACACTGTGATCGGCCGAAACGATGAATATCGACTATCTTGGCCGTAGATTTGATGAGTGTGCGCAGGTCGCTGTCTGTTATTTCAGGGTCTACGTCTGTAATAACTCCAGCGGAAGTCCGTTTTCCGTGAGAGAGATAGGGGCGGACCGGCATACCGCCTAACACTCCAATTTCTTTCAGTTTGTCCACGGACGCCCGAGATTTCACATCTACCGTAAGGACATTCTTCCAAGCGTTGATTCTCACCTCTTGGACTTGTCCCGGAATCAGCTGGTCGAAGAATTGGGACAGCCGCTGTCTGTTGATTGTATTCAAATTAGCCGTCTCCGTTGTGGCTACGAAAGCCACAGAGAACCCGTCAGGTGCGTCAACATTCTCTGCAGGCAACTCCCTCGCTGCTGATGTCCGGCGTAACGCGCCAAGTTTGTCAACAGTCTTTGTAGTCGACTCACCAGCTGTTGATGTCCGGCGCAACTTCCTTTTCAGGCGGCGCGATTCAACAGGCGTGAAGCTGCTACTGTCGGAATCCATCTCAGTCACCGTGGAGTCATCTGCCGAATCTGGAAGCTCCACGTCGGTGACGGTCGTAGCACAGAGGGCACCAACCGGCCGAGCAGCCGCTGGGTCAACTGCGTCGACGGGAAGCTGCACGGGACGTGTGCCCGCCATCCCGAAGGACGACGCGATCACTGTGTACACACAATATTAAAAAGCTGCAGAAAAAAGGAACAGCCGAAAGCACAGATGCTCTCTACCGTCACTACAGAATAGGAAGAGGAACAAAAAACAGTAAATGTAATATTCCATTTCAGTGGCCACACATGAACCACACTCACGAGCATAATTTGATTGCATAAAACATAGAAACAGATGTAGCAAGTAGACATGCAAGAGAGTTTCGCACATTTGTGCCTCGTGATTATACGTTTGTACAGAATACGAACAACTTGGACTAACGTAATTCGATAGGAATGCTCGCGGCATTTTCACATAGGATGTTACGGTGTTACAAGTATTGTCATTAGTCCGTTTTCCTTTAATTGAAGATAAGAGCTCCAAGGTTATTTTTTATAGATGCTCTCATTATGGGTTGTGCATATCGTAATATAAACTGTGGGAGAATAAGACGATCCTCGGAATCATCACTTGAGAGGGAGCAATTAGCCGTCCTCTTGGTTCTAATTATAATGAGCCCTCATTCGAAGTCGTGCGCTCTCAGTATGCCAGAAATTAATTTATTCTATTGCACCTCCGAGACGGAGGCTGGAAAATGCGAGGTAGGCACGTTCATGGTAAGAACAGAGAACTGATATCCGAGTTCTTAATAGGAGACGAGTATAGCTGACTAACCATTTTTCGACACACGTCTCTGCCCAAGGACATTCGAAAGTGTATTTTCTGATTGAACAGCCATTCGGTTGTATGCACGTTTTCGCTTCGCTACAACACAACAAAAAGTGCGTCGAACAACAAAAAAAAAACCACCTCCAGGCAGACTTCTGAAATGAGCGTATTGGTTCCATTTTTGATTTTTGTAAAACTAGTCCTTTCATATTTCTTGCTGTTGTCGGGGATTCAGGACCTACATCCTCGCTGCGCCGATGTCGTCGTTCTGCTTGCCATTACATCTGTTGCGCCATTCGGCAGTGATTAGCAGAACGATGACGCAACCACAGCTGCAGTTCCAAATTTGAAAGAAATGGTAGGTGACCCTAATTTTTGACTTAGGTTTCTCTTAGTGGCACCCGCACCGCGGCGTTGGTGTTTTTGAGGTTAACTATAGGCGAGCGCAATGCACGAACCCAACTCGAAGGCACCTGTTTTTTTATTAATTAGCCAGTTAAATATTGTGCCACGTTCTTCTGTGTTACTTCATTAGCGACGTAATTACTTCCGCTACCTACTTCCGCTACCTACTTCCGTGTTTCCAGAAATTTCTCTGATGTCGTGCTCACCTAGCGGGTCTCTGAATTCTACGACTCTGTGCTTTCGCGTGCGGAAATCAGTGATCTAAGAATTATGAGGTTTTACGTGCCAAAAACACTTCCTGATTATGAGGCACGCGGTAGGGGAGGACTTCGGAAATTTCGACCTTCTGGGGTTATTTAACGTGCACCGAAATCTAAGTACACGGGTGTTTTCGCATTTCGCCCCCATCGAAATGCGGCCGCCGTAGCCGGGATTCGATCCCGCTACCTCGTGCTCAGCAGCCCAACAGCCACTGAGCAACCACGGCAGGTGTAATCAGTGAATTCTGAATAATTTTGTTTATTCCAGACACTTCAGTAGCTAAACTTGTAAGTAAACTTATGCTCTGACGTCATATCTATTATGAAACCCATGGATTTTGTACTGCAATAATCTTTTCCCTGTTTTTCTGATTTATCTTGAAATTCACCCCGGTTGTCTCGGTGATTTCTAAATAGTTCTAACTACTTCACACACTCCAGTAACTGGCCTTGTAACTGCACTTATGCTCTGATATCACATATATAAGGAAACCCATAAATTTTGTACTGTACTATTGTTTTCTATTTTTTCTGATTTATTTTGAATTTATTCCCTTGTCCCAGGAGCAGAAACGGACGTGCTGCGCAAGTAACAAGAGTGTTACTGGATGATCTTACCACTAAAAAAAAAATAAACTGTGGTGTTTCGTGTACAAATACTACGACGTGATTATGTGGAATGTCGCAGCGCGGGTCTTCGCAATAATTTTGACTATTTGGAGTTGTTTAACGAGCACATAAATGTAAGTACACGAGCAGCTCTGTATTCGGCGCCGGTCGAAATGCGGCCGCCATGGCCGGCATTGACCGTGTGACCTGGGGGCTCAGCTGCGCCATGCCATAGCCACTGGACTTCTGCGATGGGTGAATTTCGAACCGTATTTGCACGAGGTCATAGCCTGCGTCAAATTTTGCTGCTTCTGCTGCCGCTGCTTTAGTGAGGCCGCAGTTTAGTGATGACGCGGCTGCGGAGAACACGCTGGTGACACCGAAACGGCCTGATCGATCATGCAGCGATAAGCAGTTTGAAAAGACGAGGAATCTTGTAAGTATCTAGTTGCACGTCTCATATCGTGGCGGCAAGATATGCACCTTGCACTCTGTACAAAATAGATCCGCACACATCAAGGAAAGTATTGATGTGTTTGGACCACAGATTAGAATATCAGATGAGGTAAGCGTAAGTGTTGGGCTTAGATTGTCGCACTTATCCATTTTCTTTCGGGGAACTTTCCTTGAAAGCCACAAACAGTCACTACGTCGCTCTTTATGTGAATAATTTAACCCATTGAGGGTCGACGCCGTAAATATACGGCGCCGCGAACAGGTCCGAAAATGGTCGATGCCGTATATTTACGGCGCCGTCTGTACGTTTAAAACGCGCCCTAATTTCCTAACTTTTTCTTGCCTGGCATGTGGTGCTACTATGTGGGAATACATGAACTTTTTTCCTCGCGTCTCTCTCTTTCAGTTTTCGTTGTATAGTTTTTTCTTGCTCTGGCGCGTCTGCTACCGCTCGCGCATTGACGCGCTCGCGGGCGCGCGGCGGTTAGTTTCGGTTTTGTTCCGCACGCGGTTTCGGCTTCTTTTGCTCGCAAAACTGATGGCTATCTCGTTCTTGTCACTCAAAGGGTGACCGCCTGTTACCCGCTCGGTTGTTGCTCACAGGGGTCCGCATACGAAGGATGCCGCCGTGCATGCGTTTCCTTTTTTGGCACTTTATTCCGAAGTTGCCTCCCACGTCTGCTCAGGGAAGCAGTACCCAGAGGAGGTGCCATGTCTGCGCCAACACCACTCGGCAGCAAAAATATCGTGAGGACACAAGGTACATGTGCGCTGAGTGCAACAAACCGCTCTGCGTGGAGCCATGCTTCAAGAACTACCACACGCTGAAGAAGTATTAGTGCAAAAGGAACATTTGAGACTTGCAAAAAATTTTTGTGTGCGCATTCTTCTTGTGTAATTTTCTCGTGTGCACATTGTGTATAACAATGCGCCAATTTTTTTAAAAATCTTATAACTTTATTTGCTATTTTTTATTGTTTTTCATGAACAAACAGTCCATATATGCCAACGCCAAACATTTTTTTCTCACTTTACGGTCACCCTAGAAAAATTACAGCAGTTTTTTTTCGAAATAGCTCCCTCTGAAGAATTTAAATGTGCAATAAAAAAAATCGACCCTGAGCGGTCGCATGTGGCGAAAAAAATCGACCCTCAAAGGGTTAACATCTTGGAGGGCATGGAACTTTCTAAACCTATTCCAAATCGCCTGTTTGTTATGCAGCATCAGATGAGTCTCTCTGATTTCAAGGTATATAATAATGTCACCGAGGATACTTCAATCGCAAATATTTAAGGTCACATCAGAACACATAGTGTCGGGCCCGTATTTATAAAAGTGCCTTTGCATTCAAGTAAGGGCCACAAATGCCTACGGTTTCGATAGAAATGTAGAAGATGACGCAAAATAACATAATATTTTGGTCTCCTTATACTGCGGCCAGCGAAACAGGGAGACAGCAGATAAGACGTTTCCCATGGCGTCGGGTCTACTCTAATTTTATTCAAACCACTGTTATGGCAATATTGATCTGACGACCACAGGATATCATCTTACGGAATGAGCTCCAACATTATGTTCTAACGGGAGTCATCTTCGCTGTTACATTTGTATTGAGGTCAGTAAAGATGTTAGCGTCGCATTTCTTGATCGGTACTCGTCATCTGTTTAATCAATAACTCCAAGTATAGGGCCTGCCTTCTCATTTTTCACAATCCCTTCAGAGTGGCATGTCGGCCAAAATCTACGGTGGCTAATCATTTTGCTTTTCGATAAGGAACTTTCTCTCTCTCTCATTGAGTGTAGGTGGAACACGCTGCATAATACAGTGCCATGGCATGCGGGCATATTTCCATCCATAGGGAGTGTTACGGTGATAGGCCGGCGGCGGCTTCATTTGTTTCACTGACACTGTTGATCGGCTTCTCGTCGCAAAGTGTGAGAAAACAGAATTTTTTGTTTTAATCCTCTACTGGAGTTATTTATTGCGATTAGCATTTCTATCCGATTTCCATAACATTGTGTCTAGCTATCCATCTAGCCTCTTTACGCTGCTTTCCCTTGAACAATAAAAAAAGATACCTTTACAATTTCCCCAGTGCTGGGCGCCTTCCAACTTGTGTCGCACGAGTTCAAGCACAGCAGCCCGACGATTTGGCGCTATGTCACCCTTAACGCCTATGGGCGGCTACACAGTATTTCTCAGTGTTAGCACGCACTGGCGAGCCACAGGGCGAATCTCCGAGGCCACGCAAAGCGAGGGGAACTACGCGTGCTCACCGCTAGATGGCGCAGCGTGTTCAGAACGAGGCGTGAGACAGGAGCCCAGCTGCACTATACACAAAACAAGGCCCTCTCAAAACATGTCCGTGCGGTTGCGACGACAAGGGTGTATTCCACCTACTTCTCGACTGTGCCAAGCACACCATGCAGAGGCAACGTATTGACCAAGAGCAGCGTTTAATTTACTCACATCGGTCTCTCACACTTGCCAAAGTAATAGGACCATGGCCTTGAAAAGCGCATCACAAAGCTATGGAAGCATTCCAACCATTCCTTTGAACACGCCGGCATTTGTGACGATAACCAACTCTACTGCATCATGATCCATTGCCTCAATCGTGCAAATCGTGCATTTAAAACAGGTGTACCCCAGCATTCGCGCACTTCGCCTGCAAATGAGAACTTCTCCAAAGAGACTTTCACTCTTAGTGTGTTAGACATCTTTCGGTATTAGTTTTTAAGCATTACCTGATACAAATATTTATATTTACTTTAGTGTTTATCCTTTGTTATCGATCGAGCGAAAACTGGTAGCCTTCACCACCAAACTGCGACTCTGCATATTTTCATCTCAATTAAGAAAAAAAAAAAACAAGAGTTGACGAGCCCGCCGCTAGATGGCTCAGGACATACAAAAAGAAATGCGAGGGTAGAGCCCGGCTGACGACGCCCGTGACGCGTTTCTGGGCTGGCAAAACGGCGTGTCGCTGCAATGCTTGAATACTCGCCGCATTAACGCCGACAATAATCATCCACAGGAATTTTTTTTTCTATCACAGAAAGACGCCTTGCCTACAAGATACAGGTTATCTTATCTTTTGCTGCAATATGGCATTAGTATAATTCGCCTGCCTTTAAAAACTGGCAGTGCTCGAAGACACAAACATTTATGGCACATACATATTGCACAACACGCATTTTCCAGCAGGAAAAGCGGGGTCATCCAGAGCAATAGCAGTCTGCGCCATAGAGGTACAGGAAGCTACATTAAGAAGAGGGAATAAACTTTATATGCACCCTTTTGATAATAGTTCTTTGCCGAGAATGGACGATAATGATGATGATAGTTTTAACATGACAGACAGGGTAATAGTTTTAAGGGAAAATGGCATTGAGTTGTACGTGTTGTTTAGGGCAACTCTATATCTGCGAACCAATGGACGCAGCGAGTGAGGCACCGCGAAACAAACGCTAAGTCTAAACAACTACTGTATGTCTGTATACAGTATGTATGTATGTCTGTATACAGTACTGTATACCCACGGCGGCGACCACATTCCTACCTACCTGAAGATAAAAGGCCTCACCACATCCATTCCATCAAATTTTATACGAACAATAGATTGGCCCGTGTTTAAATCACTTATGGAAGACGCATGCCACGAAGGCATTTCATCCACACTAGAATTTGAGATCGCCAAGGCTATGCAGGATGCTATGCGCTCATATCGGCCATTAGAGAAATACACAGATTTTGATTCGGAAATACAGAGCCTCCGTGCAATCCGCCGGCGAGCGGAGCGACGGTACAGACGGACTAAATCATTATACGACCTTAGAGAGGCCAGACGCATTCAAAAGAAAATTCGGCGTCGCCTTGCTGCACTGCAAAATCAACGCTGGAAATCGTTTTGTGAGTCTCTCGACCCGCGTAAACCTCTGTCGGTTGTCTGGAGAACAATCCGTGGACTTCGCAGTGCTCCTGCGTCGTCCATTTAAGTCTTTAGCCCTACATCAAGGACGCCGAGAAGTCGAGGTAGCCGAAGATTACTGCGCAAGGATCGCGGGTCCGGCGCTCACGCACTCACCTTGCGCACCTATTCCCATAGTGCCCCCTTGCTCCCGAGATCCTCGTATGGACGCTGCTTTCTCCATCGAAGAACTGGAGGCCGCACTTGCTGGATGCCGGCGATCTTCGTCACCAGGACACGACGGCATCACATACTCTGCGCTTGCAAACCTTGGTCAGGAGGCCAGAGATGCCCTTCTTGGCCTATACAACTCATCATGGCGTGACGGCCTGGTCCCTACAACGTGGAAATCCAGTCGGCTTGTTCCTCTCCTCAAGGCTGGCAAATCCCCGTTGGAATTGTCATCTTACCGTCCAATAGCACTGGCCAGCTGTGTCGGCAAGGTAATGGAGAGAATGATCCTTACACGGTTAGAATGGTACCTGGAATTTTACAACGTCTATCCAGAGGTAATGGCTGGTTTTCGACGTGGCCGCTCGTCAATAGATAGCGTTATCGACCTGGTAACATAGGTACAACACCAGAAACACCTGAAACGCATCACTGCGGCCTTATTCCTTGATGTTAAAGGTGCGTACGACAATGTAGATCATCATGCAATTCTGGACGCCTTAGAAGCTGTAGGGATTGGTGGACGCACCTTTTGCTGGATATGCAACTATTTGAATGGAAGATCTTGCTTTATTTTGACTGAAGATGGACCAACGCCATCTAGCTATACCAGTCGTGGTGTACCGCAAGGCGGAGTACTCAGCCCTACCCTTTTCAACCTGGTGCTCGTTGGTCTCGCTGATTCGTTACCGCGAACCGTACAACTCTCCGTATATGCAGACGACATTTGCATATGGACTTCAGGCGTGACACGTGTACAAGTTCGCGCACGACTTCAGAAAGCCTCAACAGTTGTGTCAAGATACCTAAGAAGACAAGGCCTGGAGCTTTCCGCTGAGAAATGTGCACTGGTTGCTTTTACTCGCACATCGATGGCCCCGTATGCTTTGCGGATTAATGACCTAATTATACAATATAGACGAACGCACCGATTTCTTGGCGTCATCATTGATAGAGACTTGTCTTGGAGCCCTCACATCTCGTACATGGCAAAGCGTTTGGCCGCCATTGTGGACCTTCTTGCGTTTCTCGGCGGCAAGTCCTGGGGCGCAACAGTACCATCAATGTTGCAACTATATAAAGCACTGTTTTTGGGCTTCCTGCGGTACAGCTTACCTGTAATAGGAAATACTTGCACCACGAATATTCGCAAACTACAGAGCGTGCAAGCCCAAGCACTCAGGACTTGTCTCGGTCTTCCCAAAACTACGTCATCGATTGCGACAGTGGCCATAGCCAGAGACGCTCCTTTGACAGTATACATTGATACAGATGTCCTGAGAGCGCACATCCGACACCTGACTCGGATTCCCTCACACCATCTTGCTTGCTTGCCAGCAAAGAGGCCACTTTCAACCTTTGCTAAAACTATTCAAAGACATCAATCGTACTTGCCATCAGGATTTACGCCCGCTGCACGATTGTCAGATCCATTGTGGTGTCTGCACCGGCCGCAAGTTGAACTGACAATTCGAGGAATCAGAAAGAAAGCTGCAGCGCCATTGCAAGCTTTGAAACAAGCAACTTTGGAGCACATTCACAACGTGCACAGATTCCGCCAACATGTATACACGGACGGTTCAGTAAAACTCGACAGCTCTGCTGCTGCAGTCATATTCCCAGCACAATCTGAGGAAATCAAATTAAGAACTTCATGTGTGACCACATCGACGGGTGCAGAACACGCGGCGCTCCGTGCTGCACTTCATTTCATTAAGCAGAAGCCACCGCAACAATGGACAGTCTTTAGTGACTCCAAGGCAGCCCTTCAGTGCATACGAAGCCCAATGCGCCACGGACCCAATGAACAACTGGCCTCAGAAATTCGGCACATATATCACCAAAGCTATGATAAGGGACACAACATAATCTTTCAGTGGCTTCCAGGACATTGTAACATCAGCGGGAATGACCACGCCGACGAAGCCGCCCGTTCTGCACATGAAAGTGGTCAACGAGTCTTCATTCCGCTTTCGCGAACAGACGCTGCGGCTCAGCTGCGATTGATGACCCGTGAGTGTACTTTGCCCCTGTGGGACTCGAATGTTTTCACAATGTGTCGGTTGCGTTCGTTGTCTCCGGACATACGGATGCACCTCCCGCCTGGATTACCCCGACGTGACCAGACTATGCTCTACCGTCTGTGACTAGGCGTTGCCTTTACAAACGCCTATGCTTTCCTCATAGGAATGGCCAACAGCCCCACGTGCGACACATGTAACATCGACGAGACGCTCGCACACATTATCTGTGTCTGCCCGCGATACAGTGCTGAGAGACAAGTGATGTGCAGAGTGCTGGACCAGTTGGACAATCGTCCACTTTCAGAACTAAAAGCTTTAGGCCAATGCTCGGAAAGAACATCCGCGTTGAAGGCCTTACTCGCGCTAGTAAGGTTCTTGCGGTCCACGGGGCTTCACGACAGACTCTAAGAATGCCGCCGCCTACCGCTCTGTAGTGTACGCGCTTTGTTCGTGCTTGTCTCCCTTTCTTTCTATCTCCCCCTTCTACTCTGTTTCTCTTTTTATCCCTCTTAACCCTTCCCCCTGCGCAGGGTAGCCAACCGGAACTACCTCTGGTTAACCTCCCTGCCTTTCTCTACATTTTTTTCTCTCTCTCTCTTAGGGCAACTCATCGTCAAAATACAGCAATTAATTTTTCGTTTTGTTCAGTAAGTAATCGAACAGAGCTTTAGCAAGCTCCATTACCAGACCCTTTGCGGAACGCGTTCAGTATACTTATAGACCACCCCGTCACTCTTCTGCCAATATTTAACGCATTCGTTGAATTCACTTTCAAATAACAGGTAATAGCTGTCACTTGATTGAAAGGTTGTATAGATAGCAATGACGCTTAATTCCACATCACAAAGCTTCAAACATTTGCACATCATTAGATAAACATAACATTCGAAAATAGAAGCGAGCGCTGTCACGGCGTCGTTTCTCCTGTTGTTCAATAGAGACCTTGACCCTTTACGACGGCCTGCAGTGAGATGCAATTCTCTGAACATCATTGTTGTCGCGGAATACTCCTTCCTAAGCAAATTGCATGTTTTGATCACAAGCAAATGAAAGCGTGTGCATTATCCTACTAAACAATTCAAGCATCTTAGTGTCTTAGGTGCACAACCAGAGCTCAAGCCAAAAAAAGAAAAGAAACGTAAGAGAAAGACAAGAGGAAGAAAAGATCACTGCTGAGTAGAGGAGCTATACATTCTGATACATGCTGAAGTTCATCGTGTATAATAGTCCACGATGCTCTTTCCCACCCCTCATCACTCTATCAAAGATTCTTACAATTAACAGCGCAATAACCATACCCTACAAAGCTTGAAAAAATGAAGGTTAATGGGAACATCACACTGCATCGGAAAACATACAGTAACTTGCTATAATTAAGAAAAGTGTGAAAGCTGGTTTCCATGATTGATAGAATGAATGACCCTGAGTGGGTGATATATTTAGTAATACTCTCGACTATAATTTAGTACTTCCGATCAACAGTTCAATGCATGTTGGCTACGTTTCAATAACGTAGCATGCTTATTAGCGCAAATCTTTTTCTATACACTCTTAGCCAAGTCCTGCATAACGTCATCCTTATAAGCGGCATGCTATCGGTTCAGCTTATACCACCGCATATAAGAGTGTTTTCAAGCCAGATCATGCTTGACAAAACGCGGTCGCGCCACTGCTAACGGCTGTATGCAGCCAATGAGCAAAAACTACATTTATATGCAGCCCTGCACGTTTGGCGCCCAAAAAGCTCGCTAAAACATTGAGAGATCGCTACAAAGCAAAAGCTGCAAGGAATGGTGAGGGAAGAGCTGTGAGGGAGAAAGAAACAAAGAAAGAAAAGGGAAAGGCAAAAGGAGAGAACGAATAGGCTATGAAAGAAGTCGTCGCCTTTTTGCATAGCTTTGATTACGGACGTAGAGGGAAGATTGAGCCGGCCAGGAAGGGGCAAAAACATGACATGACCCAGCGGAAGAGGCTATTCTTTTCGGTGGCAATTATCATTTCCGTTTACCACCGACGTCGTGCGACTGTGTTCGCGTTGTGAAGTCATCTGGCCTCGTCGATGAACGCGCTTGGTGATCTCAGTGATGTTCAATTCCAACGATGTTACCGGAAATTGTGAGAAGCCAGCAGTGCAACTTCGACAACTCGTAGAAGTGCGGCCGCAGAACGACGATCAGCGGCGGTGGACGTCCACCTGCGCTGGATCGTGGCGCCATTATAGTACAACTCGCTGCTTGGCTTCACAGAGTAAATAAAGCTGCAGAGAGCCGTGGCTCGTTAGTGAGCTAGGATGAAACTTCCCCCAGGTCGCACTGGATGTCTTTGTTTACTTTTCATGTTCGTGAACGTCCTAACTGCATACGGCCGCCTAAAGATCGAAACCGCGTCCGAATTTAACGCCGATCGACGCCTCCGCCGTGATCGCCGGCCCGGCTATACGTAGAAGACGCCGAATACGCTAATGGCGAAGTTGCGAACGGCTCCTGGTTTACGACCGCAATGCTCAGCGTGACTCACTTTCAAGCACCATCTTACATAGGCACGTCTGGCGCAGAGGCTGCGCATATATATCGCAGTATGTTCGTATTTACACGGTAACATGGCGGCTGGCGGAGGGGGATGGTTGATGGGGGAAGGGGGGGAGGGGCGTTAGAGCAGTAGGCACCAATGGTCCAATCTTTACGACCTCGTAATTTCGGTGCGCCCGTCGCCGGCGTTAATGGTAGAGAGAGCGCGTGCGAGTTATATGACCGGGCAACATTTCAGCTTCATCTCACCTATGCGAGAGCCAAGTTCAATACATTTCTGTTGCAGCCAATCTTTGGTGATACCGAGCAGCTCGGCTACTCTGAGACATATATATTTACGGACGTTTTCCGTCTAACCAGTTTAAGAAGCTGTGAAACGAAACCGCTTCGCGAAGCGTGGCGAAAGCAGCGCGGATAGATGGCACAGATTGGGTGAAGATTCCACACAGAGCGGGCGATGAAAAATGCGGGCTCAAGCATCACGAAGGTTATGGAATGTTGAATTTATCTGGTACCGTTGATTTAAGTACGCATGGCTGGCTCACAAGGTGACTCAAAATAAATATATCTCTATGTGGTACTTCCACCGCTACGCCTGCAATAGTTCGTAATTTTAGTTGTTGGGACTATATGTTCAAACTGATATGTTTTAAAGACTAGTTGCTGTATCAAGCTTTTCAGCTACAACGGCAGAGTTAATTTATTGTCAGGTCATGTGGTACTTTTATATAGAACCACACAAACATTACGCAGTCAATAGTAGAGGTGATCAGGTAACGTTGGGCTCGGCATGTGATGCCGTGAAAAAATAATCGATGCTTCACTAGACATCTATTATATATATAAATATATGTATATATAGTGAGTCCCAAGGAAGAGAAAATGGATTGAGTGAGGCCTAGGATGAACGGGAGCGAAAATATTGGAAAACTTGAGGGCAGAGCTTGCCGGATAGGCTAACGCAAACGCGCAATAAACAAGCTAAGTTTATTATAATGCACTTAAAAAAAAGAAGTTTAAAGCTTTGCAAGATGAGTAGTTAGTGTAATACTTCATATTTGGGCAACTGTGTCATGGATATCAAATTCAGCGTTACATCATTCTTTTCGCTGTAGTTGCCTTTTCGCTGGAGTTGAAACATTCTTGGGAATTGTTGGAAATCTCTGGTTTGATCGTGTTTTACAAGATTAGAGACTGTGCCTGGAAATTACTGCACTTGAATGGAAGCGCCGATTGCCCTTTTAGAGGTGAGCAAAAGTCTTAGAATCCTTGTTTGCAAGACTGTCATAAGCACTGAATGGCTTCAATTCGGCATTTTGGGGAGCAGCCTGAATAAAATAATTTAGAACTGCTCTCTCTCTCTTACTCACACTCTTTAATCAGCAAATATCAGATAACCAATTGGGTTACTTTCGCACATTTATAGACTTATGCCGCATAATAACGTGGCTGTCGAAAAAAAGGCAGCATTGTATCCAGTGTACTGGGCTCTTCCTAACTGACGCAGGCATTGTACAGGCATCGTTTAATAAAACGTCCGGCAAGCGCTAGCACTACACTATAGCTTAGTAGGCTAATATGCCTTGATAAACAAGTATAAAATTACACTTGAGCCTATTCGAAGCACTAGAAGCAAACGAGACGCATTGTTGGCGTGCTACATGTTATTCAGGTGTATGTTTTAGCATTGATGAACGATCAATATTACTTTAAAAAGAACACTGGTACAGGAAACGAGACCCAGTGCACAACTGCCTACTAAATTATGAACATAAATTTTAGGGAGTAAATTCAACTTAACGTACAATGTTTCGAGGCCTACAAAAACAAAATTGGCTCTTCAAGAACACCATTATTGTTTGTAAATTGAAGTTGCTGCTACATTACTAGGTTGAAAAATAAGCAAAAGAAACAAATTTGCAAATTATCAGTAGAATGAGCTATGCATCAAGTGCACGATCGATGAAACGGGCTTTGTGGTGGCATCTGCTATAAGAGAGGTCTAAAATTAAGCAAAAGAGCGTGGCAGGATTTGAAGGAAAGATGTCACTCGCATCGTTCAGCAAAACTAACGATGTTTTGACCAGTCATGCGTAACTGCTCATATAGCAATGCCGAAACCAAGGCAATAACATAGAATAGTTTGCAAGGAAACAGTGACAATTTCAAAACTGAGAACAAGCATTTCATGCGAGATAGTAGTCCGCAAGAGCTGTCCAATATGGGCATTTTAGTGCGATCTTTCTTTTCTTCATTCCAGGTTACAGAAGTTGATGTGTGGTGTTTTGTGGCGCAAGGGCCAGGTTTGGCCAAAGAGCGCCGTTACAGAAGTTGTAAAGGTCTAAAATATTATAGTGGTACAATTTTCACAGTGCAGAGTCTAAGTAATAACCATTGTCTGCAGTATGACGTCAGATAAGGGAACAAATATATGCTTTCGCAACACGAGCGAATGCAGAAGATTTCGCAAGATGGACGACCTTTGGGTCTATTCTCTTTAAAATAAATAAGAAATGAAAAATAAGGTTGAAAAATAAAAAATAAAGAAATGAAAAATAAAGTGAGAAATAAAGTGTGTTCTACATTGGAAACGTCGATGAAACGGGGTATGTAACAGCAGAACTATACCTGCCATTTAGATTGCGTGTTTGTTTCTTTGAGTCAATAAGAGCGGACCATTCTCCCCGTTCTCGATTCACAATGTGGTCGTTTCGTGGGCGTTTCCAAGGTTACATCAGCTGAAAAAGCCATGAATACGTGCAGGTGAAGGGTATTTTTCAGACTTGTGTGGGGCGTCGCCAAGCAAACAAACTACCCTTGTCCTAGCAACCACGTCGGCAACAAAATGACCCGTGAAATCAAAGCATAAAACATTTTTTTTTAAATATTACTGGAAATGGAACGACTTGGGCAATTATATCGGCGGATGTTTCTCCAGAAGACAATATTTGAGGAGGACATTTTTCTCTGACCTAGTTTTTCCTGACGTACGTTCCTATTAATTTACTTCGCGCCAATTTCTTCTCTACTTCTCGAAATTCCGTTTGCACAAAACAATTTACATTCGGCGAAGTGTGCAAAACACTGGACACCACTGTATCGTCCAGTGTCAACAACAACAAAAAAATGGAGTGCGTATCACGACCGCGCGTAGCAACTAAGACTTCGCTCGAAAACCACAGCAAAAAATTGTGGGCGATCTCACAGTAGGCAAAACGCGAAAATCTTCTACCACCACCTCAGCTCTAGCTCTCCCGTTCCCCCAACTTCCTTTTTTTATCTTCCAACCCTTGCGCCTTCCCTAAGAATCAACAGGCTGCGTAACCATATACAGCTCAGCCTTGTATAATCGTTGGCGCTGCTTAGCTAACGGCTTCTCCTCTTGCTTCGCTAATATTAACTTACTCTTACTTTATCATGGCGACATGTGCTGGCGCGCCACAGCGCAAACGATTTCAGGCACGCAGAGCTTAAGCCACTGGTGGCGAGCGCACGTAGCGTGAATAACAGGAGAGCGAGAGAAAGTTTGCAGGGACAGCTCGCGGGGCGTGCGCTAGCGTTCCCGCCTAGCGGCGGTGTCTCTTGTTTTGCGGTAAGGTAATTAGGGCCGCTGCGGCGCTCCCTTCTCTATCACGCAGCCGCATGGCTGCGGCGTGTTAGAAGATGACGTATACTTTATAAATAATTACCAAGAGCGTACGCTTCGCGTAGCCGGACAACGAAAGAAGAATTCTGACAACAAAACATAAAAACAAACGAAACTAAAAAGCCACGGGATTTAGCGTAAGCCTTCAGGGGAGGCAAAAGTAGCTAAAAGGAAGTGATCGATAGTGGATAAGAGTGGGCAGGTTGAAATGTCAGTTCAGTTACCTCTGACTTCTTTTTTCTTCTTCTTTTTTTTACTTTTTGTTTACTCTGAGAAAAGGTTAAACCGTTGTTAAGGAAATGTGCCACGTTGTATAAATGACTCCCAACGCTTGGTCGCTAACGCACGTTGGCATCCGATTACCATCCCGTGTAGCGCAGAAATAATTTGATTTATGGGCAACCTCCTATGCGAGTACAGGCGACTGAAACTTAATAGACAAAGCAAAAAATAAGGACTGACTCAAGATCGTTGCTACATCTCTATAAAAATTACCAAGTTCAAGGCAAATAAAGTTCAGCATGTACAAAAGGAAACTTGCACAACGTCATTAGAGCTATCATTGCTCCATAGTACAGAATAAGAATTCCGTGTCGCGAATATGCCCGTAATGCGGTTGGTTACTATTAAATGTCCCCGTAATCAAAGTGATGGGCTCCATTAAGTCAAATGTTGTCTTCTGTTGATTTATACCTGCTGATTTCTACTGATTTATTTGTTGTGCAAACACTCATTTCATTGAATCGGGCCCTTAAATACGGGTAAAGCTTTCTGTCACCACACGAACGTTGTCTGTAATTCACCACCCTAGTTAATAGTTATACGCTAGCGTATTCGTTAAGCAAAATGACGAAGACAAGAGCGCTGTGACAAAAAGTTGCCAAAGCGAGTACTCATACGCTATATGATCAGCGCTATCAAGAAAGAAGCATTTGTAATTTGGGCACAGGTTCCCAAGTTGACCCTTGGTTATAATTGACCCTATAAGTTGACCCTTGGCAGGAAAAGATAGGTGACACAACTCTGAAGAAAAAGTTTTTATGTGTAGCTCGCTGGTTATCTGTGAACATGCAAAAAAGAATGAGCGTGGGTGTGTACGTCCAGCTAGGAGGTTGCAAATCGATAACGTTCTCTGCGTAGGCGTTATTGCACCGTCGTGGCGTATCTAAACGCAGGTCCACGCACATTCCGATAGATTCAGAACACCCTCTTTGCCAAATGGTAAGAAGATTTATGGCCAGTTTCGATGCGGGTGCACTAGCGTCAGCGTGAATCTGTCCGCGAAGCTATGCTCCGTTGAAGGCCTCTATTCATCGTATATACGTAGTGTTTGTTGCGATATTTGGGTATGACGGTCTCAGTTGTGGCAGAATTGCTTTTAAAGTATTGTATTTTTTTCTCAGAATTGTTGTTTACCTGAATATTCTTGCAGGTTGTAGATTCCTGCTTGGCAATCTATGTGCAAAAAGAACAAAAGAATGAACAGCACAGGCAACTTAACAGGGAGCCGTGAACAAGGTCATAACGCTCTAATACGCATTAATCTAATGAGCAAGTGAATACAATGAATACAATTCACTGTAATAAAATTAAAAAAGCACCCCAGGCCACTCATAATCAACAGGCTACGTAACTCAATGAGGGACGTTTGTACTAAATTGCTGCCAATTATTTGGCCAATTTCCTATACAATGGCTGCATTGCATCATAAAAATATCATCTTAGGCAAATAAAAGTAATAATGATAGGTTCTCGCATGCCTTCAATGGTGTATTACTACGAAAAAATGTTTGCTCAGAACACCGACAATATTTTGTATCTAGAGGCTCCATGTATACAGGTCAGTGCTCAGAGAAAGAGAGAGATAAAAGGAAGGCAAGATATTAACCAGTCAGAAGTCCGGTTGGCTACACTGCGCTGGCAGAGGGAAGAACGGGAATAGGAAGTAGGTCGATAAATAGAGAAATGGGGCCAGAGAGGCTTGCACGGACAGCACTATACAGCCAAAGGCGCTGGCACAGTGCTAAGTTTCGCAAGAAAAGCGTACAGCTTGATGACCTTGCTTTGAGTTTGTTGGGACTGGCCTTCAATCACGAATACCATAAGTTAAACTTTCTGAATATGTGCCGAAGAGAAAGTGAGAGAACAATACATTTAAATAATGACTCAAGGCCTATTTGGAGAGAGAGAGAGAGAGAGAGAGAGAGAGAGATAAAACGAAGGCAGATATGTTAACCAGTCAAGAGTTTGGTTGGCCATCTTGCACTGGGGAAAGGAAGTAGGGGAATAGGAAGAAGTGAGAGAGATAGAGAAATCGGGGTAGAGAGGCGTCCACGAACAGCACTACAAATTCAAAAGCGTTCGCACAAGCCAGACGTTCTCAGAAAGCACAGAAGTGCCTCTAGTGACTTCTGAGCCAATCATGGGTGGGTTCGGTGTTCTAGAATTGTCTCTTCACTCACAAGACGACCATCTAGTTTCCTGAATGCGTTCGTCATATATTATCTTTGTGTTTCAAACTGAGGATACTGGCACAATAGGTAGTCAGTGCGCTCCTCCTGAGAGGAAGACGAAGTGCTTCTTTGATAGAACGCTTGTGCTTTTGTCTCCGCTTTTTCGCTTTGTTTCCCTGCATTTCTGGGAGCTGCCGCTCCCTCCTTGCGGCAATGGATGAAGAAATCTCCGCGGACTTTCCTGGTGTGCAGCCGTCAGGTCGGCTAGCGTCCAGGAAACGTGGAAGTGCGTCAAGCGATACAGACAGCGAGGCCACTGAGATATGTTCGGACAGCTACGACTCGTCGGACGATGACTTCCAGGTCGTGATGAGTAGATCAGCGAAAAGAAGACTACTGCAGGCATCTTCGTCGCCAAGTGCTTCTACCGTGAAGAGTGCACCGCTGCGCTGGCCGCACACTGTGCTCTTTATGCCCGTGGACCCGGCGACCAATTTGCGGCTCCTCAACCGGCAGGTCCTCTCTTCCTTACTCGAGAGAATCGCACCAAATGAGATTAACGACGTGCGAATAAACCCGCGGAAAAATGTCCTGGCAGTTGATGTGCTACATCGCAGTGCCCTACAACACCTACGAAATATAACTGATATCGACAACGTAAAGGTGCGATCAATGATCCCTACAGGCGGCGATGGTACTGCGGGCGTCATTTATGACGTCGACGTTGCCATTCCTAATGACGACTTGCCAACGCTGATAAAGCCAACGACAGAAGGCAATTTCATTACAAGAATTTCCAGATTGGGAAACACACGCTGTGTGAAGATTATGTTTGAAGGAGACAGCCTTCCTTCCCACGTCAAAGTAGGACATGTCCGCCATCCAGTACGACCATTCGTACCGAAGCCCCTCCAGTGTTTCAAATGTTGCAAGATTGGCCACGTGAAGGGTGTCTGCGTGAACAGTGTAGTGTGCCCGCGGTGCTCTGAGTCCCATTCAGAAGACGCCTGCAGCACACATGTTCTAAAGTGCCCGAACTGCAGTGGTCCTCACAAGGCCTCATCAAAGGATTGCCCGCGGATGAGGAAGGAATTCACGATTCTAAAACGCATGGTGCGCGACAATTCGACGCATCGAGAGGCTGCTACCGCTGTTCGGCGACGTCGGCATCGACACCGAAAACGTTCAAGAAATTCCGCAACTGAAGATAGGTACACGCCAGCTACAGTCAGAAGGGCTGCCGCATCTCCGCACTGCGCCACCAAGACAGATACAAGGAAAGCGAACACAGAGGAGAGCCTCGCCCGTCCTGAAGAATGGCCTGAGCTACCGAGGGCACACCTCCCTGCTAAGATACCTCAAAACGCACCGACTTCAACGGCTTCTGCCACTGTTGAAGCGACGCTGGCTGATGATCTCCAGGTCATCAACATTCTGCGGTCGCTCATGAGTGCCATTCGCGTTATACTTACCAACATGAAGTCTTCGTCTGCGCAAAGCGCACTACAGGTGCTGGACACTTTCAGTCCAGTACTTGCAGCTCTTGGTTAAAATCATGGCTCTCCAGAAGCCGTCGTTTCGTGACGAAGTCCGAAACGCGTGGATATTTCAGTGGAACGCCAGAGGACTGAAGTCACGCATGTCGGACTTTCGACAGTTTGTGTTCACGAATAAGTTCCCAGTCATCGTCATCTGCGAGCCCCTATCAGATAACATCAGACTGTCCGGGTATGAATGTTTCATGTCCGCCACCCACGGAGAATGCAGCAAGATCATCGTATTCATGCGACGTGATCTTACGTATGTCCATCACCCAGTGTCGCCTGACCAAGAAAACCAATACGTCTGTCTGACAGTGAGGAAAGGCAAGCTCACTTTCACATTAATTGGAGCCTACATATCGCCCTCAAGTCGGTTGGACTGCGAGAGATTACGGCGAATCACCACAGCGACTCCGCAGCCTTTGGTGATTACTGGAGATTTTAATGCCCACCACCATCTCTGGGGAAGTTCTAAGATAAACTCGAGAGGCAGAAGATTAGTGTCATTTGCCTCCGAACAAGAACTATGCTTGTTAAATGATGGAAGCCCCACCTTTCTACGTGGAACTGCCTACTGTAGCTGCCTGGACCTGACCTTTGTTTCACGCTCCTTCACTAGAAAGGTCAGGTGGTTTCCGGATACTGAAACGCGGGGAAGTGACCACCTACCCACTTATCTTAGGGTTGAAGGGTTGACGGACTCCAGGTTAGCCGCCGTCACACAATGCATCGACTGGCCAATGTTCAAGTCAATTGTCGAAGACGGCTGTCGTGATGACTTGGCCACTAGCCTAGAGGACATCATAAAAGGTGCCCTAGAGGCTGCGAAACATTCACTTCTGAGAACGTCCACACGCACCGAATACGACATTGAGCTAGAGATGCTTCGTGCAATTCGTCGTCGTGCAGAGCGAAGATACAGGCGCACGAAGTCTGTAAATGACTTGAGGTTGGCCAGAAGAACTCAAAAGAAAATTCAGCGTCGCATGGACAAACTTGCATCACAAAGATGGAAATCATTCTGCGAATCTTTGGATCCACGAAAACCATTGTCTCACATATGGAGAACTGTTCGTGGTCTCCGTGGAACCCCTCAGCAGCGCCACCCTTTTAAGTCTTTGGCCCTTCACCAACAATGCAGCGAGATTGACGTAGCGGAAGCTTTCTGCAGGAGGATTGCTGGCGAAACTAGTTGCGCTGGAACATCGACGCTCCGCCACTCACCGATTTCACGCGACTCCCGCATGGATAGTCCTTTCTCCATGGACGAGCTCGAAGCTGCACTGGCCTTGTGCAAGCGTTCATCTTCACCAGGCCCCGACGGTATAACCTACCGTGCCCTGTGTAATCTGGGTGATGAGGCTCGAAAAGTGCTCCTGCTCCTGTTCAACAGCTCCTGGCGGACAGGTACGGTTCCCCAAGAATGGAAGACCAGTCGCATAATTCCACTGCTCAAGCCTGGCAAGTCGCCTGTAGACATTGCATCATACCGACCAATTGCGCTTGCCAGTTGCATCGGAAAACTAATGGAGAGGATGGTTCTAGCACGGCTAGAATGGTACCTCGAACATTACCAGGTATACCCAGATGCAGTGGCCGGTTTCAGGCGGGGCCGTTCTTCCATAGACAACGTTATCGACTTGGTGACGTACGTCGAGCACCAGAAGTCCTGCAAAAGATTATCTGCTGCCCTGTTTCTGGATGTTAAAGGAGCGTACGATAACGTAACGCACGAAGCGATTTTGAACGCGTTAGAGGCAGTAGGACTTGGCGGCAAAGTATATATTTGGATACGTAGCTATCTACATACGAGATCCTTTTTCGTACTTACCGAGGATGGCCCGACCTCCCAGCATTACAGTAACCGTGGGGTGCCTCAGGGCGGAGTACTCAGCCCAACGCTCTTCAGTCTAACACTCATAGGACTCACCAACATCCTGCCAGGCATTGTTAGGCTCTCCATCTATGCCGACGACATTTGCATTTGGACGTCGGCTGTGACGCGACTGCAGCTTCGCGCGCGGCTTCAAAAGTCAGCTACTTTGACATCATCCTACCTTCGAGAACAAGGACTTCATATATCATACGAGAAGTGCGCAGCGGTGGCATTTACCAGGAAATCAATGTCGCCATACGTGATATCCGTCGACAGACACATGATCTCGTACAGCACGAGTCACAGATTTTTAGGGGTGGTCCTTGACAAAAATCTCTCCTGGACCCCTCATGTGAATTATGTGAAAAAACGCCTGACAGGAATTTGCCATATGTTTAAGTTCCTTGCAGGAAAAACCTGGGGAGTGCCAATACACTCTATGCTGCAACTGTACAGGGTCCTCTTTATTGGATTCCTGCGATACAGCCTACCTGTCATGTCCAACACCTGCAGAACTAACCTGAACATAATCCAAAGCATCCAAGCCCAAGCACTCAAGATATGTCTCGGTCTACCGCGGAGTGCGTCAACGACTGAAGTTATTGCAGTGGCTCAAGATTTCATTATTAGAACGCACATTAGCATTGAAACAATGCGTGTGCACCTAAGACACTTCGCCCGGAACCCTACCCACCACCTAGCAAGTCTCCCTGTAGATAGGCCCCACACGACATTCAGTGCGACTGTCTTCGCGCACCGTGCCTCTTTCAGGTCAGGTTACACACCTGCGGCAAGGCCTTCTATTCCTCCATGGTGTATGCGCCGTACTCAAGTGAACCTTACAGTCCCAGGACTTCAGAAAAAGTCGGACTTGCCATCATCAGCGCTCAAGCAACTAACTTTATTTCTCTTGTACGAGAAATACAGCGACTGCACACACGTCTACACTGATGGATCAACTACATCAACCAGTTCCGGCGGCGCTGTAGTTATACCAGCAATGAGACTAACCAAGCGGTTCAAGACTTCCCATGTCACTGTGTCTACAGCTGCAGAGCTCGCGGCTCTCCGCGACGCGCTTCAAGTGATAAATACTGAAAGTCCTAGAAAATGGGCAGTCTTCTGCGATTCCAGGCCGGCCTTGCAATGTGTGCATTCATTTCTCCGACATGGAACTCACGATCAGCTCACGTGCGAAATCGCGGAACTTGTCCATCACTTAAGAGAAAAAGGCCATGATATCTCTTTTCAGTGGATACCAGGTCATTGCGGTATCATTGGTAATGAAGACGCCGATAAGGCAGCTCGGACGTCAGACCAAGAAGACCGCTGCGTCCCCATTCCGCTCTCAAGGACCGACGCCGCGAGACAACTTGGCATTCTGGCACGCACGATCTCCTTAGCAGAGTGGAATACCGTACATACAAGGCGCACAAGACTGCACCGACTAAACCCATCACTTCAACTCAGACCTCCAGCCGGTGTGCACCGGCGTGAAGCGTCTCTTCTGTGTCGGTTATGGCTTGGAGTGGCCTTCACGAATGCCTACTCAGCACTAATTGGAATGGCTGATAGTCCTGCATGTGATGTTTGCGCATGCGAGGAGAACATTGACCACATATTGTGCCATTGTCCTCAATTTCAAGCCCAAAGACAGTATTTGTCCGACACATTGAGGAAACTAGACGATCGTCCTCTGAGTGAACAGACAATATTAGAGCACCGTCCCGACCGATCATCGGCTCAGAAGGCAGTGAAGGCACTTTTGTGTTTTCTCAGAACTTCTGGTTTGCTCGAGCGACTTTAACTGAAGTGCTGTCCGTACGCGTACCTACACCTTCTCTCTCCCTTCTTTCTCTTCCCCTTCTCCCTTCCCCCAGTGTAGGGTAGCCAACCAGACTATTGACTGGTTAACATCCCTGCCTTCCTGTATTCTTCTCTCTCTCTCTCTCAGTGCGCTCCTCGCAGCCGCAGATATCCCATGCAGGACTGTTCCTCTAAGTGCTCGATAAGCTTTCGCGAAGGCAACTCCCAACCACAACCCACACACAAAGGACGCTTCGCATCGGTGAAGTCCGGCTGGATGTCTGAGTTGCAGTGAAGAATTTAGTCTGTGCAGTCTGCGGCGTTCCACTCAGCTAACGAGAGTGTGCGTGCTAGAACGCAAAGCTGTCTCGCAGTGTCGGTCGATAAGAGAGGAATGGGGGCGCAGCGGTCTTCTTGGTTCGACGTCCGAGCGGCCTTATCTGCGTCGTCATTTCCTATATGGTACCTCAATATCCTGGTATCTATTGTAGGTAACATCATGGCTTTTTTTCTCAAATGATGGATGAGTTCGACAATTGGGCACGTAGGCCGGTCTTGACTTCCAGAAGACTGCCCATTTTGAGGACTCTCTCTTTTGATCACATGAAGCGCACTGTGGAGAGCCGCGAGCTCTGCAGCTGTAGACGTAGTAATATAGGTAGTCTGGAACCGTTGCGTTATTGTCCCGTTAAGCTTAACACCTTAACGGCTCCTCACCACGTCCCGTCTGAAATTTCGGCTGTACACTAGGAACTGCAAAGGAATGTCCAGGGTTTTATTGCGATAACAATTGTATCAACACTCCAGGTACATTTCTGCCGTCGCCATCCGTGTCGTCATCGCCATTGTCGTGATGTTCCGTATAAAGTCCAAGGGCGATAACATGGTCACCGTGCGCCATAGGCTGTATGTGCGAATGAAAGCGTGTGAGGGTGAGCCGACGGTAATGGCTCAATCTCGCGCGCGAGGGAAGAAAGCGGAGAGGAAGAGCGCCATCTTCCGCCGCGCGCAAGCAAGAGGTCGCGGAATCGAATCCCGGCCGCGGCAGCCGCATTTCGACGGGGGCGATGTAAAGAAACGCCTGTGCCCCATTCATTGGGGGCATGGTAAAGAACCTCTGGTGGTCATAATTAATCCAGAGTGCCCCACTCCGGCGTGCCTCATAATCAAATCGTATTTTCGGCGCCTGAAACACCAGAACGCAAATTCAGTTATTAAAAAAAATATACTAAATAGTTGCGCGAGGAGGTGAGCTCAGCTATCTTTCGTCCTACTGCTGCTTTTTCCAGTTACCTTTACCAGTAGCCACAGGCCTCATTCTTCTGCCTCCTATCACACCGGAACCGATGTCCCGACTTGTTCACTTCCTTCACGACTCGACAGTCACCTTAATGCGCACCTTCTCCCCCGCTATGGCACGGCGGGTGAGGAGCACGCTGAGGCACCCTAAGGCAGCTGTGACTTCCGCCACCTGCTTTTACAGCGAAGACGATAACGAGAGTTTCGCAGTCGTTTTCGTGCGGTCAAGGACAACGTACGGCGGCATGATCGGGATCAGAGAGCAACGTAAACTGCCTCAGAGTACCGAATTTTGCCTTTGAAACCTAATTATCAAAGATTGTAAAATAAAAGTTTATTTCAGTATAAGTTACTTAAATAGATAACTTTATTCTTGGGGTTTTACTGCCAGAAATCTGTAACTTTTTTCCCACAACGTGTTTTATCAGCTCCGCATTGGAAGTTAGCGAGGAGTTTGTACTGTTGCGGTGGCGGAAAATGAGGGCGTAGTCAGCACCGCAGCCGTCATTGGAGCACCGTATGAGCGGGAACAAGGCATCGGTAATGGATCATTAATAAGAACAGTAGTGCTAAGTAGGGCGTCTAGTTAGAGCTCGTCTTTACAGCTCGGCTGTCTTCGACGTATCAATACAGATCTGCAAGTGATTTCCTTGTTACCCGTGCTTTCCTAGCTGCAGGCGCGTTTCTATGTAGAGGCCATTCTGCGTGCCCTGCGCTTCAAAGGAATCCTCGAGTTCGCCGCTCTGGTGGCTGTTCGACGGAGCAGGCGGCATGCATGCGACGTGAATCGCCATCACATGTTATGTTATCTCACTCGCCACCTTGCTGGCTTTTTTTAGAATAGATCCCGCGCGCTTTTGATGTAATTCTTTAGCTACTTGTGCACGTACATCTGCATCGTTCTGTGCAACCATGATCGTATAACCACGTTATCTAATCATGGCGAATGTTTGTTTGCATTGCCTTTGCCGTGTGAGTGAGGCTTTATGTTTAAGAGCTTTTTGCCATTTTTGCCCAAACATTTCACTGACAGCACTACCAATGTCTTCAACAAAGTACCAACATGTGGGTGTCATGCAATAAGATTCGGGTACTCCTTTTTAATATCCAATGCGTAGCCACCTTAACTGTGTTTGTGAACCCGAAATTCCACAAAATCAGATAGTGTGGGAAAAGAGCACGAGAGCACTCGCCGAAGTCACAGCCATGCATTCCCTCCGGCCTCCTTCTTGCTTTCATCGGCAAACATTCGCAAAAGGAATATCAAGGAAAGGAACGCGTGGAGCACTGCATGTGCCGCGAAAACATTCCTGAACCCTAGCGCCTGTTGTAGGGCGGCAACCTCGCAATCCGATTATTGCACCGGAACAGCCCGGGGTGTTGTTTGTTGTTACCTGCCTTCCTCGATTGCGCCGAGTCGACACCGTTTTCTCCCGGGATCTCGTTTCCGTCTGAGGTGAAGCGTGAGGCGAAACCTCTTTCGGCGCCTGCTCGCGCGTGCATTATTCTCTTTCTGCCTGGTCGGACCTCGTAGCCTCGTCCTGTGGGTCCTTCGCCTGGTGGAATTCCTGCATTAGCTGGAACTCGCGCGTGCTTGTGCCTGCGTGCATGCATGTTTGTGTTTGTGTGCGTACGCATGCGGTACGTACATGCATGTGTACATGCGTGTGTACATGCGTGCGTATGTGCGTGCGTATGTGCGTGCGTGCGTGCGTGCGTGCGTGCGTGCGCGCAAACCTTCCGTCAGCTGTGCGTATAGGGCGCAAGGACATTCTGTCGGGAGACATCTCACGTCGAATGTCGACGTAGTGCGATTTGAATTGAAGCAATGTATAGCGACTAACCCTATTGCTCAAATTTCCACTTATGTGTAGCCGACTTCTCCAATTTTCTGTCACCGACACTGACAATGCAGCTGAAAAGAAGGCGGGACAAAACAAACGCAAGAACAGTGAGCAGTCATCAATAATGAGTCAACGCGTCTCATTGTATTGGTGTGACAGGATACTAGCACTTTGTGCACAAAGAGGTGCCAAGGAGGCATATCCTCCAGGCATTTACAATAGGCCCTGAAGGTCGTTATCCAAATAGTTAAGCTTAGCGCAAATAGGCAAGACGAATATACGTCGCCGTTTCTCCAAGTTCAATGGGCGCTGAAAGTCAGTGGCAGAAGCAGTAATTATTAAACACAGGCAATCCGGATCGTGCGCTGATGTTTCGAGTGGGTGGCGTGTCTTGGGCGCACAACTGACGGCGCCCTGTAAGGTAAGCAAACACGAGGCTCTCAGCGTGCCTGAACATTCTGGATAGGAAATGGGCGTATACCGTTGCCTACAAGCTGCCCCGGAACGAGGTGCCGCCGGTGAGCTATGCGTGGCAGAGCCAGAGAGAGAGAGCTAAGAGAGGAAAGGCAGGGAGGTCAACTAGACGAGCGTGCGGTTTGCTACCCTACACTGGGGGAAGGGAAAAGGGGAGCAGAAAGAGGAAAACGGGATAGTGGGAACACTGTCTGCGCACGCAGCAAAGTGCTTGGAAATCAGTCAAGTCAAAGAAAGTGCTCCGTCAGAGCGCAGCAAAGGGGTCTAAGCGTTGGAAGTCGCAGTCGGCGTCGTGTAGCTAGTCGGTAGACGCGACCGCCATCGCACCTACGGCTTCCTTCGAGCCCTTGGTGCCCTCGAAAGGCACCGATTTGTGAGCGGTGTTAAAATGGCAGCAGTTTTACAGCGACTTCCAGTGAACGGCACAGGTAAGCAACGGAGGATGGAAGGAAAGCGCGCCCCATTTCCACTTCACGTGAAGTAGTATACGCTGGTGCATGTAATTTACACTCACAGGGCCTCTGTACATTTAACTTCAGGGCATACAATACCAATTTGGCCATGGATATAAAATTAACAGAATATTATTTGCGTGCTTTGAATTAGGCCAGTCCTATTAAGCAATAGCAGTTGTATATATATTGAACGCTCACCTCGAATCGCTATGATACTACCGATAGAGCATGGAAAGGTTCTTGCTCTTCGACGTATCGTAATAACGTACTTTGTTGCTCAGCATCTTGCGAAATCCCGGCAGTGAACTCCCGAGGAATTGCAGCGAGTTCAGTATAAGTGTATGAAATATCATTTGCTGAATTGGCCGTAGCTATATGGAAATTACTCCGGAACATTGGACATTGCCGCAACAAGTATTTTTTACCATACGCAGTCAGTTATACAATCCGTGCCTATTTTATGGCCGTACAAAAATCCCATTGCGTTTATTCCAACTGTGTTTGTGTTGCTCTTGCTTTGCTTTCAAATTATTATTTCTTTCGGACACGTTGTAAATGTCAATATATCCAGTGAGGTATTGGTGTTTACGCAGGCACGAGGTCGTGCTAATACTAAGTAAAAGCTGGTACGAAGTAAGCATTCATCAGCACGGAATATTTATTTCATAAATACATGTATAGCTAAGAGCTTCCCGCTACAGCATAAATAGGACGTAGACAAAAACCTTCAGTCAGTCAGGCAACACGCTGTAAACTAACGCAGCGACGACAAGGAGTATGTCATCAATTTATTGCTCAGGATTCTTCGTGGTCATCGCACCACCAACAACTTGGGTAAGTTCGCGGTTGGCAGGATCCCAACGTAATTATCATATCCATCGTTTTTCTTTCTTGGAGGCTGCTATCACCGCAGAAGAAAAAAATGTATACGAGACGCTAGTTTCCCTGGAACAGCCTGATTTACTCTGCTCCGGTGTACTGCCTTCCGGTGCGGTGTTTCCTGCCAAGGTCATTATTATCCTGAGTGGCAGCTACGGGCCGCGCCCAG
Organism: Dermacentor albipictus; assembly: GCF_038994185.2. Taxonomy (NCBI): domain Eukaryota; kingdom Metazoa; phylum Arthropoda; class Arachnida; order Ixodida; family Ixodidae; genus Dermacentor; species Dermacentor albipictus. The sequence continues at coordinate 128,802,027 of NC_091824.1, forward strand.
CTGCAAAACAACGCTTCGGGGATCCAACGACGTGCTCGCGAAGCTCACGCGTCGGCTTTATTTCATCCCGTCGCCTGCTTGGCTCTTCGTTTGAGAGGCAATTTTCTAGGCTGTGGTTCCAAGCTCAGTTATATTTTTTTTGTCATTAAGTGCTCCTTTTCTTCGACGCGAAGACTGACCCAAGCACGGAAGATCCCGAGGTGTGCATTCTTGTGTTTGCTTTCGCGGAAGTATGAGCGATGCCTTAAACAATTATTGTTTCGGAAGCCTCCGAACATATTTTGCGATTCTCGTAGCCGACATGTTTCATAGCTCTGTAAAGATCCACTCTTGCCTTACGAACCATCTGGCGAATGGGTGGTAGCTTGCACTATCGCGATTGGACAGCGCGCGTGGACGATTTCCTTTGCTGGTGCTTCCTTGACACTCTTCGAAATTGCACCTTAGCTCTAGTTTACATAGGGGCAATGGGCCGATAGAAGTTAATGGAAGATGTGGAGTACCTCCGTATACAACTGTGTGAGTATGTGACTATGGGAAATATAATCTTAGTAGTGAAGTCCTGGAGAACAAAGGCAATAAAATAAGGACGGGATGGACAGGACCATTCTCACGTGCTTTTGCCAACGTCGCTCCCTTGGAAAGTAAGTTATGTCTGCTCTGGAGACTGTGCAGTATTAAACTGGCCTAATCCTAGACATGGCACCATGAAACGAGGGCAGATCCCGGAGATAGGTAATGCGCAATCCCGTGGTGATGGCTTGCTTGTTGCTGATTTGTGATCCAAGCGTGTATACGCTATACTGCGAACCGGGTTGCGCAGTACGAACAGTTCTACAGCATTTAAGTACCCGCTTCATGAGATCATCGCTCGTGCATCAAAATTTGAATTAGATGTGCATTTTGTATATTTTGAATCCACGTCTATATATAGATAAAACTTCATGTTTCGACGCTGCCGAGCGCAAGCAGTCTATCGCAATTCTCAGCGTTGCCAAGGCACTAGACAGTAAGCAATATGGTCTGCAACAAAATAAATAGGTACCAAATCTTGAATGCTGATATCCAAGGCTTGCTTTATGTACTAAGTACTGAATATGTGCTCTACGATTGATGATAATATTTATGAAAGCGTTAGTTCTCCAGCTTTTACACAGTGCAGTCTACTGTTAAAGGGGCCCTGAACCACTCCTCGGGCTTGGCGGAATAACATAATACGCGACTAGAATGCGTTGCTGGGAACATCTCAGCCAAGTTTTGCTGTCGTACGCGGTGCGTGGAGCTTGCAAGCGGATCGCGAAGTAACCTTTCTCTCAAATGCTCTCTTTTCAATGGAAGGCCTGGTCCTCACTCTCTTCTAGACACATTATTTCGTCATCCTCTCGGACGGCTGCTATTGGCCGATAGCTGATATCAAGCTTCGGTCGGCTAAGTGGCGTAGATACCACGGCCGCCGAGGGGTGCCGTCACGAGTCCACTGGCTAAGCGCACTGCAGCTCACAGAGGAAAATCGCGTTTGGCTTATGTTTAGCGCGTCCTAGGCACCAAAGGCGGATGTCCTGGCGTCTACGCTAACATTCAAAATGAAATTGTACTGCGCGCCATGGTGACATTTAGAAGGCGGAGCGTTGTAGACACGCCCCACTGCGCCGTAGCCGTCGCCGTGGAAGGCATTGAAGAAAGAACGGGAGCACAGCGGAGGCCGTGTTTGATTGCCAATAACTCCGCTTCTGCTGAGCGCATTCAAGTACGCTTTGCGCCGAAGTGTTTCTGAAATAGCCTGTTTCCACTTCAAGTGGCTTTCTCCACTTCGATATAAAGTGGTTCAGAGCCCTTTTAAAGGGAACACTCATAAGCACACCTCTCATTTTGCTTGAGCCCTAGCTGAAACTGGCTGTGAAGGCAACGTTAATGTACTGCACAGGTGTGTCGCAAGAAGTCAGAACATGAACCATAAGTTGTCTGCTGCAAAGTTAGGTGATTTCATTCTTGCCAGAGAGGAAAATCTGGACTTAAATTGCACTCAAACGTTCCCTTTGGCAGTGGACCTCACTGTAAAGCATTTTCTCATTCGAAAGTCTAGAATGGGTAATATATTTATGCTGTAGAAAAAAGAATGCGTTATACGAGAACAACTTGACCACTGTTACATAAAGTGCAAATATAGAAATGCATACCGCTACAGGTGTTGAAAGTGTAAAGCTATACCTTTTTACTTTCTATATGTTATGACGGACATTTTTGTCACTTTTCCGCAGGTAATCATATTAGAGCCACCAGGTCCCCTTGACAAACACATTTACTTCGTCAGCCAACGAGGCGCGCACTCCACGGGTACTCGCACAATAGCCCTAATTGAGGTCAAAATTGGGCGAGAAACGAATAATAATTTTGGCACGCAGGCCGAAGTCCCTTACGAGAACAACAGGGGTGCAAGTTTAATGAGCCCTTCATGCACCAGATCTACATTTACAAGAGCAGGCTCACACTATGTTTTCGTTTTGTTACAAGAACAAAAATAAAATCTCTTTCTTGCAGGAAACATTTATGAGCACAGTGGGGACAACGCATTTGTAATTGCTACAAACACAACAAAAGGGTTCATTCTCGGCCAGACACAGGGGTACTTTCAACACGTTACAAATAAACGCTCGGAAACGGGGCACGCTCCTAAACGCAAGGAAGCCGAAATGATTGATTGCGTTCCTAAAGGCAAAGAGCGCGTACTGTATAATGGAAACGCTAGGCTGACTTTTTCATGCACTGTGAGCAAAACAGCCACGTAGTCTAGCCAGCCAGAAGAAAACTGCGCATGAAAACCTCTTTAGGGCATGTGCGCTACATATTCAACAACATGGCCAGAGACGACTCGCCTAGTTGCTCCGGAGAGCCTGCTCGTCCTGCAAGTATTCCGCAGTATCTCGAATGAGAAGAAATAGGTTCTCCCCAAAGCTTCGTTTTGCCTCAGCTGACGCGAATTAACTACTAATCGTCATTTTGCGAAAGTGCAAATTCGAGTTTTGCAGGAAAGAGATAAAAAGAAGGCAGGGGTGTTAACCAGTCGAGTCCCGTTTCGTACCCTGCGCTGGGGGAAAGAAGTAGGGGAATAGAAAGACGGGAGAGAAAGAAGGAGATTGGTGTAGAGAGATGTCCACGAACAGCACTACACAGTAAAAGGCGCTCGATCGCACAAGCCAGACGTTCTCAGAAAGCACAGAAGTGCCTTTAGCGCCCTCTGTGGCGATAATGGGTTTGAATCCTAACAGTCCACTTGGAGTTCGGTCTCATGCGTGCAGCTTGTTTTTCCAAGCGTCCCCTGGTCAATTAGCTCAACGGTTTGAGTAACGAAGCTGTTTGTTGTGGGGACACCAACCTTATAGGTAGTAGCCGGTAATAAACGTACGCATAAATTATAAGTTATAAATGTCATACGGGATGAAGTACCGATACGAAACCAAGTGTTCTAATAAAGAAGCACTCCATTCAGATCACAACTTTCGGCTATGCCCGGAAGCAGAATGTTTGTTTCTAACAACATTGTTTGCGTAATTGTCTGAGAATTAAAGCTTCGCTTTTTTCTCTGTACGTCATTTCATGTGACCCTCAAAGGCAAACACCCACGTCGAAGCTTATCAAAAAAATGCATTCAATCTGATGAAGTCATGCACACCAAGGATTTCACTAACCACCTTAACGGAGCACGATGAGTATGCCTACGCACTTTTTACAGCGAAAGCTGCATATCTCTAACCTTCCGTTTTTTTTTCGGCGTCTGGCAACTGAAACGTACTTAGCGATTGCTCATAAACCCATGCGGATGCAGTGCAGCGGTGCAGATTTCAAAATGCGGAACCGATTAGAACATTCACCGTGATCAATAGCGTGACGTCAAGGTTATCGCAGTATATAAGCAGGAGAGGTATCGGCGCTGAAAACAGCTGCGTTATCGATGGGGCGGACACGTATAGTTCTTACACCCGAAGAACGACATGCGTACGCGCAGCGACGGAGGGAACAGCAACGAGAATGTAAATGGCACCGGCGCGAAACGACCATCAACGAAGAACTTTCCCGCGATGCTGAACAAAAATGACAATCGCGAGCCCGGGTACCTCCGAACGAGCAACGATGCCAGACTCGCAATGCAAAAAATGACAACCATTCCACCTTTACAGAGTGCACATGGAAGGGTTGTCATTTTCTCTTTGGATATAAGTGGTTTAATAACGTTCTTCATGATTAAAAAAACTGCTGTTTCTTCGGATCACAGCCACGCTGATCTTTCCTTTCGTTCCGTGAGTCTCTTTGAAGCAAGCAGAGGCTCAAAAACGTAAAATATCAAAAAAGGAAGGACGTTAGCCCCGTACTCTGATGCTCTACTAGGTTCGGCTGGTTGGTTGTTTGGCGCATCTCGAGCACAGCGCACGTGGAAGTCTCGCGTCTGGCTTGTTCCGATCGAGCACGACGCATACAACGCACACAACGCATACAAAAATGGTCAAAGGTGGAGGCATCAATTATGCCAAGATACGCGCACATATGCAAGTGTGGTGTATCTCCAGCAAAGCGCACACATTGCCGAAAACGCTATTCAAAAAAGAATTATTAAATAAATTCGGCACTTTTACTTGCCCAAACCACAATCTGATTATCAAGAACGCCGTAGTTTGGGATTCCTGAACAATTCTGACCACCTGGAGTTCATTAAGACGCACCCAATGCACGGCCCAGGAATGTTTTCGCTCTTTGGCTCAAGTGACGCTCCTCGACTCGGGTGACAACCATGTCTCTGAAAATGTGCGTGCGAACAGTCTCCCACTTGATGTGGCCTCATGCTGCTAGTGTCGAAAGGCCTTCACCTGGAAGAGGTGATTTGCAGAATTCAATTAGAGTTGACTAGAAGGAATATAGGTCGTGGTCTCGCGTCCTAATTCGCGAGAGGAATCACGCTGATGGTTATTACGAGCTTGACAAAGCACCCAAACTTTGCTACTATCAACGGTGGACCTTCTCCTCGCTTCCGGCGTTCAAAGTGCCAACCAACGCTACCATGGCCTGCTATTTCATCGGTCTCCGCTATCAAAAGAGAAGGGTTCACTTCCGGAATGCTCACGCCGCTCCTTGGTTTCACCACCATCGTCGCCGCGTCTTGGCTTGCGCCCTTGGTACTAGGGCAGGCAGCCTGACTCGGCTGAAACTAGGCTTATGAAAATGGACGCGAGCTCAAGGGCGACGGCCACGAAGATGACAGTTACTGCCGTGGGCAGAACTATACGGCAGAGCGAGTCTGCGTCCCGTGCACCACACAGCCACTGCCCAAGCCCCTCACAAGTACGGCTGGACAGGACGATAAAGGAGATCCCCGGCACTTCCGCGCCACTTCCATCTTCATCCGGGTTCCTTTTCCGAGCTGCCGCTCTTCGCGCTCGTGTTTTTTTTTACTTTACCCTTCACCGCCATTCCTTTGCAGGGCGAGTGCTCTCGTTGTCACCAAACGATGTCCTTCCTTATTTCGTGCTTCCTCTCTCGCCGGTTCACAGCTATGCGCGTTAAAAACATAGCGAAGAGAATTTTCAGCTGCGATTTTCACCGTGGCGAGAGCGGGGGAAAGATACAGAGAGGCGAAAGTGCCGAAAGCCATTTGAGCTTCTTTTACTCGTGCCGCTCGCGGTGGCATTCACGGGAGCGTTACGCCGACAGCACGTGAAATAGAACGTAAACCGAGGTGCGTGATGGAGGCGCGCCTTCTTTGCGTGTGCGCTTGAAAACTGTGACGGTTTTGTTGTTTAGAGCTTTCAGAAAACACGCTACGCTAATCCTGCGAAATTGTGGGATGTGTATTAGGAGTGGAACAGGTCATATGTGCCAGTCGCAGATCAGGGATGAACCCCAGCGGAGGCCATAAGGCGTCTTGACGGACTGCCTCCCGAGGCACTGTAGAATAAATTTGTAAATGTGCAAGAGAAAATTTATGTGACTGGTATTTAAAAATACGGATTCACGATCGATGGGAAACGAGGGGCGAGTTAGACATTGTGTACCCTGAACGATGCGTGCTCCTCCACGGCCGGAAAGATAGGAGGGATCTGAGGAATGTTCCTTTTCGTTTTGCCTATGACTGAAAAAGAAAGAATAGGCTTAAAATGCTTGAAATAGCATAAAGAAACACAAAACATGGGCCGAGTTTGGGGTAGAGTATTCATTTCGGAATTAATAAAGGAGCTGAACGAAGTACTTCACTCTAACTGAAAGAACCCATCGTTGGACAAGGAAATATTACGGTATACCGTGCAAAATGTGGGCGCTTCTTTAATGTTCCGAATCATTCGTTGTCATCAAAAGACACCGCACGTGCTATTATAATCCGCGATGTATTTGCGATCTTTCCGTTATACCGCAGTGAACAATCCATATAAAATAATGTTCTTCGGTGGTTTATTCTGTACTTCTGTAGCATTATCTTTTAAAGCATTTCTTCAATTTAGTTCACGACAGTCCTTAATATTTGCAGACTTTCAATAGAAGATATTTCCCTCTTAAGTATTAAAATCAGCTCGCTTAGCAGAGACGCATGGCAAATTGAATTCAGAGGCTGCTTACACAGGGGTTTCTCATGTCACACGCTACAACTTACACGTCGCTTTCAGCAGCAAATTAATATGTAAAGTATGTGGTGTATGGCAAAACACAAAAGTTCTGGAGGTTCAGTTGTTTGCATCAGCAACAAAAACGCGCGCAGTTCTGAGTAAGCATGGTTGTCAATAGTGTGCACTCTAAAAGGACTCTGTTAAGCTGTAGACCAACAAATTCAAATCATTTGTAGACTGATGCCTGTATTCTCAAAATGTAGCAATTATTGTTGGTTGCAAGAGTACACTCGCGCTTAGAAAACATTTCAGAGGCATAAATTTGCTTCGACAAGCATTTCTCATTGATGAATGTTCTGTTATTCTCATTTCCGTAGCAGATATTGAACACATAACCTGAGAAATAAATTTTTAATACACAATTTGAACCATCGTAGCATCAATATTCAGCACTACCTTGTATTAAGATATCGTGAGCAGCAAACGTGGATTTTTGTGTTATACCTTGACAACGATATGCGGCTTGGAAAGAAATAAAAGTGAACGTAGGTATTAGGGACTTAGGTAAATTTGTTTAGTACAACAACCAGAATCGGGACTTTTATTTGAACAGCGAAACGGCGACATGTCTCTCGACGCATACCTGAGTTCACAATGAGACACGTGTGAAACGAAAATGCAGAGTGAAATAAGATGACCGCTTCTTGTTTTCCAGAAATTAGCATATTGTTATATTCGATTGGCGGTATTTGCTAACTTCCACATAGATCTAGGCCTACTTTATGTTGATCTAGGCCTACTTTAGCTGTTTCCACAGTAAAGATTTAGTGATGCCAGACAAGAGACGCAGTTGTCCTCTGCTTACATCTAACACACCGCACGCCCTTCAGTAGAGCAGACGTGATATTTGGGGAATTTCACTCCTTTGCTACCCCCTTCTTCAACTGTTTTTTTTCTTACTATGCACGTCTAGTGTCCTTCCTTCTATGTGGGTTGCATTATTTGGAAATTTTATCCCCCTTACTATATGTTTGTATTTAACCTCTTTCCACGTACCCAGTGACCCAAGTTGTCTACTGGCTTGGGCCACTAGGTATTTAGATATGTGTTGCCGAGCAGACAACATGGGTTATTGCGTAAGGTTGGTCTCGAAGAATTTTTTTAGGTTCAAAGATCCTGACCAAGCCATAAAAGCTGATTGGTCGTCTAAATGTCTTCCTGCACACATTTTTGTGTACCATGGTTGTTTTTTATTGGAGATTTTTTTTTACAACTAATGACAAGACATAAACGCCCCAAATTACCACAATACAATAGCTATGCCCTCGGCGTTGTCGAAGCCCACATATAAAATGGTCGCGACAACGTCCACAAGAGCCCACAACTACACGATAACGGAGGAGCTGGCTATAGCTTTGGCAATGGCCGTCGGAACTGAACCATTGACAATAGTCGCAGCCTTACAACAAGCCGGCATGAATCACCAGAGGGGTATCATCCGCAGCACCGCATTACTCTTGCTCATCTCACATCACCAACCACAAGACACCCTCATCGTCTGGACGCTGGTACCGGCAGCGGTACAGGGGAAGCGAGTGGCCCACGCCGTAGCCGGCGGGCACGCACACCGGGCACCCCATGCCAGCGCCTGTTCAGCCATGGCATCCAAAAGCACAGCGGCAATACCTAACACTTACCTAGACCTCCTTGAACACCGCTGCAAGGAACGCCGGCAATACACAGCACCATACCACAAGGTCGACCGCGAACAGGCCGCCATATGGATTAGCTTACAGTCACACATACCAGCCAGGCACTATACTACATGCAATGCGTTCCAGACTCTACGAACGACAATGTCAGTATTGTCAAGATTAGCCGAACGCTTTCCAACACATGATGCTGGACTGTCCTCACACGCCCAGTGCATCTTCGTGGCATCTACCATGACTACAACTCCCCTTGCAGCTCCTGCGGTCCAATCCAACCCTGGAAGCGCTGGCTGAGCAACAGGGTGGCGAAGGCAGCTGACGACCATCGCTTCCTGTAATGAGGAAGCTGGCCATAACAAATGCTGCAACCACGTCAGTAAACTATTATTCAATCAAGTAGGCATGCTTAAATTAGTCAAGTCGAACTGAAGTGAATCCGGCAAAATATAGGAGCAAGCTCGTAATGGTAAAAATGCACCAGACCCTAAAAACGGCGTCTAACGTAAGTGTCACTTGCGTGCATCTATTTGGATCAAAGCAGCAGCGTCAGTTCAGACAGAACTGGCCATGGTTCAGGCATACATCGGTTTGCTCTCGTGCCGCTTGAACGAACCTCTCTTGTTAGAATCAGAATCGCACGTCGATGAACACGCCTGATCGCACTCGAAAGCGCGTCAAAAAGGCATCCAGCAAACATCAAGAAGACAGAGCGCCCAATCGACTTCTACCCGCTTTCCCGTATGCTACTTCCTTTTGCACGAAACTCACTGTTCTATAAGCACCCATATTAAAGTACGTGAGTCTAGCATGAAAGTATTCGGCTGTGGAATTAGAAGTGGATGGCAGAACAGAGGGGGTAGGGGTGAACGAAGCGGAATCGAACGTGAAATTGCCCCGCACTGGCATGCCAAGGTGGACGACGCATGCACTGCCGTCTGAACACATATCTGACGATAAGTGAATTCCGCAGTTAAGGGGAGGTGTGTTCGTGCCTTGCAGTGCAAATTAAATTTTGAGAGGCGTTCGACGACGCCTGCTCCTAGAGTGGGTTCCCACCGGAGTTCCCCTCCCAGTGTCTGAGGGCCGCTGCGTGATGCCACTCGGTACTTTGTATTGCACGTGCGGTGCCGGTTTATGAAAGCGGGCCCGTGACAAGAAAAGCATCACGCCAGAGAGAGGTAGAGTAATTGCGAAACTGACGGCAATAACCTGGAGTGACGACCGTACCTTCGAAAAGCGCGTTCGGTGGATGTTCTTATTCGCAAGTAATTGTTTTGTGTCTTTTCTGTGAACGCTGGCGTTGTGCTTTTTGCAAAATTGTAATCAAAATGAGAATATATTGAGGTATAGAAACTATGAAGAACACAATTCGTTGGTGAAAATCAATAATGAAATTTAAAAAAAGGAAATAAACTAAGCGTTAACGCTTGCAGTCTGAGACGCAAATATACAGCCAATAAATTGTTTGTCGAACGCAAATGACTAGGCACTGGCGTTAGGGGAGCTGGCAATCTTTGTTATTTTTCTGTGCAAAGCCACTGAAAGTCGTGAAACATAATGAAAATAGCTTGTTCGGTCATTGGAGCACGTGGGGAGCGTATCCCAGCACCACAAGATAATATTAAGACTATAAAAACAAAAGCTCGACCAATGCGGGCGACACGTATTCCTCCGAAAGAAAAGTGGTTATCATATCTGGTGCGTCATAATTTGGTTACCATCCGAGTGAGAAGCTTTCCCGAGTCTGGTGACTACTCTTAACGCTCAGTAATGAGTTTTTGAATTCTGTGACCTCTCTGCAGTAAGTCACTTGCCATACCGACATTTCTGCCTGGACTGCTGCGAGCATTGCAGCTGGAAAGCTTCTTGTGCTCAATCTTCCGCGAAAATTTCTGTTCTGGAGCATTGTGTCTCGGCGCCATTGAGCATTTCTGAATTTTATGTAACATAGGATAGTTCACATAGGTAAGTAATGAAGAAAATATGGCGCACGCGTAGCTGCGCCGGACTTCCTCGAGAAAAGCAGCTTTGGGGTGGCGGACGATAATATTTACCAGAACACTAACGGCAGCGACAATCCCGTGGAAAAATTCTGGCTGTGCTTTAATCTAATATGCAGTGCACAGAACAATACTGTGAAGATTTAGAACAGCGCACGTCATCGTTAATAGCGTATATTATACTCTGTAAGGTACATCGTATTAGGATAACGCTGTGTTTTGTTATGTTCCCTGCCATTCAGTGTTATTGACAAGTAAGGACACTGAAAATTAGGACATTACGAAAATTTTCGGAGCTTCTTCTGAGAAGGAACTTTTCTTGGACACATGCAAATAAATTAATTTGAGCCTGAACAAAATAAACATATGCTTGTCACCTTGTTCATATCCGGAAATCATCAAAATCACTTTCATATGCGGATCGTTTCCCGATCGTCCGGAAACGTCCGGGAACGTCCGGATCATTTCCGTCATTCCCTTGTCGTGAGCGGCAGCATGTAGACGGCACCAACATTCCGGGTTGGCCTAAACTGCACAGTCCCCTCATCGTAACGCATAGCGCTACGAAGATGCTGTGCGACATTATGCCACATTCTGGATTCGCCTGGGTTGTAACAGTACATAGTATAACTTTTCTTCGGAGTTATAAAGAACAATAGCGTCGTTGCGGCGTCGCCATCATATGCTCGTCTTCGTCTTGCTTCTGTCGTCACACACAGTTTTACACACGTGTCACACAGGCAGTTGCTTGCTTTACACAGACACGTTGGTCCATCTGGCAACTTTTTAACCCTGTCAGTGCAGTGGCGGAGTCTTGCGCATTTAAACCCTAGCGCACACGCACATGCACGACGAAAGAAACAGACGGAACACAGCGCTGGGCCCCGTCTGTGTCTTTCGCCGTCCATGTTCTTCTGTGCTATTGTGCAAATAATGCCATTCCAACTAGCCCACAAGCTTGTTTTTTCTTTAGTCTTACTAAGTTCGTTTTTCTCTTTCTTTTGCAATTGGTGCCAAGGACGAGTTGGTATCATCCCCGGGCTTGAGCACTCTTTCTAAGTGCCAGCAATGGGCTTGGCTTGTTGAATTCACTTTTACGTTTCGGCAAGTTTCCTTTTGGCCGCTAGGAGACCTACAGGCTCCGTTCGTTTACGTTCTTCCGGTAGCAATTTTAAAACTGGCGGCTGCCAGCCGAGTGTTGCCGCACCGGTCGCGAAAGCGTGGCTTTCATTTGATTCAGTCATCAAGCTCTGAATATGATTAATGACTGTGTGGTGGGCCATGCAGGGACTTTCCTCAATGCATTAACAGTACAGGAGGGGACCGACCCTGTTACTGGGTTGCTCGAACGTTCTACTCCGCCATATACTGCTACGGCTGTATATGAGGAAATCGCGGTTTCCATGCACATCGCAGGTCTTCAAGATACTTTTTTATTTTGTATCAACCCAAAGTAAAAAAACGACTAATCAAGCATAGAAGCATAGTGCCTTGCTAGTCTTTAATGCTGAATTAGTTTTGTTGAAATAAAGAGGACCCATGCCCACGCGAAAGTTCTAAAACGAACTCAAGAAAAAAAAATTCGGGTGAAGGGAGCGATTCCAAGACCAATAGTTTTCTATCGGCAAAGCAGTTCGCTCAGCATTGCTTAATTAATCTGACCGTGCCCCCCGTCAATGAAGCAACCAATTTCTCCAAGCCCCTAAAGTGACGCTAATCTTATACATGTCATCTTCTTGGATCTAACGTCAACAGCTCGTGTTGTTTTAGGCCACACGTTTCTAATGAAGTTGCAGACATACTGCCATTTTGATTTCAATCCTGTCAGATATTCCAAGCAGAAAAAGTAACGTACAGTCACGAAGAAAATCTGTATTCCGGAGAAAAATTTTCAAATCTAGAAGGTGCAATCACTAAAATTTTGTTATGAAAGTTAAAGAAGTTGCGCGAGGTGTAAATAAAGCTGGCCGCATGAAATGTATCCCTAACAACGGTATTATTTGTTCCTAAAGGCATAACCAGGCGTACAGACGCGCACGAAAACTTGTGAAATACATAGGCACCTAAAAAATCAGTGAGATTTATTCAGTCTGTGTATGGTGCGCGAATGCTCGAAATGTTACGGCAACTGAAATGTTGAAGCTACAAGTAATGCATTTTAGTTTCACCTCAACATTACAACAGGGAGTTTTAGGTTTTTTGCACTTAAAGTTGTAGCACGCAAACCACCAGGCGTACAACGCAAACGGAGAACAAAACAGCGCAAGCAGGGCGCGGGGCTTTGGTTACGCAAAGACGCTTGGGAATACCGTTTCTAAAACTCCCTAACCTCCTGCATCAACTGATCGATGTGACTACATACACACTCAGGTTATTTAATTTATTTATTCTAACTTGCCAGGGATGGCGACAAATGTCGTTATTTCATGAGGTACGCCGTAGGGGGGGGGGGGACGCCGGAATAATTTGGACCCTCCAGGGGGCTTTGTGACGCGCGGCTAAATCTAAGTACACAGTTGTTTTCGCACTTCGCCCCCATTGCAACACAGCCGCCTTGGCCGGAATTGGATCCATATACTGGGTGTCCGAACTATCATGCACCAAAATTTCTAAATATGCAAGTGCCACGCAGCTGCACAAAACCAAGGTAATGTTCTTTGCCTTTGCTTGAAAACACTGAAGTTATTTTTGCATTCCTCGAAATTATATAGTTAGCCTTAATTACTTAATTGACTTCCTAATATTATAATTGCATTAAAAGTGTTAATGAGAAAATTGTAGAGCAACATGAAATACGTGCTACATAAAAGTGCGTTTTCCGAGCGTGAAAGAAGCCCGTGAATAAAGGTGAAGGGCTGCGAATGGCCAGTCCAGCGGCGATTGAGCGTGTATTCGCAGGCTTTTTTCATGCTCTGAAGAATGTTCTTATGTAGCATGTATTTACACGTTTAATCTAATCCCGATATGCAGAGCAAATAACCGAACAGGAAAGTATGACTGAATTTCGGTGAATTATTCTATTTTACATCGAAGCTGTTTACCTCTCGGTGGTCAGCATTTTTCGTGTCCGTCAGTACACAAAAATTGATATATTATCATTAACAATGGCTCATACCACCCTAAGCAACCAAAAAAATACAATGGCTCACCCTCCTTGTAATGCAGAGGCTATAGGCACTCAGCAAATTGAAGCGAACAGTACATATATTCATTGGAATCATGCATACAACCTACAGAGTACGTTTCAAGAAAGAACAAGCTCAGAACAAGCGTATGTTATCATTAGCAATGGCTCATAGCCCCGGAAGCAATGTCTCAGAACCCCTTAGGCAAGCGAAAAATGCAGTGGCTCATACTCTCTTAATGCAGAGGCTACAAGCGCTCAGCGAAGTGAAACAGTGCATACATTCATTGAAATCACCTTTACAACACACACAGAACACCGTCCTGGTGGTATTGTGCCGTCATTGTTATTCAAGGTGTTCGCATTGTTTTTTGGTGAAATAAACGTTTTCTAACCAGCATAGGTTTGAAGAAAGAACCATCTAAAATAAGCATCGGAGCCACCAATAAAGCTTTGCATACCCCCTCATAAGTTGTAGTGATGGTTTTGCAGCAGCTTCTCTGGGAATCCACTTTTGCAGGGCCGGCATGGCGAGTCACTTCGTTTAAAGACGATTATTTTTGTCTAGCACAATTCGAGCAGTTAAAACAACGCACCATGGCAGGCCTGGCCATTACGGCCAGTCCTGCCACAATTAATAAATAACATTAGTCATTCTTATTCTTGTACCAATGATTAAGTGCACCATTTTTCATAATCCTTGGAAATAGCTTCCATCGCTGCATTATTGCTACCAAGGGTACAAATAAAGCTTTATTTTGACCTAAGCAATCACGGGAGAGAAAACCTCGGGAATACAAATTGGTGCAGCGCCGTATCCTACAAGGTGCAAAAGTGTTCTGAATTAATATACGATTTAGAAGAGGTATGGGCAAGTCAATTATGGTCACAAATAATGTTACGACGCAGTACACGCATCAAACCCTCCTATAAGTAGCTTCTATATGTGTAGAAAACAGTAACTAGTGCATTTTCATTGCAAGTTTGTATGAAAACGAAGACAAAAGATAAATCGGAGCCCCTATTCAATAGTGACTGCACCTTGGACGTCTCACTTTTCTTCTTTTTGTTTTCCATCATAATTGCGGCGTGGCCCGTCAGCTTGGATAGGCCTCTGTAGCATTACGTTAGTTGCTGTTTTACGAGATCGCGCTAAGATTGTGATGAAGAAAATGGAGTGAATTAACTGCGATAACAAACAATAGTGCGAGTAGCAGAGGGAACCCTTGCTCTTGGTTTCGTGTTTATAATGTTTGGGTGTCTTATCAGCCTTAGTGCCCTAGCTGCATCAGGTAGCAAAATTCTTTTACCCTAACTGATCAAGTATGTTTAATGCATTTTTTGGTACCACAACATTGACGTCACTGCCGTGTGCACTCTCATGACCATGATTGCACTGTAAAATATGCAGGCGTGACGTCGTCCTTATTGCCTCGCATATTCGTGAGCAAAAAACAAAAGCAAGAAAATTTACTATACTACTACTATTTAACGATTAACTTTGGTGAACCATTGCACGAAATTAGGTACAGCGTGCGCAAAAAAGAAAGCGTTATTAATTCTAGTTATTGGTCGCCCAGTCTGAAAAAAAAAAAACGTGTTGCCTGTTACCTGCACGTCCTTATCAGAATTTTTTCTTAATTTCCGCCTGACAACATTTCCGCCTAGCGTTATCAAAAGTCAGCAACCGTCCTAGCGGAGAAAGAAAATCGCCATAATTGCAAGAAAAAAAAAATAATGTACTCAGCATCAGGCGAATTTGCCAATCTTGCGTTCACTGGCACTATTGCCTACATTGCTGCTTCCGAACTGATCTAGCACAAAAATTTATCTGTGGATGAAGGTGCTGCTCTTTTAGCAGTGTTGGGTCGCGTAGTGAAAGTCACAAAAATGTAAAATTCATAAAAATGACACTTTCTTTCTGGGGACGGTCGCTCCATATTCCCGCTGTACGTCACTGGGTCACTCAACTTTTTTGAGCATTGGAGACAATCTAGCTGAAATTGAAGCGCTTTAACTCAGTCACTTATCCTCATTGAAGATCCCATCGCGTCATTGCCTTTCCCTTAGTACCAGCTAGATCGCCACCTAAACGAACTAAACGACGTTAAGTGCGATGAAGTGCAATGAAATCGCACTTCGTTGCGAACCGGGGCTCTCCTTTACAGACAGAACTAAAATTAATAAACATCTCCTTTTGCTTGAAGATGTCGCCAGTGCGTCATTGTAAAATCCGCCTCAATCACTGCAATAAGGCAAGTGCAATCAGTTAAAAAATAAGCACCTTGGTTGGAGAACACGTGGCTTGAATGGGCGAATTAATTGATATGAAGCTATGGCGTAAACAATCTTTGAAAATATGAGAAAAGGTTAATAAAGTGTAAAAAGAAGCAGCGACATCTTTTCCATTGCGTTTCAGCCCCTACGTAAGCTTTTTTCCCCTCGACTGAATAAGAGATGAGACGTATGTACAGGGTACCTTTCCCGTGCTTTCCCGTCGAGCTCCGATCAATGTGTGCAGCCTCGGGCTACATCAAGCTGCTTCTCTTGTTCCTTTCTTTTTCGCTGTGAGAGGAGACCCGAAGATTGTGGAACTCTCTCCAGGGAGCTCCTATTGTCACCGCGCTTAGATAAGAAGATGGCAAATATTCGAAGGAGAAACGGCACGTTCTTACAATGTAGTACAAAAAATAAGAATGTAAAGGGAAAAAATCTACTCACAAGTAATGCCATCCAGGAAACCCCCTGGTGGTCTCCATAGGTGATAAGCGACACTTCTATGCAGAGGAAGTCGGGGAAGCCTAAAGAAATGGCCGAAGAAAGTTGCGAAACTTTCTCCGGTCCAGGCCGGATACCCAGTCAGGGAAGTGAAAGCTGTAGGTCTGTCTTCAGCGTGGTGTTTAAGCTGTCAGACGGAACAAGGACTCAGAATATATTCGCACTGGTGGCGTTTAATCAAAAAAACCTTCCGTAGTTTGATGAGCACTTATCACATTCCACGGTACATATATCAAGAGAAATATGACTGAAAATTCCTCTTATGGGCATCAAAGAAAATTGCGGTTTCGGGAAACATTCTAATTCTCATAGCATTTATTTGTGATTCTGGGTGAGTGCATAGTCTTCTATGGCCGCGCACTCAAATATCTTCTGTGAAAATAGGACAGCAGGTTTCTCAAGCGCAAATGAATTTTTAAATCTGAGGTATGAAACTTGATGTTTTGGACAACCTGAGGCACAGGAAGTGTTGCGCAGATGCATCCAGTGATGCCTGATCAGTGGAATGGAAACTGTGAAATGTACAATTCCATGTAACAATTATAAAGATTTTGCTGGAATTTATTTGGACCGTCGCTGGCACTAAACTACGAAAGCGCGGTTCGATCTAACGGGTCTTATTTTTTTGTGAAGCAATTAACGATAGTTCAGTTGCTCGTGTCTTGAGCTGTCTTCATGGCCGTTTCTTCTGCATGACAGTTGGCTGCGTGCTCTGAGATTAGGAGCAAGCTTTGTTTGCATGGTGACGACTAAACAGCGCTTAAAAGGGAGTAGACTAAGAATAAATGTACAGAACATGCAAAAGTGTAAAATAAACCTATTACCCTCCTTATCTCCCTTAGGCGCATTGAAACTAAACCGAAAAACTAACAAAGACAAAAAAGACAACTAATATTGTAGGGCGTGCATCTCAAGTGAAGGTCGAAGACACACAGTAGATGAAGAGTGTTACAAATGGCTAGTTCACCTGCAAACGAACTTCCATGTTAACATTGGCTATGTGGGCAGAGCCAGTGCCAACTTCTGGATAGCATACGTGGCTGACTACCAGACTGGGTGGCTGCCATCATGTGTGCACAGTTTTTGTGCACACTTTATGCATGTATGCAGATTCGAGGTTCCTGCATGTACAAGGCCGTGAAAGAGAGTTATGAAAAATGTTTGAAATTGTAACGTAAGGTTGCGGTCAAATACGACAAACTGCTGTAGAAATTACTGCTACGCTTCAGGTGTCCCAAATCGAATCTTTCGACTATTAGCTAAAATATTAATTATGCACTGGCAAAACGCTTTGGCGCAACAAAGAGGACAATATGAGCATATTTTTGTAAGTTTTCGTATCTTTCATCTCGTAATTGATGTTCCGCACCATATTCCCGTAGACAGGAAAAACAAGGGAGAACGAAAAAAAAAAGACGCATGGCAGGCTTCCTTAAAGTTGAAAGACATAATAAACGCGCAGCGTAAGAAGTTGCTTCCATGAAAACAGCGTTTTCTCCATCTCTACGCTGTATGGGAACTATAGGCGCATATTAACTGAGGTGGAAACAATGAATCTTCAACTCAACCCGAGCCTCATTTCTTGAGATCAAAGAATAAAAGTAATAAGTTGTCATCGTCATTGATCTATCGTACAGTATAAGTTCAGGATTTACAGTATGTTAGAGAGGAAAGAAATATGAAAAGTCCTAGGACACACCTAAGTACTTCTGACGTGCTGTGAATGCTAAATTTAATGTCCGATAGAACTACACTGAGCGGTCCTTCGAGTTTTGCGCTGCGAGTAATGTAGTATAGCAGTGCGTACTGCCCGAGCTAGTAAGCAGCAACAGCCTGCGGTGCCAACGCCACATGCCACCGACGTGACGCGTCGCGGAGATACCTTCTCCCCTCATACAACACCTGGCGCGCTATTGCGGCAGCAGATGTTCCCTTTCGCCCGCTCTGCCAAGCTATGCTCCGTAGAGGAGCGCTCGTGCCGAGAGAGAGAGAGAGAGCCAGGGTGACGTGGCGTCGCGGTGATGCCCTCTCCTTCACGCAACGCCTGGCACGCTATCGCTGCACCTGGTCCATTTCGGCTGCTCTGCTCAGTCGAGGTGCAGCTCATGACGAGGCATCGCAGCCAATGGGAACACTGTCAAGGCGTGCTCGTGGCTTAGCGTCGTAGTCAATGGCAATGCGAGCTTCGGTGCCGTTTTGCTGCTACACTCGTGAGGCACCGGTTCTCTCGCTCAATGGGCCATTTGATGTTTTTGCATAAAAAAAAACGTATGTCATACAGTAGATGGTTCAATAATCAATGTTTACACCGGGACGCACAACAGAAGGACGCGGGTGATAGCTGTAAATAAATGTGTTCAAGGCTGTCTCTCATATGAGTCGTTCGCGTAAGAGCTAGATGGTGGCTCACATTTTCGTTTCACTGTTCTTTATGGAGAAGTCATGTGTGACAGTGAATGTTAATGTGTTTAATAATAAGGCAAGCGTCTAACGCCATTGGTAGCAGTATGCCTGTTACGGACAAGCGATCGAAGATATTGTCACAAAATATTGTGAGCACACGAATGTAACTGAAGAACGAGCAGTGCTTTTGATGTGATCAGTAAACTCCTTGCAATGGGAGCTCAGAGCTTTTATTCGGGACGCCATATGGCAATGATACATCTAAAAGTTGTATCTACTACATTTTAAACATTTATTCATGATCAGAGACGTTTCGTTGCCCGATCAGCTGGTAAATTCCAGCAGCGTAGTTCGACTAAAACAAACCGACGTATCATACCCAATGTATAGGAAATTAACGACCCACCGTGGTATAGCATAGTGGTTACAAGACGTTGCGCTGCTTAGCTCGAAGTCGCAGGTTCTAGCACGCTGCCGTGGCCGCATTTCAGTGGGGCAAAATGCAAAAACGCTCATTTACATAGATTTAGACGCACGTTAACCAGATGGTAAAACTTATTCCTGAGTTCTCCACTACGGCGTGACTTGTAAACATAACGTTGTTTTGGCCCGTGGAACCCCAGCATATATGGAAATACCCGATGTAGTGAAGTGTCTACCAACGCATCCTAACCTCCTAGAACGCTTTGTACAGTATATTGCACATTGCCTTCAGTTCATTTTTCAGTGTTCATCATCATCATCATCATCGTCATCATCATCATCAGCAGCTTGGTTACGCCCACTGCAGGGAAAAGGCCTCTCCCATACTTCTCCAACAACCCCGGTCATGACGGTTCACTTGACAGTGATTACTCAAATTATTCATTGTGGATTTGAATTCTGGTGAACGTGTAATTGTATCGAAGTGGCTTACTGATGTACTTCTCATTTGATTTTGAGAAATTTCACACTAAATTGATCTCGACCTCTGCGTTGTCACAAATGGTGGAAAGCCACCTTGAAATGTGTTTCAAATTTTTTGAGATTGCATGAAAATCCAGGAAGCAGCAGCAGGATTGCATTGTAAAGCACAAAGAATAATTTTTTCCACTGCGTTTAGGGAATGAAATGCAATTTTTATCATAACAAACATGAGCAGAGGTTTACTTCTGCCACATACCTGGATATACAAGTTTTGGCATCTAACCACCATATATAAATTTCCAAATATGCCTTTCACATTTGTGACATATCATTAGACAATAAGAACTAGCTTTAAAAGCGATTTTGTTTCATTGCTGCATTCGGATTTCTGGAGGCTAAACGACGAAGAAGCACTTTAAATATATGCAAGCACCTGCACCAGGGCACGTGCACCGTTTACTACAGAACGATGCCACGCTGCATGTGCGTTCGTGGCGTAGAAAAAGCAATGAATCAAGAAGAAACCTACGAATAAGCAAGCACTAGGAATGAGAGTGAAGCGAATCGGCAAAAATTGGAGGACGCTTAAGCTTCGCCTTCAAGAGTGGAACGCGATAGCGTTCCCGTCGACCCGCCAATGGGTGTAAGACAATGGGCTACAGGGCAGCCATCACTTACGAGGCGCCCCGCATCAGACGCGGTGAGCGTCGAGCCATATGGTCGAGCAACGCGGCGTTCGGCGCAGCAATGAAACGTGCGCCTGAGCAAGCGGAGCGAACCAAAGAACTCGGTATCCCGGAGGGGGAAATGATGCACGCCAGCCAAACGCCGTGATCGGCACGGGCAGAGAGATAGAGAGATAGTGATCTAAAGAAAGGAAGGACGCTTGATTCTGCGGAGGGAGCGAGGCGAAGCGTTGTCAGGGGAGAGAGTCCGAACCGCGACAGCTCCAATGCGCGCGTGGCGCGCCATCTGTCGGGGCAGCGCCGTACATGGAGAGGAGGGGCTCTTCTGTGTTTGCCGCAAGATGGCTCTCCGTGTGCGGAAAGCGCAGAAGAAATGCAGCGAAACGCACTTCGCTACTCGTGTAATTGCGACTTCTGTAAGTTACATGTTCATAATTACTTATATACACCACAGTATAACTTTCCACGGCTCGTTTCGAAGGCAACACCGCATTCACTAGAGGCGCGTTTGTACCTTTTGGAAGCATCGAAATCGTGGCTGAGTGGTAGCGTCTCCGTCTCACACTCCGGAGACCCTGGTTCGATTCCCACCCAGACCATCTTGGAAGTTGCTTTTTATTTATGGAGTGCCTGCCCTGATTTATCGCTCACGGTCAACGCCGCAAAAACGCTGACGCCGACGCCGACACCCGACGCCGACACCCGACGCCGACACCGACGCCGACGACACCGGCTTTTCTGCGACACGAGCTCCTTAACGCTATCGCGTTAATAACGCGTGGCTTAGGCAGCCAACAGAAGGGACCACGTCGGCTATGCAGACGGAGATTGGAAGCGGAGAATGGGATATGCGTTGGCTTGGGTAGAGCGTCTACGTTCGGGAGGCCCAACACCTTTCGGAGGGACCCGCTCGAGTGTCGACGCACAAGCGGACCTCGAAACGACGCTTCTTCCGCTCCCGTCACCCAGCAGACGAAGAAGAGTGTGCGAGAGCTCGTCTGCCGGCTCCACTCGTGCAGTTACCAGCCGTACTGTGATTGCGGTGTGGTAGTAGGTAGGAATTCTTTGTAGGTACGCTTGGTCCTGTTTGCCCCCATCCCTTGTGTTCTTGTACTTGCATTTTGTATGTTTGAATGTAGGTTTGTGTGCAGTGATTGTAGCCGTTCTTTCCTTGCTGCCCTCGCAGTTGTCTCAGACTCGCACAATTAAAAGCCTGATCCCCGAACTACATAGTAACAACCGACGTACGGACTCTAGGAAAGGCGGACATTGATCATGAAGGCTTCATAGGCGAAAAATGTTATCACCTAATAAAAAGTGTTAGTTTGTGTGGTGCGTCGTTATATATTGACACTGATTTCACAGTAACGGTTTGCGTAATGGTTGCCGCGCTTTAGGTCAGCAAGCTGGGCGCGTTATAAAATGCCACCAGAGGCATGATAAAAAAGAAAACAAACTTTCATTACTTCACATTTCAAGCACCATATATTTTCTCTCAATCTTTAACACAGACCACCGCTCTCCCATGATCCATTGTTCTTGAAAGGAAGTGCCTCGCGGGCGTATCGAACTACGCAAACATTTACTACAAAAGAATTCTTTCGTTACAAGCGAAACTGGCAGAGGTATGGGCAGCCTCGTGATTAGGCGCGATTCAAGATTGCTCGCTTGGGCGATTATTTATACCCAAAGATTATCTCAGCATGTGTGAACAAAGCGTGTCCGTATGTTTATGACTCCCGCTGTCTTGGGGTCATTACTGTATGTAAGCAGCGATGGTTAGCCGCTTGTACCGTACGCATACATGGCATGGTCTCGTAGTGTCTGTTCCGACCAGAAAGCGATATGATTCATCAGGCCCGATTTCGCACCGCCAATAGTGGGGATGCTGTGGTGTCGAACATCGGATGGCGGCCATAGCGAAGGCAAGCTTTGCGGTGAAAACCTATGTGCAGATACCTCTCTTTAAGTGGGGTATTATTGCTTTGCGAGTCTAAAGATTATTCGCTTCCCTTGCTATTTGTGCCACGTAATGTTTTGGATGTGCCCTATTTGTTTGTAATCCTCCTTTTTCACGCCTTCTTTAAATCCACAGGTGCTCAGCGTACAAACAACCTTAAGGTTTCGCCACTCGTGGAATGATCTTATAGATTACCCTGTTTATGAATTTTCCCTGCTAATGTGCAAGCTGTTGCTTCCGAATTCGATGTGAATCTTAAGCTTATAAAAAGCAGTATATTCATAACTACAGTTTCGCTCAAGTTAATACATTCCCCTAGTTTACTCCCACTTTGTTTATATGAAAAACAATTTCTTACCCTTCCTTCTGGTGGCTCCCGCAAATATATTTTAATGTAAAACAACTGATTTTCTTCAGTAGCGATATTTCTTCATGCTATAAAAAGGGCTTCTACAGTGAGCGCTTATTTCTGGATAACAATAAAGCATTCAATCTTGTTGCTCATCTACTACCACGCATGGAATTCAGAAAATAAAACATCGACACTAACTGTCTTGCTTGGATGAAAAACTTTGTTTTTAATGAAACAGTTCGTAAAAGCTGAAATATGAGAGTTGTTATTTTGCCCCATTAGTTCTGCTGCACCGCAAGATTCAGCCCGCCCCGGAACCGATAACCTTTCATAATTTCTTTCGTAGATCTGAGATCACGCATTTTACTATTGACAGACGACTGCATAACTTATATCACTATTTTTCATAACCCTGACACAACACAAGCATTAATGCCATCTTAACACTATACCGAGGTGACGTGACACTCTGAAAATAAAACCTGATGCTAGAGAATGCTAAATACTGCGTTTCATACGGCATCGTAAAGCGTAACGAGTGTAGCATTTAGTGACAGTTTGATACTTCAACTAAGCGTACATTGTAAACCCCCCAGCGCATGTACATTAACCCTGTAAACAAACTTCACAAATGCATCTAGATTATATTGCAACGCGAACAAGAAGCTTGGATGCTCGTTACTTACCATTTCAAGCGCACCATCAGTGCGAAACACAAGCGCACGCTGCATTTACTAACAAAATATTCCCGTTTCTCTCCCTTACCTTCTATAAAGTTCCACTGCGGCTTCGTGACGCCTCATTGTGCAGGAAAATTTCACTCTTGCCGGTTTCGCAGGTTCAACCGTCCACTGTATGCACGTTCTCTTCCTCTCCCGGCATGCTTCTGGTCTCATTTTGATTCCCTTTGTCAGGCCGGCATTCCATTTTAATGGACAAATTATTTTGAAACGAATTCTTCCTTTGCATGAAAACGAAGGTTTTTCAGATCTCTGCGGTAAAAGAGCACTTTTTGTAACTTGTACGTTTCTGCATGTCTGGCCTGCTGTTGCCATAGACGCGCTGCATTTTAATGCTTTTTTTACCACCCACAGCATGTAAGGTGGTGAAACAAATAAATAAATAAATTACTAAATAAATTTTCAATTATTTATTGAGTAATCGTCCTTGGCAGATGAAATACCAAGAAAAGAAAACATAATCTGCCCGCAACCAAGATCTTCAAAAGCGCGTTATAGAAACGCCATTGCGTCATCATGTGTCACCGCCATTGTGTTGTTACCCACCACGGTGGCTCATCGGCTATGGTGTTGCTCTCCTAAGCACGAGGTCGCGGGATCAATTCGTGGCCGCTGCTGCCGCCTTTCGATGAGGGCGAAATGCAAAAATAGCCGCGTCCCGTGCATTGGGGGTGCGTTAAAGATTCCCTGGTGGTCAAAATTAGTCCGGAGTCCGACACTACGCGCGTCTCGTATTCACATCATGGTTTTAGCACGTAAAACTCCAGAGTTCAATTGCTTTTGTGTCGTCGTCATTTCCGTCATCAATGTTACTGTCTTCTTATTGTTTCGCACTAGCTTCTTCTTGTGATTGTCTTTTCATTTGAAGCATTTTGGTAGTGGTGGTGGTGTTGCAGCAGGCGAGGTAAGCCTGGCATACATAGCAGGCAATTGTTCTGCCTGAGCCTCCTATGAGTGTTACGGTGTGTGCGTCACAAGGTGTCAGAGAGCCCCATGTCTCGAATGAAAGCAATCAGCAGTCGTTGCGTCTTCTTCCTGATTGCCGCAGGCCCTCCAGGGAAAACGATGTCGTTAAAGTTCCTGTGTGGAATACCATTTTTTTTTTTGCAGGCTGTCGACCACCGCTTTCCTTTCTGTGTTGAACTGCGTGCGCATCTAAATGAAATGTTCGATGTCGGCGATCTCACCACAGAAGGCACAGAACGGGGAAGCGCATCGTCCAGTCTTGAATAACTAAGCCAGGGTGTACGCGGAATTAATTCGGATGGGCAAAAAAGCGTTGCTTCGTGCCGAGTAAGTCCATGGGTCACACAGGCTGGGTGTGAAGCGTGGTAGATCGCCCTAAAGTGATTGCGGATTGCATTCTTAGAGCTCCGAAAAATCTTTGGTGCTCTTACTTTTGGCTCACATGTCAGTGGCCGGCGTGCAAGAACGCCAGCTTCTTCATGTCCTTCAATTCCTACTTGGGATGGGATCCACTGAAATTTTACGTTAAATCCCGTGCTCGTTAAAACTTTCATCACTGCCAGAGATTCCCTTGTAAACTTGTCTCGAGGTAGGTCACGATGTAATCGTTGTAACGATGACTTTGAGTCCGTCAGCACCGCGACGTCACGGGCGCAATAAGTGCGTAGTGTTCTCAAGGCCGAGGTAATCGTGGCACTTTCTGCTGTTGTAGACGACTCCACGCGATTCAGGCGGCCAGGCTATGTCGATGCCCTTCGCTCACTTTCTCTTTGAACAAAATCGGTTGCATAGCGGGATCGATAACACTTGCTTTTGTTTTAGCAAAGCAATGAAGGGGGCTAGTTAGTGAACGTTCATCGTTATATTGCGCTCAGTTTTCCACAGACGATATTAAGGAACGACAGGACATGGACGGACGTAGCGCAATCTTGCGCTACGTCCGTCCACGTTCTGTTCTTCCTCAATATCGTCTGTGGAAACCTGAGCGCAATGTAACCATGCACTTGCTTTTCTTTCCTTTCTTTTTTTCTTAATTTCGCTACATTTCACCAATGCAAGAGGCAACATGGGGCCAATCAGACAAGAATGCTTGTTCAAGGCCAGAAGACGCTGTATTTTTTTGCAAAATTAGACACAGCAAAGACAAACTGATGAGCTGAAACATTGACCGAAGGTGTTAAACAGGAATATAATTCTTGCTTATGCAGGTAAATACAGCGTTTGGAAAAGGCTTCAAGATTCTGTGCTCAAGGACCCTGCGGGTCTCTCTGTCCAAAAATCAGCATGATTGCGCCTTCTACACTTACTACGATCTCAAAACTAACGTTGGGCTGTTACTAGTCACGACTAATAAGAAATTGAGGGATGACGCAGAAGTTCGAAGCAGCGCATGAAAAAAAAAAACGAAGTGCAGAGATTGCCCTTGCTAGATCCAAACTTGCAGTACGGGAAATGAGATAGCTCCCTTGAAGGAAACGAGAGACTGATACATAAAAATAAAGCTAAAGCGGCAACGATATTTTCCTGGTTCTTTAGGTGCTGTGATATTGGCGTTAGTGTTGTTCTTTTACGGCTGCTCCGTAACTTAGTTCGCTTCAAGACCAGCATTTGTGTGTTGAGGTGCGCTGTTCTACTGCGTAGCACCATGGAACCCGCCTCGGCCAGGAATAGTTCTTTGTAGCCACTTAGCCTTGAGTGCAAGCGCCGAGCCGGCAAACGCACATAAAAACTGCATCGTAAATACGCGAGGGTTTAACTTTTAATGAAGAAGAAATCGATAGAGAGAAAAAAAGGGAGATGAAATCCGCTGCCAAGCAAAATATCCGAAACATTAAAAGTTTGGATGATATATCGTCGGCGAATCCTTGCAAGTGATTGCAGAGGAATTGCGTAATTATGCGCAAAGTAGCATGCACCATTTTTGTAATAAAAAAAGTATGCGTATCGCTGCAGCCAATGTCAACTACAGCGATGCGCCTTCTACATTTAGAAATAAGCAAACAGAAGTAAAGAGTCCCGACTACCCGAGTAATTTCTCGTTTCGTTTCGCTTCCTTCGCACATCGGTCTTTCGCAGCGTTCGAGTTCATTAGGAAACGCAAGGAGAGAAAAAAAAGATTGTGGTGGTGAAAACCATTCAGGCTTCCAGAATGGACGTTCTTCCTTTCCAGCACATGCGCAGCGGCCTCGCCCTCGGCTGCGAACACGCAACAGCCCACGTTTCTGGCACAGCCCAAGTCAAGTCTGTTGTTGACACACCCCCATCATTTATACGTTGACTGCGAGGCACGTTCTTTATGCAATCGAAGTATTTCTTCAGCTTTAATCTAAACGAAAGTAACTGCTATTGCCATCCCTGTGACCAGTCGATTCTTTTGCGACACCGTATCATGTGGGCCTTTCCGTCTCCTCGAGCGGCTGTCCTAGTAGCACGTTCTGTTCTATTCGTGCTGCAGCTGTGTCTGCACGGCGGAGGAAGATTTTGTCCGCAGAAGGGGGGGGGGGGGGGGTGAGGTGGAGGGTGAAGGCTATGTTTTTCGATTCGATTTCTTCATTGCTGCTCATGCAAGCCCATGGACGTCCTTTTCTATCCCACACACTTCCACGTGTTTCTTAGGCTTTCGTGTTTAGGCTTAGGCTTTCGTGTTTTTTCTGATTGTCTGCTTGAACGTGGCGTTCCCACCCCCACTCTTTCTTTTTGCCAAATAGAAATAATCATGAGCTATTCCAGCTGTTTAGCACACGACACCAATGTGACGCATAATGTTTAACAAAGGTACGAACCCATTTATTCTTTTGATGGGTGGCCATTGTGACGAAAGGTACGAACACTGATTTATTGCCTTGATCAGAGATCATTATTTCACTCGCAACTGCGATCGCGTTCTTCGATAATGTCAAACCGATGCACGTACGCCGCTGGTTGGTCGGTTGGGCCGGATCGGTGCGACATCGCAAGGGGTATGTCTGCAACACGAAACGCATAAAACGCTCCCTTTCTGGTACTGACACATACACATTGAAATCACCGGTGACGACAATAGCGGTAGTGTAATCGCAGCTAATCACGCAATATAAGTAGCCATAAGCCTCACGGGAGTATGAGTCATTGCAGTTTTTGCTTGCTTTCGGGGGTATGAGCCATTGATAACGACAATTTTCGAAATGCTGTTCTGTATGTTGTATGCGTGATTAGAAAGACTTTAGGCACTGTTAACTTCACTTTGCTGGGTGCTTGTACCCTCTGCCTGTCGCGGATGTGAGCATTTTTGTTATTTTGCTTGCTTACGGGAGCATGAATGCTTACGAAAGTATGAGCCATTGATGCTGAAAGTTTTTGTGCACGAAGAACAAAAATGCATGGAACCCTAGCTATATACAGCTTCGCTGTAAACGAAGGCGATATCGAAAGTATCTGGTTATTCCCTGGAGGAGTTTACACTCTCGACAAGAGGAGCTTTTCTGGCTCCCAATTCTATGTGTCAGAAAGGTGGCACGAAACAGCTCCATGCGAAAATTGCGGTTTTCCAAAGAGAAAAAAGAAAGAAAGGGTCAACCAAAGGTAAATGCTTAAGGGGTACAAGTTCGACGTATATGACACTTCAAATGATTTTATGATTAGTTGTTGATATTCTCATATTCTGTATTGCTTTTCTTGTCGATTATTCACCCAATTTATATCTTATTGGAATCATATTTCACGAACACTTACGTAAACTTTACCTTATTTTGTGTCAACACTTGGTTGACTTTATCTTTATTTTTCAAACCAGTAGAAACAGCTGTGCATTTCTTCTAAAAACATCTTGTTGTTCGACCAATGCATGGCACATAAAAATAAGGAGAAAACAAGTTCTCAGTAAAGTTTTTCAGAGCACTCATTTTAGGTACACTCTTCATGCTTTCGATAAATATGATTTATAGAAAGGTCCCCATTCCCTCTATATAATGAAAATTTTGACGCATTTGCTTCTCCTAGAGCAGCGGGGAAGCTTTGTAAATCTTTTCTGGACTACTTTAAACAGGCAGGAAACGAGGGATGAGCAACTATTATTTAGCTAGTAGTTAACCTAGCAAGCCCCGCTTTTTCGTTAAACATGAACACGGTGAATGATCTAGTTCTCTCACAAAACCATGAAAACACGCATAGAATGGTTTCAGGTGCTTCTCGGCGCACAAACAACTACCCTGTAAAGGGAACAACGTGTTCCTAAAAAGAGCGCTGCAGCTAAGCCGGAACCATGACCCTGTGAGCGAGTATTGTGTCGTATTTTCAGCTCAACGTGTGCGAAACGCGTCAGAAATATTTTGAAGCACATTACTAACGCAGTAGCTTTGCAAGCACATCTGAACGTGCACAATAGCACTGTCGAGGAAGGGAAGGCAATAAAAAAGGAACGTGGGAAATCTGTCGTCATGGTGGTTGTAAGGTATAACGCGGGCGAAATCGCCAAGCAGTG
Organism: Dermacentor albipictus; assembly: GCF_038994185.2. NCBI lineage: Eukaryota > Metazoa > Arthropoda > Arachnida > Ixodida > Ixodidae > Dermacentor > Dermacentor albipictus. Next base: position 128,830,700 of record NC_091824.1, read on the forward strand.
AGATGGGCTATTTAGTAGGCGAATTCTTGCTCCTACCAACGATGCTAGAAACTCAAGCTAGAAGGAACATTTGCCAAATATGTTCCCACTCACGAAGGATGCTCACTAGGTGGGGCCTAGAATTAGCGAAATTACACGGCCATAAAACATTAAAGTAAGCAGTGCTACGTAGCTAAAAGAAGCAGTTTTATCGTCAGCATTCACCAGATGGTGCTTTGTGTACAGCGCCTATGGCTTTATATGGGCCCTGTCTCGTAATGCCTCGAAAGAAAGCATCCGTTCGTGGTTGTAAACAGCTCCTTTCGGGCAGTTTGCTTCCTTTTGCACTCTTGTGTCGTCTTAATGAGAAAATTAACCGCCAGAAATGCTAGAGAAAACATTCCTCGTTTAAATTTCAGCACATTGTCAATAGATATGTGCGCGGTTGAAAAAAATAACAGTCAACATTTCGAAAAAAAGCTGTTTTTTTCGTTTTTTTAACAACCAGGATAAGAAAAAGGACAGCGTTCCCGCACAATTCTGTTCCGACTCTTTTCGAGGTATGTAAAAGTTCCGTCATAGTATAAGGAGTTTGGTAGTCTGTGAAACACCTGGATCCATCCACGTGTTGGCAAAAAGTTTGCTTCAAAAAGCCCTTGAGCCCGCTCGCCACTGCTGTTGGCTGTTGTATGTCAAGCGACGGGGTCGCTGCAACGCCAGCAACAAGCTCGACTTGCTTTTCTTTTTTCGTGCGATCGGCATAGAAAAATTAACAAATAAAATAAAATCCATGTGCTAGACAGTGGCTAACGCAGACGATCTCGTTGCCTTGTGACTGTTAGCTAAGGCTTTGGCGTGTGTGTGGTTCTATTGAGACGTCTGTAAACATTAGACAAGTTTTTGTTCCTTTTTTTTGCGGAGGCAACGAATCTGGGGAGGTGCAATGTAATGTAAGGTTGTCTTAGAGACTTCAGTCCAAAATTTTAGAGCCCATGAGTACTTGTTTAGGGTACACTCTAAAAAAAACAACACCTATCTATCTAACCATGTGCTTGTAGTTTTCTTACACACCTAATCTAAGCGTTATGTATCTCAACGCTTACCGATCACGCCAACTAGGAGTGATCAGCAATCCCACTTCACACTTAGCATGCGCATATTATGGCGTGATCATTCTCGACGCTTAGGGACAGTGTGTGAGAAACGGCACCCGAAGGGGAAGGGGGATGGGGTGCGGATAATGCCTCATGTCCCCTCCACTGCGTGCGCAAGAGGCAACGAAGAAGCATCGGCTCTTGTCGGCTTGGGTCACTTCTCCGAAACGAGCTTCGCTCGCTCACCAAGCTCTTGGCAGTCCTCTTCTTTAACTTTCCCTTTGCCAGTGCAGACGGTGACGGACGAAGATGCTATGGCATTGGCAGCAGGCCGGTGAAGTGCTGCAGAAAGATTGCGCAAGATGCTCCCGCCGGGGACACTGAAACTAGTTCAATAAGAAGGGACTTCTCTAAGCCCTGGGATGTTACAACGACTCCAATGCATGTAAAACAAGCCCCTCGGTACCTCTTTGCACAAAAGGACGAATTCCCTCTCAACCGTGCTCTGCGGTGCCGCGCGTTCGAAGATAGCTAGGCCTGTTCAGCATAGGCACGTCAGGACAGCATCAGCGCCCATTAAATTCCTGAAGCTGTTGCACTCTTTATCCGATGGTTGGCCGGGAATAACTGATCGAATTATTTTTCTCTGGCCTCTTTTTCTAAGACAGGAGAATATTCTAAGCAGAGAAACAAATTTGACAGACAAATTTCTTCCCTGGAGGAAATCTTTTATTCATAGTGTTCATTCCCAGAATATAGTATACAGCAAAACTTTGATGTTTAAAAAGAAAACTTACCTAGTTGAGATATTTTTCAGATGGCTGAGAAAGTCTTTACATAATCTTGATTTAAATGCGCAGTGTAGTGAAAAATTATTTAATATTGTTTGCACCCATAATATTTTGTTGCTTCTTCCTGGCTTTATAACTGATTGCATAAAGTCATGCAGTTTTTAGTATGCTGTCGGATACGTTATATATTTCATACAATAAAGACATAGGCAGGTCACTTTTCCTTTTCTAAATATGTGCCATCACTGATCTCAACGCTTTCCTGCTCGTATCCCGAGATGAGGACCCTGTTTCCTCCCATAGTATGCAAGGTCTCATAAGGTCAGTTGGCGGTATCTGAAAAAAAGAAAACATATAGCAGTGCATAATGCTTTAGAGATACGCGCACGTTTCTTTAGTCTAAAAACGCTAACTACTAACCACTTGGATTTTTACTGATTCTTCTGACATGTCTGCTACTGACCGCTCTTAAAATATGCAGTTTGGAAGTTTTTAGACGCAGGCGATACGGGAAAACTCGTAAGCTCACCAAAATATTGTGAGCATGTTTTGGAAGCCTGAGTCGCAAGCACGCTTCTCAAGTCACGTGTGATGGCTCAGAAAATTTCACTATTTTTGATGCGGTCAGAAGGAATTTTTCCAATTTTTGTTCAATTTCATCAATCCTACTTCCAAACCTTAGTTCGCTTTCGAATGCGACCTGAAAAAAATCAAAGCCCTTTTCTTAAAGAAAGATGATTGAACACGAAGCTTACGTACCCACAATACAAATTGAATCAAAGTCAAAGACCAAAGCCAACGACCACACAACGAACACAAGAAATGCTGAGCGACCCGATGGTATGCATATGGGATTTCATTGCTTGTTTTGCATCGTATTTTGGAACGTTGAAGTTGAAGGGAGCGACATTTCGTTAAGCTGCATAACCTTTATTTTAGATGACGTAGCCGTTGATTAAACGCACATACTCACACGTTTCACACTCTACACTTGCACAGTACATATATATATATATATATATATATATATATATATATATATATATATATATATATATATATATATATATATATATATATATTGTAATGAAGCAGACGCGCCCCTGTGTATGTGCCGTCTGAAGAGGAAGACGAAGGGCCGTGCTGTGATCTCGAGCGACCCCGTGCTTCGGACAGCCCTTGCAGTGCCTTGTTTTGCCTAGCGTTCCACAACGTCGTGAACGAGAATAAACCTCATCGCATTTGGTGGAGGTTGCTGAGATCCTTCGCCTCGTCCTGGAGCTCCGCACTCGAACCCTGCCAACAAGATCGCCTTGCACTATGCCTGATCCCGCCACCTCGTTGCCCGCCCCACCGGCTGCCACTGTCATCTGCGCCGGCGTCCCTCGTCAGCGCGACCCACCCATTTTCAGTGGGACCGCCGAACACGACGTGGAAGACTGGCTCTCATCGTACGAACGTGTAAGTGCCCATAACCGATAGGATGACCAGTCTAAGCTGACCAACGTGCCGTTCTACCTCGCCGACGTAGCCAAACTTTGGTTCTTCAACCACGAATCAGACTTTACAAGCTGGTCCGCCTTTAAGACTCTGTTTGCAGAAGTGTTTGATCGCCCAGCTGTGCGTACGCTACGCGCTGAACAGCATCTACGCCAGCGCGCACAGCAGCCTGGAGAAACATTCCCCAGCTACATCGAGGGTGTTCTCGATTTGTGCAAGCGGGTCAATCCCAGCATGTCAGAGGATGACAAGATCAAACACATCCTCAAGGGCATCGAGGACAGCGCATTCCAGATGTTGCTGGCCAAAGGCCCAACTAGCGTATCCGTCCTCATTAACCTCTGCCAGAGCTTTGACGAGCTGCGCCGCCAACGTTCCATCGCCCGCCAGAACATCCAGCACGCCGATTCCGTCTCCAGCATCGCGGTTTCTACCGAATTCACCAACTCGACCCTCTCGCAGCATATCAAAGATTTTATCCGTGAAGAGGTGGCCAGGCAGCTCTCGCTGCTGCCTCACAGTGACGCACCTACGGCAGCTTTGCCTCCAACGCTGCAGGAAGCCATCCGAAATCACATATCTGAAGCGCTTCCTGCAGCTCCTACAACCCCCCCACCCAACCCTATGAGTGTGCCGCTGGCCCATACCAACTTTGCCAACCACCCTACGTCGCTGCCGCTCAGTTATGCAGCCGTGGTTGCACGGCCCCCTGCGCAGACCGCTTCCTTTCCATCGCCCATGAATCCGGCTTCATTTCAAGTTGCCCGACCGTCACCACACTTTTTTCGTCCCACCGAGACGTGGCGCACTCAAGACAACCGGCCTATCTGCTTCGCCTGCGGCATTGCTGGCCATGTGGCACGCTTCTGTCGCCGCCGCGCCTCAACTGCGTGTACCAGCTTTGACAGGCCCCGCTACGCACCACAATACGCCGCCACGCCTCCATTATCACCGCGACGTCTCGACACTGATCGCCGGTTGGAAACTCGGCGTTCCCCTTCCCCTCGTCGGCGTTCGATTTCGCCCCTGCGTCGTCGAGTTCCCACTGAAGAGGGAAACTGACTGCTGCAGTTCCTGAGGCAAGAACTGCAAACACGTCGATTTTCTCAAGACCTCAATCTTCGCCGCAAAATGTAATTACCGTTTTTGTAGAGGGAGTACCAGCAGTGGCACTAGTCGATACCGGAGCAGCCGTTTCCGTCATTCACGAGGGCCTTTGCCGCAAGCTACGAAAAGTGACTACAGCTCGCTCTGGCCTGGTGCTCGCCACTGCCAGCGCGCAGCGAATCCACCCTTCAGCTGTATGCACGGCCCGTGTCGTCATCAACGACGTTCTGTACATAATCGAGTGTTTCGTGCTACCATCGTGCTCTCACGACCTCATCATTGGTTGGGATTTCCTGTCACGTCATCATGCTGTCATAGACTGTTCACGTGCAGAAGTGTCGCTTTTACCACTATGTGAATCACTGCCGACCAGCTCTCCTCACTTTGCCGACAAACTCACTGTTGATGCCGACACAACCGTACCTCCTGAGTCGTCGATGGCTGTTGTCTTGTCGTCTGATTCCGCATCTGACGCCACCGTAGTGTTCACGCCGTCCGATGTGTTTGCTCAACGCAAGGGCATTGTTCTTCCGTTTGCCGTGCTTACTGTAACCTCTGGCTCAACTGTGATGCTGGTCACCAACTACTACCAGTACCCGATCAGCCTACTGCGTGGAGAGACGGTAGGATACTTTCAAGCGGTCGACTACGTCGACGACTTCGATGTTCCTGCCGCCTCCGTCCGTCACCTTGACGCCATTGCTTCGGTCTCCGGCTCATCACCTTCAGTGGGTTTTGACAAGGCCATCGACCCTGCACTTTCCCCATCTCATCGCCGCCAACTTCTCGCTCTCCTTCACAAGTTTGTCTCTTCTTTCGACTGTCATCAGACGTCACTGGGCCGTGCCACCGGTGTTTCTCACATCATCGACACTGGTTCCCACTCCCCCTTGCGACAGCGCCCGTATCGTGTCTCTGCCGAAGAGCGCCGAATCATCACGGAGCACGTGGACGACATGCTCCAACGTAAAGTCATCCGTCCCTCTCAAAGTCCTTGGTCTTCACCTGTCGTATTGGTGAGGAAAAAAGATGGCTCCATTCGCTTTTGTGTCGACTACAGACGCCTAAACAAGATAACGAGGAAAGACGTTTATCCTCTGCCTCGAATCGATGACGCTCTCGACTGTTTACAAGGCGCAGAATACTTCAGTTCCTTGGATCTGCGCTCCGGGTACTGGCAAGTTCCCATGGCCAAGCCTGACCGTCGGAAAACCGCATTCGTTACACCCGCTGGCCTCTACGAATTTAACGTCATGCCCTTCGGGTTGTGCAACGCGCCTGCTACTTTTGAGCGTATGATCGACACCATCCTTCGTGGCCACAAATGGAAGACCTGTTTATGTTACCTCGACGACATCGTCGTCTTCTCAACCGATTTTCCGACGCACCTCGCTCGCCTGCATGACATTCTGACCTGTCTAGCCTCTGCCGGTCTACAGCTTAACCTCAAAAAATGCCGCTTTGCTGCAAGCAAGCTAACCATATTGGGTCACGTTATCTCAAAAGACGGCGTCCTCCCGGATCCAGACAAGCTCCGCGCTGTTGCAGAGTTCCCAAGGCCCACGTCTATCAAAACCCTCCGAAGTTGTATTGGCTTATGTTCTTATTTTCGTCGCTTCGTACGCAATTTCGCATCCATCATGGCGCCTTTGACAAGTTTACTTTCCGCCAGTAACGGCATAGCAGCATGGTCACCTGAATGTGATGCAGCATTTCAGCAATTGCGCCACTTGTTGACCTCACCACCGATTCTTCGCCACTACGACCCTGATGCTCCCACGGAAGTCCATACTGACGCCAGCGGAGTTGGCCTTGGCGCGGTCTTAGCGCAACGGAAAGCTGGCTATGATGAATACGTCGTCGCTTATGCGAGCCGTACTCTAAAGAAAGCAGAATTAAATTACTCCGTCACAGAAAAGGAGTGTCTAGCGATCATCTGGGCATTAAGCAAGTTTCGCCCATACCTTTACGGCCGTTCTTTCGCCGTTGTTACTGACCACCATGCCCTTTGTTGGCTTTCTTCCTTGAAAGACCCGTCTGGACGCTTGGGACGTTGGGCGCTTCGCTTGCAAGAGTACGACATCCGCGTCATGTACCGCTCTGGTCGCAAGCACTCCGACGCTTATGCGCTCTCTCGCTCCCCACTGACGCCTGATTTGGCGTCGTTGTCAGCTTCCTCGTCCACCCTGTCACCGTTCACCATCCCTGACATGCTCACAGAGCAGCGCAAGGACCCATCCCTTGCAATGTTACTCGACTACCTTGCTGCTCCATCTGATGTCCCTTCGACACGAGCACTGCGTCGCCAAGCAACCCACTTCTCAGTGCGGGACAACATTCTATATCGCCGAAACTACATGCCCGACGGACGTAAATGGCTCCTCGCTATACCTCGTCATATGCGCTCTGACGTCTGCGCGTCTTTTCACGCTGACCCCCTAAGCGCTCATGCCGGCGTCCTCAAAACTTACACAAGGTTGCGTCAGCGCTATTATTGGAGAGGCATGTACAACTTTGTGCAAAAGTACATTCAGTCTTGCACTACATGCCAACAAAGCAAAACACCTACACAGCGTTTCACAGGACCGTTGCAGCCGCTGCCATGCCCGTCTCGTCCGTTCGACCACGTCGGCATCGACCTCTACGGCCCGTTTCCATGCAGCGGGCGTGGAAATCGGTGGATTATTATCGGCGTAGATCACCTTACTCGCTACGCTGAGACTGCAGCACTGCCAGCAGCGACCGCCCGTGACGTTGGTTTTTTCATCCTTCGCAATTTTGTCCTTCGCCACGGTGCTCCCCGAGAATTACTGAGTGATAGGGGCCGTGTCTTCCTGTCGGAGGGCATCCAAGCCCTCCTCGCTGAGTGCAGGATAATTCATCGCAAATCGACCGCGTACCATCCCCAAACCAACGGTCTTACCGAGCGCTTCAATCGCACACTTGGCGACATGTTGCGGATGTATATTTCATCCGACCACTCCAACTGGGACACCGTACTCCCCTTTGTTACGTTCGCGTACAACACCGCGACGCAAGCGACCACCGGCTTTTCCCTCTTTTTCCTTGTGTATGGCCGTGAGCCATCATGCCCTTTGGACACCATACTGCCGTACCAACCTGACGCTACAGAGTATACTCCGCTTTCCGAAGTCGCCAAATATGCTGAAGATTGCCGTCAGCTGGCACGTGCCCTGACTAGTGAGACTCAAGAGCGTCAAAAGACAAGACATGACCGTGCTCATCAACCACCGCCCAACTTTGTTCCTGGTTCACTTGTGTGGCTTTGGATACCAGCCAACATTCCTGGCCTTTCTTCCAAACTCCTGGCGCGTTATCACGGTCCATACCGTATAATCGAGGCCACTTCACCGGTCAACTACATCGTCGAGCCGCTCACCGTGTCACCAGACCTGCGTCGTCGTGGGCGAGAGACAGTACATGTCAACCGCCTGAAACCGTACTACGACCCGCTCATCATCTCCGCGCCCTGAGTCGCCAGGATGGCTACGCTTAGCTCCCGGGGCATTGTAATGAAGCAGACGCGCCCCTGTGTATGTGCCGTCTGAAGAGGAAGACGAAGGGCCGTGCCGTGATCTCGAGCGACCCCGTGCTTCGGACAGCCCTTGCAGTGCCTTGTTTTGCCTAGCGTTCCACAACGTCGTGAACGAGAATAAACCTCATCGCAATATATATATATATATATATATATATATATATATATATATATATATATATATATATATATATATATATATATATATATATATATATATATATATATATATATATATATATATATATATATATATAGTATATATATATTGGTTGAGAGCACGACATTGTTCCCATTGCCCATTCTTCATATCTGTACAACTGCAAACGTAAACTGTAGTGTTCTACGCAGACGTGTAATTCGGCTTTCCTGCAGTGTGTTTTGACGCTCACTGACGAACCAGTGAGGCATAAAAAGCTTCACTTTAAAACAAAGCAACAGTGTGCAAAACGCATTTGGGTGAGACACATACCTGTAACTGATTTTAGTCCATGCAGCTTTCTATAAAAATGAAGTTTGACAACTGGAATGCAACTGACAGTGCATTCGGAGAAACCTTTTAATTATCAAGCAACAATATGAGCTAGAAATTGTAGTTACGTTTCATTTATAATGAAATAAAGACATAAAGTTTGACAGGAATGACATCCTATGTGGGCTCGTCCCGGCGGTATCAGAAAATCAATAGCAAATGCCTTTACTTCTTATGATGCGCCATTTACGAAAGCAACTGCGAGTCTGAAAAACATATCTTGCAGGTTGTCGAACCACGAAAATGTGTATATAAATTCCAAACATGAGTTCTTTACATTTTTTTCGATCTCAAGCGGGCTTGTCAAAAATGCCTGGATGCTTGCTTTGCTGTCACCAGCTATGAACTCTCTCACAACGGCTTCATCGGGCGCTCAAAGCAATATAAGTGCTTTCTTTACCAATTCTACGTTTAGCAAATACATGGGCATTGCTGTCAGTGCATCTTGACTTCATCAGCCTTTTAATGAGGTTGACAGATACTCCACTCTAGAAGCAGCTTCTCTTTCTGTGATGTGTTAAAAAAGCAAAAAGGAAGAGCCTTTGTGATTGAAGTGTGAGATAATCTGTCAATTTCACTGGCTAGAAAAGTGCGGAAAATTTATTTTTCTTATTCCGGGGATATACCGTATTCGCACGTATATAGCGCGGGCACAGGTATAACGTGAGGGGAGACTTTTGGACTATCAGAAAACGAATATATATATATATATATATATATATATATATATATATATATATATATATATATATATATATATATATATATATATATATATATATTACGAATCTAATACGAACATATGTCACAGAGGAACAGGAAATCTTGCTCAAATATTGATGCTAGGCTTCATTGATGCAAAGGGCTTCATTCATCGTTACTGCAAATGGCCCTTGCAAACTAAGTGACATGATGAGAGCCGCCGCCTTTGTCACTGTCGGTGAGAACGGCGTCGTCCTTCATGACCCACACCAGTGTTCTTGGACCAACATCATTCAGAAGTGCCCGCGAGTCAATCGTACACGGCAAAGCCTTTTACAGATTGCGTGGTGGTGCACCGCGCGACCTCGAAAACCGCTTGCTTGACGCACCTGCACAACAGCGCCGATGATTTTGCTCAAGGATGTGATTAATACACCATAATCACATTTACGCGCAACCAACAGCGTTCTAAGTCATAAGAACAAAGGCTCTACGAAAGGCACAGTGGCAACTTCTAGCTCGCCACCCTTGGCCGAGGCGAAGGGGTAGCGGGCAGAAAGAGCACGCTGAGTTGGCCGTAATACAGTTAAAAAAAGAAAATTTTGCGACACGCATGGTAAAAGCAGACACCGGAAATCATGGCGAATAAGCAATTAGCCGCCAATGAATAAGAGCGAACCATGACTAATGTTCTTACCTATATATTCCAATCGTCCATAAATTGCAGATGAGGGACCGCAATATATAGGCCAATCATCCAAACGGACGTGCTGTTACTGACGCGTCAGACGTCGGTAGATTTTCCCTCCTAAACTCGGCACAGTCGCACTCGGTATGCATGCACCACCCAGTTTGTATGCCAGCCAAGAATGTCTCTAGAAGTGAACTTGGCGATGTACACTAACTCTGACAATTAGACCGGGAGCTCTGCGCTGCAATGAACGAACGTCGCGACAGTTCGCCGGAGAATGCACCCCAAAAATGGCGCAAAGCAATCTTCAAAACACTACGGTCTTCTTCAGCCACCACAAGAAAAGTTTCGTATTCCCCACAGTGAGGTGAGAAGGCGCTGAGCGTAGCTGAGCGTTGTTCTTTCTCGCCTACGCACCGTGCAGATCACGTGATATATCACGGTTCCCCTACCAGGATTTTTATATGCGGGATGCACAGTTCCCCCGCGAGCACTCCACGGGATGTTAAACGTGTCATTTGCGTTTTTCACACTTACGCGGCTCGCTCCCGTTCACAGAAGACGGAACTATAGCACGCAGTATTTTCCTTGCGCTTACACGAATTACAGTACCTATGGAAAACGCTTTTCCTAAACTCCCTGATCGCCCTCAGAAACTAGGGGGCACCGAAGAGGTCTTTCAGTTTTTCGGACGCCAAGTCCACAATTTTCCTCGTTTTCATGTCATCCACGCAGAAAAACCAGCTAAACAAGTACGAACAATCTCCCCGTTCCTTCTATCTGTCTCTTACCGAAGTTTTTGGCCCAGGATATAAGGTTTCGAGGATGGCTAGCGGTGACCTCCTGCCACAGCTAGTATCATTTGGGGAGACCCAAGTAGTAGTAATCCCGCACCGCACGATGAATACCTCCCGCGACGTTGTCTCGGACGATGATTTGCTGGAGCTCACTGAGGCTCAGCTCTTGGAGGGTCTCAGTGAACAAAATGTTATAAATGTCAAAAGAATTAAGATGAGGCGAGATGGTAAAGAACTTGCGACCAAACACCTAATACTGACCTTCAATTCAAGTGTCCTGCCCGAGTCAATCGAGGCCGGGTACATCAAGCTCCGTGTAAGACCGTATGTGACAAATCCCCTCCGATGTTTCAAGTGCCAGCGTTTTGGCCACAGTTCGCAGAGCTGCCGAGGCCGCCAAACTTGTGCGAAATGCAGTGCGCAGGAACACTCCTCTGAAGCTTGGGAGAATTCTTTCCACTGTGTAAATTGTGATGGCGAGCATGCCGCATACTCGCGGTCATGCCCGTCTTGGAAGAAAGAAAAAGAAATAGTAACAATCAAAGTAAAAGAAAACATATCATTCACAGAGGCACGCAGGCGTTTTGCACACCTTCCTAAGGCCAGCTTTGTCGAAGTGGCGCGTCAGGGGGCAGCGTCACAACGGCCTCCGGCGGCTGTCCGACCCACAAGCCGTGAGTCGGCAGTAACGCCATCTGCCCCCGCGGCGGTTGCAGCTAGCGCTGCTCCGTCTACCCAGCAGACGGCGCCACCGACCCCGAAGGTGGGCGCAGCCGAGGCTGCCCCACCCTCCCCCGCCCCTTCCAGCACTGGCAACAGCCGGCGCAGCCAAATTCCTCAGGGAGCCCCATCGACCTCCGGGCTGGTGGGCGCAGGGGTCTTGCCCTCCAAGGCGGGACCCTCCCTGACAACAACTCGCTCGCAAGAGCACGTGTCCGGCGCCTCACTAGAGGCAATGGACACTACACCTACCCTCAAGGCGCATCAAGCGCCTAAGGAGCGGCGAGGCTCCCTCGAACGCTTCAGAAAAAGCGAAACCCCGGTTACAGGGCCTCGAAAGAGCTCTGTAATCTAAGGCCTCACTTCCGTTTCCGTAAACACAGCACCAATTTACTTTAAAAATGGACACACAAATAATTCAGTGGAACGTCCGAGCTCTTCTTAGAAACCTTGATGATTTGCAAGAACTCATCCACAAACATAATCCAAAAATGCTGTGTTTACAGGAAACACACTTAAAATCCAAACACACAAACTTTCTCCGTACGTATGTTACGTTTCGCAAAGATCGCGATGATGCCGTCGCATCATCGGGTGGTGTGGCGATTCTCACTCATAAAAGTATAGCATGTCAACGTTTACAGCTACGGACGCCTCTTGAAGCAGTGGCGGTGCGAATTGTTCTGCTAAACAAACTCATCACTATTTGTTCGCTTTATATACCCCCACATTACAAATTAACTAAACATGAATTTCAATCTTTTATAGATGAATTGCCAGAACCTTATCCGGTTTTTGGTGACTTCGATGCACACAACTATATAGATGCGCGAGGACGTCTTGTTGAACAGTTCCTTTCTCTTCTGGTGCTTGTCTACTGAATAAGAAGGAAGCGACATACTATTCTCTTGCAAACAGAACATTTTCTTCAATAGATCTTAGCCTAGTCTCCCCGTCACTACTGTCTGAACTTGAATGGGAAGTTAACGACAATCCTTACGGGAGCGACCACTTCCCTATACTACTAAGAACATATAAAGAAAACGAATGTATACCACAGGCTCCTGGCTGGAAAATCGATATAGCCGACTGGGAGAAATTCCGAACCTTAACTAGTATATCATGGGATGACATGTCCTCGTTAGAAATAGATGCTGCTGTGGATTACTTTACAGCTTTCATTCTAGATGCAGCATCTAAATGCATACGTGAAGTAAGTGGCTCGGCATGCAAACGGCATGTCCCGTGGTGGAACGATGAATGTAGAGTCGCACGTAAGAATCAAAACAAAGCGTGGGGGTTGCTACGCGCTTCGCCCACTGCAAAGAATCTTGTTAACTTTAAGAAAGTTAAGTCTCAAGGCAGGAGAACCCGCCGACAGGCCAGAAGAGATAGTTGGCAAAAGTTTTTATCGAACATCAACTCATTTACAGATGAGGCGAAAGTCTGGAACCGCGTAAATAGAATTAGAGGATAACAAACATATTCACTCCCTCTGGTAAACACACAGGGTGATACGCTGCAACATCAGGCAGACACACTTGGGGAGCACTTTGAGAGTGTGTCAAGTTCAAAACATTATTCGACATCCTTTCTGAAATATAAGCAAATAGAAGAATGCAAGCCACTCAAAAGAAAATGTCTACAGAATGAATCGTACAACTGCCCTTTCAGGATTGCTGAGTTGAGAGCTGCCTTGAGCTCATGCAAGAGCTCTGCTCCGGGAGCTGACAGAATCATGTATGAAATGATCAAAAACCTACACAATAACACCCAAGTTACATTACTCGCACTTTTCAACACCATTAGGGCTGCAGGATATCTCCCAACTGCATGGAAAGAAGCCATTGTGGTTCCTGTTTTGAAACAAGGCAAAGATTCTTCCTTAGTGGCAAGTTACCACCCGATCGCCCTCACGTGTTGCCTTTGTAAGGTATTTGAAAAAAAATGATTAATCGGCGACTCATCTATTTCCTTGAAAGAGCAAAATGCTTGATCCGTATCAGTGCGGCTTCCGAGAAGGGCGGTCCACAACCGATCATCTCGTACGTGTTGAAGGAAATATCCGGGACGCATTTATACATAAACAGTTCTTCCTATCGATATTTCTCGATATGGAAAAGGCGTATGATACAACGTGGCGTTACGGAATCCTAAGAGACTTGTTAAAAATGGGCATCCATGGTAATATGCTAAACCTAATAGAAAGCTATCTGTCCAGTCGTACCTTCCGCGTAAAAGTCGGTTACGTACTTTCGCGTCCTTTTACACAAGAAACGGGTGTACCGCAAGGAGGCGTGCTCAGCTGCACACTCTTCATCGTGAAGATGAACATGCTTCGCGCTTCATTACCACCGGCAATCTTTTATTCTGTCTACGTGGACGACATACAAATAGCTTTCAAATCCTGTAACCTCGCAGTGTGCGAGAGACAGGTACAGCATGGCCTGAAGAAAGTGTCGATGTGGGCAGACAAGAATGGATTTAAGATCAATCCTAACAAAAGCTCTTGCGTTCTTTTTACAAGAAAGAGAGGAATGATCCCCGATTATAGCTTAGAACTGGGTGGACAACAAATACCCGTAAACAAAGAGCACAAATTTCTAGGTGTTACACTTGACTACAGACTCACTTTCGTTTCCCACATAAAACATCTTAAAGAAAGATGTCTAAAAACAATGAACATAATAAAACTCCTATCCCAGACTAGATGGTGTAGTGACAGGAATTGTTTAATGAAACTCTATAAAAGCCTCATTCGATCACGATTAGACTATGGCGCCGCGATCTATCATTCTGCCGCCCCGAGTGCGTTAAAGATGCTACACCCTGTACACCATCTAGGTAACCGCTTAGCCACGGGCGCTTTCAGGACAAGTCCCATTGAAAGTTTATACGCAGAATCGAACGAGTGGTCACTTCATCTCCAGAGAACATACATCAGCCACACATATTTTCTGAAAGTGCACTCTAATCCTCAACATCCGTGTTATAATACCGCTAATGACATGACATATGCTACACTCTTTCATAATCGTCCTTCCGTAAGACAGCCTTTCTCGCTGCGTGTGAGGGAGCTTAGTCATGAAATGCATGTTCCAATCCTCGAACTTCACCTAATGCATCCAGCCAAGCTGCTACCTCCTTGGGAGTGGCAGTTGATACAATGCGATACATCTTTCATGGAAGTTACAAAACACCCTTCAGACATTGAAATCCAAATGCATTTCCGGGAACTCCAGCACAAACACTCCTGCACGGAGTTCTACACAGACGCATCGAAGTCACACGACGGGGTGTCCTACGCAGCCGTCGGGCCATCCTTTTCGGAAACCGATGTACTGCATGCGGAAACTAGTGTCTTTACGGCTGAGGCCTACGCACTATTGTCGGCAGTGAAGCATATCAGGAAATCAAAACTCCAGAAAGCAGCCATATATACGGATTCCCTTAGTGTTGTGAAGGCCTTGATGGCTTTCTCTAACCACAAAAATCCAGTAATTAACGAACTTTATTCTGTTCTGTGTAAAGCCTATATACGTAATCAGCATGTCATCATATGCTGGGTGCCAGTTCATAGGAGCATCGAAGGTAACGTTCTTGCGGACCAGATGACCACGTCAGTTGCATCGCATTCTGCTAATCCCACCGCTGCAGTTCCTGTCACAGACCTGAAGCCCTTCTTACGGAGGAAACTACGGAACCAGTGGCAACGGCTGTGGGACACGGAAACAAATAATAAGCTCCACGTGATAAAGCCACAGTTAGGATTCTGGCCTTCCGTAACAAAATCACGCCGGACAGATGTCCTATTCTGTCGCCTAAGAATAGGACACACATTTGGCACACATAACTTTTTACTCACCGGAAACGAGCCTCCAACCTGTGGTAGATGCGGGGAGAGGCTGACCGTCCTCCACGTCCTCCTGGAGTGTCGGAAAGCCGAATCCGAACGAAAGAAACATTTTCCCGTAGCATGCCGCCAGCACATCCCCCTTCATCCAGTAATGTTACTAGGCCCAGAACCGCTGTTTGACTCCAGCGCAGTCCTGGGCTTCCTGAAAGATGTTGTATTACATGTTATTAGCCCCACACACTCGTAGCGTCTCCTCTGTTTAGAGGAGTCCGCTGTGATATCTGTTTCATATAGCACATGCCTCTAGGCCCATGTGTTTCAAGGGCTCTGGCGAGACAGTGGTGCTCCTGGTAATTTCACCATCTAATATATTTTCTGTATTGCATCACTCTTTCACGATGGATTTTATTACACATAGAACACGTCATTTGTCATCGACATAATCTTATTACATATAGATTTTACGCACTCTAGAGCGACTATTTTTAAGGCCTCTATACAGCCACTTTACATTAACCCCATAGAACTCATAACTACATTGCGAACTTACCAACACTGCCTTGGCGCTCTTTGGCCACACATGGCCCTTGCGCCAATAAACACTACACATCATCATCATCATCATCATCATCATCATCATCATCATCATCTGACCAAGCTCTCCCTGAATTAACTGACCTTGACGGCGGCTGTCTTGTCGAATAGACGCGTGCTTCCCGTCCCGTAGCACATGCGCGCCAAGCATAGTTCTTGCGAGAGCATGAGCGCGCACCAGCTTCCAGTAGCTTGTGGAACAGGGTGTGATGCATGAATTATAATGACCAGACCGTATACCTCTGTCTTCTGCATCGTACTTATCCCAGCACGCGCCTGTCCACACCATTCTTGGCCTCGACAGTTATCACCTTCGTCGTCGTGACGTCTGAAAGTGTGTATTCGCATTAACTGCCGTATGCATTTCGCCTTAGATTGTGAGTGGTGTAGCGCATAAACATCAGCAATGCATCAAGCATCAAGAAGCAAAGCGAAGGGAATTGGGCTGTTTCATAGCACTTAGGTAACCGCTTCGCAATAGCTTTGCTTCACGCACCTTCAGAAAATATAATGAACGCACATATATATTAAGGACACCAGACTGACAAGTACATTGCTGGGTGGTGGGAATCGCCTAAACGCCTAAACGTAGGGAAAAAGAAAGCAGATTGTACATAGCAAACGTGATTTTCAAGCGGTGACCTCAGTTCGTGGAAGATATTCATCGACGTTCTCTGCACTAAAATGAGGTCACAGTCGTAGATAACGACTTCGGCGGCAGCTGGCTGATCGGTCGTCGCAGAAAACTGGAGGCGCCTGTACTAATTGCCTTTACGTTTAGCATGACGATGTCATCATCGTCGCTCAGTATCTTGTACGAAACTCGGGGAGGATCATTCACACTCGGCTGCACGCTACGCACCCGTGCGCATTAATCTTAATCATTGTACTCATATTCTATTGTGACCTTAAAAATGCGAGCAGATGAGGTGACCTCATGGGCGATAAAGCGGTTTATGTTGATGAAGGGTAGCAGCGGTGTCATTGAGCGGAAGGAACTAGAAGAGCGCCCAGGATAATTGTGTTTGAACGACGAGTGTGCTTTCGCAAGGAAATATTCGTGGT
The DNA here is from genome assembly GCF_038994185.2 of Dermacentor albipictus. Taxonomy (NCBI): domain Eukaryota; kingdom Metazoa; phylum Arthropoda; class Arachnida; order Ixodida; family Ixodidae; genus Dermacentor; species Dermacentor albipictus. The sequence goes on from NC_091824.1 coordinate 128,847,684, forward strand.
GTAGGCATTTAGACTGAGGAAAATTATTCTTCCGCCGTCTGCGCGCTGTTCTCAGTAGCTGTCTTTAGCTGCGCTTTGATGCCTAGTCGGTTGGCCATGGCGTCCACCCTACCCATCTCCGATGGCAGCTTGCTAAAACGCCAAGCGATTTCGAAGCATGAATATTGTGCCCTAGACTCCTTGCACATGTCTAGGGACTGAATGATTAAGAAGCGAAATCAAGGGATCCGTGCACGCTATCTTGTTTTGTGAACGAAAACGCTTTTCGCAGAACGTACAATATGCGTCGAGTAAAGCTATTTATTATTCGCGTTTAACGACAATATTGTTTTTCATTTTGAGTTTTGCTTAAAGAATACAGTTGTCAGGGAACTAGGCCACTTATACATTACGAAGCGCCTCTGTGAGAAAGTTTTTCTTCAGAGACAGAATATAAGCATGAGCCTCGAAGTGTCTTTAGAAGTGTGTACAGTCACTCACTGCCTATACACTAAAATATTATTCATTTACAAATGTCCCTATAGCACTAAATGCCCTTAGTTAAACCCCATTGCTTTCACTTCCCCCATTTCATTCTCCGAAGGTGGGATTAATTCTTACAATACACAAAATGTTAACCTAGCAGAAGAAAGCCTATACTTAGTGGAACAAAAATGGATGCGCTCTTTTTTTAAAGCAGCCATGTTATCAAGCGTCGTAGGTGCGGTGACACAGTGACATAAATATTCAAATAACAAAACTGTCAGCAACAGTTGACCTACAGACAGTCAGTTTGATGCTGTATAGGAAAGATGCCTTTCATAGAACAAGCTCGGGCATTCTTGGTCCCAACGCAAGCTGTAAATCCGCTTGCGGATTTACAGTCGTTAGACGCACGAATAGAATACATAATTTGCCATATTTTGTAAGCATGAGAAGCGTAATTTGGAAGTCGTTTTTTGACGCGTGGTTCAGAATTGTCTCTGTCATCTGTCAGGTTATTGCATCAGAAGGAGTCCAAACACTTTTACTCTATTGCTACTTCACCTTTTTCTTTTTTTGAAGGAAGAGGATGGTGAGTCACCTTCGGGACACCAAAATACATAGGTGGGTAACAATAGAGCATGACACGGCGGCCGGCTTTCTCGCAATGCGGCCGGTCGGTGCATAGCACAATGCGCAGGCAGAGCCGAGGTCAAAGAAGTTTAATGCAGCGTTGATGCCTAGTGAGTGCGTTGCCTGATAAGCATGTCGCCAGTACTTTCTGCAACAGTGTCCATGACCCGACTCGGCTTTTGTCCCGCGAGTATGCGAGACGGCATCGACTGGCTGCAATAAGGGGATGACGCCGGTGCCACAACTGAGGTGTGCCGGGAACCCAGCGATCGCGCTCACGCTGGTAGCTGCGACAACGTTTCCCTCGGGAACACTACACGTGCCTTGGTTACTTTCGGCGGAGATTCTCTTTGCACATTTTTCTCGTTTAGCTTCGCACGCAGCGCCGTGTCTGTCGCCAGATAAAGCTGCAACTCAAAGCCGGAGGAGCGACAAAAGCCGTTCCTCTGTTTCTAACGAGCTCAATCAGCTTTAGGAACCACTATTGAATTCTTTCATCATGTGTCTTTTTTCTCTTCTCTCTATTCTATTCTATTTGTCTCTACTGAATGGGCTTCCAATTTTCCGAGTTATGCGTAGAAATCCCACTGACTAAGAAGTCATGTAAGCTTTAACCGCGCACTGACATGCCTGGCGGCTTTCCGAAAGAATCGGTGAGCTCCTTTTGTCGAAGAATGTTTCGAGCCGCCTTCGGAAGCGCTTCCCCATTGACTCGTCTGCGCTGACGGCACCTAATGCTTGGCAACAGGGTTCATCCTTCACCTCATTCCCCTCGCCTTTCTCCCTTCATCTAAGCTCGACTCACGCGTGCGATAGTGCTTGCTTCGTGTCTTCTTTGTTTGATTTCGGTATGACGTATGGTTCTAAAGATCAAGCAATGTTGGTTACCAGAATGGGGTATGCAAGAATTAGCGCAGCGGCCCAGCCACCCTTTGTTCTCGATGTGGAAATGCCAACGAGTAACGGCACATGAATACGTCTCCCATTGTGTGGACTTCTTACTTTTGGTATTATAACGTCACAATACGCTGTATGCCCTTGCAGTAACAAAGAGGACCCTTACCTTACCTCGTGTCGGAAATAATATTCACAGATGCCTGAGTAGGAACCTTCTGTATAGAGTCTGTATTTACCTTGCGTGTAGAATGAGCTCTCTGGTGCTCGGCGCGTGGCGAAAAATTTAAACTCAGTGCATGCGGTCGTGCTTCAACTAGGCCTTATCAAAATGTAAATAGATGTTAAACTGCGCACATCAAAAAGAGGCGAGTGATAAAGGTCATACAAGTGAACGGGGTTATCGATGTGATTAAAGCAAAACCAACCCAAGTTAGTGAATAGCCGAAGAACCATTACCTTAAATGTCGAGGCAAGCATGACGATCATGTTGACGATTTATTGCCATCCCCTTTGAAATCGGACCATGACAAAGTCTCCTAGCCTGCTTGATTTAGTCAGGTATGCTCTACACGTCTTTAATTCTGGCATTTTTGCACACATCTCCAAAAGCATTCTTACTTTTTTCCTCAAAACTTCTTTATCGACCTTGTATCGTTACCTATGCCTGTAACGATCCGGTCGTATCAATTTGTTCCCTGCTTTTTTTCCACAAATACTCTAACCGCCTCTTGCTCATCTCGAATGCTTACCGTGTGTTGTTTCTGTCCACTTTAAATCCAAAGCACTTGTCCAGTGAAGATTCCTGCAGGTGGCGGCTGCAGAAAGGGATGCATTGTAGAAGCAGGCGACATCATACTGCGATATGAGACACAGACACACAAAGAGAGAGATAGACGGACAGACACGCAAACGCATGCATAGGTGCGCACAAAGATGCGCACAAACATATGCGCGCATACACATGCGCACGTACACACAAACTTCGGGGCTTTATTATTTTAAAAGCCAGCGCAGACAGCAACGTCAATTTGCACGCTCTAGCCATTGCTGCCTTAGGGAACAGTGAACAATACAACGTAACAGCTGCACGAGAAAAGCATGTCCGCATGCTCATAATACTTATAGCAGTTCTCATATAATGCTTAGGCACCCACACTCACTAAACTCAAATCTCGCTTGGCGCGGCGAGTGCATTAACTGCGCTGTATACAGTACCAAAGCAATAACCATTCTTTCATATATTTGGGATGCATAAAAGCGGTAAAAGTATTGAGCAGCAGGTCAAAGAAGGGACAAATAAAATACCGCATTTACAGCCATAGTAGAAGACTGTATAGCTTTCAATCTTCTACTCTCGGTTCAGCCTAATCTCTTTACCCTGCCTTTTACGCGACAGCAAGAATAATAACGATAGTAACTACAGTGGTGTTAAATACATTGTATTAACAATATATTGGCTCAACAGATAAGGGTGATTGAGGAAGGAGTAAACGAAAATGAGTGGAAGTGAAAACTCAAAGAAAAGACAAGTCAAGCCCTCGGCATACTGCAAGCTCCCAACGAGGCAAGGGGCCGCAAGAAGGTCTAGATGTTCGGCTCGCGATATGCTGGTGCCCCTTACATTATAGTCCGCCGCTTTTGCAAGTACTCTAACTCACTCCAAACAATGTTTGCGCAGCTTCTACCGCCGGGGATCGAAACATGCGTCGCTCTCAATTTTAGTAGTTTGAAGTAGCATACTACATTTTGGTAAGCCTGCAGAAATATTTTTTCGCATATAGGTTTATGTAAATTTCTCTCAAAGTGCGATAACTCTGCTTCGAATAAGCCATTATATAAAAAAGAAAACGAAAACGCAGCAAGAGTGGCGAAAAAAGTTGAAATTATTGAAAAAAATTGAAATCTGGCTGCGGGGGCCGCATTTATTTGGGGGCGGAATGTAATAACGTCCATGTCCCATACATGGGGAAGGGCACGTTAACGATCCCCAGGTGGTCGAAATTATTCTGGAGTCCCCCATTACGTCGTTTTTTCATAATCAAATAGTGGTTTTGGCATGGAATTAAAACCCCTGAATTCATCCAGCCACAACCTAGCGTCGATATGGGAATGTAGAAATAGATAATATGAGGTTTTACGTGCCGAAACCACTTCCTGAATATGATGCACGCCGTAGTGGGAGACTCCGGAACGTTGGGCCATCTGGGATTCTTTAATGTGCGCTAAAATCTAAGTACACGGGTGTTTTCGCATTTCGCCCCCATCGAAATGCGGCCGCCATGGCTGGGATTCGATGGGTACGGGTGTTGGTGTTGGGCTCCTAAGCACACCAAGGTCACTAAGCAACCACGGCTGGTGGAACTTAGAAATATATATTAACCTAAATCGAAGTCATCAAAAAAATGTCCCCTTAAGTAATATTTATTGTTTCCAACTCAATTACTGCGACGGCAGCAACGTATTACATTGTACTCCACTAATTTTCTGAAGAACTCATTTTCGGCAGGTACAACAAGGCTTCGTCACATGCGATATTGCCACCAGTTTGCGTGGCTCACGGAAGCATGCAAAAGTCACCCGACACAAAGGTTACTCGGCAGTTTAGTGGTTATTGCATCCATCTAGATCCGATTTATACGAGGCCCCATAAGCATAGGTACGAGTTCATTATCCAGGGGCGGTGTTCGGCGACTTCTTCTTTTCCTCCGTGCACACCATCGTCTTCGCCACCCGGTGGTGGTGAAGCTGTCGGTGATGAGGTAGCTTGAAGACCCGATGAGGACCACGGCCTAATAATGACGACAGCATAGCAGAAAGAAGCGATGGGCAAACTCGGCGAATACAGTTTCCGAGCGCGAAACTACTGTCGCAAGAGCAGCAAATTGAGATGGTGTTCGTGTAGGGACTTGTCCGCACGCGTCAAAGATTGCGCAGTGCAAAGCAGGACGATCATTATGCGCCCACCGTTAACAAGATGTGCCAGCAGGCGCTAGCGTGTGGAGGACGTTTCAGCCGATTCCAAAAGCAAATGAGAGAGGTCGGACAGGCGGTGTAATGTTGGCGATTGGTTGTGAAATTTGAGGCTCCCTAGAGAATGAAGAGGGCTAACGTGTTATTACGGTGTAAGAAAGCAAAATTATTGCAGGCATACTTTACAAATCCTCTGCGCAGCTGCAACTACAGCTGCTCTTACTGTAAATCATGAGTGCTTTGGTAACACCGGAACAATGTGATGACAAAAGAAAGCGTAAAAAAGGCGCAAAAACGTAAAATGAGAAGCGCTGCCGTGCAGACACTGGGCACAGACAGGTAAAGTTTCAAAAGTAGATAAGAAGCAGTAAAACGCAGCTTTGGCAGTGTCCTGGAGCTTCTGAACGGCATTCTTGGCAAAGAAAATGTTGAAACTTCGGGATTTGATGGAGAGGTTGCAGTCCCTAGGCGTGCCTCGAATTATCAGCGGGCAGTTGTGCGCATAGCAACGGAGGGCTCAACTGTTTGCTCTGGGATGTTAGTTTTTAGGTGCAAGGGGATTATGGAGCCACTGTATTTTTGATGAGGTCCATGTGAACAAACGTTAGAATCTGTGTGGTACACAGAGGAGCAGTTAGTCGGCTGTCAACTTAGCGAGACACCCGATGGGAATATCTGTCGCAATGGGGTTTGCTTGGCTCGAACACGATTTTAAAAGTACAGTTTTATTTTGTTTCCGCTAATGCGAAAGGACTACTCTTTGCTGCTGCTGCGTTAGGAAAAAATTAAAAAAAAACTATGAAATAGAAGCGCTCTAAAAGCGATGTCCTTTAGACAGGCTCATATCAAAGCGTTGTGGATGTTTTGAAGGTATACGTGCCTTGAGTCTATTAGAATCTTCCGGTTTTTGTATTTATTTATTCTAAATACAGTGCAAGTGGCAAGTGCTTTATGCAGGTGGGTCATTATTTTTGGAACGATATGTGTTTGATATGTACGACAAACTGCATTCCAAGTTTCATTGTCAAGACATTGCACATTTGCTTACAATCGCAGTTATGCTGTGTTGGCTGCCACATGCTGAAAATACAGAAAAAAAATAACTTCAAGGTAGAGTCCATATTGCCTTTCTTGGTCATATATATGAAGCCGTGACAACTTGCGGGAATAATTAAGGGTACCGTATACTTGGTTAACATATTCTTTAGAATCGTATTTATTAATGTGTTATGACAGAAGCTTATATGGCGGGATTATTCCCTATAGCTGGCAGGCGCAATTTTGTTTTTTGTGATACTTCTTTACGATGATTGATCATTAGGGTATTTGCCCCATAAAATTGCCAGAATTTGTTAGATATTTGCTTTGAAGAAGCGCAAATTACAAGTATGTCATCCCGCATCCGGAGGGGACACGCACGGCGTGTTTTAAAAATTTTTCCAAGAAGGGACGCAAAGACAAAGTCTGACTTCGTGAACGTACGTGTAACAGCCGTTCTTCTAAATTCGACGATATGCGGCTCCAGAATTCAAGGAATATGCGCCCAAGTCCATTTAGCATTAACCCGCATTCTCCGACAGATTCAGGAAGTGGTTGTTAAGATGGCATGCTGCTCAAACGAGAACGAACTAGTGCTGGGCGTTGTACGACTCAGTAACTAGGCAAGCTAGAACTGCTGCTTCGAGGATTGAAAGCGTTTCCACAGCAAGTATGACCACTTCGAGACTCAAGTTTTCTATCGCGTAGCCACGTGAGTGCAGCGAACATACTTGGGGAGCAAAACAATCCATACAATTAATTGGCGGCTTTTTACCACCCATCTGAAAGCGATTACCAGGCTATAACGTAATGCTTTGACTTCTGAAAGAAGACTCAGCCACCACTCTTCCTACACAATAACTTGCACGAGTAAAATTTTGGTTTGGACTAGTCGATAGTCCTTCGCACAAGGTTTTAGCGCAGAATAAGACAATGTACAAAGTGCACAACCCCAGACACTACCACTACTTGTTATCGTTTCTAGGACATCTATATACGCTACAGCCTTCTAGTGTGATCCAGTACGTGCAAGTCAAATGTTCGCTCATTGGAGAGATTACAGGGCCAAGCACTGTGCACGTTTTTAGGACTTCCTCGCTGTACGTCAACAGCTGCAACAATCATGCTCCCCAAAGATCATACCATCCAAACATACGGTGCTTAGGTCGCATATCCATCATCTTTCCCGCGTCCCCCATCAACATTTGGCGTTCTTGCCATCGCAGAAACCTCGCGTGACGTTTTCTGAAGTCATCATCACCCATATAGATTGTATTCCATAACGATAAATACCAACAGCAAGGCCTTATTACCCTTGTGGTGTCTCCAACAGCCTCAGGTGCGCCTATGTATTCCGGATGTGAAGTCCAATCACCTCAATATAACTCAGCCCCTTTCTTTTTAACTGGGTCATGGCTGATTTAGCAAGAATACTGCCATCACACTTAAAGTTTTCATTGTATGCAGAAGATGTGTGTATTTGGACATCTGGGTGTAATGCTCAACTACTTCAGATGGCATTGCAAGACGGCATGAATATCATTAACCAATTTTTGAGACAGAGAGGAATGGTTCTATAACGCGCAAAAACAGCTGTATTGCCCTTCACTCGGAGGCAGTTAAAAAATTTCACCCTTAATCTGGAAGGACACCCTCTAATGATTGTCACACAGCATCGATTTCTTGGCATACTAGATAGGCAGCTATCCTGGACACCCCACATAAAGATACCCGAAAACGAGGTCAATGCCATAGTGACTGTACTTCGCAGATTCCCAGGCATATCGTGGGGCGGATCAGTACCGTCCGTGCGGACTGTTTACAATGCATTAATACGACAAAAAATTGCGCATTCCCCGCCCTTCTTACACGGGCTTTCCCGAACTTCAGAAGAGCGACTTCAAAGACATTTAGCTAGATGACTACGCATATCTCTAGGCGTCCCACGAGTGACTTCTAGCTCTCTTGTAATAGCTGAGGTTCACCAATCACTATTTCCAGTTATGTGAACTACAGAAGCATGACGACATTATGTTCGTCTTCAAACCCAGCATAAAAGTAACCAATTGGCTCTAGACTTAATGAAACGAGATAAGAGTTATGTTCCTACAGAAATTCGAGGAAATCTTCACATATTGCCAAGAAATGAATTTTGGAACTCAGACGTCGAATATCCTCCATGGCTCCTTACACTTACAAAAATCGATTTATCAGTAGACGGGATATTCAGAAAAAGAGACATGTTCATTCATGCTGCTCAACAGCTAGCACTATACCACGTATATATGCGGTATTCAGGATACACACACGTCTATACAGACGGCTCCAGTACAGCAACTTCTTCAACTTCACCATTCATTATACCGCACCTCAACAAACAAGAATCAATTAAGTTATCTCGTGCGACTTCGTCCACAATGGCTGAACTGTTCGCAATACTATGCGCGATGAAATTTCTATTGTCAGTAAGAGATGCGCAAAAATGGGTAATTTTCAGCGATTCACAGGTGGCTCTAACATCACTCAGCAGCACAAAAGGGAAAACATTCAGTGATAGTATAATATATGAGACACTTAAAACCTCACAAAAGCAAGCGCAGCGAAACATGAAATAGCATTTCAGTGGATACCAGGGCATTGTAACATTTCTGGCAGCACAGCAGCCAATGAAGCAGCACGACAAGTACACCCCAAAGATGATGTGGTTCCGCTCGCAATATCAAAAAATGAGTTGCGTTGCATTATAAGGACAACGTCTTTCAAAATGTGTAGAAACACTTGGTTTGACCAGAATTCCAAGAGCTCGGACTTATACCATATTGATCCCTTCATTGAAATCAAATTTTCATTATCATTAGACAGAACTATAGAAACCCTCATTCATCGATTAAGGCTAGGCACTGCCTACACAAAGCATTTCTTACACAGAATTGGCCGTGCGGAAACCCCCGAATGTGACTGCGGATTTATAGACGAAGATATATATCACCTCCTTCCAGACTGCCCACGTCACGACACATCAAAATACTGACTTAAATTAAGCCTAATTAAATTAGACCGCAGACCTTTCAGTTTAAAGAAACTTTTTGGTCCTTGGCCAACAAGGTCCTCGGAAGAGCGCTTTAAAAGCAATAAAGACTTTTCTTGAAGACAGCGGCATTGTTGGACGTTATTAACGCTTTTATTGTTCCTTTCATTTCAATGTCGCTGTATATATGCATGTGTTTGTAGATTATGCTATGTTTGTTCTATTGTGACTATATGTGATAATGCACTTGTACGATGTATGTACCACCCGCTGATTAGAGATTTTGTTATTAGGCGACAGTATCGTTTGTATTGTTGACACTTTTTTCTACATAACTGTGGAGACATTTACCTTGTATATTGTATGTACCATGTGTTTATTACGTCATAGTCTTTCTGTGAAACCGTTGCGTGATAAGTCCAGGCGCTTCTGTGAAACGATTATTTCATATGTAATCTTGAACCCTGTATGTTGTATGATGGAACCGTTCAAGAGATAAGGAGTAGCCGGCGCCTTAAATTCTGCCTCAACATCTCCTTATATCACATCAAAAAAAAAACTGTCGGGAAGAGGGTTCCGCAGCGCTATTGCATTGGGAACAAAATAATTCTTTATCGAAGACGGGCGGCACTGAATGTGTGCGACTGGACAGCTGTGGTTGAGGCGGGGAGGGATTCTAGTCGGGGGTTGTAGTCGAGGGTGTCTATATTTACTCTCTATATTACACTATTTACATTACTATAATAAGTTACACTCTTATTACTCTCTATATTACCTTAATTATAATAATAATAGTTGATGTAATCGGCATATCACCGTCAAACCGTCAAACGTATGCAGGTGTTCAAAGTGCCAATTTTACTGGCACACTCTACCGAAAGGTACAGATCTTTAGTGACTATACAATAGAGGTTTTAGCCAAACTCCAAGAGGAAAAAAACGCAGTACTTCTTAAGCGTGGATGAAAAATAAATGGCATGAGATCACGAGAAAAAAAAAAACTTGGTAAATTGTTTTTGGTGGCCGAGCTGTACGGACATGCTTTCACAAACAGTCAGCGAGCTTAGTACATCGCAGAAGTTGGAAATTTCCTGTCACCTTCAGTCTCCGAAAATTCAACAAAATTTTGCGGCAAATAATTTTTTTTCCAGTGCAAGACCAGAGAAAAACTGGCAGCAAAAACAAAACGAATGAAAAAAAAGGCGAGGTAAGCATGTTATATGCCCTTGCTCGCCTTCGTCTTTTCAACTAGATCATTGAAGTGCAGGATTGCGTGAGAGGCAGAGATAGCGAGAGAAAAGAGGCAATCCGCTTAAATATAGAAATGTGTGCTACCAACGCCTGTTTTCAGGGCGAATATATCTTAAAGCCGACTCCATGGGTCCATCTTTATCTTCCATCTTCTATTTTTTGTCGTGTGTAGACGCAGACTGGAGAATTGTGCTTTTAGATGAAAGACGAGAGAAGGACAAAGAAGGCGAAGGCAAGATCAAAACGGAAAGGAATCATGCTCCATATATTTTAGCTTGGTTCTATGATAAATTGAAAAACCGTGAGCCGCTGTTGAAAGCGTGGTTTTCAATAGTTTTCTTTGAGTTGACGTCTCAGGCATTCCATAGCAACATCATTTAAAGTTGCGCGTGTTGTTCTCATTGTCCAATTCTCTTGTGTTGCCTTTCATTCTAATTTTGCTTACCATTTGCTGGTGTCTTATTGAGAAAATAAAAGCGAAAGATAGTAACGCGAGATGCAATGGGAAGACGAAAGCACTCATCCTCAAAGCTGATACTTCCGTCGAAGTATTATATAAAGCCTGAAAACCTTTCTTATATCGTATTCGCAAAATTATTTGTGAATTAATTAGGGTAAAAAGTAGCTGCTATACAAGTAATTCGTTTGTCCATTGCCTTTTGTTTGTCTCAGTATGCAATTACCTGGTACAAAAAATTGTTCATATTGAATTTCATTCAAGAAACATAACTTCTCATGGTCATAATAAATTCTAGACTTACATTGATAGTTGACCTCATTTCAAATCCAGGCTGTGAGCTTTTCGATGAGGTTGTCATGTGAAGCTTTCCCAATAGTGCAAGTACTTTGTAGGCCTCATGAATGGCAGATTTCAAATGGGCTTCGCCACAGTGCAACGTTTGGCGCTCAATGTTCATTCGTCTTAGCCTAAAGAACAAAAGCTTTTTTTGCTAGTCCATTGATCAACCTTATTTGTAGCTTCCTTTTGTAAGTATTTCTTTCTTGTTGAAGTTCTACTTTACAACAGAGCTTTTTTTTGTTTTTCTGAGGACGCAAACGGAATCACCTACCCAACAATTGATTCAAAGCTTGCATTACTAATCAGTTCCTGTTACGGATCAATTTGTACGAGTAGTGAAGAAACTGGAACGCTCTCTGCAAAAAAGTTATTCACCAATAATATATTGATCGGCAATTGCCTCCCTATGCCAACCTCTTTGACACTAAGGTGCCGCATCTCATAATACTAGCTTTTGTATTTCGCCCCTCCGTGAGACTCGTGCTTTAAAGCGACATCACAAGCCACTCATTCCTGAGATTTCTTCATGACAATGCTAATACTGGAGGATAGTGTAATGACGAACACTGAACGAACTCACAATTGCAAGTAACGCTTCCGAAAAAAGTTACACCTTTAATAAGTGCGCGTTAGGAGTGGCAAAGTGGGAAAAAAAGTGTATGCGTAGAGTGTGGAAAGCCGGCCACGTGGTAGACGTAGAGAGGGAATGGGAAATCTATATATTATATGTGTGTGCGTGTGTTGAATATATATATATGTATATACATATATATATATATATACATATATATATATATATATATATATATATATATATATATATATTTATATATATATATATATATATATATATATATATATATATATATATATATATATATATATATATATATATATATATATATATATATATATATATATATATATCATGTTTTGACCGCGGTTTAAATACATCTGGGACCTCACATGTGTGCGAAGCAATGCTAAATACATTTATCTCGCATTTACCGATAAATCGATGCGGAAATTTCATGAAAGCATTTCAGAGAGCCTGTGTTATGTTTAACCAGCTGCCAGTTACGACGAATGTGCTATCTCATTCCACGTGCTACTGCGATTGCCAATTTCACTACTCCATCGCACAATATTTAGTTCGTTCAGTACGTTAGAAGAACACGCGCAAATGAACAAAACAGCCATGCAACGCAGCTGCCAAACAATTCTCTGTCGCTCACAGAAACACGGGCGCCCACCGAAGCTTAAAGTCTAGATGGCTTTCCTTGTGCGCCGCTGATCGCCAAGACATCGGGTCTACGTGACGTTCCTTGGGGTGTGCCAATTGCGCAGCTGAACGTGACTCGCGTGCTTTAGGGATAAAGACGAAAGGACGCAAACTAAGAAACAAGAAAACGAAAAATAAAAACGCAATGTTCGCGCCTTCTATCTTGCTTTTCACTGTGTCGCAGTTGCGTGTATATTTTTTATCCAATGAGGGCTCTGTTTTTCCCAACGGGTTGTTGTTATCCTGTCTCCTCTATAGGATACGTGGAAGTAAGCGAGATGTTTGGCAACATCCTGGGCTAAAATACTCTTGCTGCCAGATTACACTGCTACGCTTCTTTGATAAAGAAACACAAACATACTGATAAATTGCCTCCCATGTGTTCGTCACGCTAAGCGTAAAAGTTTCTATGTGTTTGGGGAGATGTCATTAAATTATCACTGACCAGATGAATATCAAAATGAATGGACTAGATGTATCGAGGTGTTACAGTAGTTGTAATATTAATTTTTTAGTTTTTTTTACTTTCTATTCAAATCCTGCTGGCAAGTTTTTGTAAACGCTTCGCACTGTGACAACCATAATTTAAGACATCTTCAAAAACTCTGCTAGAAAGACCGTATGAAGAGAAACTGTGATGCTTTAGATATTTTTGATACTTTAGGTGATAATATATATCCCCACGTGGCACAGATTGACATCTACATGGAAAAAGCTGCTCATTTAGTATTCTCGAAGCTCGTGTTACACAGTAACAAAAACACTGAAAGCATTGACAGTGGGTTTTTTTGTCGCTGTGAGGTATGGAACGGCTTCAGTGCTCACGTTGCGACAAGATTTCAAAGTGTTTCCAGAGAACTATGTGGTGAAATTAGGGCCAACCGGGTGAAGTGGGTTGGCAGTCCTCCGCACGCTCTGAAAAGAAAGAAAAAAATACCCAGTCTTGGAATTTGATTTATTCGTGGACCTTTAGCTTTCGAGTCGGAACATATTCTTTCAATCTCTTGTAGTCAGGAGGAAGCGGCACTGAACGTGACGGCGTAAGCGTGGCCGCTATTTTTTCAATCAATTTTATGCAAGGAATAAGGGACGTGGTAGTCATGGAGCGTTCATCTTGCGCCAGTTGTACGACGTCAATTACATAGAGGCCTGCTTTTCCCGTTTTTCACAATCATTTTAATGCAGCACACTTAATGCAGAAAAATATATTGGAACAATAAAAGAGCGAGGTTTTTTAATTTCGAATGTGAGACTTTCCTCGAGATTAAAGGGCGCTTCTATTTACGCTCATTGTAGCACTTGTACTCGCGGACTTTTCATCACTGTACTACGAAACGCAAAGACACCACACGGCCAGTTAACACTCTAGCATTCATCTCTGCGGCAACTCGGTGATGAATGCTTGTCTTTGCTCACGCACTTAAATCTTTATCAGGGTAACATCGCGCGTTGTGGATGTCGAGAATAAGTTGAGGGTCTTATTTTCATCTGTTACTGCTATCTAAATAGAACGCGTTGAGGAGGAGCAGTTGACGAAGTAAAGAAAAATAAACGAGAGCAAGGAAGACGTCATGCAAACGAGGTGAAAAGCTCTCACTTAATAAGGACAACAGCACAGCAATACAGCACACACAATAATATATTTTTGAGCGTCAAATAAGGTTGTGTTGGTTAGGGCCGACGAGCCACTATAGTGTTTTCTAGCTGCAGTTCAGCGACGTCTCAACGAAGCCGGAATGTGGGAGGGAGTATTGATTCTGGCCTAAAGCACTTTCGTCTTGTCGCGAATGGTCGCCTCCTTGACCATTCGAGCAGCGCACGCAAAAAGCCGCTAAGAGTGTACCGGCGAAGCTGCTCACTAGCGCAGTTTCGAGTAATGAGATGCGATGTAGAGGAAGGAAGCAAACATCAATCAAATAGAAGGCCAGCAAGACGGTCAAACTCGGTGGCCCTTGGTCAAGCTCGTCCAGCCTATGCAAATACCATGAAAACGACCATGCAAGTACGTGCACGTGCTTCCGGAGGCTGTAGAGGGTCAATTGTACAAACGGACAAACGCAGACGCTTGAGCGTGCTTAAGTGCACACTCCTGGCGCGATGACTGAAAACATTCGTTTCCTGCGTCCATTTCCAGAATGGTAAAGTCATGTTAGCACACAGAAGTACCGTAATGGGACCTACAAGCGGCACGTTTTTATTGGTCACATTAATGCAACCTTCTTTCAATGCATAAACGTCGGTCAGAGTGTCACGTATGTTTAATTGTATTCACTTTTATCAGGAATATTGTTAACTTAACCTCACTATGTACCATTACCGGCGGAAAAGCAAGTGGCCTTAAAGATTCTTTGCCACATCATGGTCAATCATTTGCCCACCCAGTTACTCATTATCAGATAATTACCAATAACGAAAGCAGAAAGCCTTGCTTCTGTCCTGAATTGCCCGCTTGTCGGGAACATTTTATTGTACAAGTGTTGTACGTACTTGTGCGAAGAAATGTACGGCACACAATAACCACATAATAGTGCAGGCCCTAAGAGACCGCTCGAAATACATGATTGCAGATCAAATCCAAAAGTAAAAGCAGTAATCTCAGAGCACACCTTTTGATTTCAGAAACTAAGTCCGGCATATTTCCTGATTAAGTGTTTCATTTCGATAGTCATCTTCCTAGAAGAATGCCTACCATTATCAACTTGTAAGTGTAGCCTGCATAAGAAAATGAGCTCGTGATGTTGTAGACCTTCTTCTTCACGGAAGCCCACTCCACGCAGAAGCATGTTAGATTTTGAATTCACATCAGGACCCTCTGTTCACTCTCTAAAAGTCTGCGCTTTTATCAGCGTCACCTTCCTTGAATACCGCGCGTAGCCTCTTGCATGAGTGAGTGAGTGAGTGAGTGAGTGAATAAACTTTTATTTGGTCCAGCAAAGCGCGATAAAACGCGCACCTGGCTAATCCCACGACGGCACTGACAGATCTAGTCTGCCGGCCCGATCGCGGGCGCGCTGGACGGCCAGGATTTGATCCTCAAAGACGGGACTTCGCAGGAAGGCGTCCCACTCTTCCTTGGTGAACTTCGGGCCCAGCGACCCGCACTCCCAGAGCATATGAGGCAACGTAGCTACCTCACCACAGGCCACGCAAGAACAATTTGTATAAATCTCTGGATATATGCTATTAAGGGACGCCGGATTTGGGTACGAGTTCGTTTGCAGAAGTCTTAGTGTGACCGCCTGCGGCCTGCTTAACGACTTTTTAAATTTTGTGTTCTAGACTTATATGGTTCCCTTCCTGACATACTTTTTCTATGCGTGACCGAAATGCCGAGCAGCCAATTCGTCGGAGAGTGGTCGATGAGTATTTAAATAGTCCCTTGACCTTCGGGTATGTGGGAATATGGTCTCTTCCGTGTGATTCGATATCTGGGAACCATTGCACGCTTCTTTCAAGGCGCCGGGAGACCAGGGTCAAATCTACGTAACTGTTGTATGTAAGCTCTCGTAAATAGGTCGGACTACCATTCTTGAAGCAATAAAGATTGTGCCATGTGGCAAAAGATGCTAGTCGCCTTCCCCTGAAGTCCATCTTCAAGCTCTCCCAAAGCGGTCAGTGAGCATTAAAATACCCGGTGAGAATTGTAGGGCCGGGTGTCGCTGATAACATGTCACGCATAAAGTCGTGCAGGCGTCTAGAGCCGAAGCGACTGGAAGGGGCAATGCAGACAGCGACGAAAGTGAACGTATGCTACTTTGTTTTTACAAATAAACGTACTGGTAGTAGTCGTGAGGCAACACTGGGTGCAACACGTATGTCAGATGATATCTGATATATACAACGACCTTACTCACAGCATCAAAGGTAGAGGACATAAATGCCTCATAGCCGGAAATACGGATGATATTCTGAACGTTCGGTTCACAAATTACGAGGATGGGAAAAAGTTTTTCAAGGACAAAGTGTCTAAAATCTGAAATTCTTGTTTTTAGGCCGCGGACATTCCACTGCAATAGAGACGATTTCTTGACTTTCTTGGGGAAGTGCAGCGAGGGATGAGCCATGGCGCTATGCGAAGCCTTCAAGCACTGGCGTTGGAGTGTCCAGTGCTTGCAGTGCGCTACAAGAAGCCAGAGAGTCAACATTTGTCAGCTGTAGACGCATGACATTCGTGAGTGAGTTTTGCATAACAATCACTTGCGAATCCTTGTATTGCATGTGGTCAACTGCAGCGGCATTGGACTTTAAGCGGCGAATCATGTGCTGTGGCTTTGGTTTATCGAATGTCTTTCGCAGCGCTAGCCACACCTCACTTGATGAGGCATGACTAGCACGGCCACTTTTTTTGCAGGCATTCGTGCTCTGATTGGAGACAGATGGAACAACAGGCGGCGTTGCCATACGAGGCATCTCCCTTGAGCTGGAAGAGTATTTCCTAGACTTTCGTTTCCGGGAGCGATGATACCTTATTGCAGCAGACGCATCTCTTTGTGACAATCCGTATCTGCCTATTTTCCTCAAGATTTCCTGCTCTTTCTTCAGGTGTGGACGGTCTTTTGAGGAGTCAGCATGCGAGCCTTGGCAATTTGTGGACTTGAGCTCCGTTGCATGGCAAGTGCCAGCGTCGTGTTGTTCGGAGCATCATGGGCATATTGTATTTCGGCAGACAGCACTCACGTGTCCAATTCTCTGATACCCTCTACACTGAAGTGGTTTGGGTATGAAAGGCAGTACCACATACCGAAAATGGCATACCTTTACGTGTGCCGGTAGGCAGTCCCCTATAAAGGCGAGCCTTACACAGGTCGAATTGCCAAGGCACTGAGTTTGCTGTATATCAACACCATCTGTCGCAGGTTTCATTAAAATTGGCACATCGCTTTCGCTAATCGATACGTCAATATCATAAACAACGACAGCCGTTGTTTCGTTGTCCTGCGGAATGGGGTAGTGGACGCTGATGTTGCCCAGGAGCTTTACTGCCATCGTGTCAAAGATTGGGGTGTGAGCACTCTCCAGGGGAACTGAAGGGGATGGGGCGACAAAAAACCCAGCCCACGTGCATTTACGGATGGTTCGACTGCTGACCGGTGATAAGGTCCATGCCTGATCGACCGTGGACTAGAGGAATGGGACGGGGGGCGACGTAAACATATACGCTCAACTTATTAAAATGAAATCAGGCCAGAGGCATGGTGAAAAAAAGAATAAGCAAACTGCAAACAGATAGTGCAAAGCTTCGCGGAAGGCGTGCGGGTCGCACACAACACCCTCTGATGCGACGCGCGACGCCAAGCACATCACGTAGAAATTTATTTACAACACTCGCGAAATAGTAAAAAGAAATACTCGACAAAAATGAAAAATACTCGCTAACCAAACATACAAAAATGAATAAGTGATGAATAAGTACATGGAAGACGAAACGCGATTAAAAAAGAGAGTCCGGCGGAAGCTTCTGAGAGCAGGTTGGAACAGGAAGCTTATGTTTGGTGTGCTCGCCGAAATCCTGATCTGAAGGAGCATCGGGCTACTGGTACCTCACTGCCGAAGATCCTGACGGAGTTGCACAGTCTTTCGATCTACCGGTGAAGACTTCGGCCTGGGGGTTTCAGCCTGCCGACCACATCTTCAGCTGTCTCTCAGTGCATGACCACGCTGCTCCATCTTCCAAACCACTCTAGCCGCTCTAGACCACTCATGCTCTTGCGACCCGCGGGCTCGGGAACAATAGGGAGCTTGCCTCCCTACCATGTGTAAGCGGAGCCGCGGCTGTGGCGGCAATGGTGGCCATGTCTAGATGGACGCGGGCACGCACTTTGTGACACATCAAAGCATCGATTACGCTTCGGTTGTGGACATCAAAAGCCAGGACGTTCTTTCGGTTATTATTTTGATGTCCTCGGTTTCTCTTGGGACAAGAGCCTCCAGAGAAACGGAAATCTCTTGTCGATTAAGGTGGTTGAGGGTGTCGGCAGGTGCGTTCGGCACAAAAAGAATGTGTGTGGCATGACGGTTGGCTTACTTGACCGAGACTTTCTGCTGATGTTTCTTCTCTTGGCCTTTCGGTGTACCACTCTCTCGAAGCCTTCATCTGAGGCGTCATCATTTGATCAGGAGTACAACGCAGTGTTATCGCTGTCATCTTGACTTGGAAGGCAGTTTGCCTTCCTCGGGCCGGTTCCTGCCGAAGTAGTCATGTCGCGTCGGCCTTGCGCTGGCTCCACTTCTATTGCTGTGGCAATGGGAGTGACGGAGCAAACCACCGAAAAAAAAAACGAAAATACTGCAGCGTGATGTTCAACATTTATATAGTGAAGACGATCGAGAAATGACAAAAAGTAATTACGAGAAAAAAGTTGAATGAAATTGACCCCACAAAAAACAGAGCTTTGATGGCCGATACGAGTAGGGCACGTACGTAGCCAATTCAGCCCCTAAAATAGGACCACAAATGAGGGTAAAAAACGAAAAAAAGCTAGCGGTTTGCTTCTGCGGTGCAACTTCCGATGCAACATTCACAAATATTGTTGTTTGTTAGAAATTCGTCAATAACAAGCTGCTTTCGCTAACATTATTTTGGCAACAGCGTACCAACCTGTCCTTGAACACGGAATATCTGTCTTTAACACAAAGTTTCGGCTCTTTCCGGCTTTATGTGGTGTACTGTAAGGTTTACGATTTCACACCTAACACCAATAATACAATTCTCATGTTTACACAGCGAGCACAACAAACCTCTCATACAGAAAACGAAGCGTACCGAAAGCACTACGGTAAAAACACAATCTGACCACTGAATTCACTTTCCCGATATGAAAGCATAAGCCTAAATTACAGCAGATTGCTGTTGTCTTAACAGAGAAATGTGAGTATGGTTATGCTGGTTTTTCTGCTTCGATAGTTGTGAGTATGTGGCGAAGAATGCGATTCTTGAACTGGGTTATAGGCTTTAGAGAGACGCTGTTTTCGAACATACGGTAGATGGACCATCTTACAATTTCATAACCATACTTAAGTTTTGTATTGAAGTTCGAAGTTTATTGCGATTTTCCCAATACAAGATTGTCATGGCGCTGGAGCAAAAGGCGACCCTATACACGCCTGACTATTATACTGCCCATTACATTCTTCGCAAATTGCTTCTTCAATTATTTTCTCATACAAAATATTTAACATTGTGTTTGTGTTTATACAAAACATGTGTCCGCAATAAGTAATTCTGCATGCCTCACGAGTATGCGAAGAGAGGATTGTCTACTTTCTTGAGAAGTTCGTAATGAGTACCGCAGCGTTCATAGCAGCTCAATCGTTTCCAAAATGCCAGCAGCGTAAATGTGTGCTACTGGACATATCCGCAATCGGCATCGTATAAGAAATGATCAAGTTATGCTCGGTTGAGTACTAAAGGAGGGATCTTGAAAGTTGACATTCAGCACATACAGATAACCCACGTAACTTGAGCCTAGTCTTCAGAAATGAAAGGCGCATCGTATGCGAATTGAACCGAACGCATACTATTCGCACTAGCCTATAATAACTCAGGTAATTTGTTTTCCCCATAAGTCACTGCTTATTGAAGTTTAATTACCATACTTTTAATTATTAGTTGAGCGCCCCAAGTATGATATGCAGATTTGAAGAATGCCTTCAGAAACCACCGATCGAGTTGTTTCCTGGACGATACGTCTCATGTAGTCCTTTTTCCCGGGTTGCAAGGAAAGCCCGAGAAATATGAAAAACCACATGACCGAGTGCTTGCGAAGAAGTACCGTGCTGCTCTCAAGTGTGCGTTCGGTGAACAAGGTCTGCTGCATTGTGACTGGTGACGGGGAAGTGGCAGGGCGTTATGATGATTGGAGGCAGCTGGGCCGGCGGCTCCTGTTGAATGACCCGCAAATGCATGCGGCTGACCGAGCGCTGCCGAAGAGATAAAGCATGCCCTGCCGCTTGCCCGTCGTCATTCACGATGCAGCCGACCTTGTTCACGGAACGCACACTTGACAGCAGCACAATACCACTAAGCAAGCACTCCGTCACATGGCTTTATTTACATTTCACGAGCTTTCTTTGCTACCCGGAAAAAGGACTATGTGAGACGTACCATACATAAAACAACTCGATCGGTGGTTTCTGAAAGTGCTCCACAAATATGCGATCATATCTGGGATCATCAGCCAATAATTAAAAAGTTGGGTAATTAAGCTTACTTATTAGTGAGTTATTGGCAAGACAAAAAATTGCCTGAGTTGCCTATAGGCCAGCGCGAATAGTATGCGTTCGGTTCGATTCGCTTCTGACGCTCCTTTAATTTTTAAAATCTTTGCTCAAGTTCGAAATGCTTCTTCTGTGGGACGCTGTTTTTTCTGTCTCCTGAGTGTTTCTTTTTTCTTTGTATTCTGGGAATCATCGCTTTCCTGATCCCGTTGTACGTAGTCTCGAGTTGTCATTGCCTTCAACGTCGGACTCAAGGAAGGAAGGAAAAAGTGGAGCAGGAAGACAGGGAGGTTAACCAGTGTAGCCTAACCGGTTTGCTACCCTACACATGGGAGCGGGATGGGGGGGATTAAAGGGAAGCGGAACAGCCGTTATGATGACACCGCCAGTCAAAGCACTGAAATGTATAGGCAAGTAGCGATGACAGCGGTGACGAATTCGTCCTTGTGGCGAAGCGCAAGGTGAAGATGAGGATCCTCGGCGAGTTTTCGCCATGAAGTACGACCACAGTGAAGACTTCGTGTGGTACGCCGCACCACAATATACTATTTGCTCCTGTGGATTATTTGGACAACCTGAGAAGAATGAATCGGCAAGTCATATCAGCTTGACTTGAGAATTTCTTGCTGAATGAGATAAAAGACATTCGACTTAACTCACGTAAGAACGTCCTAGCCATATACGTCGAGCACCCGGCCGCTTTATGTACATTGAGAACTGTTACGAACCTTGGCGACATCAGAGTCCGTGCTCACACCCGCAGAACAGAGGCCTGACAACGGGTGCCATATATGATGTCGACGTCTTTATAGCGAATGGTGACCATGCTGTTCCGGTCAACCCAGCTTTTAACGCTACGGACATACTGCAAGTTTGTCGAATAGGCAACTTTTGTTGTGTCAATGTGATTTTCAAGGGCGAGTGTCTTTCTTCACATGTGAAGGTTCGTCTTTTTCATCGTTCGAGCCTACATTCCGAGGCCCCTTCAATGTCACAAATGTAGGATAATGGGCCACGTGAGTGGCATTTGTAACAACAAGCCAGCTTGCCCACGCTGCGCCGAAACCCACACAGCAGAGTCTTGCAAGGTGACTACCCTGAAATGAAAAAATTGGAGGACGCTTAAGCTTCGCCTTCAAGAGTGGAACGCGATAGCGTTCCCGTCGACCCGCCAATCGGTGTAAGACAATGGGCTACAGGGCAGCCATCACTTACGAGGCGCCCCGCATCAGACGCGGTGAGCGTCGAGCCATATGGTCGAGCAACGCGGCGTTAGGCTCAGCAATGAAACGTGCGCCTGAGCAAGCGGAGCGAACCAAAGAACTCGGTATCCCGGAGGGGGAAATGATGCACGCCAGCCAAACGCCGTGATCGGCACGGGCAGAGAGATAGAGAGATAGTGATCTAAAGAAAGGAAGGACGCTTGATTCTGCGGAGGGAGCGAGGCGAAGCGTTGTCAGGGGAGAGAGTCCGAACCGCGACAGCTCCAATGCGCGCGTGGCGCGCCATCTGTCGGGGCAGCGCCGTACATGGAGAGGAGGGGCTCTTCTGTGTTTGCCGCAAGATGGCTCTCCGTGTGCGGAAAGCGCAGAAGAAATGCAGCGAAACGCACTTCGCTACTCGTGTAATTGCGACTTCTGTAAGTTACATGTTCATAATTACCTATATACACCACAGTATAACTTTCCACGGCTCGTTTCGAAGGCAACACCGCATTCACTAGAGGCGCGTTTGTACCTTTTGGAAGCATCGAAATCGTGGCTGAGTGGTAGCGTCTCCGTCTCACACTCCGGAGACCCTGGTTCGATTCCCACCCAGACCATCTTGGAAGTTGCTTTTTATTTATGGAGTGCCTGCCGTGATTTATCGCTCACGGTCAACGCCGCAAAAACGCTGACGCCGACGCCGACACCGACGCCGACACCCGACGCCGACACCGACGCCGACGACACCGGCTTTTCTGCGACACGAGCTCCTTAACGCTATCGCGTTAAAATCATGATGCCTCATTAAACAACTGCCCCCTAATCAAGAAGGTGAGGAGAATCTTGAGACAAACGGCGAAGTACGGCTCATCACCGAAGCAAGCGATACCGGCTGTTAATACACGCCGTTCCCGTTGACGGCGCGCTTCCAAGAAAGAAAAAGTGTTGTTTTGCCTCCAGGGCGTTCCCCTACGTCACCGCCACCACCACCACCACCAAGTACCCAACAGCTTCATGGTCAGAAAAGTACCGAGGGTCAACAAAAATTATCTGACGCTGCCTGGCCTGCACTACCTTAGATAGACGTTTCCGCCGAGCGACAAAATCGACTACTGCCAAGCGCTACTTCGACAACAGATAATCAAGCTGTGCAAGATGTCCAGGTCCTTGCTATGCTAAGTTAATTGGTGAGTCTTATCCGAGAACTCCTCAATAATATGCGAAGGCCATCCCCTAAATGTGCACTGCAAGTCCTGGTTTCCTTGAACCAGCAGTTGCGGATCTACAGTAACAAGATAACTTCCCATCCTCAACCCCTGCGGCCATTACAGGAAGAAGTCAAGTTCGCTTCCATACTTCCGTGGAATGCCAGAGGTCTGCAATCACGGATGCCAGAATTTCGGCACTTTGTTTTTGAGAACAGGTTCCTCATTATCATAATTTGTGAACCTCATTTTTCAAACACAATTTGACTCTTGGGCTACGAGTCATTTGTTTCTTCACCATGCATTGAAAGTAGCCAAGATGTCTACATTCGCAAGCTGATCACGTATGTTCGCCACGTAGTGCAGCCTCACAACAATAATCAATACGTGTGGTTCTGTATTGAAAAAAAGTATCATTCACGCTCACAGGTGCCTACTTATTACCATCATGTCGACATGATCGGCAGTGACTAAACGACATACTCACAGAAACTCCAGGCCCTTGGATAATCATGGGTGATTTTAACGCCCATCTTCCACTATTGGGAAGCCTCAAGACAAATCAACGAGGAATGAGTCTTGTTGATCTCGCTGCCGAGCACGGACTAAGAGTTTTAAACGATGTCAGCCGGCTTTATTATCTACGAGGGGTGACTTACAGCAGCTGCTTGAACTTGAGATTAGTGTAGTGTAGCATAGATTAGGATGTGAAGTTCAATGGTTCACAGGCACTCAAACTCATGGCAGTGACCCCATTTCTATGTACATGACTATCAGAGGCCTTGACAGTACTCTCTACCCTGTGCTCTCAAGAGAGATAGACTGGCAAGCGTACCGAATTTCGATGGAGGACAAGTGGACGAGAGAAGACAACAAGAGACAAGAGAAGTGGACAACATGAACGCTGTGTTGTTCGTGTTGTTCATTTCTCCTGTGTCCTTGTTTGCATGCCTTACCCTTTTTGCATTATGAATCCTTACCAACTAGCTCAGCTTCCTGTCGCTCTAAAATGGCATTTATGCGATGTTCCTACACACAGACACTGACCTAAACAGCTGTTGGTGTAATCATTTTTCCAGATGGCTCTCCCTCGTTTTGTTGTCGGCATCCTACGCCACCCCCCCCCCCCCTACACACACACACAGAAAAGAAAACTTTCTTGAGGGTAATGGTTGTCCTTGTGCAGCCATGTGTCAAACTTATTTAGAAAAAAGAAATAGCAGAGAAAAAAGTGATAGCCCGAAAGCACAGCGCTTTTTATGGCATGCTTCTAACTTTAGTCCTAACCTAACCTAACATTGCCTCAGGCAACAACATCGGATGTTTCACAATGCAGACTTCGCGAAAGAAAAAGTAAGAAAAAAAGTTCATATATCTATTGCCTCTCGAATTGTATATTTATGTACTTCTATTTTGTGAGCTGTGAAGTAACCTAAACTTCTGCAATCAATGGGCAGAGTCATTACGGGAATGGGTCTTAGTGTGGCATCCATTTGTGAAATTGGTACACAAAACCAACACATTATTGCTGCCCAGAGGTTCTTGCAGCGGACGCTCTCATCTTCCTTTTTACTTCCACGTCATTTGTGACGCGGCTTTCGGTGCAGTTTTCTCTCTTTCTCAGGTCTAAGGAAGCTTATCTTGCCTCGGTCGCTCAAACTTTAGTGCGAGAGTCGGAAAAGCTGTGATGAATGTGGTTGCGCTCTTATCTCTCCCGTCAATTCCCTAGCAGACGAGACTAGAGAAAAAAAGTGCCGGAAGTGGAGATGCGCTCGCCTGTCGGACGAATTGTCGCGTTGGGCGGAAGACAAAGCGATAGAAAAGTCAGCAGTGGTGGGGAAATGGCTTAGAACTTCCAAGCACACTGCAGAGGAAAATATAGAATGGTGGAGAAAGTAAAAGAAAATTGAGGGAAATGTTTTTAGAAAGAAATAGAAACGGGAGAACTCCGAGAAATGAAGCTCAGAGAGTACGTCTGTGCACTGCAGCTGGCAGAAGTGCTCCTCTGCGTAGAGCAGTGCGAAAGAGGCGGGATAAATTGCAGCGTACATGCAGCCATCGCAACTTTCCTCCGTTTGTTTCACTTGGGATTTCTGCATGCTTCAGCTGCTTTCTGGCTGCCATCTTGCTTGGTCTTCTCGAATCCCTGGGTTGGTGTGTTCACTAGCCAGATTATTTTCATGCAACTGTCTGACAAGCAGCTTCAGCTTTCACATCTTTTAACAAGAATAATGCGGTAGGGACAATTTTCTGCATTCTCATATTCTGATAGCGATTAGAGCTTTCAAGGTGACAACCCCATGGAGGGCGTTACGAGGGAGGGAGGGCCTATAATTTTTATCAAACTCGTGTGACCTAGCTCGGTGCCAAAAATATTCCCCGGCCTATTTAATATCGCAACCAGTGGGGCCCTGCAAGTCTTTTCCTGATTCCGCACAACTGCAGTAATCACCCGAATGCCTCAAAGAGGGATAAATAGGTAAGAGCGCGGTTGTACCATGTGTCTTCATTACCTGAGTTTGACGGTTTCTCTCTGCGTCTTTAGAACAATGGCGTTTTGTTTTTATGTGTCTCCTTGAGCCTATCACTATAAAGTGAAGCACTGTTTGACCAAGACGAAGCCGTTACTGCAGTCAAACGCATTTATTTGAATATGATTGTTTCGAAGAGCGGCTGGTTCGCAGGTCTTCATGTGGCTACCGGCTGCTGGATCTTATATATGTGTAAGTTAGGAAATAATAAAGTGCTTTGAGCCTAACAAGTCTATCGAAACATAGGTGGTGTTGTGCCTCCATCTAATGTTAATGAAAATTAATCTGCTGCTGATATCATGAAAAATTTCAGTGATAACTGAAGCTCCTGTGATGAATTAGTTTGACCCGCTGTGGTTAACACCATAGCTTAGCGGCTATGGTGTTAAGCTGCTACGCATGAGGTCGCGGGATGGAATCCGGGCCACGGCGGCCGCATTTCGATTGGGGCGAAATGCGAATGCACCCGTGTACTTAGATTTAGGTGCACGTTAAAAAACTCCAGGTGGTACAAATTTCCGGAGTCAACACTAAGGCGTACCTCATAATCAGATTGTCATTTTGGCACGTAAAACCCATTAAAACTTCGAAAAAAAGGTCGCAATACATCTAAGCTTGATTACGTCTTTCCAAAGTACGCTAAGCTTATAGCTAAACAGACACTAGTAGAACTCTTGAATCAGTACATATCTCGAAGATCTTCTCTCATACAAGGAAGTATCCACAGACACCTCACAGAAAAAAGATAAATCGGCGATTGGCATTTGTTCGGAAACACTGTCATGCAGCTTTGCTATCCATCTTCCGGATAATACTCCAATATATGTGGCGGAGCTCCCGGCCATTTGCGCTGCACCATACAATATTCCTTACAATGTGACAGACATACTATTGCTTGCAGACTTCCTCTCGGTTATCATGTCACTAGAAAAAACAAATGATTCCCTACTTCGCCAGTAGCTATACTTTTTTAATTCCACCTCATGTTAATGAAATTTGGCCTTTGTGGATACCTAGACATTGTGGTCTAGTGGGTAGTTTGCTAACAGCTTTACAAACGCAGCGCGTGGTGGGAAAGTAGGTTTCTTTATACGCAACCTTATCCTGTTAGCGGCGACAAGATTCCGAATACAAGAACAAGTCCGAGGT
Organism: Dermacentor albipictus; assembly: GCF_038994185.2. NCBI lineage: Eukaryota > Metazoa > Arthropoda > Arachnida > Ixodida > Ixodidae > Dermacentor > Dermacentor albipictus. Next base: position 128,874,351 of record NC_091824.1, read on the forward strand.
TGAAAAAAATGAGCTCCTCCTCGCTGCGGCGGATTATGGACATTTAGCGTTGCCTTGTAATCTCCGGTAGTGTCCCTCTCGGCAATATGAAGTTTAGATTACCCGATTACAATGTCAAGTGCCGCAATTAAATATGCACATGAGTAGGCGTGGGTTATCAACATCAAACCTTTGTGCATCATATGGAGATTTGGAATCGCGAAACCATTTCCTCCTCTATAGCCGAAAATATAAATCTGAAAGAACTACCTACATGGACCATCCCCTATTATGTATAGATTTTCTTCTCTCCATTATTATTGTTTTATCTTTCGGTGCAAGCACCCTTGGTCGAGCCCGAAAGGAAGTATCAGGCTGTGCATGAGTACGTCACTGCTACAAGGAGACTCTCATGCTAAAACCTTATCGTCATTATGAACATTAAATCGTATTTGTTGACATAATCTAGCAGCATCGTGAAAAACTGTCATGAGCACTTTGGGAAAAAATAAAAAAAGGCAAAATAAAAGGAAAACAATTTATAATCGCTATTATATAAACATGAGTGGTAGTTACCATTAAGGAAACGGAAAGCAAGGACTTGATGTTATTTCATCATTAGGAACCATAGCCAATTCTGCCTCGTGGGTACTTGCCATAAGTTGAAGGCGACAACAACAACGACAACAGTAACGACAACAGAATTAAGAAGTCAAAGGCGCTTACACAAGCTAGTCGTATAAAAAAAAACACACGTAAGTCACCTCCCTTTTCTTAGGGGCCGATGACCTGTGATAACGGTATTCCAGTGACGTTTGTACACCCGCAAGCAAAAATATACAAACCACAACTAACCTAATTTCTTCGTAATAAGGACACATAGATTGAAATGAGCAAGTTCTTCAATGTTCACAATGACAAGTTTGGACTGCAGTACTGTAGTTCGTGTTATACTCACAGGCTGGGGTGAATCCGCCTTACCGGCGAATCCCTGACCCGTATATTTTATTTCTCAGGAGAGTAACCGTACAATGCACAATCGTCGAGTCGCCGCAATGTGTTGTAGGTGTTGCGGTGGTAAGCCGCCGTATCACAACCAGCAGCGCAATAGCCCACCAAAAGCCCAGCCCAGTCAGCTCTCATGCCAACTCTCCTCAAACAACTAGAGTGCCACTCAGTGCAGTATGGGTACCAATATTCTCGCAGGAGAACACACCATGGAACAAACCGACACCGATGAGTCCGAAAGGAATGTCAGTTTCCTGTTTGTACAGCGTTCATTTTGTTAGTTGTATTTGTTGTCACAGTACTCGTGTAGTAGAGAATGCGGCTAGCGGATAACTCTGCTTGCGCGGTGATATTGCACTCTGGGGCGTTAGTGCTGCCGGGGTGCCTAACCGCCAAATGGGTGACGTGGTTTCAGGCGCTAAACACGGTACAAAGCTCGATGCTTGGAACCTCGCCGTCAGCGCTTAGTGTAGAAGCATGCAGTGTTTTGGTTTTCATTCTTTTTCGTTGTTACCTAACGCTCTTCCCTCACGCATCTCATCGGAAAAGCATGCGGAAAGACCCATAAGCGCTTCGCAGTGCTGCGTAGGTCAATGACACTTCGGGTAAAGCTAGTTGTAAGGGGTGCTGAAAGTAGGCTTGCTACGAAATCATACAAGCGCGTCTCTCGTGACATAAGAGAAATTTTAATTAAGTCGAAAGCGGAGCAAAAATGGCACCGAAGGCTAGTGCGAGAATTCATGTTGCGTAAGTTTTTATCACCCCTTCATGTCTTCAATAATTTATTTACTTGAATGGAGATTTAACGATGCTAATGTGTATCGTAACTCAAAGCTGAGAGAATTTCCTTGAATTAGCTTGCACTGCGTAAACTTGTGCTCGAGAAACAGCTAAGTGAGAGTCTGGCTACACAATCTTTTCGTAAGAGTTTCACATGTTTCTCATGTTTCTCACATGTTTCAAACATGTTTCTCTCATGTTTCTCATGTTCCGCGCTGATGATGCGTTGCTGTCATCGCACGTGCCGTGTGAGCACATGTTGAATGTCCTACTGATGTTGTTGCATGCAGGCATAAACAACTACAAGGGCGCAGGAAACAGCTGGCGCACATGATTAGAAGGCAGGTTCTGCTAATAGATGTTAATATACAGACCACAGATATAAGGTCTGCTCCAAATTTTTATGTTAGAACAGTTCATGATGTTACTTATCGTTTGCTTTTCCACACTCTCGACAGGACCCCAAGCATACGAGAATGTGGCGTCCCACATTCGTGCATGACTCTGATGTAGTGCCCTGTCGAATCTTTTCACCTAACTAGACAAATCAGTTGAAGGAAGGTCATGAGCATATCACAGAAAAAAACGACAAAAACCTCAACCTGTGGTTAGGTCAGAGGTATATCACCCTTTGGTCTAGCAGAAACTCCCTACATTATACGGTCGCAAAACGACGTTATTGTGTCGCATGTGATTGATGTCGCTTTTAAAAATGCCGATTCATTCCTAATAAAAATGATCTGCAGTTCGACACGCGATGAGACAACAGAGCACCTTCTGCGCTACCACCCTTTGTTCGACGCTCAGCCATGTGCTCTGTCGTATCTCAGCCGCTTGGATTACAGGCCATTCCCAGAGGCAAATATTCTGTGATCTTGGCCTAAGCATTCTTCCATGAACAAGGCAGCAAAATCTCTATTATGCTTTTTGAAGGTGAGTTGCCTGTGTCAACGCTTGTAACAGTCAGCGAACATTCATTTGCGATTGTATTGACACTGACTGCCTTTTTACTGTTTTCTTATCACTAATGTTAATTTTTTTTCGCCACGTCGCTCCTCCTCAGATTCAGGGTAGCCAAACGCGAGCACGTCCTTGGTTATCTTCTCTGTATTTCCTTCTTTGTTTGTCTGTCTCTCTCCCATCCGATAAAGCGGTATGATATTTAATCTGGTTTTCCAGTCTGAGTTAATAAACTTTATCGAAAACTGGTCCGACAATTTTCCTTCGGGGCGAGACGGGGAAAAAAGGATTAGCCCCTTTCCCGTCCCATCGATGATGATGGAGGTGGTGGTGCTTGAGGTGACGGCTCGAAGTCCTTGAGCCTGGGCGACATCTTCGGCTTGCCGGACGGCCCAAAGCGGGTGGGCGATCTCGTCGCTGGTGAGTGCCGATTCCCAGCGGTGGCGACCGCATCTGCGGCGGCCCCCGGCCCCGGCACGTCGGTGGCGGCGGCGATTGAGCTCGATGGTTCTCCTTGCCTAACGTCCACTGCAATTTGAGCGGCGGCATGCGATGGTGCTTTTTCCGGCATATTCCCGAAGCATGTGTCGCAGCGTAGCTCTGCTTCCTCACAATTTACGCCCGTCCGTCGGGTATAGGCTCGGGTAACTGCGGCGTGGGATCGCCGGGCTGGGGTAGGTGTGCGTTTGCAGTAATCTGCAAGTTACGGCCTCGGTCCTGTTTAACTTGTCATGTGGTGGCGGATATTTGCGTATGCTTAGTCTTTGGTGTTAGCTGATGTCCCTGAACATGGTCAACCGATCGCCCCATGACCAGTCCGCTTGTTGTTGCACTTCTGATGCTACGCGCTCCGCCGCCGTCACCTCCGCCCCCGAGAGTGGCGACAGGGGAGGAGGCGGTGCCACCGAATCGTCCGCGGCTCGGCGAGTAAGACCTCGAGCCGTGGTTTAGGCTGCCTCGTCGCGCACGAGCGGGACGCCGGCGGTGGGCTGGGGTCCGCAGGAGGAAGACCGTCACGTTTTTGGTTTTGGAATGCAAGAGTGACGACATCAACGCCATGGTTTCTGAGCTCGCCGCCGTCCCTGCCGACACAGCGACTTTGAAGTATGCGGGCTGCTTTCCGCGAGACGCGGCCGCGCGTGAAGCCACGGATGGCTGTTTGCGAGTCACAGATCACGACCGCACCGTCCTTGTGCCGCGACCAGTGCGAAAGCTATCGCGGCCTTTGCATCCACCTCCGTGTGTCCCGTGTGTCCCGTGCGCACCGTAAGATTCCAGTCATCGAATATTAAAGACAGCTAGATAATTGATCAATATGCCTTAAATTGACGAAGCTTCACGATGCTCGTTCCAATTAGCCGGCTGCCTTTACGAATTTGTCTAGGGTTTAGAGTTTTCAGTTAAAGCTGGCGTTGCTCGAATTGTGAAATTTCCAAATCGAATCGAATGCAAATATTCGAGAAGAATGAGCTTCGAATATGGAAGAGGTTCTCGTTTTTAGACAAAGCAAAATATTATGTTTCTGTGTAGTTCATTTAGTAAACAAAAAGAAATCTGAAGAACCAAACCCATTTCTCACCCAAGAATGGTTGCAGTATTCTTTAAAAGGTGCGTCACTGTGAGATTATATTGCGCTTCGCTGCGCTATATGTTACGGGTGGAGCTCGTCTCACCATCTGTACGTCGGGCCAACAAGTGCATCATGCACCACTTTCTCAAGGACCAGTACTGAGCCTCGTGGAGAGTCTGCGACCATCTCTGGTCACAGACGCTGCTACTAGAAGCGCAGCCTCTCAAACAATAACGTCAGCGCCTTCAACCAGAGGTGCTGCCTCTCACCGGCAGCGTCTCTAAACGCTAGCTGTCACGAGGTAAGTATTCGAAAACACTCCCCTTACCACCTTTGCTACACACAGTACTACCGGTACCACTGTGGAGTGGTACCGTACCATTGTGCTGCTTTTACCGCGATGTTAGACTGCAGCACCTTGTGGATGGGCCCACGAAAATGGTTAACCGCCACAAGAAATAACAGTTAGCTCTTTAAAAATTCTAAACGCATTAAAAAATAAGGCAGATTTATTCAATATGATTTATGCATGTAATGAGCTGCATGTAATTATGTAAACTGGGCACCCGGTCAATGGAGGGGCGTATAAATAGGAAATAACTGCTTTCTGTTATCCGCTCTCCTGTAGGCGAATCACCCGAAACAGTCCTCCTCATCCTTGATATCTCTCCCTCTAGGCAGCATAAGTGTTGTTATCACTGATATTCCAACAGAAGCGAATATAGGACAAATCCGAATAGTGAGCTCTCGAATCGAATGTTTATCTAATAATAGGAACTTTTCCATTCGCATTAAAAATTTGGAACATTCTCCCGTGCCTTGCACAAACCAAAAAAGTGGGCCATTGCTCAAATCCAAAATGCTACCTATACCGAAAAGGGACAATGAAAGCACATGTACAAGATAACCTGAGCTGGCTGTCGGCACTCTCCTGCGAGCCTCAAACGCTGCCACGCCACTAAAGTGCTTGTAAGGGTCATGTGTCAGCGTTCCTCCCAAGCGGTATTTACACCATTTCATTACTTGCGTCTATTTTGCCTCCCACTGCGCGGATAGCGAAGGAAGGGAGGGGTGGGAGCTACACGGCGCAATTGCAGGAGCTTGGCTCGCGTTCTTGCGGTCTTCGTGCTGCGGCCTCTGCGGTGGATGAAGGGTGCAAGATGGCAAGTGGAAGTGTGCGGGGCCATACCTTTTAATATTTCTTTTTTCTATTTGTTGTATATTTTTAGCTTTGAACTTACATAAGGGTGCAAAGAAAGTCCTAATACATTTGTATTCGAATATCAAACGCTCTTTGGAATCATGCGCAGTCGTATGTCGTTTTGCCTTTGCCAGATTGTTTCCCGAAACTTTTAATTTATTCTGTGTAATGGATACAAGTACCGGGTTGAAGTGTATAATCATATGTCGTAGGGCATCTTTTAGCAAGAAAACGAAGTGAGTGAACCACATATTTGTCGAAAAAGAAAGAGGTAGGCTCGACGTTAAGACATGTCTACCTGAAAGCGCCAGTGAAATTTCATCTGGAAAGAAATATGTACTAAAAAAACAAATTATTAAAAAAAAACGGAAAGCCTGCAGCTATGTCTAAAATTCAATCTAGCTGGCAACTTCTGTAATGAGGAGTCCTAGCGTAAGAACTTTTTTTGTGGATGATGCATCAAGTACAGTAAACCCCACCAATAGCAATGCGTAAAGTGAGAAACGATGCGTGGGAGAAAAAAATGAGATTGGATGTCTTTATTTTGGTTCGGTAACCATCCTCGCGCTTCTTTTGCCGTTGGACATTAGAGATGGCTGCTTCGAATGTAGGCGAGTTGGTTATTCATCAGTTACGTAGTACTGCAGCATTTTTCTGGTGCCGTGATAGGCACACTAGAACTAGTAACACCCGCCGTGGTTGCTCAGTGGCTATGGTTTCGGGCTGCTGAGCACGAGGTCATGGAATCGAATCCCTGCCACGGCGGCCGCATTTCAATGGGGGCGAAATGTGAAAACATCGGGGTACTTAGATTTAAGTGCACGTTAAAGAACGCCATGTGGTCGCAATTTTCGGAGTCCACTATGGCGTGCCTTATAATCAGAAAGTGGTTTCGGCACGTAAAACCCCCACAATAATTTTTTTAGAGCTCTCAACACTTTTCTTAGCCCTTCTTTTTGTACGTATCTGGGACCCAATATTTTATACAGGAAGCCGACAGTCTTTTTTCTGTTTTCTTGATTCTGCCAAATTGTCCTTCTGCCATGTTTAATGCTAAGCTGCCGAAGGACATTTGTTTATGAATACTGGCACATGGTTAGTGGAGTGAGGAAGTTCAGAAGTTACAGGCAATGGGACGCCGTCGCAATGCACTCAGCACCTGAACATAAATAAATGTGTACAGCGGCCGCAATTGCTCCGTATGAATCGCCAAAATGTCAGTCATATATACCAGTGTTGGTATGTACAGTAACTCTCTTTAAATACATATAATCACACCAATTATAAAAAAAAATATGTAACTTAGCTGGAGAATACCTATTGCAGGAACAACGCCTTTGCCACAGCTTCGTCACATTTCTGTTCATCTTGTCGGTATTGTTGCCGTAAAATGCGAGCTCCATTTCTCCGAAGAGAAGTTCAATCACCACCTAATGCATCTTAATGCTAGCGCTGTAGGGGAACAAGCTTAGCGAGCAAGCAATGTAAATTTATTCTAAACCCAGATAAATATAAAAACACTGACACTGAAAGATATGCTTCCAAATGATTAAAAAAAAAAGATCCTAACAAATTTCTTCATGACAGACATTACGCGCCCTTCGACTGGGGCATGTTTCCTCATCTGTCTTCACTCCACCTTTAAGAAAGTGGATTCGAGTTGCTTGAATGTACTCTCCAGCGCTGTCGCAGATAAAACATGAGCGCATATTTAAAGTCACGATGACTTACGTTCCTACTACACCAACTTTGGTTCGTTTATTTCTTTCTCATAAACAAGCCACGGAGTCTTCGGCCTTCTTTATTCGGGAGGAGAATGTACAAAACAAAATAACTATGGAAGTGTTCGTGAAAATATTCGCCTTCAGGGATGTTTTCAGAAAGTTCTTGAAATATGCCGCTTTGCCCGTGCCCTCTTCTGAGTGGCCATTAAACAACGAACCCGTGTCGTCTCTGGGAAAGTAGGATGGTGTTATTCGTGTAAAAAAAGGAAAGCAAATGAAATAAACTAGAACGGATGAGCCCAAAATGTGAGCAATTCAGAAAAGAAAATGGCCGAAAATGTAAGTAAGACATTCACAAAGGGCTTTAAAATACTAGCGAAATGAAAGTTCACCAGGTAATGGCGGAGAATATTTTACCCTCGCTGTAAAGCCCCGCTTATAATTTTGTTCCCAGAATGGCAGCCTCGCACGTCGGTTAACAACTCGGAGATGAAGGTCGTTCGGGGATTTGTGGTTCATTCATGCCGTTTCTGTGTAAGACGTGGCCTTGTGTTTGCTAGGTTCACAAATACGTAGTTTTATCACAATTTTTGTTTCGTCCGAACCAAGACGGCTGCCCTTTCATTACAAGCAAACATGAATTTTTATTTCAGCAACAAAGATGGATAGAAAACAGGACGGCGCTTTCCCAATATTGTGAACACATTATTGTGAACAAGAGCTGTTTATAATAATGATGAATTAAAACTTTACAGGTATAGTTGTGCTGTTATGTAAAGCGTTCAGTTAGTATTCAAGGTTTTTGTATTATTCTTAGTACTTAGTAAATTCCTGTACTTTATGTCACACAGACATTACTCCCACCACATACGTAAAGTGTGTACCACTATTTTGAAGTCTGGAGTGACCATCAAAGTGTTTGGATCATCAAAGCTGTACTCAATTCGGTCACGCTGCCTATTTGCGCCATCACTGTCGAAAAGTACTTTGTTACAAAGTACATTGGTCACCCCGGTGCCGTGAGTGGTAGGGCATAGAAAACCAATCAAATGCGTACTTCGAATCACGTAAAATAATCCAGAAGCTTATGTTGCAAACTCTTCAAAAGCGCCGTGCTACTGTCTAGCCAACAATATATCTCGGAAAACGACGGTTGTTTAACTTTCGCCTACGAATGTCTTGTGAAATATTGGACTTAGCGTTTTACACTTCAAATTTTTTTCTTTCTTGCCTCCGCGACCTAGTGCACTAGTCAGCTTCAGCGCATCAGACCATCCGTGCGTGAAAACGGCTTAATATCCATGTGTACCGGTTGCGGTAGTTGCGGCTCTTGGCCGACGTTGTTTTCGATTACTTTTGGTCGAAGCAAAGACGCCAGTGTTTCTCCCCTCAAAATAAAAGCACTAATATAGCAGAAAGAGAAGCAGGTTTCCGGTAGCTGAGATAATGAAAAAAAAATCAAAGAAGCGTACCACGCTATTTCAGTTCCATCGTATTCGAAATCTGCTGCTGCACCAGTGGTGCCCCTGTGTACCAGTCTCATCGTATTGCCCTCTCACCCTTTGGCGCTTCTGGAAGCGTTTCCTCGGCTAGTCCCTGTCAATTTATCGGATGGGCATCCAATAAATGCGTGGATCTCGACCTGCGCAGAAGGCCCGATTGATTTTTGGCGCGCTGTGCACCTTTTGCGGCCATGCTGAACCGACATTTTCTCCAAACCACGCTTTCCTGTGTGCGCTCGGCACATGCTTTTCTTCCAGCTTTCGAGCTTCGCCGAGATATTGATTTCAGAGGCATGGTTCTTCGCTGCCTATAATAAGCAAGCAGTCATTGAGATCGGAAGTCTAGACCGCTATTACCTGTGATCGTCGTTTGTTAGACAATTTAACGTTGTTTGACGTGCGGTTCTCGTTGCGAAGGTTTCTTATAAATAAATAAATAAATAAATAAATAAATAAATAAATAAATAAATAAATAAATATACGACTGAGCCCATTCTAAGGTATGTGTCGATGATAATACGTTTACCATGGAAGCAATACAGCGAGACAAAGTAATGCATAGCGCGTTACGACGGTGGCAAGAGACGTGCATCGCAGCGGGACTCTTACGTCGGGCTACGCCATCAACATTCGGCGCCATCAGGCGGCACCGCCGCGAAGCCTGCGCGTGGCCACCGATATGTATGGAGTGCCGGTGCATGCGAACGCTGAGGAACGCCTCGTGCGGCAGCCAGGCTTCTCTCTCGCGCTTCGGTTAGGACACACCGTGCCATCTAGCGGTGCTGCCCAGAAGTCCGCACGGGGCTTTCGACAAGGCCGAACACTCAGTGGCGCATGGTCAGCGACCCAATCAGGAGGCCGAAACAGTGTAGGCGGTATCATATCGGTGATATCTGATCGCGTCACAATTATGTCAGGCGTACAGTCAGCTTCAATACCTCCCCTGGCTGTGGATGTCGTAAATATTAAGTCACAAACACAGCTAAAGCGGCGGTCACGCTCCTTTCCTATCACTCTCCGCTCTCCTTTCCCTTGCCGACATTCATCGTTTTCCTGATTTGCACATGACCAGCACTGCATCGAAAATGTGCACGCTTGACACTTTACTACCCTTTAAGCAGATATATTGTATTTTATCTCTCTTAGTCCAGCATCTGACTTGAATTTCCTGGGCTTCTTTCAGTCAGAGAAAAAAATGTGTAGCATCTATTGAGCAACCGAAACTGGATAGGGAATTTTTCAGGATGGTTTACAATTCTCTCATCGACAATATTGCTCTGAATATGATATTTCAGAAGCTCAATATTTATTATTAAGTAATTATGTATTTAGCCAGCCGAAATAAAAATAGTCTAACTTGCACCAAGCGAAGGCAAACAACATTACCTTGGCTCTTTCCAGCTACTTGGTACTCGCATATATTAAAGGTTGACATGCGTTACGTATAGGACATCCTGTATAACGAAGCCTTAATGCGTGTAAACCGTAATACATGATAATATCTTATATTTCTACAACTCAGACACAAGGAGTGGCACTCTCGTTCGATCTGCTTATACTCGAGTTCTCCTTAGGTATAATATCTTATTAAAATTACGATATTATTCACCTCTTCTTTGGACTTTCCGCTGCTGCAGCTTTTGTTTTTCGTGTACCTGTTGTACTTCTAGTTGTTGTTCTTACCTTGCCGGATAGGTCATGCGCAGTATGGCACTTCTACATTTAATACTGCTACTTGTGAGCACTGTAGTGTCGTCTTCGTAGCGCTGTCATCCCTGTTTGCTGATGGCTGCAGCCTTGTATGATTGGCTGGCACCAGACATAGTGCAACCATTGGTTATAATGCAATGTGAGGGGCTAGCGGGGGCAGGTGATGCATGTAACTGCGGAGTGCATGTGCGCTCCAACACCAACAGGCCGACATGCATGTGACGTCATCGTAATTCAGTCGTCATTCCGTCGTCGTCATTTCATCGCCTTCATGCTGCCATTGCGATAATGTTTTTGGTTGTCATGTCATCGGGATCCTTCCGCCGTCATCACACTGTCGCTGTCACTGCGTTGTCATATGCAGTTTTAAATTTATAATACAGGCCTCAGAAAAGTGCGCCATTCGTTCGCCACGCAGGCTGCTACGGCACTAGTCATTCTGAAGTATTCTTTTCTTGCTTTGCACTTACAAAACCTTTTTCGCACTTTTTGCTAAATGTGAACAGAGATAATTGTTTACCTTCCTGTGTTGTTGAATGGCGTAATTGCTACAAGAATAGACTTACCTAAAGGATAAAGTGGAAATCTTGGATATCTTTTTATCCCTCTTAACCTTTTCCCCTGCGCAGGGTAGCCAACCGGAACTACCTCTGGTTAACCTCCCTGCCTTTCTCTGCATTATTTTCTCTCTCTCTTGGAAGTACGTGCTTCCTGATACTCGACGTTACATTAACTTTTGAAGGACGTTTAATAACTACTGCTTGTAAGACCTCTTCTACTTGGACAGCCACTGAAACCTACAGTATTTGCCACAAAAATAATAACAAAGGACTTCTTGTTTGTTAGAGTAGCTTAACGACAATGATTTATAAGAAATGCGAATGGAAAGATCCGCAGCTCATGGAATTACAGAAGGAAGCGCTTCCTTCTATGATTCTCGGAATAAGGGAGATGATGTGAGGTTATTTTCCAAGGCGCGCTTAATCGACAAAGAGAGGAGAGTGCCAATTCATTTATTTATGTCAGGGGGCCACATATATATGCGGTGTGATGAAAACGAAATTGGCAGCGCAGGTTAAGGATTTCGCGGTGAGTGAGCTGTTAACTACAGGCCTAGGTAGGGTTGCGAACTCAAATTTGCATTGACAACCAAATGAATCGCGTTCGATATCTGACTCGGACAAAAGGCTGGCGTGACAAATTAACAAGGTAACTTATTCATATATAAATTCAGCAGTGTTGGTAGTGCAGTTGATTAGGTATCCTCAAAGATAGGCACGGGAGACTAATTAATATATTTATGAAAATACTTGGGAACCAAAATGAGCCGCAACCTTGCTCGTTGTAAGAGCGGAAAGGAAAACACGTATCAAGATAAAGTGGTCATAACACACCTAGCGATAGGGAAGTGCGAAAGGAAAGACACGCGCGGAAGAGCAAGATGGTGAGGGTTGGAACAAAAAAAAAACAAAGAAAAGAAGGTGTCATCTAAGACATTAGCGGAGGCAACGAAAGTAAAGGACTATAGGGTCGAGCCCACCTGCTTCCTCTTGGTACAGGAGCCGGAGATTTTCCTGTCTACTGAATTGACCCATGAGTCTTTCCTTTCTGGGGCCGTCTTCGACGGCACTGAAGAGGTCGCTAAGGGGCGCTGCACGGACACAGGGCAAACGGAGTGTGATGAGGGGAAGCGAGTCTCTGCCGTTCACGCTTCGTTTCATGTCAGGGTCCTCGGGAAAAATGGACAGGCGCAGCCGCTGCACCGGACGCGGTAGGGAGTGCAGGCACAAAACATTTTCTCTTGCGCTTTGCTGGGACTCGCGGTACGTACGCTAAGAAAACGAAAAATGGCTAGTGTAGCCTCCTGTGGTGGTTATTGTGCGCACTTCTGCCTTCTTATGCATTATTTCTTCCATGACTGCAAGAAGGAGAGAAAAGCCGGTATGACCACAAGAAAGCACTCTGAACGAACCTTCCGAAAAAGTAGCGGCATTTCAGAGGACGTGATGACAGGGAACGCAAAAGACGCGTAAACCATCATTTATTTAACGCGTACAGTTCTAATGAAAGCGATTTTGAGCGAAATATGAACAGACGGCAGAACAAATCGTTTAATGAGTTGACGCCATGGTTAGCACGAAAGCTCTGCAATTGTTAGCGGTTTCTCCGAACAGGCTAATAACAATCAGTTTTCTTGTTTGAAATGAAAACTCAGGAATGCGTATAAGGACAAACGGAAATTTACTGAATCGCGGAAACTGATTATTGGCACTCATTAATGTTTGTAATCTCTAAATTGAGCACACGTTCGCGATAACGCAGTGAGTTTGGTGTTGTATTCATTTTAATTTACATGGAATATGGAAACATAGAAAACGAGGTACTACATTGGCGGCTTCATTTCTGAGACCCGCCGTGGTTGCTCAGTGGCTATGGTGTTAGGCTGCTGAGCACGAGGTCGCGGGATCGAATCCCGGCCACGGCGGCCGCATTTCGATGGGGGCGAAATGCGAAAACACCCGTGTACTTAGATTTAGGTGCACGTTAAAGAACCCCAGGTGGTCAAAATTTCCGGAGTCCCCCACTACGGCGTGCCTCATAATCAGAAAGTGGTTTTGGCACGTAAAACCCCATATATTATTATTATTATCATTTCTGAGGAGACAAATATCTTACTTGTGTTGCACTCGCAGGCAGAGTACAAAACAGGGGACAATGTAGATGATTACTTAAACCCATGGTTCAATGGAAACATGGCTCGCAATCTAATTTTCATAATACCGCGGCACTTTACCTCTACGTTTCATAACAGGTGCACTTTAAGAAAGAGAGACTGAGGGAGCTTGCTGCGCACGAAATAACTAAAGACTACCTCAGTGCATTCCTTTTCTTGTCGAAGTGCGAACAGCAAACCAAGGCTTCATCAACGCTCCCGCTTTCCGTGTGAAGATTTCTTTCGCAATACCATAAACACCAGGCTTTCTGTTATGACCGTCTCTTATACGCAGGTATTGCCATTTCCGGCGACGTGAGTCATACACGACATCTGGGGCGCAAACACGTGCTCCGCGGCTATCAGAAATCTTTTGTTCGCTGCGGATATCACGTGTGCTACGCGGAGTCATTGACTAGCCTGAGAAATCCGCTTTCATACTTTCGCAATGGACTAGCGCAATGGACAAAAGGCAATTTTCGAACGACGCTTGGAGGTGAGAAAACGTGAAATTGAGCTCAAATCAGATTCCTTCAAGATGTAAATTTTTTGACGAGCGGTGGAACCTTCGTTCATGTGAGTTGCAAATTCTACATATGTGATGCTCAGCTTTAAAAAGAAAAAAAATAGTTTATCACTCAAAAAAAGGAAAAAAATCTTTTTTGTGCGTTTACGAAATATTGCAAATTGGTTGCGCCCGAAAATGTTAATTAAGAATCCAGAAAAGTAGTCAGAAGCAAGTGCGTGGTCGAATATATCCCGTAACAGAACGTGAGCATGCCACTATCGCTGTGATTGTGGGAGGGCAAAAACTTAGGGGCTCAGCAGTATCAATTTATCGCACATAAATATTATTATTCTGAAGATGTCATCTGATAGTTCTGCTCCGATGATACAAGTTTCGGGAAAAGCGGGTCGCCACACATATATATAGGGTAGCTAGAATGCACTTGTCTTACATAAAACGATAAGTGCACATACGTTTGAACGCCCACTTAAGCCTATTTTAACTTGATTAATTCTAGTATACCGCGCAGTAATGTTACAAAATAAAGAACAGTAGTTCCTATCTCAATTGCATATGGCCACCTACAACAATACTGGGAAATTGGACCACAGTTCTCGTAGAACCAACAACGGTGAAAAACAAAGCGAAAGCATAGAATAAACGAGCAGCGTTGATCCAATGTACAGTTACATGGTGTAAAGAGTATAGGTAAAAATAGGACAAGCTTAAAAGCTAGCGCCTTATTCTTAGCAGAAGCAAATGACCGCTTTCTGCGCCGCTGTTTTCGGGTGGGCAGATTTTATATAATGAGCAAGCCCTTTTATTACTATTTATCACGTCGATTTATTTGCATGGTTGCCAGGATGGTGCAATTTATAGAATCTCCTTTCTTGCTTCATTGTATGTCGTGTCGCTTTCCAAAGCTTTCCGCGACGCCGTTCCCTCCCTCTTACCGCCACTTTCTCATCCAGAAGAAACTGTACAGAGAATAACGCTCCGTTTGTAAAGCAGGCAAGAACGAAAAATAACCGCATCAAAGTTTCATAGGATACGTGGGCGAGTTCTTGGAAGCGTGGTTTACAGGTAACGCGCATCGGGAATATGGAGCTTCTTAAGTAGAAAAATCGTCATCGGTAGAAAAAGTATCATACAGGGCATAGAAAGCCACCAGTGGCATACCAACTATGGTATAAATTGTAAATTGGGAGGCAAACCCGCAAACGAGCTACCTCTCTCTCTCTCTCTCTCTCTCTCTCTCTCTATATATATATATATATATATATATATATATATATATATATATATATATATATATATATATATATATATATATATATATATATCCTTCTCCCCCCCCTCCAAGTGGAACAATATACATATATATACTTCCTCTTGGAGGGGGTGGAAGTGCCCGCCTTGGCCCCCCCGTAGATACGCTTATGAAAGCCATCCTTGACAGGCGAAATTTACACAATTTTGTTGAACGAGCTAGCGTGTATTAGAACGCAGGTTTTGAGCACAAGTTCCTGCGGCGAGCGGCTGAATCGACATAGGCGGTGGCCTAACCTAGGGAACCACCACAATGAAAGATGAAATAGCGAACGCGGAGCACGGCGGGGAATGAAAGAGGCGAGGAAGAAAGTGGAGGAAGAGGGTGTGGCCAAAGGATGAGAAGAAAAGCGTGGCGCGGCGAAGATAGCTATGAGATGACGCTAGGGCGGCGCGCGTCGTCTTGGATGTCTGTCAGCGGCTGATGTGAATCGTGCCCACGCGTCATCCACGCGCCGGCTCTCTCGATCTCCAGATTAGCGAGACAGTCGCGCTTACGCTCCGTTTGCAACGTGCCGCACGATATAGATTATCCGCTCCAACCAATATATCGCGAAATGAAAATACGTATAGAGCGGCGCTCAAGTTTCGCATTAGACTATCGTATTCGCCGGTGAATGTTGTTTAGTCCTTATTTACGTGGATCTGGCATATGTTATAAACGCGAGATCCACAAGAGCATATACGTGCGATGCGAGATGCAAGACCGTGCAAATATATGCAGAAGTAGCGACAAATTTGTGTAGTAAACCTGAGGCTGGCACAGCGCAGTGAGACTTGAAGCGTATATGAGATATTACTCTTTCTTCGACCTATATCAAGCTTTCCTCGTCTTAGTTTTTTCCTCTCTCTCGTCCACCTGTTTGTTCTCATATGAGTGGCTGCAACTATGGCTTAATTACCAACGTAACAAGAGCGAAGGCTATTTTCGTTAGAGGAAGGTTCGAACTATGACGATGGTGGCAAAATCACTTCCACTTGTAGCTTTACTTATATGATCAAATTATATGTCTATTAACGGCAGTTTACTTAACAACATATATATATATATATATATATATATATATATATATATATATATATATATATATATATATATATATATATATATATATATATATATATATATATGCCCGTAAGAGATGATGACCTTTGTGGAAGACTAATTTACTAATCTCACGCTGAGTAACTAGGCCTTCCGAAAAGGTCGTCGTCTTTTTCCTGAATAAGTTACGTCGGGTCATGCGTTCTGAACTTTGAGGAAACCGCCTATATATATATATATGTTCACTAGGTGAACAGAAGAAGTATTTCATGGCAACAGTTTCCACTGGTGGACAACAAACAGCTTTACAACAAACATAAATGCTTCTTGAACGAATCGTACTTCCTTTTCTTCCTTTTTTAAAAAAAACTGATGAAGACTTCGCCACTGGTCGGAACAGTTGAACTTAAATACTTCTTCTCCTTGCGATGTAGCATTGCGCAAGTTCTTTACGTTTGAAAGGTGACTTGAAGAACTTCTCTTTATTTATATACTGTTTTGTTTCTGCCGAGGTGCCTAGATTAGGTGCGCTGTTTCGCTCACTAATATCTAGTACAGCAAACTGCCGTATATTGTTTTCTGGTGGGCAGGGGTCCCTCTTGGAAGGGTTTAGTCGTTCAGTGGAATGACTTAGCGCTGTAGCACAGCAAGGCGAATTCTTTGCATTGAGGATAGGCCAGCACGTGTCCATAGAAGATGGACTGCTGTGGCTGGCTCACCCGTGTCGCAAGTTCCACGCGCTGCGTCCAGCTATACTTGTCAAAGTATTCGGCTCTGATATCAAGCGTGGATGCCATACCGGTGCGGAGACTGCGGAGTGCCATACGTTCCTGACTTGGAAGCGCAGGAAGGAAATCTGCGAATAAATAAAATTAAAGACTGCAAGACTAACCTTCACAGAAAACACTATGACATGAGCTGAGTAGCCATGTTTTCTGCCTTGACTGATACAATGATGACTTTGCCAATTCAGTATTGCCAAAGCTGCTTTCATTGTTTCTGTAGTAAGACTGCTGGTTGGGAAATATATACCATGTATTTCCTTGATAACTGAAGTTAATCATTAGTGTATTTGCAAAATAAAGTTTACCAAGGAACATATATTACAGCTGTTAAGTCACAGGATCCCATATTATTCGAAATGCTAGTTTTTTGCACAGGAATACCCTGGCTATTGCTGAATCTGTTTTATATATATAAAACAGATTGCATCACTAATGTACGCAGCTTTGTTGTAATTCTTATTTATTTTTAAGACAGCCAGCTTCCAGAAACATCTTATTATGCAGTCGCATGAATGTTTTGTTAGGTCTAGCATACAACATTTCTTACAATGAAGTTCTCTTCAGAGCGCCATTTCTCACCGAAAATGGCACACACAGAAACGGAAGCTCACGAATATATAGAAATGTATCAACTCGCGAGCACTCTGCAAAAAAGCTATTCTCCGAATTTTAAAGAAAAAGCCGTATTCAACGCCAACGAGGAAACATAAGACATTGAGGAAGAGACTTCGCTAATTGTTACCGTTAATCAAGTCTTTCCTATCGGAACGCTTCCACTAATTGTCGGCGCATTTCCTGCCGCTAGTAGTCAGTTGCCTCTATCTGCGCCGACACTGTGCTCTCTCTCTCTCTCTCTCTTCATCGCTATACCTCCTTCACCCGTTGCAGGGTAGCAAATCAGACGTGCGGCTGGTTAACCTCCGTGCCTTCCCTCTCATATATTTTTCTCCCTCACTGCAATTTCACTTCAGCCCCAAACTTAATGTTGGTTCTTTTGGTACCGCGATCCCATTGGGCAATAATAACAAAAAATTATAATCTCAAAAGAAGTGGAAGAACGTAGAATATATAATGAGGACGTGTTTTTAGGCGATAAAAGAGTCTTTAATGTCCAGTCCATAAGCTCTTTTGTAGAATGGGTTTCGCACGAGAAAAGAGCAACGTCATTTTAAGGGAATCTTAAGGAAAGTGAAAATTAGAAAGCAATCAAAACAAATCATGAATGCCTTACACCGCTCTTTTAAGCGCGCACCTTTCGAGCACTTCCGTCTTCATTTCCTTTTGTCCCTGCCTGAGGGTCAATTATACTTACGCTGCCCTTTCGCTCTCTTGCTTTTGTCTTTTTTTGTAGATTTGTTTTCTGTCACTCAAAATAATTATCTTCATAAAGAAAAAAAAACGACGCTGGAGCATGTGAACTAGTCAATCGCCTTAGTGGGTGCGAGTCATGACAGAGGCTCATTAACATCATCATCATTATTCATCCCAGTCAATCCTCACTATCTTATTGCTTAATCTTTCAAGCTATTCCTAAACTCAGCAGTTTAATGGGAAGCTACAAAGTAAATCTTGAACGAATCGAATGAACACATTAGACACACGTCTTTTCTGTCTGTGTTCATCGTGAAACGTAACGCAGTGAGCAACTGTCTTTTATTCTAACTTGTATCTTTCAGTGAAAATTCAGAAGTACTACGTTCACCGTTACAGTAAATTTCTTTTTATTTAAAAAGCTCAATTAAAATTATGCGAATGTATCGGCTTTTTGTGCTCTTCTTGTCGCACAGTTTGTGCTTACGTATTCGTACTATGCCCGACGCTGCTCTAAATCTTTGCTATAAGAAACTTGCAAGTTTTATCTTACAGTTCCTCCCACGGCTTTCTTACATTTCATTTATGCAAAAAGCAACACTTATAGTGCACTACTGTAATTCAGCCTATTTAGATCAAGGTGTCATCAGGTATCATCAAGATGTCAAAAATCACCGCCCAAGCACTGTGTGCAGATGGTTAACCAGCGAAGCAGAAACCTGCGGTGCGCTGTTTATCACAAGGTTAATCCTGACGGTTAATTAAACGACGTCTTCGTGGGCCGCCGGATCCTCGGTATGCAGTTGCTGCTTGCGCTAGACTGCACCAGCCTGTTCTGCACCAGCCCTGGCTGCAGCATCAGCACCATGTAGATGAGCTCATTCTCGGTTCTGCTCGCTGCATTGCTGATCGAAAGCTGCCTGCTCCTTGGGAGTTCATATGACGCCTGGCCTACCCATCTCGGCACCGGAGGGAAACTGTTGCGCGCTCGCTAGGCTTCGACAGAGAGCAACGATATCACCACTGGCGCTGCCAATCACGTGCCTCTCTGTGTTTTTATCGCGCATGCGCATGGCGTTGCACCGGAGGATTTTCGGAGTACAGGCGAGAGATGGACGCACGAATCGGCTAACCATATGTATCTTCGCTGTAAAAATCCACCCAAATTTACGGCAACTGTGGTAGAGATAAGAATTTTCGTACGGATATATTAGCAGCACTCGGACAATTTGCGGCAACACATTCCATTCAGTATTTTTGCAGATACGACGACAACGTGGTTGCGGCTAGGGTGGCGTTGAGGGTGTGAAATCCAGCAAGCCCATCGACTACGACGTCAAGTTGTAGTCGATGGGTGCACCTAAGCCAAAAATGGTTTATTGGCTTAGTTACACAGCTCCAGTACAGAAGGCAACTCCATGCAGGAGAATATTAAACATCTCAGTTCACATCAGGACCCTCGGTCCTCACTCTCGAAAAGTCTCTGCTTTTGATGCCGGCGCTTTCCCTAAGCGAGCCGACTAGGGAATCTGAAGACTGTTGAGTAGCAAATCACCATCGCCGACTTCGTTGCGATGTGACGCCTATGCTATCCATAACCCGCAGCAACCTAACCTCCAAGAAACTGGTATGTAATTTGTGGGAAGAAATCATCCGGCGTCACCTAGTTCGTTCGTCCTTGTCCCCCCCCCCCCCCCTTTCTTCGCTCAGTCGGCCAGGTGGAGGGTGCGCTGCGGACCTCTCCTGCAACAGACGGTTTACACACTGACCTAATTCTTTGCTCAGTCTGCCAGGGAAATGGTGGCTGAGGTCTTTTCGTGAAACCCTGCAACAGCTGGTTTACACGTTGTTTTGACGGCTGGATAAGGGCAGAGGGAGGGGTGGTGATTTGACTCGTCTAATGAACTGCACCCGCTCATTCGTTGTCGTGGTTACCTGCCGTTAATCCTTTTCTCCGGTTTCCGGGTAATGGTAGGGTGAGCGTTTTTGGTCGATGTCCACGAGGCACTGACGTCTGGTTAGGAGGTGCGGGGGTTTGACATGTGGCAAACGTTCAATTAACACCCTTGGTGGTGTTGAGACGTAACAAATACTTCCATCGCCAAGAGATCCGACCTGAGGGTGACCAGGTATCAGGTTGCCCGAAGCATCGATGTTTGGTCGCGGCCTCGGGGATCGTTCACGGCAGCCCGCGGGCCCAGCCCTCGCTTCGTTTTGTCCACTTCCGCGGGAATACAGAGGCACACTCACACACTCATTGGCGTGCCCGAGTGACACGTCTACCGGACGCATTAACCCCCGTATCATTTTACAATGTTTTGCCCCTCTCACTCTCTTCCTCTTTTCTAGTCATGGTCAGCTCTCAAGCAGACAGAAATATGTTGCCTAAATTAATAACATCACTAGCGATATATAAAAACACGTTTCTAAAAAAAAAAGAAACTCTGAGCTTGTGGCTCCGGCCCAGCTCATCGGCATTCTTATTCCGGCCGAATGCAACCATCTCATTCGGCTCCCTTTTCTTTCCGACCTTTGATTCACCATGAAAGAGAGCCATGGTCGATCTATACCGAGAATATAGCGCCTTGATTATCGTATCCTAGCCTTTGAATTGCCCTTATTATGCAAAAACACTCTTTCTCTGAGGCGCTAAATGCCTCTTCTCACGGTGTCAGTTTTCGAGTGAGGTACAGCGCAGTATGCGCTTCACCGCTTTCGTTAATTTGGACAAGGACGACACCTTGACCACGGTTGCTGGCGTCGCACCAGAGAATGCGTTCTGTGCAGAAGTCTGGCGAGACAAGTACATGCCGTGAAGACAAAGCTTCCTTCTGAAGCAATCCACATTTTCCGAATAAGCTCCGCTAATTTTCAACTTTCGTGCGACTCACGCACTAACACTGTCTTTCTCTTGTCTGCAAAGCAACCACACTAATGCAAAAAGAAAACCGTGTTGCGCAAGTTACGCGCTTGAAATTTCACGAACATTCGAGCGTAATTCTGATTTCTACAATGCACGCTCTAATCAATTTTCAAATGCTGCAGTCTCATGAATACACGTGCGAGACACCCACCAGCGCTTGGCTTCTTTGTGTCCGAGCATGACACACCTCAAAGGCCCATTAGTAACGTTTTCTAAATCGTGCAGTTAACAGCGCCTCCGCTAAATATAGCATTTTTCTGCCAAAGAAAAAATTCTCGCGACCACTTACGAAAATCAAACTGACACTTCAGCGTGTCACTACAGGTTTCTATCAAATAACCTAGACTTGGCGGTGCAAGTGCATAAAAAGCGAGATGAGTCCTGTCTTCTAAATAAAAAACGACATATTGGTAAACAAAGTTTCCAAACTTTACGCGCTCGAAAACTGTCTCCTTAAACCATACTCGAGGCGTGCGCTGTCTAAAAGCTCCTGTCAAATTTGTCAACCCGGGAATATAGAAGGCTCGTACGTCATTCCCCTCGCTGCAGAGTCCCGATACCTTTCGTGTTGTCCACCTGCCTTTTTGGTATTGCCCTCTGAATCCACTGCTTGGTACGACTACATCGCGTCGCCTGACCGCCATGTTCTCCCCTGCCAGACAGGCTACACCTCGAAAAGAACTAAACGAGGGAGAACGTAAATTCCCCCTTACTTTTGTGCTCCGCCGCGCCAAAAGTCGCTTTCTTTTCAACTTCGTCTGGTGACTCGTACGCACTGTGACTCGAAACTTTGCAAACGACAAACGCGCCTTTCTAGATTTTTCTCCGTGCTTCCCACAGCATTTGGTGGCTTTAGATTTACTCGGTCACGTTGTCTTTTCTGCCGCAAGTAAGAATTTGCGACGCATCTTTCTCTTGGCACTTTTTTTCGTGTTCTGTTCCGAGTGCCTTTCTTTTCTTCCCGTTGTTTGGCTCCTCGGCCTGACCAACTTCCTGAATTTCTGTCAGGGAAATCAGGAAGGTTTCCTCCTCCGGCATAACTATGCCTCCCGAGCAAGCTTTTTCCTCCTTTTTCTTCGCACTTAGTTCTTCATCGCAAGTAGGCACCTGACTCGCTTCCTGAATTTGGGGCGGGAAAGTCGGCAAGATTTCCTCCTCCGGCTGAGTTACGTCTCCCGAGCTCGTTACTTCAACCTCCATCTCTGTACGGTGTTCAGCGTGGCAACACAGCGCCTGATCCTCTTTCTTATTCTCTGCCGATGAAATCGGAAGCATTTCCTCCTCCAGCCTAGCTATGCTTCCCGAGCTAACGGTTTCATCCTCTTTGTACAGTGTTCCGCTTCGTAATACAGCGCTTGATCTTCTTTCCGAATTTCTGTTGAGGAAATCCTTCCGATTTCCTCCTCCGGCTTAACTACGCCTCCCGAGCTAGCGGTTTCAACCTCTTTCCTGCCTTGCACTGTGTTCTGCGTTGTAACACAGCGCCAGGCCTTCTTCTTTAATTTCAGTTGAGGAAATCGATTGCTCCCGACATTCCCCTGTGGGGAGTCTGGATTTAGCAAGCGAACCCGCCTTCACTAAACTGTACTTGCCTGCCTCGTCTGCGCTCAGTCGCACTACGACCTGCGTGACCTCTCCCGGCATCAACTCAAACAACCGCTGCGGCCATGTATCCTGGTGAAATGATCTCTGTTCACAAATTCGTTCAAAATTAATCAGGTTGAGACCGATGTTACCGCTTGTTTTGTATCGCTGAAGCAAACTCGTGATTTTCGCACTTTTTGTTTGTGGTGATGCCCTGCGCCTTAATCTCGCGTTGCCTAGTCTTACTTTATGAGCTTTATTTTATGCTGCCTTTCTTTCTCTCTTCCGCACTTACTTTCCGGTGTTCCTTTTCTTCTCTCTCACGACATATTTTTTCCCAGGCACCTGTGAGCTCGTCCTCATCAAACCCTAATTCGTCAATCGCAGTATGGACCACTGGTTTCCTCAACCTATAGTTAATATCCATACCGAGCTCTGCAGCCATGAACACCAGCTCTTTTTTCTTGAACACTGTAATATTCATGCTTTTATAGAGGTGCCTACAACTTCCCCTGTATTCACCGCACACCCAGTGGCGATCAACTACAGTTAACTGCCCGATATAACCCTGTCCTTATCATCCGGCAAAACGTAGTCGCTCAAGCAGTCACCCATCCTTGAGCTTGCAAAGGTCGTTTCTCCCGCGGTCACGTTCCCAGGTCCGCCGATCCCAGATGGCGGAACTGCCCTTCTGCTGCTTTTCCTTGCAGTTTCCTTGAGTCGCCCAAGACTCCACGACGTTACTGTGACGGTTGTGTCTCCCTGAGCCACGAAGAGGAAGCCTGCTGATCCAAGATCCGAAGAAGTCGCTCTTCCGTCGTAATTTCACTTGATTTTCGAAGTTCGTGTCTCCCGGAGCCACATACACATGTCCGCCCATCCCACATCGTGAGAACTGCCTTCTTGATCTTACCGCTGCCAACCAGTTGTTGCAGCTAGGATGGCCTTCAAGCACGGAATCACCAAGCGCTCCGACTACGATGACAAGTTGCAGAAAATTGATGGTCATGGTTACCCCATTACTAGGTTGCAGAAAATAAAGGATAAAGGGTTTATTGGCTTAGTTGCATGGCTCCAATACAGAAGCCCACTCCATGCAGGACCAAGTTAAACGTCTCAGTTTACATTAGGACCATTTGTCCTCACTCTCGAAAAGTCTCTGCTTTTAATCGTGTTGTCTTTCCTTAATGAGTCGACTATGGAATCTGAAGACTGTCCAGCAGCAAATCCCCATGGTCGACTCCATTGTGATACCACGCCCATTGTATCCATAACCCGCAGTAACTTCGCCTCGAAGAAACCGGTTTGAAATTTGAGAAAGATAGAAATCCGCCCGCGACACGTAGTTCCTTCGTCGCTGCCCACCCCCTTCGCTCAGTCTGCAAGGTGAAGGACGGGCTGAGGCCTTTCGTTTAATCCTGCAACACCTGGTTTACACACTGTCTTTCTTTGCTCACTCTGCCAGAGAAAGGGTGGCTGAGGTTTTTTCGCAGAACGCCGCAACAGCCGGTTTACACGCTCTCTTGACGGCTGGATAAGTGCCGAGGTGGTGATTTGACTCATCTAATTAAGTGCGCCTATCTATTCGCTGTCGTGTTTCCCTCCCGTTCATCCTTTATCCAGTTTCCAGGTGATGGTGGGGTCAGCGTTTTTAGTCGTTATCCACGCGGGGCTGACGTCTGATTAGGACATGCGGTGGTTTGACACGTGGGAAACGTTCAATTACCACCCTCGCTGGTGTCGAGACGCAACAACACTAATTTTCGCGAATATTGTTGCGCATTGGGATTCGATGTGATCTGTATTCCACCTTGCCTGATGTGCCTATAAAGGTACTTTTTGCCTCCAGACTCCTGAAAATATGCACAATGTAACGCAGCAAGTTCGCACTGATTGTGCTATTTCCATCTCGCGATGGAGTCCGCCGCGAGCTTGAAGGATATAACTTAAAATGCAAATGGTCTAATAAATAAATAAATAAATTTCAGTTCTGCGGTTTTTTGTCACAGAACCACACCAGCACAGTGCAATGCGGAACTATAAATTGATGTTGACCACGTGAATTTTCTTCCGTGCACCTAAAACTAAGTAAGAGTGCTTTCTTGCATTTGGCCACCCATGATAATGCGTCCGCTGTTGCGTACAATCGAACCCGCCACCTCGTGCTTAGCAGCGCAGTGCCATAGCCGCTGAGACACCACGTGGTTTGCAAATGCTATATGAGGAGTTTGCGTCTTTGTGTGATTTTTCCTCTAGTATTGCAGATCGTCTTTATCGACTTTATATGTACAGATTTCTAGCTCTCAATGAGGCGTAAATCAATTGTTTCAGTGAACTCAGTAAAACACTCAAATGAGTTTGACGAATAATGGGCAAAAGTTGTTAATGAAAATTGCAGTGGTGGTGACCATCGCACATGGTGGTGACCAGGCACTGCATTCGACCTCAATTTCATCACGTCCTCCATGTAGCACGTAGAAGAGTGGATCGTTATGGCAGAACCTTAAGCTCATGACGTTGATAACCTATCCACTTTTGTTGATCCACTTAGCCACCTATTCATTTCGGCGAGTTCATCGTGGCCACCGGTATAACTTATCCTTTGTAGGGAAGTATAACATTTAGGAAAGCGCACCTACAGCTACTACAAATTGCTTCCAAAATTAAAAAAAAATCATACATAACATTGGATCTTTCACCAAAACATCGCGTGACTGCCTACAGTGGGAAAAATAATATTTTGAAAACAGTCCTGCATATCGAAGTATCATCCTTTGAATCTACGTGGTACCGGCGGAGTACTTCGACCCTTCTGCAGTCCCTGGCGATATCGATCCGTCTTGGCGAACGGACAGAACACCTTTTGTTCCATCAGGAGAACTAGAGCAAGTACATCTTGGTCACTGCTACTGTGTGGACCAGATGAGGAGCTTCTTGAGTTTTTTGTTGACCGCTTTCATCGGCGGTCCATCACAGTTAGCTTTGTTTCCCCAGCGGCGGTAAGAACATTGTTCGATGTCTGGGCAGTGGCCACTATTATTACGGCTCCCACTACGCCGAGCCGCTCGTCTTTCATGCGACGCTAAGGCCTTTCCGGCCTAAAGATTCTCGTGGGCACCTCTCGTGATATTTTTTTCTTTTTCTGCACGTCTAAGACAGCGTGCACACTTCCGTTCAGTGCCTGATATGATGCATTGTAAGTAGGTCCCATGTAAAAGATACGTGAACACACTGAACTGGAAACGCATGGAGCTCGGTGAAGAATGACTGCATTCAAAGGCTGGCATGACGTGGCAACGGAAGAGTAATTAATGAACAACATTTATCTTGCTGTCGCGCCGCTTTTCTTGTGTCTTCAGAAATGGGAGCATGCTTCCCAGACCGCGTCATTAGGACGAAAGCTGAGCAGACGGAACAAACAATCACTCTGGTTGTTCTGTAGAACTAAAGGCTGATGGCGATGTCAGAAATAACTCGCTCCCTGTCGTGTTCCCATCTACTGAATGTGTTATGCTCATGGCTACGGTTTAAATCAGGAATGACCAAGGAAGACCACATGCTGCTTAATATTTGTGGATGAATACAGTTGTTATATTCTCTACAAAAACGAATATTGTTTAACAATAAAGTGGCCACTGGAACAAACATTCTGAAGACTAATTCCTCCACCTTGTCGACATTGTTAAAAACCAGCAATTGCGCATGTGCTATGTTATTGATTCGGTAAGTAGAGTTTATGTGTACATCGCTTTCTTTTTGCCTATCGTCGATTGACATTTGAAAATACCGAACATAGCATTCACCCATTAGCCGACGTTCAAACCATGGAGAAATCTGCTTGCTCAATAAGCCATGCAAGGAGCCGTGGAGCATCCATGCTTATCTCAAGGACGACAATGACAGAGAATAAAAAAAGGGAATTTAAATAATTATTTCCAAACGAGACATATTTATGCTAGCAGCTCAACAACAAGCGTGTACCAGATATACTTCCGATAACCTGGTTGTATTCAGCGTACGTACATGGTTCTTGCCAAAGAAATTTCTCTACAGCCGTCTTTGTCATTCCAGAATGGGGCCGAATACATACGTTTAAGCTGTCTCACACGACATTATCAACGGCAGCAGAGCTTTTTGCAATATTGTCTTTGTTACGAAACATAAGGTCCGGGCAAAAAGGGAGGCAATGGGTCATTATTTGTGACTCGCAGGCAGCTTTCTCGTCACTTTATAGTTACATCAGCAATTCGAGAAGCATGGCTTTAGTTTACTAGACTCTAAAGAAACTCACGGAAGCAAGTGAAGACATTCGGCAACAATGTTCCAATGGATACCTGGTCACTGCAATATCCCTGGAAATGTTGCGGCGGTCGAGGCAGGGATGCCTCGTCCACTGCAGCTCTGAACAACCGGCTCTGGACAACTGCATGTCAATAACGTTATATGTAGAATTCCTTTAACACAAGGCGCATCTCGACATATACGAAGACAGATCTCAGCCCCTGGTTGCAGACGGACGTCGTTCGATAACGATTCGAAGTCTTCTGATTTACTCTACATTGACCTTCGACTTCAATATAAAATATCCAGTCACACTGGATGCAAGCCGAGCCTCAAAACATTGATTCACTGTCTGCGGCTTGGTACCACGTGTACAAAACACTTTCTGCATAAAATTCCAAGAGCCGATGGTCTGCAATGCAGCATTGTCTGCTCTATACAATGACAGTGACACGGCACACTGAGACAAAGATTAGCAAGTGATTTATTGGCATTCAATCAGAGGTCCTGCAGCCTCAGGCATATCTTAGGCCCATGGCCAATATATTCGTTGCAAAGACGAGCGTTATTGGTGCTTGAACGATTATTACTGTATGCAAGCGATATTCTCGGAAACTATTCAGTAGAGTATTCATCTGTGATAAGGTCACTCTGTGTGTTTCATTTGGCCGTACTTTGGTACATTCAATGCCTAGATTCATGTACCTTCATTTGTACCTATTCAATTTTTCATTAGCACTGATTTTAGCATTGTTGTGTGATGGGACTTTGTGTAAGCTTTAGAGTGCCTATGTGACTGGAAATTGCGTGTTGCGTTGTTTTTGAGTTTACTTTCCATTTTAGTGCGGTGTAGTGTTCTTATGTCACTAGACTTCGGGTTGCTGTGTTTGTGCTTTGACTTTGAGTTATGGTGATTTCAGGTGTTTTCTTTTTCATGTCAGTGAACATTATTATTTGCCCATCTCTACATGAAAAGGGGTAGCCGGCGCCAATTAAAGGCGACCACATGTCCTATGCAGACTATACTAAAAGAAAATAAATGGGAAGGCAGGAAGGTTAACCAGCATGCACGTCCAGCTTGCTACACTGCATTGGGGGCAAGTTAACAGCCCTATTTCTGAACTAAGAATTTAACTAAACGTGAAGTACTAATGAGGATCTTACTAATGAAGTACTGCCTTCTTGCATAATTTCAGAACACTAAGAGCTCACCCAAAGAGTCGCTGCACGTAATGATTTTCAAATAGAAATCAAGAATGTAGAGAACGTAAACAGACAGTATGTGAACCCACTGTGCCCTTTTTAAGCATCGATCGCAACTCTTTAAGTACATGCTTCCTTGATAATTTTCTGTTCCAAGGATCTCGCGTGTGTTTAAAAATTTCCGGAAATGTGTTCAGGTGTTTAGCATTTTAAATATCACGTATACAACATTGTTGAGTAAATACAATACCATTTTTTGGCCGATGATAAGCAGCCGACGACAGGTAGGCAGGCAGTGAACTTTATTCATGTCTTGAGGAACGACTCCAGAGCCCCCTTACGAGGAAGGAACAGCCGCGGGCCCAGGCCGTGTCTGACCAACGCGCCGTGGGCCCTCTGGACGGCCCGTAGCTGAGCGGCAAGGTGTGAGCTCTTGAGCGCCTTCTCCCGATCTTCTTCCGCGGTGAGGTGATCGTGGTTTCGTAACGAAGGACAGCGCCAGAGCACGTCTTCTAAAGTGCAAAAGGGATCTCCGCAATCCGTACAATCGGGCTCGAATGAGTCCGCGTGCTTGCTGACCCAGGCTAGGCTGGGATAGGACCCGGTCTGCAGCATGCGAAGGGTGGAAGACCGAGACCTGGAGAGCTTGGTGTGGGGCGGGGGATTGACGGTCCTGCCGAGCTGATAACGATTTGCAATCTCGTTGAACGTGTGGATCGACTCCTCGTGGAGCTCGGCGTCCGAACCTGCGAGCGGCGTTTCCCCGGTGCGGTGGGCGAGTTCGCGCGCCGAAGAAATGACAAATATTTGCGTAGCAAATCATGCGGGTGTTATGAGGCAGCAGTGGGCAGCACAATCTGAAGCTGTACGAAACGTCAAGCAGGCCTTGCAGAACTTTTACTACTGCAGCAAATGAAAAGGCTTTATCCCAATATCAAAGAAGAGTAAGGCTCGTATTCACAAAAAAGCCGTAACATAATAATTATTCGCGAAAAAAAAATTCAACAACCCTTGATCCTGGCAGTAATATTAGTGAACCCGACCCACCAACGCCAAAGAATACCTACGAAAAAAAAGTTTTGTGACAGCGGCCCAAGTTAGTATGAAGAGACGTGTGTTGGACGACGCCATGCTAAACGCAGCGGAAAGATGCCGAGCGACAAGACAATATGCTGATTACCGTGAATTCCAGAAGTCATTCAGCTGCGATAGTCTCTGAAATACTGCCAATACAGATTTCGTAAATGTATCAATGTATGATTGCTGCGCAGCACACGGGGCTGCTTGTTCTAAGAGAAGCTTATGTATACGCGGTCATGACCGAATTTATTATGCGCGTTATGTGAAATTTGACAGAAACCAATGGCTGGCAAGATTCTGCTACTTAATGCATGCTATTCACTTAAATGGCTTCTTATGTCAGGAATGTGCTACACTTCGGAATTCGACTAGTGCACCTATAGAATAATACCTTCTCTTCTCATCGTCTATGTAGGCTTGCTTAATACAGTGTGATGAGAATGGTCACAGATCGACAAAGCTGTTCTTTTTGATGGACTCTGCTTCCTTTTATTCGTCGCTGTGGGACAAAATTTTTCTGAAAAGCATTGTTTTATGCAGTATAACCAGCTGTGTGTAAGGCATTGATGGAAGTTTGGGAAATGTCGTTTGAGTTAACGTTTTCTTACGTTATACTGCGCCGCTCAATAAAGCAAGAACAATCAATAATTTCTATCTGTCTTTTCTATTGCGTGCAAAACGTGTGCTCATTAAAACTGGTGTGTCGAACAAGCGAAAAAAAAAAACCATCCTCGAACAAGTCGTATAAAATGACATATATCCTCAACATTAAAAGTGCACAACAAAATATCTAGTCGATATTTATGTAAGCTGTAAAGCATAAAAATGTCTTTAAGAATATTCCTTTAGAAACGCAGTGATATTTTAATTCAGCTGAACTCGGCCTTAGGAGTACCTATAACTTCAAAAAATAGGGGAAGACAATTCTTGTAATCTTAGATAATTCATTGTTCAACTTGCCTGCCAGCAAACATTAATGAAGTTCCTACAGTTCTTTTCGCGGTCTATAATGTACGCATGCAGAATAATAAAGCAGTGAATGCTTCAGTTTAGTTTTTATGAGTGGAAAAATGCGCTGCTCTTAAAGGGGAGTGCAGAAAGCAAATTGATGCTGCATCTGGAAGAAAGAAATGAATGAAAGCAAAATACTGCCAGGAGAGAACGTATAAATCCTGAATTGCTTTCATTTATCTGCGCAAATACGGAACCTTTCCGTAGCAAACTTGCCTGCTTGTGTAGGCGTGCGCGTCGAGCCTAAAATCGAAGGCAATTACCATAATCTCTAACGACTGCTTTCCGGTGGAAACATGTTGCGCTTTTCTTTTTATTTTGTGATATTTATTTTTTATTCTTGGTTTTTTTCGCACTTACACTTCATTTCGCACAAGGTCTATCACAATATTCATGCTTTTATCTTTATCGGCAGCTCACATAGAAAAATAGGGGGGTATACGATTATACTCACTTCGTATCTAGCATTTCATTTTTCTGCTATATTGAAGAGCTGATCAACGTTTTCTATGGGCCTTTTAGAAAAAAAAGAAAAGAAGAGAGCAAACTTCAGCAATCCAATTGAGCCCTGAGTGCTGCGTCAGCAACATTCTCTTTCAGCTAAGACCTTCGTAATCTTTTTGCTTGCCTAATGTTTTCTGAAGTAATTGCTTTCGCCCACTACAGGGGGATGGAGAAGAGACCAGCGGTTATAGGGTTTTGGTTGGATGGGGAGGAGGAAAGGGTGTTGATTGCTGCGAATTAAAAATGTACTACTTTGTTGTAAGAATACACGATAAATAGAGTCAAAAATAAAATATTCTAAGTAACATAAATATTTACCACATATTCCGTGAGAATATTGAAATAAAACGCTGTACAGATAGAGAGAGAGAAAGCAAGGACAGGAAAGGCAAGGAGATCAACCAGAAGAGCACCCTGTTTGCTACCCTACACTGGGGGAAGGGGAAAGGGAATATAAGGAGGAAAAAATGGAGAGAGTAAGCACTGAGTGCGTGTGTGGAGGAACACTATACACAGGGACACTATAAATGGTCTTCTAAGCAGGTGCTCTTCAAGTGTTGCACTAGTGCGCGAATCGCTTTTCGTGCCAGTGACGGGTGTGATCACGGTCCGAGTATCTTTGACTCGGTGAACGGTCTTGATTCCCGTCGGTGTAAGGTTGCCCGCAGAGGGAGGCGTTGTACATCGTAGCGAGGGCAGGTACACAATAGGTGCTCGATTGTTTCCTCGCACCCGCAGGAGCTGCACATCGGGCTCTCGGCCATTCCCAAACGATAGGAGTATGCGTTTTGGGAAAGCCACTCCCAGTCACAAGCGGCACAGCAAGGTTTTTTCGCCGCGGGAACGGCTAGATGGCAGTTGTAGCCGTAGCGTGGGGTCCGGTTTATGTAATCGGTAAATGGAGGCACTTGAAAACCAAAGATCTTGTGACCTTTTCCGCGCAAGTAGGTGAAGCTCCCTGGCAGCGTCCGACCTCACCAAAGGTATTGGACGCGTCTGGGTACCTTCGTGGGCAGACCGGGCAACCTTGTCAGCTAGGTTATTGCCGACGATGCCACAGTGAGCAGGAATCCGTAGAAATGTAATGTTGTGCCTTCTTTTCAGAGTATGGTGATGCACTTCCCGGATGTCAGATATCATCTGCTCGTAAGTTCTGCGATGTAATGCAGACTCGATGCTGTGAAGAGCTGCCTTAGAATCACAAAATACGACACATTTCTCTGTTGGCTCTTTGGTGACGTACGCCATAGTGGAACGGAGAGCTGCAAGTTATGCCGACGTAGGTGTGGTCATGTGTGACAATTTGAATCTAACCGTAACCTGCTTATCTGGAACGATGAATGCAGCTGTTCAGCTGGTAGGTGAGGGGGAACCATTGGTATATATAACCATTATATGTATGTGGTAATGATACGTCTGCTGCAGTAATAGGAGCGTAAGTTGCTTCAGAGCTGGCGATGGATGATCGGACTTTTTTGTAATTCCAGGAACAGCAAAATTCACTTGAGGCTGTCGGACGCACCACAGGGGAGATGGCTTTGCCGCCGGTGTAAAAGATATGGTATGCACTCTTGATGAGCACTAATCAATCTTTAAAAGGTCACTTGACGCCTCTCGGCTGGTAGGGAGGCCTAATGATGGTCGGGGATTCTTGACAGATGGAGAATGTGCGCTCTGAGGGAATCTAGAGCTACATGTGTCTGGATCATATGATCTCCCGCCATGGCAATTGTTGCTGCTGTTGAGGTGCACCAAGGCAGCCCTAAACATGTGCGTAGGGCTCGACCTTGTATGCTTTGCAAAGCGCGAAAGTTAGTCTTGCATGCATTTGAAAACACTGGTAGACTGTAACCTAGGAGTCTGAGAAACAGTACCCTGTAAAGCTGCATCATAGAATGGACTGGTGTGCCCCAGTTTTTCCCGCATAGAAATTTCAAGACCTGAGCAATGGCAACTAACTTCTGAAGATAGACGCAGCGAGGGCTCCACGAGAGGTTGCGGTCAATGATTACACCCAAAAAGTGATGTGTCCTGACATAAGTTATAGCTTGGCCATTGATTGAAACAGGATACGATGACATTTGCTTGCGCGTGCAGCCAACCATTGCGCGCTTTTCAGTAAACACACTGAGGCCTTCTTCTAGGAGATAAGACGCCGTCATGGCTGCCACCCACTGAAGCCTGGCTCGTACCTGAGGGCGAGTCACCACAGATGCCCATATGCAAATGTCGTCAGCGAATATTGAGACATGAACTGTCAGTGGTAGGTACTCTGCTAGTCCTACCAGGACGAGGTTGAACAAAATAGGGCTCAACACTCCACGCTGTGGGAGACGACGGCAGATGTTGTTTTCTGAAGTTGGGCCGTCTTCGTTGTGTAAGAAACAGCACTTCTCTGTCAAATAGTCCCGAATCCGTTAATAAAACCGGCCACCACCAACCGGCCACCAATTTACAACGCCCACAAGCGCAGAACATTACGCAATACTTTCTGACTTATGCTATATATTTCAGCAGTCAGAACCACATCGCTGGGTAATTCTGAGTGACTCACAAGCCCCATTGTTGTACTTAAATGTAATCAGCTTACCAAAAGCAAGCCGCACTTTGGCATACGAAATACAGGAGACACACGCCATAACGAAATATCTACAAAACGACTTGACTTCCCAGTGGATTCCAAGTCACTGTGAAATCATCGGAAATGTAACAGCTGATCACATGGCACGTGCAGCACAGCAAGAGAATGAATTATCACTACTTCCACTAGCGGTAAGTGATGCGCGATGTCTATAGAACAAACTATGCCATAGATTGTCCAGGAAACTTGGTTCATAAATGATGCGCATAACTCTCAATTATATAATACAAATTCTAGAATAAAATTCAATATTCCGTTTGAATTTAGTGAATGGGTTGACACAACAATTCATAGGCTTCGTCTATACTAAAAGCTTCCTGTATAATAAAAACTATACTAAAAGCTTCCTGTATACAATAAGAAAAACTAACACTGCTACATGCTCCTGTGAAGAGGCTGAAGAAGACATAGAACACCTTCTTCTACACTGTAAAGATCATGATGCAAGAACCTTTCGAAAGACCTGCAGGGCTCTGATAGACGGCTAACATCCTTAGGAAAAGTTTGAGGTCCGTGACCAACAAAAAACCCGGAAACCATAGCTGTGCATGCCTTAGTACAATTTTCGGAGGAATAAAAAATGTCACAAAAATACAGTCATACAATAGTTATTGCTCGTAATAATACTAATAAGAGGCACCTTAAATTATATATTCATTGTGCCTTCGTGTCCATGTAGAATTTGTATTTGTTGCATTCAGAGTGCGGCATTCAAGTGCCTAACATTTCCTGTGTGAACATCTTGGATTTGTGAACATTTATTTATGTTGGACTTGTGAACATTTATGCTATGTCAACTCTTCTGTTGGGGCGCGAAAATTTATTTATATTGCAGTACTGAGACTTAGTACGTGAATGTTCGTTCATGTGTTTATTAGTCCAGTTTGGTGATTGATGACAACTTTTCGATGGTAACTATCAAGTAAGAGGAGTAGCCGGCGCCACACACCTCTCCTTAAATACATGCAACTAAAAAAACTGAAATACGCACGTAAATGGCCAAAAATAGGTCGCAGCAGATGAAAATATAGTTAGGCTTGTCACGCTTGTCTGCTTGTCTATTCAACTTTTTAAGTCGGTTCTCAAAGCAACCTCGACGAACCGCGCCCTAACACGGCCTATTTGTGTATTAAGATTACGCTAATTAATTGAAGGGGCCTTGCTAGAACAGGACCCCGTTCGGAAAGGGAGTTTCTTCAGCGATCTTTGTAATTATTATCTGGGAGGCCGTGCAAATATTAGCGCCTTTAGTAATGGGCATTGCCAAGGCTATTGTTTGCGCAATACATAACAAGCCTAGGATGAGGTATGCTATATATGACAGAATAATACCTCGGCCGTTCCACGGAAAACACGCAAGTGCAGCTTTTCTTATTTTTTCATTTCAGTACTGTTTTGCCGTCCTTTAGAAAAGCGTAATGTTTTAGAGGAGCGACAACAGGTTTAGCTCTTTTTACAACGCTAAGATTTTGTGGTCTTGGCATGGCATCTATTGGCGTGCAGAATAGCGGACGATATAAGCCTGCCGTGTTTGTCGTTCAGATATTGGGAATATAAGTTTTTCCCGAAAACATGGTAGCCGGTTCGTATTCGCGTCGTATATATAGGACAGCTCACAAAAACATATCGTTATTTTGTGTTTTTTTCTAGTACTGCTTCGGGGACGGCTAACCGAGAGATCCCCCTTCCAGAAGCAAATTTTGGGCCTGCCTGAAAAACATTCTTACACCTTGTTTGATATGCCTGAGGGACTGCGCAATCTTATCTCGGTTTGTTTATTGCAGGGAAAGCTTAGGAATCTGTGTCGACGATGTGCGACAAGGTCAGCTATTCAGAGTGTTTTTCATTGAAGTAGTTTGTTTACTGTCTACCATCCGTTGCCATTGTGTGGTAACAGTTTCTGATGGAGTTTGCTTGCACAAATACCTAATGTGACTTTTTTCTACAATATAAGCGTACATCCTAGAATTCATGTCTATTTCCTTCAGGCGTATTTTTAAAGAGTAGTACACGGGCAGTCTTTGTCGCGGTACTGTCTTACTTTTTCACTGTTTGCCATAGCCAGCAAATATTGAAACGTAACAAACAAGCTAAATTATGGAGTAGTTCTTCAAATAACGTTTGGCGCTGACGTACATGGGTGCTCTTCAGGTAGACGCTGAGAAAACAAGCTGCAACGATTCTTAATTGAGCCCACGGCACCAACCGCACGTACATGAAAGATCTTTTATTTCAACAGCAATTTGGTGTTCGAATAGGGGGTTGCTCAGTGTGTCTGCATTTTCTGCTACACCGACGATGGCCTGCATTCTTGTCATGTTATCGACGCACCACTTTGTCCTGTGATTTATCATTGGTATAGGGCTAAAAGAAACAGACATCAGGTAATACACTTTTAACAGTGTCCTGTATTTTGAAGGAAGCGATTCTTTGAGAGAATGCTTGTTGTTTTATCTAGGCTTTTTCGCTTTGTTTCCCTGCATTTCTGGGAGCTGCCGTTCCCTCCTATGAAGAGATATCCGAGGACCTTCCTAGTGCGTAACCGTCAGGTCGGATAACGCCCAAGAAACGTCGAAGTGCATCAAGCCACACAAACAGCGAGGCCACTGAGTTATGCTCGGACAGCAACAACTCGTCGGACGATGACTTCAAAGTCATGATGAGTAGATTAGCAAAAAGAAGACTACTGCAGGCATCTTCATCGCCAAATGCTTCTACCATGAAGAGTGTGCCGCAGCGCTGGCCGCACACTCTGCTCTTAATGCCCGTGGACCAGGCGATCAATTTGCGGCTCCTGAACAGGCAGGTCCTTTCTTTGTTGCTCGAGAAAATCGCACTAAATGAGATTAAAGACGTGCCCATAAACTCGCGCAAAAATGTCCTGGCACTTGACGTGTTACATCGCAGTGGCCTACAAGTCCTACGTAATATAACTGAGTTCGACAATGCAAAGGTGCGATCAGATATCCCTGCAGGCGGCGATGGTACTGCGGGTGTCATTTATGACGTCGACGATGCCATCCCGAATGACGACTTGCCAATGCTGATCAAACCAAAAACAGAAGGCACTTTCATTATGAGAATTTTCAAACTGGGAAACGCAGGCTGTGTGAAGATGTTGTTTGAACCAGACAGCCTTGCTTCCCACGTCAAATCAGGACATGTCCGTAATCCAGTGCGATCATTCGTACCGAAGCCCCTCCAGTTTTTCAAGTGCTGCTTCATTGGCCACGTAAAGGGTGTCTGCGTGAACAACGTCATGTGCCCGCGGTACTCTGAGTCCCATTCAGAAGACGACTGAAGCACAGGTGATCTAACTGCAGTGGTGCACACAAGCTCTCATCAAAGGATTACCCGTGGTGGTGGAAGGAATTCGTGATCCTCAAACAAATGGTGCGGAATAATTCAACGCATCGAAATGCTGCTGCCGCTCTTCGGTGACGTTGGCATCGACAGTGAAAACGTTCACGAACTACCACTGCTGCAGGCAGTGACACGCCATCTTCATCCAGAGCGATTACCGCATCAACGCATAGCACCACCATGACAGATGCAAAGGAAGCGAACCAAGCGGAAAAGCTCACCCGTCCTGAAATGTGGCCTGAGCTACCGAGGGCACCACACCCTGCTAAGTTACCTCAAAAAACACCGAGCTCGACGGCTTCGGCAACTGTTGAAGCGACGCTGGCTGATCTTCTCCAGGTCATCAACATTCTGCAGTCGCTCATGAATGCCGATGGCGCTATACTTAACAACATCAATTCTTGGTCTGCGCAAAGCTTGCTACAGGTGCTGGATACATTGAGTCCGGTACTTGCAGCTCTTGGTTGAAATCATGGCTTTCCAGAAGCCGTAGTTTCGTGACGAGATCTGGAACGCATCAATATTACCGTGGAACGCCAGACGACCTAAGTCACGCATGTCGGACTTTCGGCAGTTTGTGTTCATGAATTTCATTTCATTTCATTTCATTTTCTTTTTGTTTCTATTCTTGCCATAGAACTTATCAGACACTGACTGAACCCATAGCCAGAGGCTAGTGTGGGGTTCAGAAACAAAAATACAATATGGCAATGACACAACACTTGTGTAAAATAGAAAGCCCAAAATCACGGCGAAAGACCAAAGTACACTATACAATGATATATATATAATATGCATTTTACAGGAGAATGAATAAAGATCTGTAATGAACACTGTACAACAAACACAAACCGCGAACGACTGTCACATAGATCAAATAAGGCTCAAAAAGTATGTTCTTAATGCTTTATTTGTTTCGTGGGACTGTTTTATTTCTGGGGGTAAAGCATTCCAAACCTTGGCTCCTGAAAACTGCACCAATCTTTCACTGTAGATGTTATTATTCGGTGGCAGATTAAAGTTACTATGTGTGAGGTTTCTCGTCAGTCGAGAAGGACAGCGAAACAGGGAGGCATTGAAAGGTTGGTTATATTTTACTATGTTATTTACACACAGCGCTATCTTTAAAGACCGCAAAAGATCAAAAGGAAGGATATTTAATAACTGGAAAATTGGTTTACTTGGTTCAGTATACTTGCTTTGTGTTATAATTCGGATAGCCCGTTTTTGTAATCGCCGGATAGGATCAAGGTAAGTGTTGTATGTTAAACCCCATGATTCTACACAGTATGTTAGATGACTGTTAATAAGGGCAAAATAAAGGGTACGCAGTGTATGTGTGTTAAAACAATCACGGGCCTGTAATAAGGCATAACAGCCAGAAGCCAACTTTGAACAGATGGCGCCAATCTGATTTTTCTAGTGAAGATGTTCATCTAGAATGACACCAAGATACTTAAATGACCGTGTTCGCTCTAGTGAGTGGTCGTTAATGAAAATGTTAATTTGGAAGCTGTCAATGACTTTTGCTCGTGAGCTAAATACCATATATTTAGTTTTGCTTGAATTAATCGTAAGCTTGTTAGTAGAAAACCAGCTTGTAATTTTTTTCAATTCAGCGTTTGTCTTTGCTTCTAGATCCTCATGGTTGTCTGCGGTTACAATGATCGCAGTGTCATCAGCATACATTAAAATATCACAGCAACTTAGGACCTTCGGCAAATCATTCAAGTATAATGAAAATAACATGGGCCCTAAAACGGATCCTTGAGGAACCCCGGTCTGTAAATATTTAAGTGATGATATGATGTTATTGATAACTACAGCTTGTTGACGGTTTTCGATGTAGCTGGAAAGTAAGCTGTAGGCTTCAGCGCGAAATCCATAGCGGTTTAATTTGTTGAGCATAATAGCGTGATCCACGGTATCAAACGCTTTCTTTAAATCAACGAATACAACAGCGGCCAGTTTGTTTTCATGTAATGCTGTATTAATTAATTGAGTTAGGCTTAGGACTGCAGTTGCCGTTGAATGATGTTTTCGAAAGCCATGTTGCTGTTGACAGAGTAGGTTATATTTTTCTAAGAATTTGCAAATATTATTGGATAAAATCTTTTCGTAAATATTATTAATAACACTTAGGACAGAAATGGGTCTGTAGCTTGACGGGTTGGATCGGTCTCCATCTTTGTATACCGGGACAACTTTGGCAATCTTTAGTGCAGAGGGGTACTTTGCACATTTTAATGAATGATTAAAAAGTTTGCATAAGATGGGTACCAAGATATCAGTGTTTTCCTTAAGTATGCGTGGGTAAATTCCGTCCAGTCCGGCAGATTTATTGCCTGGTAAGCTGAGAATAATGGATGAAATTTCATGGGGTTCGATTTCAAACATTACAAAAGTATTGAGAACTGTATTGGATGCAGCATTTTGTTGTGATTCGGGGAGTTGAGCAGCCAATGATGGGCCGATATTGGTGAAAAAGGAATTAAATCTTTCTGTAGTATTGCGATCTATTTCTTCCGGGAGAACACGGCGCAAACTGGCTTTGCCAGCAACTTCATTTATTATTTTCCAGACCTTTTGTGAATTGCCAGAAGCCTGTTCAACGAGACGCATGTAATATGCTTTTTTTCGTGCCCTCATCATCGACACGGATCTATTGCGCAGGTTCTTAAATTGTTTGGAATAGTAAACATTATCCTTGTGTTGCTTCCACTTACGGTACCATGAATCCTTCTCTTTTAGAACGGCGAGGATTGGCTCAGTCATCCAAGGGCATAGTGGTGCTTCGTAAGAGCGAACACTAATATTTCTGCTGCAGGTAGTAACCATTTGCGAAAGCGTGTCTATTAGGTTACTAAACTCTGTATCGACGTCATCATGGTATATTACACTGGGGTCAATGGCCAATAGATTTTCTCGTAGTAGGGCATAATCTATTTTAGAAACATACTTCTTGATCTCGCGCTCTGGTTTTATATCAATGTCAGCAGCAACAAAAAGTGGGAGGTGATCGGAGATGGGTTCGCTGTAAACCCCAGCGCGTATCCCAGTCGGTATATTTGTTAATGCATGATCAATAATAGATGAAGAAGAGGTAGTTACACGCGTCGGTGTATTAATCATATTTCGGAAATTGTACGATGTTAACAGGTTCATGTAGTCTTTATGGCATTCAGCACTTGTATCAATGTTAAAATCGCCAACAATAATTATGCGTTCCGAGTGTGTAGTAAGCGTTTCAAGAATTCCTTCGAGTTTATCAAGAAAAGAGGAAAGGCGCGAGTTTGGTGGACGGTAAATAACTCCAACAGTGAATGAATGGGGCAGTTTTATGAACAGTGTTTCTATGTCTGCATGACTGAGGGTGACTGGCGCCAAAGACGAGAAAGGTAGACCATTTTTGAGAAAAAAGGCAACACCACCACCACGGTTTTTTGATTCTCTCGGATGAGATATCTTAACATAGCCAGGAAGCATAACTTTCTCATCTTTTTGCAGCCAGGTTTCTGTAAGCGCTACAATATCAAAAGATTGGGAATATCTTGTCAAGGAAGCCACTAGAAGGTTCAGGTTCTTCCTCACACTGCGGATATTAGAGTAAAATATTGATGTGCTTTTGTAGCTGCTTAACAGGTCATCTTGATCTAAGTTACCCATCATAGTCATCTGTGAGCCCCTATCAGCTAACATCAGACTGTCTGGTTATGAGTATTTCGATCATTTTCGCCACCCACAAAGAATGCAGCAATATCATCATTTTCAAACGACGTGATCTTACGTGTGTCCATCATCCAGTTCCACCTGACCAAGAAAACCAGTACGTATGTCTGACAGTGAAGAAAGGCAAGCACCCTTTCACAGTAGTTCGAGCCTACACATCGCCCTCAAGTAGGCTGGACTGCGACCGGTTACGGCGAATCATGAGAGCGACTCCACAGCCTTTGGTGATGACTGGAGATTTTAATGCCCACAAATATCTCTGTGGAAGTTGTAATATAAACTCCAGGCCAAGAAGATTAGTGTCATTTGCCTCTGAACAAGAACTGTGCTTGTTAAATAATGGAAGCCCCACCTTTCTGCGTGGAACTGTCTACTGTAGCTGCGTGGACCTCACCTTTGTTTCACGCTCCTTCACTAGAAAGGTCAGGTGGTTTCCGGATATTGAAACGCGGAGAAATGACCACCTACCCACTTATCTTAGGATTGACGGGTGGACGGGCGCTGAGTTAGCAGGCGTCATTCATTGTATGGACTGCCCCATGTTCAAATCAGTTGCTGAAGACG
Organism: Dermacentor albipictus; assembly: GCF_038994185.2. Lineage (NCBI taxonomy): Eukaryota > Metazoa > Arthropoda > Arachnida > Ixodida > Ixodidae > Dermacentor > Dermacentor albipictus. The sequence continues at coordinate 128,915,359 of NC_091824.1, forward strand.
GATGTCGTGATGACTGGTCCTCTAGCCTAGAGGACATCATAAAGGGTGCCCCAGAGGCTGTCACACTTTCGCTTCCGAGAAGGTAAACATGCACCGAATATGACATTAAGCTGGAGAAGCTTCGTGCAATTTGTCGCAGTGCAGAGCGATGATACAGGCGCACGAAGTCTCTACATGACTTGAGGTCGGCCAGTAGAACTGAAAAGAAAATTCAGCTTCGCAAGGACAAACTTGCATCACATAGATGGGTGTCATTCTGCGAGTCTTTGGATACACGAAAACCTTTCGCACATAGGGAAAACCCTTCGTGGAAGACCCCTCACCAGAGCCACCCTTTTAAGTTTTTGGCCCTTCAACAATGCAGTGAGATTGACGTCACTGAAGATCTCTGCAGCAGGATTGCTGGCGAAACTAGTTCCGCTAAAACATAAGCACTCCACCACTCACCGATTTCATGCGACCCCCACATGGACAGTCCTTTCTCCATGGACGAACTCGAAGCTGCACTTGCCTTGTGCAAGCGTTCATCTTCATCAGGACCCGACGATATAACCTACCATGCCCTATATAATCGTGGCGAAGAGGCTCGTAAATTGCTTCTGGTCTTGTTCAAGCTCTTGTTGGCAGAGAGGTACGGTTCCCCAGGAATGGAAGAGCAGTCACTTAATTCCACTACTCAAGCCTGGCAAGTCACCTGTACACATTGCATCATGCTGACTGATTGCGCTTGCCAGTTGCATCGGAAAACTAATGGACAGGATGGTTCTAGTACGATTGGAATGGTACCTCGAGCATTGCCAGGTATATCCAGATGCTATGGCCACTTTCAGGCGTGGCCATTCTTCCATAGATAACGTTATCTACTTGGTGACGTTCGTCAAACACCAAAAGCCCTGCAAAAGATTATCTGCTGCCCTGTTTCTACATGTTAAACGAGCATACAATAAACTAACGCACGAAGCGATTTTCAACGCGCTAGAAGTAGTAGGACTTGACAACAATGATCTATTTCTGGATTATTAGCTATCTACATTAGATACCCTTTGATCTACAAATGGTCATTTCTTCCTTCAAAAAAAACTATTTTGGCAATCGATTATTGGGGTATGCGTTGGGGTATGGCGCTGAAGTCGGAAAAAACTGTAATTTTGCGTATCACAAAGAAAAAAATGTCCTAGTTCCTTTTCTTATCAGCTCCATAACCAGCCTGTATCAGAGGTTTCGCAATATGTATACTTAGGCGTGACACTAACAATTAAACTTGCTTCGTCAGAGCATATATTGGACATTTCTCGATCAGCCCTGCGGAAGCTGTGGTTCCTTAGAAAAAAACACGCTCCAGATAGTACTAAGATGTTAGCTTACAGTACATGTATTCGGTCAAAACTATAGTATGCTGCTGAAGTTTGGAATCCCCATTATAAGCAGGATGTTAGGCAACTCGAAAGAGCCCAAAGAAGGGCAATAATGTTTATTTTTGATGATACAGATACTGCCTTCCAACACATTGAGGAAACTAGGTAATTTTCCTCTCAGTGAACAGGCCGTACAACAACACCATCCCCACGGATCATCGCATCACAAAGCAGTGATTTTGTGCTTTCTGAGAACTAGTAAGATCTTGATGAGGGCTAGTTGGTTCATACTTAGAACTGAGAACGTCTGAGAACGTCTGATTTCTGAGAACGTCTGGTTTGCATGAGCAGCTTTGTCTCAATGACTGTTTGTGCACGAATTTATACGCCTCTCTCTCTCTCTCTATTTTCATGATCACTTTCTATTTGGTGTTTTTACTACCTATTATTTTGGGATAGCTAGCGGCACATGAAACCAGACTTCTGATATTTTGCAACAATAATAATAATAATAATAATAATAATAATAATAATAATAATAATAATCAAGAGCGGCAGTCGCTATGCTTTCAATGCTTGGTACGCAAGGACTTTGAACAGCTGAAGTAAAGAATTAGTTCTTTCTAGGGCTGACATTGACCTCAGCCTACTTTTTAATATGCGAGTGCACATTGAACTCCGCCTGTTTTATCGCTCTATCGTGGATGTGAGAATACTGTTGTACAACAGAAAGGAACGTTTATAGCGCTATCAGGTCTCATATATACTTGCACGAACAGTATTCGGGCCACTTTAATCGTTGAACGGGAAACGTACTGCCAATCACTGAGCTTTTGGCACAAACAACAATTGATTTTCATTGTGAAACAACATTCCTGTACTGCACCCGGTCATTACCCAACAGCAGAAAAGAAAATGAGTTTTCGGTTCATAATGCCATATTTCTTGATACAGACTTTTTTACACCGCGATTACGTTTCTTTTGATCGGATACCTCTTAATATTTATTTACCCGCGCTAATCAGCGGAACGGCAAATGCAACATAAACATCAGGGATGGTTCTTGCACAAGAACATTTTATGCAGGCAGTGCTCCCTAGCTTTGAGGAGATTCCCCATGCATTCAGCGAGTTTTATAATAGCAGTTATTGTGCTTCCATTTCGCTCAGAATATTTACTTACGTAGTCACTGTCGTTCAAAAACTAAGTATAGAAACTCATCGGTTGCTTCCCTACAAACATTTTGCAGTAGCTTTTGCAAGAAATTGTCGACCTTAAAATAGTACAAGATACTTATAAAACGAGCATGTTATAAAACGAGCATGGTGTAAGCTCGTTTAGCATGCATAAACTGAAAACTTTGTGTTTGAGACGAATCAATGTGTCGCTACTATCTATTTTTCAAGATTTCCCAGATGAGGGCAATTGTGATTCTCCAATGCAAAACAAGGGTAGTATATTTGTGTATTGAATAACTGCTTAGTGCCTCTATAGCATAATAATCTCAAATTATTCTGGCGCCGTCGGCCGCAGCACCACCACGTGGCAATTGTTTATGCTGGTCGTGACGGTTTTTGCCTGAGAACTAATGCCCCAGCTAGTGCTCCCCGTGTGCCATATTATCTTGAGCTAGCACTTGCGAACTGTGCAATGAAAGTCGGTGGTAACTCCGTTAGGCAGGATACCAGTAAACTATCGCAGGAGACGAAAGATCTGATCAAGAAACGCCAATGTATGAAAGCCTCTAACCCTACAGCTAGAATAGAACTGGCAGAACTTTCGAAGTTAATCAACAAGCGTAAGACAGCTGACATAAGGAAGTATAATATGGATAGAATTGAACATGCTCTCAGGAATGGAGGAAGCCTAAAAGCAGTGAAAAAAAACTAGGAATTGGCAAGAATCAGATGTATGCGTTAAGAGTCAAAGCCAGCAACATCATTACTAATATGAATGAGATCGTTCAAGTGGCTGAGGAGTTCTATAGAGATTTATACAGTACCAGTGGCACCCACGACGATAATGGAAGAGGAATTCGAAATCCCACAGGTAGCGCCGGAAGAAGTAAAGAAAGCCTTGGGAGATATGCAAAGAGGGAAGGCAGCTGGGGAGGATGAGGTAACCGCAGATTTGTTGAAGGATGGTGGACAGATTGTTCTAGAGAAACTGCCCACCATCTATACGCAATGCCTCATGACCTCGAGCGTTCCGGAATCTTGGAAGACTGCTAACATAATCCTAATCCATAAGAAAGGATACGCCAAAGACGTGAAAAATTATAGACCGATCAGCTTACTGTCAGTTGCCTACAAACTATTTACTAAGGTAATCGCAAATAGAATCAGGAACACCTTAGACTTCTGCCAAGCAAAGGACCAGGTAGGATTCCGTAAAGGCTACTCTAAAATAGACCATATTCACACTGTCAATCAGATGATAGAGAAATGTGCAGAATATAACCAACCCTTACATATAGCTTTCATTGATTACGAGAAAGCGTTTGATTCTGTCGAAACCTCAGCAGTCATGGAGGCATTACGGAATCAGGGTGTAGACGAGCCGTATGTAAAAATACTGAAAGGTATCTATCGTGTTCCAGAGCGCCCATAGTCCTCCATAAAGAAAGCAACAAAATCCCAATAAAGAAAGGCGTCAGGCAGGGAGATACGATCTCTCCAATGCTATTCACCGCATGTTTACAGGAGGTATTCAGAGACCTGGAGTGGGAAGGATGGGGGATAAAAGTTGATGGAGAATACCTTAGCAACTTGCGATTCGCTGATGATATTGCCTTGCTTAGTAACTCAGGAGACCAATTGCAATGCATGCTCACTGACCTGGAGAGGCAAAGCAGAAGAGTGGGTCGAAAAATTAATCTGCAGAAAACTAAAGTAGTCTTTAACAGTCTCGAAAGCGATCAGCAATTTACAATAGGTAGCGAGGCGCTGGAAATGGTGAGGGAATAGATCTACTTAGGGCAGGTAATGACGGCGGATCCGGATCATGGGACGGAAATATTCAGAAGAATAAGAATGGGCTGGGGTGCGTTTGGCAGGCATTCTCAGATCATGAACAGCAGGTTGGCATTATCCCTCAAGAGAAAAGTGCATAATAGCTGTGTCTTACCAGTACTCACCTACGGGGCAGAAACCTGGAGGCTTATGAAAAGGGTTCTACTCAAATTGAGGACGACGCAACGAGCTCTAGAAAGAAGAATGATAGGTGTAACGTTAAGGGATAAGAAAAGAGCAGATTGGGTGAGGGAACAAACACGAGTTAATGACATATTAGTTGAAATCAAGAAAAAGAAATGGGCATGGGCCGGACATGTAATGAGGAGGGAAGATAACCGATGTTCATTAAGGGTTACGGACTGGATTCCAAGGGAAGAGAAGCGTAGCAGGGGCGGCAGAAGGTTAGGTGTGCGGATGAGATTAAGAAGTTTGCAGGGACGACATGGCCACAATTAGTACATGACCGGGGTTGTTGGAGAAGTATGGGAGAGGCCTTTGCCCTGCAGTGGGCGTAACCAGGCTGATGACGATGATGATCACAAAAAGCCTCACCTTACTAACTTACAGGCACTGTCATCACAAGAACATCTCTATGTACGCCATTAGTTTGGTAAAATGTCACAGAAGCCAAGCACGCAGTTTCTTCCTTGCAGTAAATTTAAGCGACGTGAGTGTCTGCTACGGGCTCCGACGCAATTTTTGAGGCAGCTCTGTGTGTACTCCTTCGAATATTTATTCAGGATATTTGCTACTTCTTTTGTGGCATGAACACTTGTAATTCCTGAATGCTGTGAGGAATATGTGCCGAAAACGATATCTGTATCCTAAATTTGTCCATAGAAAATTGCACAGGAATAAAATCCCTGGTTACCCCCGCAGCTGGGGTGGCGTCGGGAAGAAGCAAGCGCTGGTAATGGCCGTGATTATGGACGCGTCGCGAATGGCGGTGGTATCAGCACCGTTGTTGCAGGCACGTTCCTAGAGCATGTGTCGGAGCGTTGCTTTCCGCCAGCATGGTTTACGTGCATCAGTCGGGTATAATCGTGGGCAACAGTGGTGGACGACTGCCGGGCTAGGGCTAGTGTACGATTGGAGTAAGCGCAATGTTATGTCTCGTTCCTGATTAATTTATCGTGTGGTGGCTGAAGAGTAAATTTAGAAGAGAAGCAGATCACGATAACATGATCAAAAAAGAAAGAAAATGAACAAAAAGGAAGGGACTACAAAAAAATGGATGTGGCTTAGCTAATGTTAAGCCCAGGATGCGAAGCATACTAGCCTTTACTTTAGTTGTTGAACCACTGTTTAACCTGGTGAACTGCTCTTGCTTGGCTATATTTGGTTCGGCTAGATGAAGAAACAACTCATGCTTTACTCTGCTTCGCCTTCAAGAGTGGAACGCGACAGCGTTCCCGTCGACCCGCCAAGGGGTGTAAGACAATGGGCTACGGCGCAGCGACTACGCGCCCCGCATTGGACGCGGTGATCGTCGAGCAACGCAGCGTTCGGCGCGGCAACGAAATGTGCGCCTGAGCAAGCGACGCACGCCTGAGCCTTAGAAACAGCTCGTTTCTAAGGCAACACCGCATTCACTAGAGGCGCTTTTGTACCGCTTTGAAGCGTCGTACTCGTGGCTCAGTGGTAGCGTCTCCATCTCACACTCCGGAGACCCTGGTTCGATTCGCACCCAGCCCATCTTGCAAGAGTTGAGCCAAAGCCACCTAGAAAATCAGTGCAGGTGCTTATATACCGCCGCGACGCCGCGAGCGACGGCGCGAGTTTGGAGCCCCGTTTCTCCTCTGTCGTGACGCCATGGTGTCACGTGATATGGCATGGGGTTAAAGGTCATTGAAGGTGACACCGCCGCGCCTGAGGAGCTGGGTTGAGCTCTCGTAATATGCTTCGCATAAAAGAGGACGTCAGCACACTCCATCTAGTAAGGAAGCAATACTCATGATAAAATACTAAATATATATCCTTGTTCCGCCAAAAGTGGGTTAACTTTTCACAGCAATGACAAGGCAAAGATCGAAAGTAATTGCGAAAATCTTAACAAAAAGCTTTGTTGAAACGCTCCCAAATAAATGCTGTGCAATTGGACACACGATTTGCGCAATTTCACGATATCTTCAATTATGCGCAAATAATAGTGCACGTTATTCTCCCACCACCTAAACTTTGTGTAAGTTGGCTTCGCGGTAACGCGCGCCTGTGATGGGTACTATTCGGCACCGTGCGTTGTAGCAAGGCGAATGGGTACACGTCCGACTAGACGCTTTTTCTTGGCTTTAAGGATGCCAGCAAACAGCCATGCAAGGTGAGTAAAATGGCAAAGCTATCGTTTAAACATGGGAGTGCCAGCAAAACCGCTCTATGCAACTTTACTAGCACGTGCACGAGGAGCGCTGGGCGCAAGAGCGATGGAGGACAGGGTTAATTATACGTTTTGAGAGGTGTGCCAAAAAGTTCAGGTTAGTGTGGTATATCGCACCTGTGGGGGTGTACACAGCGTTCAAAATTAAGCTTTATGATTTTCTTAAGATTACGCACTGGGAGGCACGCGAAGACCACTTGTGCACATAAGGAAAACACAAAGCGAGATGATAATTATCGCGGTCAATAGTCCAATCAACTGCTTGGCGCCTAGTGCGTGTCTCTGTGTGTGTTCGTTTGTTTGTCAGGTAACGCCCAAAACCGTGTTAGGTGTCCGGTTAAGTGAATGACATGTTTTTTCAATAGGAGTAATTTTCATGTGTTCTCATGCTTTTCTGTACCTTAATTCAGTGCGTGACAATTCAGCAAAGAAAAAAATAATACACGATTAACATGATCGTGTACATATATATATATATATGTACACGATCATGTTAATCGTCTATATTGGATGATGATTTGCATGGTCGTCCAATACACATCTTTATTAAAGTGCACTACTAACGTCTTCATGGCCAAACAACCTTCATTTCCTTACTGTATACCACCGAGAAAGGAATGATGCACGACAAAGTATGCAAAAGCCGTAGAAGATGCCGCAAAGCTTTACTCGTCTCCCACGCGTGCGGCAAAGCGGAAACGCCTGCCAATCCGATTACACCACGGGGACAACGCAAGTATTTGTTTCTGGTTATCATGGGCTCCCCAATTTCTCCGGCCCTGTCCCCGTTTACTCGTGCTATCTCATTTTCTACTGAGGCGACATGTTAGGCTGAACCCTTTCCACTTCCTGCTCGCACGTGCGTTATTTCTTTTCAGGTAAGTCGGCCTGCTCTAGCTTCCGTCTCAGTGCACCGAGTCTTGTTATGCTATAAATGGGCCAGACAGTACGCAAGGCCAAACTTGCGAGTGTATGCAGTACCTGTGTACATGGCGTTAGAAATCCCCGGAACACAAACTCGATCGTGCTGATCTTTACGGATGACCATAATCGCGGTAAACCTTTGTTCTTCCACCCGCCGTGGTTGCTCAGTGGCTATGGTGTTGGGCTGCTGAGCACGAGGTCGCGGGATCGAATCCCGGCCACGGTGGCCGCATTTCGATGGGGGCGAAATGCGAAAACACCCGTGTGCTTAGATTTAGGTGCACGTTAAAGAACCCCAGGTGGTCAAAATTTCCGGAGTCCTCCACTACGGCGTGCCTCATAATCAGAAAGTGGTTTTGGCACGTAAAACCCCAAATATTATTATTATAACCTTTGTTCTTCCTGAAACATTGCCCCTATTTGCGACAGGAAAATAATATAGTGCTGGCCGATAAGCAGCCTAATGGCACTTTCTTTTCCGCGTGCAGGTCTGTTTGTCCTTGAACGCATGCGTTGTTCTACGTGGCTAGCTGAAAGGCGTCTTGAGCCTGGTGCTAGGCTCCGCATTGTGGAACGTCGGATAGAATCTTCAGTAGAATAGGAGAAATAATTGGGAGATTTATAATCCGGGCGTTTAGTTTTATTGTCATTTTCCATATTGTCAACAACTTTTTCAGTGATGCTAAATCTGGGCAGCATTAAAGATTTGAGCAGCAAGTTACGTTATCCTTCCTGTTGCCTTATAGCAGACAAGTTACTTAACGAACAAATTGATATTGAATACATGTAATACTTGATATGATACTAATAAATTGATATTGAATACATATTGAATACATTTTTTTATCTTTAAATATAGAAAAAGTACGATCATAAGTGACTCGCAAAATTGGTGTTCAAAAGGACGCACCTTGCACGATTTGCTTAGATTTTAATGCTCGTGCTATGAAAATAGTGATGAGCTACTCAGCGCACCCGGCGAACCATCACAAATATGTTAGGTGAAAAAGTCAGCATACGATTCTTGAACAGAAAGCTTGAAAAGCTTTTTATCCGGCTATCGTGGGGAAAGGACAAGTTCCGTATTTCCTACTTCGCAAGGTAACTCTATACTGACACGTGTGCTTGTTTATTTCTCTTTGGTGACTGCTTTTCACCAGCTTAAAAAAAAAGTAAAACTTAATCGCTCGGTCTGGGACCTGCCTGCATCTATCAAAATTCTTGATTCTTTTAGCTGATTCTACCATTTGTGTTCTGCTGCCGAGCCTTGTACAATCGGACTGGGTGCGCGACATGAATGAGGCTGTAAATTCGAGAACTCACGCGTGCACTAGCACTTACGATGAAAGGGCCAACGAGTCATGCATAAATTGCAGACACATCCAATCGGCAGATGAAATTTTCGGTGATCGCCGACTGTTGTTCTCGCTATCGTTGGGCTTTGAATGTTACTTGCTTTTAGAGGTTCAAGTTCTCCGTATAGAGACTTAGTTTTGGGATACACAGTCTTTGTTACTGTGTTCTTCACCGTCGCTGCGACATGGCAGTAGATTGAATTACACTCTATTTATTTAAACATGTATGCAGGAGCACTCGGCAGGCATTCTGACATCTTCCTGATTTGCGCATAAACGATGACGAAAGAAAACAAAAGCAAGCACAAGTATGTTTTACAAACTGCGAGGTGTTTCACTCGAAGTTTGAGGCAAGGACAGCGAGTGCAACTGCACAGAATTGCCTTCTTGTTGTTATTCCTCGTTTATCACAACTGGTTCACTTCGTGCATACATAGGCGCCTTCTAAACGGTACGACGTGCATGTGTTCTGTACGCTGTTAGCTTAGCTTGCTAGGTTGCTCATACGCTTGCTTAGGCGTATGATTTTTTTGGTCTCCTAAAGAAATAATCCTTAATAATGGTGCATTGTAAATGCATTCAGCTTACTTGTTTCCCACACGTAATCTTAGATTAGAATTCTTCGCTCTTGACGGAGCACTGTGAGCAGTTTCATTATGAAAGACTCAATGCCCGGGCGTTTCAAGCTAGAGCTATCTGGGTGGTGTGTGACACTGCACGAATCGTGCTGTTGCCCAGAATCTTTATTTTACATTTGTAGTTATTTGAAAGAACCACTTGAAAGGCTGAGTAATGGCCAAGGATCAATATGTCTCCACAAACATAGCAATTATTTCTTCAGGCAGCTTTGACGGTCTACGCTTTCTAACTAACTAAATTATTCATCGTAGATCTCACTAATGTCTTATATCTGTGAATATTTCTGGTGGACACATCAATTAGAAGCGAGAAGTAGGTTTATTTCCTTACACATTTCGTTAATGCTCGCAGCACAGTATGAACAGACCCACAACGCGAGTGCATTGGTACAGCGTGCAGCGTAAAAATATGCAAGAATAAAAAGCGTGAAGTGGCTTTACAGAACGGCGGCAAATGCTATACGTTACAAGTGGGGTTCTCTTAAGATGCACGGGAGCATTTTACTGCGATTTGCGTGTGCAGCAGAAATTACACTTCGGAAATTTCATTACGGCCACTATGAGAACACAGGCAGAGAAAGATGCAGCAGGTTGTCATAGTGGAGTCTCGATTATCAGCATATTAATGAGTCCACAAAGTCCCACCAGCCATGAAAACAGTCTCTTCTTGCCTTAGTCCTCCCAGCGACAATGGACGCTTCACCTCTCGACAATCACTTTAGCCGCTTGCGCCACGTACCCGTTCTCGCGCACACTGTTCGCATTGGCCGCGATCCTGCGACCGTAACATCTAGGCAGCTTATAGAGATTTCTCATAATGCAGCGGCCGAGCATTCAGAACATTCAGCGCTGTGGAAGCAGCCCTTGTGTGGGCAAAGGAGCAGTCGAGCGATGCAGGGGTAATAATGAATTCCCTGCTTTGTGTACTTTGTTCTGGAAGGTGCAGGGTATCCAAGGGCACATGCGGTATGGCATTAGAATTGCACCGTATTGCATATCATGACAAGCTTTCGTTATTTTGGCCAATGCTATAGCTGTTCTTTCTCTCTCTCTCTCTCTCGTCGTCAGCTTAGTGGTGTAGAAACATTGAAGGCACAATAGTATTGTGTGAATACTGAATTTATTGTTTTTCTTTTATTTTTACTGAGATATCCGGTCTTCCTTTTTGGTTGTGTTAGTCCTTTGTTTTTTGTACTGTCAATAGAGAGAGAGAGAGAGAGAGAGAAAATGATAAATGAAAGGTAGGGAGGTTAACCAGGACTGAGCCCGGTTGGCTACCCTACACTGGGGAAAGGGAAAGGGGGACGGAAAGATTAAAATAAGAGAAAGTCCACTGGAGATATCAGTCGGTCACTCAGTCCGGATCACAGACGCTGACTCCATCCGGTCTCTTTCAAATATCGTAGCAGCGCTTTTGTGGCCTTTTGTAACTGTGATATAAGAGGCCATGATCCCAAGATCTTGTTGTACTGCCAATGATATTTCCAAAACGCTAACGGTTCTTTAAAGTTCATGCGCAGGCATGAGAAGCGCCTTTGGTAGGACCAAAATTCAGTGGTACCAAAACTGATGACGCGCGGTTGAGGATCCGACCCACGATCATTCGTGGTAGTCGAACCACCGCCCTTTGATATTAATTAAAGCGTATGTTAACCTATACGCTAACATACGCGTATATGTCGCATATACGCGTGTAGCTTTTTAGTGTATGTTAAAGTAATTGTCATCTTTATTGACAGAATATAGAGCCCCTGGCCCAGCGACCCTCCACTTCCCATAACTACAGCTTCGTTGGCGAGAGTTCGAACAAGGCGTCCTGAGGTTGGCTGGTGGCTAAAACGGTGATAGATCATGCTGATTAGTCGGATATACAGCAAAATACGGATAACCAGAATTGCTTAGTTGGTTTAACATAAATTCTACATTGAATAAGTTGGAGCCAGATAATTGACGCATGTCCTAAACCTAAATTGAATGCGACTGGCAGAGAGCAACATACAAGGTTCTTCCTGCAGAGTTATTTAGTCGGGCTCATTGCTTGCAGTTCTTGTTATAATACCAGTAGCTTTTCACTAAACCTTACTTCCGCTAATGCTCAGGGCTGTCGCCCGGAGTTTGTCCTAAACATGCTCAGTACTTTTGGGCATGGTGTCATGTTGGGCCATTGTTTTCCTGCGTGCAGAACTGCTCACTCGAATGGCACACAAACTTAGGCATGGGTGCTGAATTAAGGAAGACGACGGTGACATACATTTCTTAGTATAAGCGAAGGGAATGCTATGGCAGCGCAAGTTTTTTTTTTCTCACAATACGACAGGATCCTATTGAGCAGCTCTGGACGCTTCGAAAGAAAAAGGAAACGTGACATAAAGAACTACAGTATGCTTTTGACCACAACTTTTACAACTCTCCGTTTTTATTTCTCGGCTGTGTTCCTTCCGCTTGTTATTTCTCAAAGTTTTTTTTTTCCACTGCGCCCTCTTATTTTTCTCAAAATAAGTATACTATCGTCTGGAACAACCGAAACTGAACGTGGTATATTGCTGCCATTTCGCCGCACCAGACACGCAGACATTCGCAATCGGAAAGGAAAGCAATGAAAATTTTGTGCTGCTAGTCTCGATGGAGTAAGACGATAGTAAGTAGGGCAGGCGACATTCCAGAAACCTATTTCCCCTTTTCGGTGCCTAATATATTTTTTTTTTGCTTGCGTCCGTGAAAGCATCATGCATTTGGTGCGTGGGCGAGAACACCCACGGAGCTCTTTGATGGAAGTGCGTGTTGTGCATTAACAATATAGTCGCTTCGACACCAATGTCTCTTCCTGCTTTGAACTGCACTCCAGGGCTCCCTATAGTTTTTATGCAAAGGCGGGGTGCGGGATAAGGATCTGTGAGCGAGCGTCACTGTCTTGAATTGAGATGAAAGCACACCGGAGTGGTGCCGAATATTGCTCTTCATCAGATGCCGCCAGAATCACGCACCTTGTGAGCAAGTGTTTATATCTAGAATATTCTGAAATGCATGAAGTAAAAAAAAAAGTAAAAGAATCCATGCAACAAGTTTTCAAAATATGAGGAGGAATAGCGATGTGCGTCTCGAAGAATGAGTGATTATGTTTGGAGGTAGGACAAAGTAGGGATCAAAGGGAAGTTGCGATGTGCTACACGGAAGCGCTGAAAGTACGTCAAGAAGACTGGGCCGGTTGAAAAGACGGATCACGGAAAGCCAAGCATAGCTCATGTGGTAACTGAGAACTCTGTTAGCAAGAAATACTGGCGCAACCGCGTGGCACGGCAATAGAAATACTGGCCAAACGCGCTGGCGTGAAAATAATTTTATTCTTTCGGAAATGAGAGCTAAGAAGAGATGATTTGTGGAGTTCTTTTTCGATAGCATACCTTTTATTTACTCTAAGTCTGTGTAGGTCGAGGTCCCTTCACAAATATTTTGTGTGTATAGTTCTTCAGATAGGGAGATAGAGAAGAGAGAGAAAGTGATGAGAGAAAAATTAGGAAGATAACCTGACCAGCATTCAGCTTGCTGCCCTACACTGGAGGTAAGAAGACGGAAGCATAAAAAGAGTGAGAGGGGGAATATTGCATGCACGCGGGAGGATACACATAATAAGTAGAAATGGACACTCAGGCCGCTCTACGTGAAAAACTGCAGTAGTGCGAGAATAGCATTTTACGCCCGCGATGGATTTTTTCATGGTTCGAGTACCTTTGACTCGGAACATGGTCTCGAGTCCAGACAGTTAGAAGTTGTCCGTAGACAGGCGGGATGTCATAGCGAGGGCAGATACACAGAAGGTATTCAGTGGTTTCATCACACCCACAGAATCGCTCGTTGAGCTATCAGCCATTCCAATACGGGAGAGAAAGCGTTCGTAAATTGTATGTACGAAAATCACTCCATGGTAATGATGAGGTGGTATTGTCTATGTAAAATATCTCTGTGTTATGCTACGTTATCGCATTTATTGGCAGCCGAATTCCGAGTGCTACAACAAGTAGAATAAAACCTATTCTAATAGGAAGTAGAGCATGCCTGTATTTCTTTAAATTATTCAGTGGCGAAGAAATAAATTATTCTAAGCTTTCCATACCAATATATTGTCAGTAGCTTTACAATTTATGCACCCAAAAGAACTGTTCGTTTATTTTGTGAAACATTTATTATTATGCCTACTTATTTGTTTATTTATTTATTATCGCATTGGAAACTTTGACAGCGAATACGTGATATCACTAGCTTCTCCAGAACGTAATTTTTCTTTTTTACGAGAGAACGATGGCAATAGGTGATGCGAGTCATAATAGCTGTTTGCAGGTTGACTACTGAACTTTGGGTCGTCATTTGCAATTTAAAAAAAAAAGTGGTGGGGCCGGGTTCAATGTGGCTTGAAGCTAGTTATACGAGCGAAAGCTCTGTTAAGCATGACTAGACACAGTTTTCCTTCTTTGAAGGTTTTATTGCACATCAAAGGTTTTATCACTGTCTTGCTATGGCTTCATTAAGGTAAAGACTGATTTATCAGCGGGGTGCTCAGACTCAGCCTGGCGCCCGGAGCGAGGAGCTGACGCGCTCGCACCAGCGCGTGCTTCATCCATGGCGAGACCAAGCGCCAGCGAAGCAGCTATTAAACCCTCACCTAGTCACCTGGTGCGCAGCGACGAGGGTCAAGCGCGCGCAGATGCGACGCCTCTCCGTAGCGATTACGTGACGTGACGTCACACTTTCACACTTGTGACTTGGCGGCTGAAGGTCATACGCGCGCCGAGATTGACGTTGGAAGTTGTACCTCGGGGTGTAGAGTTTTCGCTCTAAAAAACAAAACACCCAGTACCGCATAGTAGCTGACACCATCATATTTTTGAAACGAATTTGCTTGTGGAAGGCCGCTGTATGTATGTGCTGAATTTGGCCCGTGGGGAACCTAGAATATGTAATACGGAGAATATATATATATATATATATATATATATATATATATATATATATATATATATATATATATATATATATATATATATATATATATATATATATATATATATATATATATATATATATATATGAATATAGTGGAGCAGCTGATGGACCCTGTATAACTACTTTTCCTGTTGTAAAACCCCAGAAAGTATCTTGTAGTGTTGTATTATTTTCGTGTGTACATTTTTCTCATGTATAGCATACGATACATAATGCTAGATTGTCTGTTTTCGTGTACGCGAGGCGTAACCATGTATGTAATATATAATTGATGCACTTGTTGTTGAAGTGTTCTGATCTACCTCATGTTTTCCTGTTGTCTTTTTGAGAACTTGATGTATCTTATTGAACGATGAAAGCCCGCTCCCTGTATGGGTCTGCAGAAGACCTACAGTATAGATAAATAAATAAAAAATAAATATGGTATAAAGGTTATAAACAGGGATAAGGTGCCTCAGAAAGGCTGGCCAACGTTTCGATAGGAGGACCTATCCTTGTCAAGGCCTTTGACGAAGATAGGTCCTCCTATCAAACTGTTGGCGAGCCTTTCTGAGACATCTTATCCCTGTTTATAACATTTATACCGCAGAGTGCGATTCCATCTGTCAGCACCCTTTTTTTTATTTTGGAATACTACGGAGAATAGTAGTTTGAGCCACACATGTAAACGGTGCTTGTACGATGCACACACAAAGACAAAAAAAGTGACAGACATTCCACTCTGTGAAGACGGAATGACAGCGAAAGCTGGCGACAGCCAAAGCTGTCAGACGAAAAGCAAAGTACTTTCGCTGCCATTCCATCTTCACAGAGTGGAATGGTTGTCACTTTTTGCGTTGTGAGTCTGGCGGTTGTTCGTTCGGAGGTGCCCAGGCTCGCGATTGTCATTTTCGTTCTGCATCGCGGGAAGGTTCTTCGTCGGTGGTACTTTCGCGCCGGCACCGTTTACATCCTCCTTGCTGTTGCCTCCGGCGCTCCTAGTACGCATGTTGTTCTTCGGGTGTACGAACTATACGTGTGCGCCCCATCGATAACGCAGCTGTTTTGTGTACCACGAATTTCCGCGAATAACCAGGGGGTCAGTCTCTGGTTTCCTTCAGCCAGATTAGACACATAAGAGCTGGCCTATTGGTGACCGCGAGCATTAGCGTCAGGAATTCACCTGCTGAAAGGCATCGCTCACGTGTACGTTCAAAACTTCAGTGCATCCACCAACACGTACACGAGCGGTTCCATCTATTACCCACTAAGACCGTAAAGCAAACAGTTATGAAGTTTTCAAAAAGCGCAGAAAAATTAAGCATGAATAATTGCTTTCTTCGAGTGAACTTAGCATAACAAGAGCGTCTCGTGCATGAGAAGCTCGCAACGCACGTTCCTACGAGGCGTTAGCTTCCCTGCGTTGATTCCTTCAGTTTCTCTTTGAAATACATCTATCCACAAAACAAGTGCTTCTCGGCGTGGTTTATGTATAAGCTCTGTCTCACACCATGCATCTACGGATGCATATTACTGGAAATCCCTAAGAGCCACCCTAGGAGAATGGAGTCATCTCCTAGTGTAACGATAACAAGAAGTCTGACGCGTGGTATCACGTTATATCTTGTGTGTTTTATGCAACAATTCCTTATTTCGATGGCTTCTTACCCTTCTGCCATTCTTGCGTTCTACTTACTCAGTTCTTACGCACGACCGCATTCCGAACAAATGCTAAGCTAAGCAACTCAGTAAACAAAACGACCAGGCCGGTGCTTTACATGTAAATTGAGATGAATTGTTTTTTCTAGCTGCAAGTTATACAGTGAAAGCTCGTTAATTCGAACTTCAATAATTCGAATTTATGGATAATTCGAACTGTACGATTTGGTCCGGCCAAGCTCCACAGAAGTCTATGTATAAAAAAGTCCGTTAATTCGAACGCGAGAAGGTTCCCTCACGGATAATTCGAACTACGCTCACCTGGCACACGGCCAGAGAAAAGCGCCTACTGCCTACACACAAGGCTGTATTGCCTCCGAAACAGAGAGAACGGCGAGAGAAGGCAAAATCGGAAAAAAACTAACCCACGCGGGGTCAGCCAGAAGGCAGTGGCGGCTGCCGCCTCTCCATTCTACGTAACCTCCAAGATTTCTTGCCCGTTACGAATCTCGGAGGCTTTGCAAATCTTGTACAGCTGCTAATGTTGTGCGGAGATGGCACGGCAAGCGCCAAAACACAGCGAATCAAGTACGTCGCAGCTGCGCTTGTAATCAAGAACCAACGAATCAGGGCCTTCGCCACCTTCTCTGCGTCTTGCGTCTTTGTCTCGGCAGTCTTCATCGGTTGTGCACCTCTGTTTTCAGCTTAGGAGGTATCGGCCGTCGCGAATCATTGTGATAATGTTGAGCCTCGGCTAACGTTCGTTTCGGTGGACATCGGTGGTGTGGCACAGTCGGACCCAGAGCTTCGACTTGAAGATGGCGTGTGCCCGCGGCACACGCCATCTTCACGCCAATTAAATTTCTGACATGCCCTACTGCTTCCAAATCGCAGTGTACTGTTGCCCTCCTTCACTTTCGTTAGTTCGAACTTTCGTTAATTCGAACTGAAGCGCCTTCCCCTTGCGGTTCGAATTAACGAGCTTTTACTGTATATAGCTAAAATTTCGCACGACGCTCGAGGTAGGAAGGAGCCGAGTGCAGTGGCAAAGAAGCAGCTGCTCCGCAGAGTCTAACCGCGACAAAAAAAAAGGAAGTACAATGTTCGTGAGAAACATAACAATGACACAAGACACAGCACGCCAAACAGCAACCGCTATGCAGATTTAATTTACGTCCCTCGTGCCAGCCACTACCTAGCACATAGTGGAGCTGCAGGAGGGATCACGGTGCTCGCAGAGCATACAAGGTTCGCGATCTCGCAACATTAGACAGCAAGACAAACTAGATGTGCCTCCGCGGAAGTTCGCCTCCACTTTCTGACGCGCGCGACAATGATAGACGTGTGGGTGTTATCAATTTCTCGCCTTAATGGTTGCTTCATCAACCATGGTGTTCGCTAATTTTATATAATGTCACCATGGCTTTGATGTTCACTTCTTTATTAGGCCATGATGCATTGAGTAATTTATTCTATTAATCCGCCATCGTAGATCTAGGGAAAAGCCGCTAGGGGGCCGTGGAGAACAGACGCGCTTCACATAGGCTCCCGCTTCTCGTGCCTGTCAACCAGGATCACGGCCAGCGACCAACTTAGTTTTGCCAACTGCCCAACCGGCAAGACGAGAGAAATCGGCGGGCACTAGCCACCATCAAGTGAGTGTCATATTTACTGATTTCTGCAACGACCGCACAGCCGCCTAGCTAAGCCCAACGCCGAACGAGCGGCTGCAACCCCGTGGCGCGTGCTCGCGCCGCTCGAGCGTATCTGCGAGCATAGCACGGGCGCCTGCCCACGCAACGACGAACTCCCGAGATGAGCGAAGCAGCAGTAGAAGCAATCAACACACCAAGAGAACGGCTGGAAGACACAAACACAATGCAGATGGACCCGACTGAAGTAAACAACACAGAAACTGCCTGGAATTATGACGCAAGCAGCGGAAGAACTATTGAACGCGAGAGCATCTGGATTACGCGGGGCAGAAAAGGCAAGAAGGACGCAGAGCATCAAACGACACAAGAAAGCAACCCAGCCAAGCAACAAACGAATGGAAAGCCACCACCACCGCAACAGCGAAAGCCCCGAATGCCGCCTCTACCAGTCGACGACTACAAGGTCGTATTCCGCCCGCAACCAGGCCTCGAGCTTGCAAAGTGGAACAATGTCGCCATTATGCACGCCATCGGAAGAGCCAGCGGTTTCTCGCAGCAAGACTTCGGCGAAAAAGTGTGCGTTCAAGTGCAAAGAATTGAGAACCTGATTATTGCAAGCACGGCCGACTGGGAAGACGCGAAGAAACTCGAAAATATCAGCACAATATAACTTGGCGGCACTTTCTTCACTGTAAAAGGCAACACGAGAACCCCGGACGATGTATCCAGAGGCGTAATAAGCGGGCTCTTGCCCGGCACGAGTGAAGAAGAACTCAAGGCCAGTCTTCGCGCACCAGCGAGGTACACCGTCCTCCATGCTCGTATGCTCGGGCAATCATCCGCGGCCGTGATCTTTTTCCAAGGACCGCACGTTCCTTATTACGTCCGCTTCCAGAGTCTCGATTTTCGATGCCGACCCTACCGGAAGTCAGTGCAATACTGCAGAACTTGTGGCAACACGGGACACCGCCAGGATGTCTGCCCGAGACCATTGCCAGCCTTCTGCTCTAAATGTGGCAAAACCGATCAACTACCCGATCACGAGTGCAAACCCGCATGCAAGTTATGTGGAGAAGGGCACGAAACCGCAAGCAAAGATTGCAAGAAAAGACTGAAACCCAACCCGCCGCCATTCAACATACGACAGCAACGCATCGACAGGCTCAAAGTGAGAGACAGTCGCTGGAGCTCAGGTGGCGAACAATTCCCACAATTAGGAAGCTCAACCACCAGCTTGACGGGCAGTGATGGCAGCGTCCCCAAACGAAGTAGATCTAGATCTATACTCCTATCGTCTTCCCGATCACGCTCACGCTCGCACTCGCCGAAACGCGTGAGCTACGTGGATGTGGTAAGCGGATCGAGTGGATCGAGAACCACGAGCAGCTCCAAATTCTTGTCGGCCGAAGCTGCGGCCCTTCAGGCTCTCGAAAATAAGGTGCAAATTCAACAAAACACGTTGCACAATCAAAACAGTCAACTACAAAGCCAACAGGCTCTCATCGACAAGCTTATCCAATGTCAACAGATACAGCAAGACAACATAAACAGGCTTCTACAGAAGTGCGAGGAGCAAAAAGATATCATTGCTAAACTGCAAAAGAGATGTACGACAGGCCAAGAGAACATTGCACAGCCGCGACTCTCACTTCCCGACGCAGATGTTCAATCCGTAGTTGACGCAAGATTCCAAATCCTCCAAGAAACTCTCATGAAAAATATCCACGACACAATTGAGAAAATCGTCCAGGCAGCAATAACGAATTTCGCCGCAAGTATAGCCAATAAGGTCACCACGCTAGACGCCAAGGTGGATGGACTCACAGCGCAACAAAACAACTTCATAGCCCACATCAAGAAGACGTACGTAACAAAACAGCACCTCAACACGTCACTAAATGACATTCAGCCCGACAGAAAGCGGCCGCGAGCAAACGACCGAAGTGCCTCTCGTTCAATTTCACCTACCCGCGAGCGCCGGCAGGGAACAGCAACAACCGAAGATGGCGGTCCCTAATCACAGGACTACAAATGCGCTTTCAACTCTCCGCATATGGCAGTGGAACTGTCGTTCCTATCGACCATGGCATGCTACCTTACAAGAATTTGTCAAACAAGACCCACCCGACCTCATAGCGCTGCAAGAAACAAATACGCAAAACGTCCGGCTACAAGGGTACAACGCCCACGTACAAACGAAACGCACGGCAATTCTCACCAAGAAGAATCTCACAGTACAGGAATTGGAACCCGTCAATACACCGATCGAACACACCTTAATCGAAATCATACCGGAGAGGAAATCGCTCAAGAGCGTATTCGTAGTCAGTGTGTACAGCCCTCCCAGAGACGCCCATTCAGACTTCGACCATCTTGTCCGAGAAATTAAGAAGCGCACCGATGGTCACCAAGTCGTTATAGTTGGGGACTTCAACGCCCCACACACGGCCTGGGGATACCAGACCACCACGAAGAAAGGAGCCCGAGTGCACGACACTGCACAACAGCACAGACTCACCATGTGGAATGACCCACTCCAAACAACGAGGATAGGTAATAGTGTCTGCAGAGACACAAACCCCGATCTCACCTTCACGCTAAACGTGCCCTCGGCAGAATGGAGCCAACTCCCAGAAACCCTCGGCAGCGATCACCACATCCTCCAACTAACCGTGGCTCACACTCGCAAGCCCGCTAGGCTTGGAACGGCCCGGGTAACGGAGTGGAAGTCATTCAGAGACGTGCTAAATGTCGAGACCACCATCGAGAACATAGATGACTGGCTGGAGAAAGTTCTCGACACGGCAGAACGCCACACGAAAACAATACAGCTGAATGAAGTAGTGCCAGCCGTCGACACGCACCTCCTCTACCTCTGGGAAGCCAGAAGAGCTCTTCTCAAGAGGTGGAAGAGACAGAAGCTAAACAAGAAATTAAAGAAGCGAATTGCCCTCCTCACCGAGCAAGCACAGGCATACGCGGAGAGATTACGAAGACAGAACTGGCACGCATTTTGCGACAAACTCCAGGGAACCCTGAGCACAAAGACGACGTGGCATCTCCTGCGCACCCTTGTCGACAACGTCCCTACGAAGACGCAGCAGCGACAGAACCTCTGTAGGCTCGTGCACAACCACGCCGGATCAGAAGAGAACCTCCTCCTCGAAATTCAGAAGAAGCTGTGCGGCGACCCACCCGTTAATACGACGGCATATGACAAAGTTTACGGTGGCAAACCAAACCCCGACCTTAACCAACCCTTCACGCATGCTGAACTCTCTGCAGCACTATCGACGCTCACAAGAAACACCAGCCCGGGCAAAGATCGGATCATGAACAAGCATCTTCGGAACCTTCCGCAGCAGGCTACCGCAGCCCTGCTCCAGTACTTCAATGAATGCTGGGAGAGAGGAAAGCTACCGGCTGCATGGCAGCACTCGGAGATTACCATGATCCCCAAACCAAATAAACAGCTCAGCATCGAGAACTTGCGCCCAATTTCCCTTACCTCGTGCGTAGGGAAACTTTTCGAGCATATGATTCACAACCGGCTAACCTCGTACCTCGAAGACAACGGATATTTTCCAAACACTATGTTCGGTTTCAGGCAGAACCTGTCAACGCAAGATGTCTTTCTTCTACTCAAGGAAGACCTCATCGACCACCTGAGTACCAGAAGCAAATCATAGATTTTAGCTATCGACGTAAAGGGAGCCTTTGACAACGTCAGTCACGAAGCTATCCTCTGCAACCTCGAAGACGTGGGCTGCGGTTCCCGGACATACGACTATGTCAGGAATTTCCTCACGGGCCGCACGGCCACCGTTGGAATATACAACCTGCGCAGCGACAGCTTCCGACTACCGAGCAAAGGCACCCCGCAGGGTTCGGTCATATCGCCGTTGCTCTTCAACGTCGCAATGATCAAACTACCCAGCCTTCTTGACGCGATACCAGACGTAAGACAAGCTTTCTATGCAGATGATATCACGTTATGGACAAGGGCCTCAAACACTGGAACACAAGAAACACGCCTACAGGAAGCAGTAGATACCATCGAGAGCTACTTGCACAAATGCGGCCTCTGCTGTGCTCCCGAGAAGTCCGAACACCTCGTCCTCAAGTCAAGAACGAGAGGCAGACCACCCGGCTACGATGAACCCGATCCGAACGTCACCCTCAATGGAACGCCCATTCCAAAAGTGGAAACCCTACGAGTTCTAGGGTTACACATACACAAAGACGGGTCCGGGGCGGCCACCCTCCCGCGACTACAGCGAACGCTATCACAGCTCACGCATCTCGTCAGGAGAGTTGCAAGCCATAGAAGCGGACTTAAAGAACAGGACACGCTACGCGTGATGCAAGCACTCCTCACCAGTCGAATAACATACGGCACGCCCTACCTCGCGCTGAAGAATGTAGAGGTAGAAAAAATTAACATTCAAATACGGAAAGCCACCAAAATCGCCCTGGGCCTACCATCTACGGCTTCGACTACGAGGCTTCTCAAGATGGGCGTACACAACACCTGGCAAGAGCTAGCTGAAGCTCACAAAGCCAGTCAATTAGAACGACTGAAGCTCACGCCCACCGGAAGATCAGTGCTGCAACGGCTGAGCTACGGTGAAACCTTTATAGCCACCACGGACCGAAAAGAAAAAATTCCTGCAAACCTCCGCGAATCCCTGTGCATAGCCCCAATTCCACGCAACATGCACCCCACGTACCACAAGGAAAGAAGACAAGCCCGAGTGGTTGCTCTACGCGAAGACACAGGCAGGATCTGGACGCCAGATACACCGACGCAGCCAAATACCCGCAAAGAAACGCTTACGCCCTGAGCGTCGTAGATTCTCAGGGCAGAGAGCTAGCGTCTGCCACAGTCCGTGCACAAAACCCCGAGACTGCAGAAGAGACAGCGATCGCCCTAGCGACTACCACGTGCATGGACGCAGCTGTCATCTTCTCCGATTCTCAAGCAGCCGTCAGAAACTACGCTAAGGGTCGCGTGTCAACACAAGCACTGAAGCTATTGAAGCACCGCACTACTCCGATCCCCTACACC
This sequence comes from Dermacentor albipictus, assembly GCF_038994185.2. Lineage (NCBI taxonomy): Eukaryota > Metazoa > Arthropoda > Arachnida > Ixodida > Ixodidae > Dermacentor > Dermacentor albipictus. The sequence goes on from NC_091824.1 coordinate 128,938,378, forward strand.
TGCGTGACATGGGTTCCTGGGCACGAGGGGCTGGAGGGGAATGAAGCGGCACACGCCGCGGCCCGAGGCCACACCTGCCGGGCCAACCCTTCCTACTCTCGAGACGCCCGGTCTGCGCCAGCGGAGGCAGAGACCGTGCCCATCACGTACTCGGGGATCCTCCAACATCACAGGCTGGAACGCAGGGTGTACCCACCACCTCACCCAAATCTCAACAAAGAAGAAAGCACTACACTCAGAAGACTGCAAAGTAATACTTATATCCACGGAATCATTATGCATAGACTGTACCCAACGCTACAAGGATACCACTGCCCAATGTGCGGCGTACCGGACACCTTAGCTCACCTGATCATCGAATGTCCATGGCATCTAGACCAAGACGCATTGCCTTCACCGAGAGACTGTTGCGACGCCAGACAAAGCGAAGACCTCATGGAAACGTGGGAGGCCAAGCTAGTCTCCGAGGACCTGGAACAACAACGACGTCTCGTTGCCAGGGCCAAGGAAGCAGTGAAGGCCAGAGGGTTCTTGGAATGAGGATACCTCCCACCGAGAGTTGAACCAGGGCTTACCCCGGAATACTGTTTCCAAAATAAAAGTTTATTCCTCCTCCTCCGCCATCGTAATGGAAGTGTGTGCAATAAGGTACTCTTGTTGTCTTCATGGTTACTTTTGGCAAGGTGACCGCAGCCTTTGCAGCCATTCGTTCATGTCCTTGGCTTCATCTAATAATGCTGGAGAGGTATATCAGTGGCGCATGCCTATATAATTACAGAAATCACTATAGAAACCAGTACGTCAACAATTTACAACAAAAATTTCATCCACGCTTACTCAATAAACCACACTATAATCTTGAATCACTGGGAAATTATTGCTCATTTTGTGGGTAGTCCGCAAACCCCTTCCCTTTCGTTCCACATTTTCACGATTTGTCTTAGTACAAACTCAGATGTAAAACAGATTGCAAAGAGAAGGGAACACAAGGGGCAGGAAACAATCGTAATGGCATAGAGCACAGAGATGTTCGGTGCATATACATTTGTGAAACACGGATCAAATGACAAGCAAAAGCAGTTGAGAGGACCATGGCACGTGCCTGGCGCGGGAAATAGAATATGAGGGAGTCATCTCAACCGATAGTTTCTGGTTTTCATCCCAATCGGAGCTTCCCTGGCAGGCTGGCTACGCGTAGGCTGCGCTACAGATCTGGGTACTGAACACTGCACGGTCCCATCACACTTTGCGCTATGCCGTCTCGATGGGAATAAAACAGGAAATGACACGATAGATACAAAAGACAGTAAATAAATAGTGAGCGCGACTCTGTGCAAAGAGTTCCTCTGCTAGCGCTCTGAAGATGAGAATATAAGATTGTTGCGTTTCCCACTCGTTATTGAATATTTCCCCCAGGAATTCGCGTCTGTCATCTCTACTAGAGAAATCCCACTTTTTCTTTTCAGAATTGGGTTCGGTCAGGAAGGATAATTCTGAAATGCAACCCTTACGTTGCTGGGCTGTTACTATTTCTTCAATTAGGGGGCAGAAATCGCCTGTACGAATGCATCCAATATAGCAAACATACCATGCGGTGCTTCCTTGCCATTGAGCCCGGACTAAGCTTTACCACAAATAGAAGTTTTGTTTTTAATTCAGGCAAATTGAACCCGTTCCCGATGGCTGTTTCATCTAGATTGTTCCCAAGGAAATAATTTTGAGAGAGACTCCTAGTGTAGGCAAACAATGACGCAAACTTGATATTTTTTTTTTGAGCCACACCGCTTGTCCTCTGACAGCACATCACGTATTTCTGTCTTTCGCGCATAGCTTGGGGGTGCGCGCAAAATGTAATGCTGGTTCTCACACCCGGAGTTTCGTTGCTGAACACGATAACTTTACACGGGAATGCTTCGGACGTCTGGCAGAAAACGTTCTTCTTTCTAAGTACCTTGGACAAAACAACTAGCGGCAAAGTAAAAGAGATGGCTGCCAAACGCCTTTTGATCGTGACCTCGATCTCGTCGTCTGCTCTCAGAGCAATCGGCCAAGCTTGCTGCGAAGATTTGTGGAGGTTAAAGGGTTAAGACTCTTTTCCGCCTGCATCCGGATGCGCTGTGCAGCCAGAAGGAGATAGAGAATAAATTAAGAAGGCAGTCATGTTACCCTGAATAATGTTCGGTTAAATAACTTCTGCGTGGGTGAGGGGCGAAAGAAGGAATCAAACGATAAGGGAAACAGAAGGAATGGAAAAGTTGTGAAAATAATGTTTGTGGATCCGTCTGTGTTAGGGATGAACTATTAGCGGCTGTCATACTGCGCATCTGTCAGCTGGTGTGGAGTGAAGACATGCCCGTTATTATAATCATAGTTAACGCATACGGTAGGGAAGCTAGGCAAAGTCAGCTTACGAACGTTGTTAGTCTACAAATTCTAATGAACGCCGTTATTTTAGTGCAATAATTGCCCGAATAGACAGCTAACCAATGTGGGGCAAATGACGATAGAGATGCGTAATAGGAACAAATAAATTGGAGCACAAGTGATACCACGAAGCCCAAGCTGAGTATTTCGCAGTATGACAAAGCTATGTGTGCCACAATTTTGCTTTGTTTCATTTCCGTGTGACCTTTCGATACTTTTCGCTAGCCTCAAACTCCCGCTTTTGAACGCAATAAGTTATAGCGGTGGTAGGCACGTTGGCAATGGTAACATAGTGCCGCTGACTAAACCAAGTTATTGTGCCCGAGTCATCAAAAGACGTGAGATAAAGTGGTGGGTTGCGCGATAAGGGAAAAAATTTGGAAGACGCTTAAGCTTCGCATTCAAGAGTGGAACGCGATAGCATTGAATGGTTCATGAGTGCTCACGCTCCCCTGCAACTGCAGGTTGCTTTACCGAAATGCTTACCGGGAAGGGCTGGCGGCGAAAGCTATATATGCATGAAGGTGAACTTTCTGGAAGAAACGCGGCCTCTTGCATGGGTTGCGATGTGGTGGAGGCTAGTGCCATCTGGAGGTGTTAAAAGAAACGGGGCGACTCACTCCGTGGCCTCCGAGGTGTGCGCACTCCTGCAGGCGCAAATCTCGGACGCTTTAGCCGGTCTATGAAAGTTGGAAATGCTGGAAAAGGAATTTGTGTTCGAGTTTCTGTGTAACAGAATTATATTTTCTCGTATATTAAAATTCCAGTCAGACACCGTCATATCTGCAGATTGTGTGTGAGTTGCATTTAACGATTTTGCTGACGTATTTTCCTTCCAGAAATTGTAGTATTTTACTTCGAGAACTTCTTTGAGCTAGACGCAAAGTCTGCGTGGTCGGGTATGCGTGGTTGGGTTTGCATGGTACGAATGCTGGAGGCGGGACGCCGATGTCGGATTTTCTGCGACACTGCACCCTTAACGCAATTACGCCAAACATGTAATGCACGGCGGACGCGTGAGCCAGCTCTGCCGTGGCCACTCAGTGAAACATCGGCGCAAATATAGTGGAGCCGAGGAAGCGGCACAGGCATCTGCCCGTGGAACGTTTAGTCAACAATCAGCGTACCTCGTCAAGGAAAGCAACGTCACACGCTGTCAAATATCAGGGAGTGCGCATGCATATACTGGCGTTCGAGCACCACTCTCGACCGCTGGCGCGGCGCCGGAAAGTGGCTCGTCGATGTACCTCGGCACGGACTCCGTGCTCCATATACTTTTGCTCATGGGTATGCGTATCTACGAGGTGTCAACAATGGCAAGCCGTAGTTTAAGTTTTCCTTAGAGATAACCTAACTCCAGCCGCAGTAAAGTTTAGAGAAACCTCATATATGTCTAACGTTTGCCCCATCTTACAATATGCATGCATTACCTGAGACCCCCTTCGCCAAGTCTAATAACGAGAAGCTGTAGCGGATACAGCTAAGAGGAGCTCGATATCACTCAATTTAATATAATTCTACTAAAGAGCCTTCCGAAATATGAAGAAGGTTAGTTTTGTCTGCCCTAGTTATCAGACGATAGTATCCAAGCCCTTAATTCTTTCATAAAGTGTATCACTTAAAAACATTAATTCGAAAAGTTTATAAAAAAATCGAGTTATATCTCTCCCCGCACACAACGCCTTTTAGAAATACCTGAATATGCTGCTAGACTTAGTTTTTAAAAACATATTTCCGTGCACCAGGCTCGACAGGAATAACCTACCACACAATGTTGTTTTCACAACTTTGTTCTCCTTTTGTGGCATTTCAAATAACTTCCTCCTGTAATAGATGATCTGGGAAATGTGCCTTCAGTTAATGATTGACGGTCATTTTGCAATTTTATATCCTTTTATGAGCTGTAACTACGCGGAATAGTGACGCGTTAGCCTTTTACTACATTGCTTTAAATGTCTGTACAAATGTGCTTATCAAAATGTACAATAATGCCCTAAGGATGCAGTAGGCAATTTAATGAATAAAAAGCAAGTCCCCTTTCTATTGCGTGGCCTCCGAGATGGGTAGGGTAGTACGCTGATGCGTGCTTTTATCCTTGTCAAAAAGGGCAGAAGTACCTCTCCTTTCTTCTCGCTTCATGCTACTTTTTCCTATCTTCCCCGTTCTCTCCCGATTGGCTACCTAAGGCCAGTCCCCGGCTCATAATTACTCCCTGCCAGTACAGTTTCTCTAAGACGAGTTTTCTCTGACGAGCTCCAGCAAAAATCTGTCGTACGTACGTACATCACTCAATGAAAATCCCGCACGTTTTCTCGCATTGCCGTCCTACTACCCAACGCCTCTGCCTGTGTCACTGCTTTTAGGATGAAACTTGACAATATTGGCGAATAGTATGGGAGATCATGATAACACTAATCTACCAAAGAGGGTCAGTAGAGGGGTCAGCAGAGGCAATTCCAGCTGCTTACAATTACGTGGCGAGAGGCATTTGTTAGGAAGGCTCGATATTAAGCTTTGCCGGAGGTGGGGCTGACATCCAGACACCCTAGCGTTTGCTGCCCAGCGGCGACCCCCCAAACACCAAACGTAGGGAAGCATACAGTCGACGCACCCTAGCCTTGTGAACAGGGGAAAGCTGAAAAAGAACGGTTGGAGAACGGTAGCACGAGGGCGGAGGAAGGAATTGCCCGCAGAAGGGGGGGGAGGGGGGGGGGGAGAAGCCGAACGCGTGTCTCCTCGCCATTGAACATGTGCATTGGCGCGCGTGCTGTGCCACCAGAGCTCGAACCTTGGAGTTACGCCCCATACGCACTCACCTTTTCGTCGGATATACATGTGACCCCTGATAAATCTCCCGGAGGGCTGTTCACACAGGAAATCAGCGCAGGCTTTCTGTGCTTGCCATTCCTTTGATTGAATCGCACTTCGAACCAAACTGTATTTTAATAAAAGACCGTGAACTTTTATGGCCTTCTATATACCAAAGTGACACAAAGCTAGTCACTGCTTCCAATAATATGCGTTTTACTTTCGTGTTATGACAACTTCTTCTGGAAGAGGAAGGAAACCATTATATCTTTTTTAATGGAACATCATAACGACGCCATTTGAGGTCGGCAATAATGCTGACCATACTAAAGTTCTTGTGATAACAGTACCATCACGAAATTGAAAAGAAATGAACTATAATTACGCAGCTATCCGTGGCGCCCTGCCTAACGCTCCGATAATTAATGTGGCCTTCATTTGTTAGCGTATATCATTTTTCGCCAAATTAAAACTGGAAAATTCCTCGCCTAAGTGTGCCGCACAAACAAATTTCTAACGTGCTACAGCAAGAGCCTGAACGTGAGTTACAATGTTAAATGTTCTGAATATATCGAAAAACTGTGCGATAAATTAGCGCGAATATGACCTCTCATTATACGAGGGCAGTGCCTTCTTTCCCCTCTATTGCGTATTCTTATAGACGTTATTCAGATTACCGACAATGTAAAGGTCATTAAAATGGATTGTTCAACGGCAAAGTTGTCATTAAGCGCCATCATACAGTATGCTCGGCAGTTATTCAGGTCGATGGTACAATGCCTTGATCAAAACTGTACTAGAAGGTAAACTTGGACGAGTTAGTGGTAGTTCATGTTTCGTAAAGTAACAGCGCTAAACATAGAAGGACACTGGCAAAGAACACGACACTGGCACTGAATCACAAATGAAGTTTATAAACTTCTCTTTTGAGTCAGCGCCAGTGTCATGTTCTTCTTTCCCAATGTCCTTCTATGTTTGGTGCTGTTACTTTTCGAAACTTTTATCAAAAGTAAACATAAATAACATATCAAAAAGAAATTGATTACTCAGTCATAAAAATATTTCCTTTGAAAACATGCCGCCACAGCGTAGTGAATATCCATTTTTGATGCGCCCAGGGTGCCGTTTAGCCGAAATTTTCCAAGCAGGCGACCACTTCGGGTATTTTTATTCCCCCCCCCCCCTCTTTTTTTTACTGTAGAGACTTACGAGGAAAAAAATGCCAAAACTACCAAGACTCAGAGACAACAGTTCGATACACAATAACGTGATTGCGTATCACGTTGACAAAGGCGTTGGACATCTTATGGCAGGTTTTCAAAAGGAAAATTTTACTACAAGCCTTACCTGAGAACTCACCCTCTGTTAGGTTCCATTCTACAAAAGAAAGAAGGAAAGAAAGAACGAACAAAGAGATGCAGTAGGAGCCGGTGCAGATTTTAACATTATAGCAGCATGTGAACCCCTGTTTGGTAGAGAACATCGTTTGGCGAAAGTAAAATATGCTGAATATGTTCGATCCACACAAAACCTAGCCTCTTAATAACACGCTCGACGTTGTAGTGAACAAGGTAATAGCCTGAGCAAAACGAAGAGTCTACTCCGCTTCTGCAATTGTCAGAGTAGCATGTCATCGGTGTCGACCAGAAGTACACTATGCTATTCGAGGAAATGCGCTTAAACTAGTGTCACTCATGAAAATCACCTTCCTTCCAAGCTAACCAACTATATTGCTCTGCACAATCAAGGTACTTGTATGGCTTTGTGCTTTCTGCTGTCTGTCCAACGTGACCAACGGCAACAGTGGTGCCACTCACGCAAACGACGTTCTCCAGAAAGAAATAGCTGGATGCCCCACTTAATAATTGTGTGAGAAAGCTGCGGTGTTTCCCAGATGGGCATGCACTTCTGCAACTGCAGATATGATGTCACTCGCATTAGAATTTTCTATTTGTCAATAACGTGGGGGCCTACTGCCTAACGTCAGTTTGGTTCATCGATGTACAATTAAAAAACCTTTTTTTTCGCCCGCACAATTCCCTTCTTAAGAAGGGAAAGTTTTTCCCTTCCTAAGAGCTATTTGTCTTTATGGGGCCAACATCGCAAATAATATGTCCAACACCGCCGTTGTGTGGCAGCTGTTCTTTAGTGGAAGTATTCATGAAAACGGGCCCCTGCTCGGTTCATTTGTTGAAGCACGCAAACTCCACAGTGTAACTGTGTAGCTGCACGCTAGGTGTAGCTAGCTTCCTAACCTGCGGCTTCTACACAGCTGATTTACCATATTGAGTGTCCCCTTTCTCCAAGTTGTTGATTTATTTCTTTTCGCTCCTCTGCTGTCTTGTCGCCCTCTGTTTAGCTCAGACGGTAGAGGAACTGCGCCTGACGGGCATCTGACCGGGGATCGAACTCGGGACCAGAATAAGGCTTTCATCAACTACAGCGCTTTATTTCGTGTAAACATGTATTGAGTTTCCTTTGTAGTTTCCTACTACAGTGGCGTAAATTAAAATTTGCTTAAAACGCATGTGCGTGAAAATACGTTCCACGTATATACATAAAGCGAAGGGTTGAAATTATACAACTCTGTCTGGTACTGTTTGTTCATTGCGTATGCGTTCAGATCAATTCCATAAAACAAAAGCGTTACGCATAAGGCGCCTATATTTGTACTGCACATATAGCTGTAATTATTCCTCATGAAAGCACTGGGGCAAACATAGAACCACGTACGCTATGCAAACGGTTGATTACATAAATTCTTGAAGATCAGTGTTGTTAATAACTATGGCACGTAAACCCTTCCCCTACACCTCCCCTTTCTTCCGACAGGCATGGATACTCTGAAAACGAATGCCTCGCGATAAAAAGCAAAATAATTATAAAAAATAAACGTACTTCACAAACTAGACTCGAAGCCTTAACGTAATGCTGGGGAAGTGCTGCACTCGAAGGTTGCCGTTAAACCCTCAAACCACGTAGACGAGGTACATGAGTCAAAACGAATCAGTGCTGCTAGAAAAATAGTCTGTTAGGACGGACCAAATGAGAAAAGGTAGGTCTGCCTAAAAAAAGAAGGAAGCTACGTTATAGAACAGGTAGCAGGTTCCCCAAGAGTCACATCACGCGATTTATTCTCCGCGAGCAGGAAATTTGACGTGGCTGCTAGCGCAGTAGAAGTAAGGTTTGCGCACAGTTCATCTACCTGTGCCATGCCTCGAATTGACCGCTACCGCATGTGAGCGCATCGCTCATATTGACATTATCTAGCTCACATTCGCGGTTTTTCTTCTTTCTTTTTTTTCTAGGAAAACAGAACCTAACTCTAGTTTCAGCTTGAACGCCGCCAATAAAACGTACAGAGACTGAGTAGCAGAAACAGCCATCACCCATACCATGTTGAATACGCCGGTTCTCGTCCGATTAAGAAAGAGACGGAGAAATAATATTTCCTTAAAATAAATTGCGGCAGAACCCATCTCACGATGAGTGTCGACTGTATTGCGTATAGCATTGAATTACTATGGCGACAAAACGTATTGCCACCATAGAAACGAGTTATGTATGAGGCGTCATGTATTACAGCGGGATTCCTCTTTCGTACTTGCTTATGGATATTGAGCACCATTTAGCGCCGCCACTGCCACGAAGCTACCCCGCATTGCACGGCGCGCCGGTGCGTGCAAACGCCAAGAGACACGTCCTACGCTAACCGGGGTCATCTCTCGTGCTTCTTTTTGGGCACCCTACGCCATCTAGTAGCACTACCGAGAAATCCGCGCATGGCCTCCGAGACGAGAAGCGTGGCGCACTGGTTCATGCAAACGGTCAGAATTGTTCCCTCGTTTTCCGCACACTCAGGGTCTCATACTCAGTGGCTCAAGTTGGCGAGAGGTTTATTCAAGAATGGCACATACCCAGTGCATTCATGACTCAGCTCGCTAAAGCATTGAGGTGAAAGGCGTTCATTGAAAGCTGCACATTTCCAGCGCACTTTTGGCCCAGCTTGTTCCTTCAGGGGTGAGTTCAATTCCGCTCTGGATCGGATAAATTTACGGGATTTTTCTCGTCTTTGGAGAGCAGCACATTCCCAGTAGCGCATACCTAGTTACCCAAGTTGATGTCACATACGTTTATTGGAAAGCGGCACACCCCTACGTTACATACCAAGTTACCGAAGTCGGCATCGAATAGGCTAATATGAGCAGAAAAAGACCAAATGGCACATAATAGTTACGCCATATCGGCATCAAAGAATATCTTCGAAGCGGTACATACCGAGTCCAGCGTCTACAGTTACCCTTGTGGGTGTAAAATAGGTTCGTACACATTGTCACACTTGGTGTATGTACACATTGCCATCTATTCGGCTAAACTCCCCCTCTTTCCATTTATGCTTGCTGCTATCTACTCAGTTTTCCAAGTTGGTGCGATGGTCGGTTTCAAACCCAGCTACCCCGGTAGCTAAGCCGGATGCGCTACCCAATCAGCCATGGACTACCAAATGACCCATGTAGGCGGGAAAACGATTAGATACATACACACATGCGTAGATTCAAATATGAGTAGATACATTCATGCATAGTCCCGGCAAAGTGCGTCAAGTGCATACTTTTAAAAGCAGAAGATGTTCGTCCCTAGTTGGGCGGTGTACTCAGTCTAGGGGGGTATTCTGTAAATACTTACCTTGTGGGCATGTCCATTTCATCTGTAGCTGAAGCTCTGATTGGCGGGGCTGGGGTACGCGTGAGAAAAAGACAGCACCCTCCCCCACCCCATCCAATCAGCACTTAAACGGCCCCTCACCAGGTGACATTACAAATTTGGTTATAGGCTGGAATTTATGTGCCCTCTGGATATCGTTCTACCGCAATATATTTTTAATGTTTCTTAATTAATAGCAGAGATAAAACTTTTTGAAGCGCCATGCACCCACAATTTCAGTAGTCGAGTGTCACCGACAACAAAGAGCCTGTTCAGTTGCCCCACCTAGCCTCTGCCAGAGAAATTCATTTCCTGCTGTCACCCATACCAGAGCTGGAGTATCGCGTGATAAACTCATCACGGAACTCGTATTTCTTTTTCTCTTTCTCCCTCTCGCCTTTTCGCTCCGTGGCGCTCTTCGGGTGATGGTCTCGAGCACGCGCTGTTGTGTTTGTCTCATTTCATGCAGCTGACAATTTTTTGCGTGCTCTGCACGAGAACATATGATTAGCTGTATAAGTTAACGTAACACTCACGAGCACTGATGAAGGCGTGAATGATAAAAAAGCACGATCGCGGTCCTGCAACGCGGTGGTAAATGCCAGTTTACTTGCCCACGCGCGCGACAGCATGACGTGGTAACCGTCACATGAAACGGAAGTACATCTCTCTTGCTACGGTACGAAGTAAAACAATAACATGCACACTTTCGATTTGTATGTGTATTTATTTCTCTAAAATTTAGATCGCCTGTTTAAGCAACAGATTAAGCAAATGACTGATGTTGCCATGAATAATTCTTGAAGTCGCATGTCACTGTGAGCGACGTCACAGCACTGCGATGTACGCAGACGCACTTGCGCGATCGACGTCCACTCTAGGGCTGGGACCGCTGCGCCCGCGAAGAGAAGGGCAAAGACCGCTTCGTTTAGAATTTAGGCTTTTTCCGCGGCGCGTAGGGATAAAATACCTTGCAGGCATGATCGTTAGCGTGCACTCATGTGCTATACATAACACAGGAGTGCGCGCATATATAGCGTACACGGCGCTGAGCATTTCTTTCGTGCTTAGTCATAGCATGTCGGATACATCGCATAGAACAGCGTCCCGTTCGAAGACGCGTTTGTGTGTCGCCTTCTTCATGCAGCGATATCCTGTCTCACCACTTTGGGATGCGGATCCTTCCGCCAAGTCTATAATGCACCACAATTTTGCTGTATCGTTAGGGTTCGCCTTCTTCGGGGTCCCCCCTGCGGCGCAGGCACGAGGCGGGTTGGCCGAGAGCGTGTGTTTTCTGGCTGCGGCGTGTGCCGCCGTAAGCTAGGGGACTCGTGCCTCGGAGTCCACACTATGTACATGTCCGGGATGCCTTTGGTTCTTTTGAAGACGTCTAAAGCCGAAGCACATATTCTTCCAAGTTGTTAGTGCCTAGACGACGCTTGCGAGTAACTCATTATGACATCTCGTTACTTTCTCCTTGCGGTGGAAGCCGCCAGGGCAATTGTCGTTCCTTCAGCTGGGTCCGTGTCCCATGTGGCAACCGACGCGCCTGCGAGCGGTTCCTCTCTATCGTTCGTCGCGGTGACTGCGTGCGCCTCCATCCCCCGTGTGCTTCGCCGCGTCTGCGCAGCGTACGTCCTCATCACCCTCGTGCGTCTTTCTGAGCCTTTTGATTCTCACCTTACTTTTTTACTCGCGATACTCCACATGCAGATTGTGCGGCCGCACTGCATCTTTGATCTTGTTTCGTAGCTACAGCGGTGTTCGTATCTTGCCGTTGTCGTCTTCTTTTACTTGGTATCCGAAGCTTCTCAAGGTGTCTCTTCCCGGCTTGGTCAGCTTAAGTCTGCCGCGTTTGCACGTTGTTTGAGCTTCCACCATCTCTTCCCACGCGTTGTGGATGCTCAGGCTCAGCAGGTTTTCGGTGGAAGCAGTCTTGGTTAACCCCATCACCGTCTGGGACGCGTTTTGTATCAGAGCGTCTAGCTTTTTAAACGCCAGGTAAGAGATGCCGTACGTCCTATTATTGGTAACCAGGACCTGTGGTAGCTTCCTCCTTAAGTCCGCGTCTGCGGTTCGCCACCCTCTGTATCAGTTGTACGAGCTGCACGACGGTCATGTTGAGTTGGTGGCTTGTTTACATTCCCTGCGCCGTCCTTTCGCAGAGTAATCACCAGCACTCGGAGCCTGCGCACCTTATAAATTAAGACCTCGAAAATATATATCATATATGTCAGCTTTTTTTCAATACGCACATATTTTCATTATTGAATGAAGCCGGTAGCAAAGTCATCTCTCGCCGTCAAGATGGCAATCTATCGCATATGTATTATGGAGATTTCGCTTCTTGATTACCAACCAGGGGACAGGGGAAAAAATGAATATTTTTTCTTGAGTGTTAACGTTACATTCGAACAAAATGTTTTCCGAACACAGCATCATACGGCACTTTTGTTCCTCTGGTGTCTAGTATCAGTTGAGGCTGAATCTTGAATGGGCGCTGCTCAGTGATGTATTGAGCGAAAGAGCATTGCGCTTCCGGTTAACTTATTTGCTGCTGGTTCAATCCAGTATGCAAGAACGCTCTAAATGGTGCGATCGGTTCGAAGATATATTGTATAATTAATGACAAAATGAAACACGTCTTTGTAGATGATGAAAATACTAGAAGAGCAAATGAAATATGTGAAATGAGGCAAAGCCCTTCATCTATCAAGTGGTGCCTGGGCCGGAACCCAGCAAACAGTGAAATGTTAGGGCTGAGAGATATTTCTTTCGGGCCTGGGTTGGCACGAAACGTAATTAAGATGCCGAGATTTGCAGAACGAAAAATAAGACTATAATATACTGAGTGATAGATGTATCTGTTCAGCTAAAAACAAGTCATGCATCAAACACGGGTGGTTCGTAAGAGGGAATTTAGAAAACTGCAATTTTCTTTACTTTATTGTATGCACGATTTCACTTTCAAATGCAGAGACGAACTTTAGGAGGAGGAGGAGGAGGAGGAGGAGGAGGAGGGATTACAGAAAGAAGAACGAACTTTTAGTGCTTTCAACGTTCCTTTTACCTCTGTTGCTATCCGTTGTGAACAATATAAAGCTGTAAGGTAGCTATCGGATTGCGTTAAAGGACAACAGATGATAATGCAGCAGGTTCGCGTATTCAGTAAATTGTTTGGCACTAGTACCTAACATACAGGGTGTTTCAGCGAACACCTTTAAAAATCTTCAAAGGTTAAAGATAACACATCTCTAGTTCATGAGATGGTTTACTCGAAGAGGCCGACATGCAGAAAAAATTGAAATGCGAAATTGACTTATTAACAAAAATCACTCAACTTTTTAATTCATTGTATCATGAGCCATATTGCAAGTTACAACTTCTACCCGTGGAGATCACAATGTGAATTCACTTGAAACAACTTCTCAGGATGGCGCCAGTATTGGGACAATAATTCGTGAACTTTGCGGGGAACTAACAATGGCGTTCCAGTTAATTTGTAAAGAAAACATTGTCTTATGCACTGAAGCACAGGAGCAACTCGAACGCCAATGCATTTCTCAGCAATGTACGGGAATTAAGATCTCGAAACTTGTGTGGTCCTGAGGATTTGTTCCAAGTGGATCCGCCTTGAAAATTCCGCGGCTAGAATTTCTATATTGTAACATGGGTTGTAAGATAATTACTTGAATAGCTGATTTGTAACTTTTTGTTAATTAGTCGTATTTACATTTCAGCTTTTTGTGCAAATAGTGTCTGCCGCTTCGAGTAATTACCTCATAAACTAGAATTCAGGTATCTGCCACCGGCAACCTTTAAAAAATTTCGCGGCTTGCTTTTTTGTTTTTAGCGGCACGAAATGTTTAAATATTGCCTTTGGCAGATAGCACAATTCGAATCATCGATCTAAATTACGCGATCAGGCGGCCATTTCTTCTACAATAAATTAAAGCACTTCAATAAATAATTACCGTATTTACGGTCATTAGCTTGTCAGTTATTCACATTACGGCCACTATTTCAATCTGCGAATTATAGCCGGGGAGTTCTCAAGGCGCATTCACTTGGAAGGAAATATCCGGCCTCCACCAATTTCGAGATATTAATTTTCGATGTGTCCGACGAAATGCATTGGTGTTCTAGTTACTTTTGTGCTTCAATGAATAAAACAGAATTTTCATCGACAAGTTAAGTGGAACGCCAACGAATTTCGTCGGACACATTGAAAATTAGTAACACGGCTTGGTGCTGTCCAGGGAATTCGTTCCGAGTGGATACGCCATGCGAACTCAGCGGCTATAATTTGTACTTGAAAATATGTTACATAAATAAATAATTAAAAAGGTAATTAGCATAATTACGTTATTATTGAATTCACCAATTTGATTTGGCGCAGAAGTAATGGACGCCTCATCAAGTAATTTAGATAAGGGTTAGAATTGTGCTATCTGCCATAGGGAATCTTTAAAAAGTTGGTGGAGCTAAAAAAAAGACATAAAAGAACACCCTTTATGTGAAGGAAGTAGCTCTTCGGATCCGGTGCTTTATATATTGAAAGACGTACAGGGGTCCGTAGAAAAGCAAAAAACAAATTAATTTAGACATTTCGGCTGGGGTCCGACCTTCACCAAGAGTGTGATTGCAAACACCGAGAGCTCGCTTTATGCAGCCTCTCTGTAAGAGTGAAGCACATTTAAAAATAAAAAAAATTGAACGTACGGCGTCCTAAATACCAACACTCGTACAAACACTCAAGCAAAAAAAAAGCGCTTGCATCGCCTATAAATACAAACACGTGCACATTCAGTATATAGCGTCCACAAAGAAGGCGCGTGAGAAACGTAATATGAAAAGATGGGGCCACTGGAATGCAGGGGAGAGGGGTCACATGTTAGCGTAGAGTAGCACACGAGGAAGCTGCCGGAAGAGTGTTTATCTTGTTCTTTGTTTGAAGTTACTGGAGCACGAAGACGGTTAATACACCCACACTTGGTTATATCCCCCTTATTGTCACTTTCACTAACTTCGAAGTTCCGGGAACTGCATTCCATTGCATCCTCTGCGCTCGTGGTATTTTTTTGTGATCACGGACAAACTGTTTTTTATACAATGTCTATGCGTGTATAAAAATGAAAGTATTTTCTTTAATTATGGGGCAAGGTAAATAATAAACATCAGCATAACAAAACCGGGAGAAGAATCTCTAGTAAATGATGCCGAAATATGAATATTGCTTCATGAACAAGCTATAAATTGTATACCGTATATAATCTGTTAGAAAATACATAAAGTAGACAATATAAATATTCATCGGGGCACCAAATATGTCGGCAATCTTGGAAACATGTCTCTTGGTTGTTGAGTACACACGTCAGCATAGCTATGTTTTCAATAATTCCGCTAGAAAGAGTGCTGGTCTTGTGTAATAGAAATGACTCGCAAGCATCTCGGGTGTAGTGAATGGAAAATCCTGATTTCATTATCTAAACGTTAAATTTCTAGAAATGATAGCCTAATGTGTTTACATGTTCGGAGAGGAAGAGCTGCGGTACAGATTTGAGGTGTGATTTATTATTATTATAGCCTAGCCTAAGAGGGGCTTTGTTTATCAGCCATATTGTGCGCTGCAAAGGGTGCGTTCGAGGAGATACACAACGTTTCCAGTGTCGCAGTGGCAATACCTTTTAATTTTGAATGAGAATGAAGACGTGGGGCTCTTCACAACATTAGTGGCACTCGTCTTGGGGCAGCGTTTCCATAGAAGTTTCCAGCATGGTGCGGAGTCCTTACAATGTCTGAGTAAATTTTGAAGGATGTGACAACTCTGATGTTGGTGCCTCGTCTGTATACAACCCGCGTAGGTGTAGGAACAACTGGCGCATTTTCTCGCTTTGTAAGAGTATGGTATGATGTTTCAGGACGATACAATTTAGGTTAGGAGTTGATGCTGAAGACCTTACGATATGGTTGGTCCGTCAATCTGGGGGAGCTGGTTTGGTGTTGAGGAACGGATGACGATCAAGGGTCTCTGCTTTTTAAATCGCGTCGCTGATAACAGATGGAGGATAAAGTTGGCGGGCTAAGTCATTACGGAGTTGTTCACAGTTCAATGCAAGCTGCCTTTTTAGTGCATATCCACTTGAGACTAAGAGAATGGCTGTACGGGATTGCTGTTTTACAATATTTTACATGGGTACTATGTACATGTCAGTATTGCTGCTTATCGGTTGTTTTTATATAAACTTGATGTGACAAGTTTGTCGTTCACATTTTCACTAACATTCGGAAAGGTGATCGGAAGCTGAATATGTATAGGGGAATGAGATGGTTCGATCGACTGCACTGAACTGAGAAGAGAACTTCAATAACCCGTCCTCGCCATGGGACCAAATTAGGAACACGTTGTCCATGTACGTCTTGTAAAACATTGCTATTACCCGCCGCGGTTGCTCAGTGGCTATGGTGTTAGGCTGCTGAGCACGAGGTCGCGGGATCGAATCCCGGCCACGGCGGCCGCATTTCGGTGGGGGCGAAATGCGAAAACACCCGTGTACTTAGATTTAGGTGCACGTTAAAGAACCCCAGGTGGTCAAAATTTCCGGAGTCCCCCACTACGGCGTGCCTCATAATCAGAAAGTGGTTTTGGCACGTAAAACCCCATATATTATTATTATTAAAACATTGCTATTAGCACGCAGCATTGATGGCAATACTTCGAGGATTATGTTGGCGTAATTGGTACTTATCTTAGTGCCCACTAATATGATATATATATATATATATATATATATATATATATATATATATATATATATATATATATATATATATATATATATATATATATATTGATGCCAACAAATAATGATACCAAGCAAAACATAGGGAAACTAACTTGTAGTTTTATTGGAAGTGTAGAAGTGATGCATAAAGACTAATATAAGTAGACGGAAATACAACTTGCTGCCGGTGGGAGCCGAACCCACAAGGAAAGGTTCCGATTCCGGTAGGTTTGTTGTTTTCGGGCAGCATACCAGGGTGCATTGGTCAGCTCCGCGCTCATAAAGTTCACGTTCTTGTACGGCCACCCACATTAATTTCGGCCACCCGGCTTAGTTTTATCATGCGCCTAATGCATGGTCCATGGTCGTTTTTAGCTTTCCGTCATCATCGGAATGAAGCCTCCACGGTCGTTATCGAACCCACGACCTCCAGTTCAGCTGCTGCAGCGCTACAGGCACTGCGCTGCCACGGCAATCACTAATTCCTCACTAAAACCAGAACATAGAGTTTCTTGTGCTCACAACTTCATCACCGTTGAAGTATTTATTTCCGGGAAAATTTACAGCAGGGCAGGCTATCAGGGACTGTGCTGTAATGAGCAATGACCTCTTTAGTCACCCAAATTTCTTTGGTGGTAGTC
Organism: Dermacentor albipictus; assembly: GCF_038994185.2. Lineage (NCBI taxonomy): Eukaryota > Metazoa > Arthropoda > Arachnida > Ixodida > Ixodidae > Dermacentor > Dermacentor albipictus. The sequence continues at coordinate 128,955,740 of NC_091824.1, forward strand.
TAATTGGTAACTTTGGTAATTGGTAACTAGCACGCGTATTCTAAAGCTACAGTTCAAGATGACTTCTGCTCACAGGATGTCCATGTTCTAGGAGTCATGTTAATGCAACAGCAGTTTGCACAAGACCATATTATGCTTAGCGATGAAATGTGAAGCTGTTCTCCGTATTTTTCTGTTTAGCGCTGAAGAAAACTAAAAAAGTACGAAGTCATGCTTTTTCGACCACACACAGACAATACATGTGGGTGGCTCAAGCGGATTATAAGCATTATACCACACTTTAGGCAGAAGTCGCTCTTAGCAGATAAAAAGTATTTGTAATAAATTTAATCCAGTGATTCTGATGGTGATTTAAATGTTGCAGTTTTTCACCGACAGGTCCCCTGATATCATTGCGTGCACAGACCGATAGCGAAATCCATCTCCTGCACGAAATCGACAGTGAAAGAAATAAAGCTGAAGAAGACGGAACCAATAATTAAGAAATAGTTATTTTGGAGACATGAAGGGATTCTTAGGCGACATGAACCATCGCACCAGCGACGCATATGTTCGGCCAAATGAGGATTACTAGGACTTAGAGCTTCATTAGGGGCGCATTATTTCGAATGGCTCCAGTGAACTGTCAAGGGCTCAAGCGCAGTCAGCATTCATTATACAATGCCGTACATTGCGGCTAAGTAAGGTTTTATCACAATGATTAAATATGAGAGCATGAAGATTTCTTGTTTATTTTCCACTTGCAAAAACCTAACTTTTTCCAACTTTTTTTTAATAACGGTTGCTAAATTCAAGGTGCCATGGGTCTCTTGTCTATAAACTATTTACTTATATCAATAAATTTAACACGTAATTGCTATAAGACGCGCAAGCGGGAAGTTTCTAAAATTTCGAGGCAATTTAGAGGTATTTTGGAGATAAATGCGTGAGCAATAAGTCAAATCTCTTGGAGGTGCCGGATCCACGATTTGAGCCGTGGTTACCACATTGTAAAGTGTTGTTCAAGAGTATACTGGACACACATCCTTGCTCTTCGAGGAGCGAAGGGCACTACAACTGACGGTGGCAGCGTCAGCAGCACTAATAGAAATAAATAAATAAATAAATAATATATATATATATATATATATATATATATATATATATATATATATATATATATATGTGTGTGTGTGTGTGTGTGTGTGTGTGTGCGCGCGCATCATGAGGAGACAACCAACAAAGACACCATGGACAACACACGGGAAATTACTTCTACTTTTTAATTGAATTAATGAAATGATCAAATAATGGAAATAAAAGTGGATGAAAGAACAACTGGCCGCAGGTGGGGATCGATGTCACATCTTCGCATTACGCGTGAGTGTGACGTTCTACCAATTCAGCTAGTGCGACGCCGTTTGCTAGTGCGACGCCGCGGGATCGAATCCCGGCCACGGCGGCCGCATTTCGATGGGGGCGAAATGCGAAAACACCCGTGTACTTAGATTTAGGTGCACGTTAAAGAACCCCAGGCGGTCGAAATTTCCGGAGTCCTCCACTACGGCGTGCCTCATAATCAGAAAGTGGTTTTGGCACGTAAAACCCCATATTTTAATTAAATTTTTATCGGTGCTTCGCATGTCGGCCGAAACTGCGACTTTTTTTCTATTGAGTGACACGTCTAACGCGTACCTACTTGACGCTACACGGGCGCTAGAAACTGTGTAGTGTATCCATGGCAGAAAAGATGGAGAGCAATATTATCATACGTCAGTGGGGTAGAACTTGATAAGTGAAGCATTACCGGTTCATTAATTCAAGCTCCGCGTTCGCCTCTTTTTCAGTGCCTACCTCGTTATTTATTTCATTTTATTGTTTTTAGATGTTTTCATGCTGGAATATTTACACGTCTACTGTTGCGAGGACATGCTTTCTGTTGCATGCATTATCCAGCTTTGGTGTCTTTGATAATGGAAAACGACATATTTTGCATCTGATATGTGTGAACAACAGCAACATCGTGTTCTTTTAAATAAATTATTAGCTGAAACAAAGGCACCAAACATGTTTCTTAACAATCACATGGCCTTCAAATTCAGTGTGAGAGAAGGCAGCTTAAGTTTCTCTGCATTTCGTGCATTCTAAACCCACGCAAGTGCGTGCCCATTTAAAGCGGAAGCACTCGAGTGCTTTTAGAAACTATAGCACGGCATTGTACCCGCTCTATCTCATCGCGGTTGCCGCTTCATTATATGCTGACTTAAAAAAGGATTCAACCTTGATTACAGTGAAGCTGATGTACTTCCCCATTTGGATGTGCTATAGTTTTGAAGTTTTGTCTGCGTGTAGTGGGTGACACGCATAAGAAAAGCTATACTTGGGCCATAAGAAAGTATACTGCACTTCCTTGTCAAAGCCAGGCATCGACGGTTATGTTGGAATGCGCTCGTTTTGCGGGTTGGGTTAGAGGGACGTTCCTGCGTTTTAGAAATTTTAACGCAAACCCAGTTAGCCCGTCGGGAAATTTGACGTCTTCTGTGGCAGTGCTGTCGACTAACCTGAAGTCTGTTCCCAGTCGCTCGCAGAGGCTTGGAAAAGTTCGTCGCCTCGTGTTGTTGTGCCAGGCAGCCAGGCTCTCCCGCAATCTTAGGAAAACGTGTGTTCACCTTGTTAGGGAAACTTGTTTGCGCCGAACGCACGTCGTTGAAGGAAACTCTCGGAGGGATATTCGCTCGCGCGAGATCCCCGTGGGTCTTGTTAGGAGCGTAACGAAGTTACCGGAGGTTCTGCCCGCGTTATGATAGTGTGACGCACTGAGCACGAAACGTGCAGCACTTGTTGGCGCTGTTTGGATTAGCGTGAAAAAGGCGCCAAACGAAGAATCGTTCAGTCTCCTGCATAACGTCACCTGAAGTTTACTTATTGGAAGGGCTGGATTCTTTATGATGTGTATGAAGGAGTAAACACTTTGCGATTATACCCGAGTATTTGCACACTTGTTGGCCTTTGTGTGCTCCTTTCTATTGCCTGCACTTACTTCCGTCAACAGTATGAATTTAAATTGGTTCTTGCATGTTTCGAACATGCTGTCTCTTTTGATAGCGCTCGGGTATAGGAAGAAATAACGGAAACTATAGAATACAAAAATCCCACTGATGCTAACAGCTGCTTGTGATTCTCATAATCAAGCCATTTTCATATCGGGCTCCAATTTGCGTATGAAATTTCGCTTTAACAATCAAAGTTGAAAACCTTGAAGAGGTCCAGTGGAAATAAATGGCTGCTCTGGCTGAACTAAAAGCGGGTAAATGGCACAAAAAATATTTCCCCATTCAGTGGCATTTGCCCATTCAGTGGCTCGTATCAAGTTACTGCCCCATCCCCACTTATGAAAGAGAAATACTAAGCTGTAAAACAGCAAATACAGGTGTACAAAACACAAAACAAATGCCAATACAGGAAATACAATATACGCGACAAGAAAGACAAGCGTGACCCGCAGAAAGGCGAACAGTGTTGGCTGTTGGACGAGAAACATGCCAAGTCTATTTCTGCTGGAAGTGAGGCAGGTGGCTGTCGCAATGAACAACGTGTTTGAGACGCAGTAATGTCGGTGACCAAAAGTTTTTCTTTTTCTTGCGACTTGTCCCATTAGACACTCTCGAAGCCATGCATACGAAAAACGTTGCGAGAGGGGGTGCACTCATCAGTGTAGCCTAATATGGCGAGTAAGGGGAGATGGGAAAAAAAGACAGATAATGTAGCGAGCGAATCGAAGGTAAAAAACACCTCCATTCCGTCCTGCAAATGTGGATGCATCGCGAAGGTGTTGCCAATGATGCCCACCACCACCACAAGCCACCTATGTCCCGCCCGCATGCACTTGTCCTTAAGTGCATCATGCATTTTGATTCTTCTAAGGCCTCCGCCAAGCGCAAGTGCATTATTGAACTAAATTAATTTTTAACGTAAAATGCGCCAGAAAAATCCTCAAAGTACTACTTGCACACAAGCTGCAGAGATGATAGCTTCGTGTTGTTATTGGAATAGGTGACGAAGCTGTTAGTGCAGCATGCATCCTCATTCTTGCACGCCATCTGCCTAACGCAAGTGCGTTTTAGAACTAATTGGATATCTCAAAGTGATATTCATCAGTAAAATCGTAAAATACCAATGATAGCTTCGGATTGTTTTTCTAGCATACGCAAGAGCTACATAATTTCTCAAAATTGTGTACTAACGCGTAAACATCGTTTGGTTGAGCTGTGGCTTCGCTTTGATTACTTGCTTTTCCTAGCTTATGCACGTCTACCCTCGGCCTTTCCGGTGGCAAAGAATGCTTAAACTTTAGCAGGCAATTGTCAGATTTTGTCGCCGCATATCCGGCCCCTTCAGTGCGATCATACCAATTGAGCCGGAATGCTGGGCACGAGGGCACCTCGATGGAGCGGTGCGGTGGAAAGGGAGGAAACACCAGCTGCCGCAGTATACTCGCGGACAACTCTCTGTGGCAACGAAAAGATGATGATAGTGAACTAAAGAAAAGAGAGACGCTTGATCCTGCAACGCTATACAGGCGTGTGGCTGCCGCCGAAGTGTTACGGCGTTAAGTGGTAGGCAGTGCTCTTGGTTGCTCGGAACAGACGCTGAATCGACGCAGCTTCACGTGCGACAGTTTCGCGTTTGCCCAGACGCGGAAGGGAAAAGCCGCAAAATAATAAACTTTTTACATTCAGTGGTGTGTTTTATCTTATTTAACAGTTGCTGATAAGGTGCTTATATTTTCTTTTCTCCAGCTTAAATGAACACGGATCAAAACACGGGACTATTTTCACAAGCGCACTCACTTGTGCGCGCTTTGCCTCCGTAGCTTTCCCTTCATTACCACAGAAAGTTGTCCGCGAGTATCACGCGTGAGGCGTTGCGTGAGCGGAGAGCGCATTGCCTCAAATCATGTCACCTTCGCTGTCGCTCTTACAAGCGTATGTTATGCGCGGTTCTCGTGTCCACGCAAGCTCTCGCCTGCTTTCTGACTGTGCCTCGGTAAAGCCCACGGAGTAGTAAAGCCTATTGAAAACGTGCCAACCGTATGAACGCGCTCACTTGCCCGCGAAGTGCTCCTAACTCGAAGGTGCTTATCCTAAGGTGCTTATCCGAAGGTGCTTATCCTAAGTCAGCAGTGTTAAATTGGACATTAGGCCTCCCTAAAATCTCGAGTTGGCCCTCATCCAAAATTAAGTAAGCCCACTCGCAAATTTTAGGTTGGGCCAACCCCATTTGTGCCAATTTCATTTGTGCCAAACCCAAATTTCATGTATACGCCCACCGCGAAACTGAAGTTGTCCCACCCCCAAATTTTAGTTCGGCAACCCTCACACCCAAGCTTCAAAAGTTAACCCACCCCTCAGTTTATGTTGGTGGACATGAAAATTTCAAGTTGGTCCACCTCCAAACTTGAGTTGGCCCACCCCTAAATTTCAGTCAGCCCACCCAAAATTTAAGTTAGCCTACCCCAAAGCTTAAGTTGAGCCACTCCAAAATTTGAATTTGGCACAATCCCAATTTTATATTGAGGCACCCCGAAATTTCAGTTGGCCCACCCCCAAATTTCAGTCGGCCCACGTTCAAATTTCAAGCTGGCCTACCCCACAATTAAATTTCATCCATGTACAAGTTTGAAGTTCACCCACCTCCAAATTTAAGTCGGCTTACCTTCACATTTCAAGTTGACCCATCCCTAAATTTTATGTTGATCCACCCGAAAATTTCAATTTGAACTATCCCCAAATTTTATTTTGACCCACTCGCAAATTTCCTTTAATCCACCTCTACTGTAAACTTGCCTATGCATTTTCTAAGGAGCCCTATGTGTTGCCTTTGGTATTCTCTTTTCATTTTACTTTTTTGCTTTAAATTGTTCTCTATGAATTAAACGCTACCAATAATCTACTTTTACACTATCATAACGATGAAATGTTCGAAGTTTACAAATTATGCATTTTCGTGCAGATACAAGGCATTAAACTTTTCGCGCGATAGGGCAGGGGAGTTCGCAAAGAATGGTTACGCATTAAAACATAATTTTGCCGCACCGGAACTCAAGCACAAAGCCTTCTAGCTGCCGTTTGTTTTTTGCGTGAACAAAACGCGCACGCGAACGCGAAAAATCCCGACTACCTGGAGTCTAACCGCTTCACTGTACAAGGCAGGCCACATGTTTATAACATTAGACCAGTCGCGTCGGCTTCACGCAAAGATTGGGAAACTAGGCGCTCGCTTACGGGCGTCTGCACTCGACAAGGACGCTGTCGACGAGTTTTACACCAAAACCAACAGTGCGCCTGCGTGATCTTAACCACACAATCCCTTTATAGTTCACAGAAGTCCATGTTGCGGAATGGTGACACGACGTTTTGTTTAAGGACATGAATTAATAAATATGAGATATTGTTTGGTAAGTAGAACCTTGCCCTTGGACGCTCAGACTACGTGTAGTAAGAGCTCTACTAAGCGCCATGATTCATTGCAAAGTCAGTTTATAGAAACTCGCAGAGGAAATTGTGCCTACATGCCTGAATTTTCAGTCTATGAACTGGCATGTGAGATTTGGTTTGCGAGTTGCCTTATTTGGGACTGCGCAGTTTTATCCTGTGAGTGTGCGCGTGTGTGTGACAGTGCAGTGGCGCAAGGGCTGCCAGCAACTATGTGAATGGTGGATAACTGATTTCAGCTATAAGTAAATAGGTTAGAAGTGGTGTAGATAGAGAGTTTAAAAAAAGCACTAAACCAGTGTGAAAAGCCACTTCAGTTGGTTCACGAAGTAACATATATATATATATATATATATATATATATATATATATATATATATATATATATATAAATATATATATATATATATATACATATATATATATATATATATATATATATATATATATACACCATATATATATATATATATATATATATATATATATATATATATATATATATATATATATATATATATATATATATATATATATATATATATATATATATATGGTGTAGGGACGCATGGTGTGTGTTTGCTACGTTACCATGTTGCGTCAAAGGACTTCATATTTAGAATATTAATCGTTCTTACAAGTACATGCTTCGCTGTAAACGGGAATGTACAAATGTGGCACACGTTGGCAGTTCATTTATCCTCAGAGACATCGCCACTGTACACTCTGGTATGGAAAGTTGCAAACATGTTGAAACGTTCTGCTTTAATTTCATTCTTTTTCGGTTAGGTAACTGATAGTTGCACCAATGTACCATTCATAAAATTTCGGATAACTTTTTACTTGACGTAGTCTAGTAGCAACGTGAATAGCGCAAATGCAACAAAGCAAAAGCATAAAGCAGCCGCTAGTAGTTGATGAGCTCAGAGATTTGCTTACTTACCACCTCCTTCTGTGGCTTCAATATTGAGTGTTAACTCACTGCTTTACTGTGCACTTGAAACATTTATTAGGTCTAGAAAATAAAATAAAATAACAGCCAGTTGATCAAGAAAGAATGTGTAATATACCGCATACAGCTTTGCCTTATCAAGGGCGATATTGAGTTGTCCAGCACGTAACAGCTTTCAAAGACAGCTTATGGAACCATTCCTATCAATCATCGCTTAACTAATAGTATTTCCTACCGAAAATAATAAAATGTTAAAATAAAATACTGGTGTAGCTACAGTGTTAGACGCTCTTTTTGCGCGTTTGCACATGATACATTTGCCAAAGACGGTCTGTGTAATTTTGCAGTATTAGCTATTCTAAAAGACTGTTTGGATGGCCGGCATCTTAAATTGAGTGTAGCGAAATTTTGATTTTATTGACACACTGTTCAGTTTTAACAAAGAGGTGCTTTGCAAGTTAAAATGGTGCCATACCATCAAAACCTTGAGAACAATTTCCTCTTTGAATTCCTGCGCCGGAGGCATGGTACGTAAAGTTTTTGGTAAGAATGGTTTGGGTTATTTGCCTGTTACTTTTGAAAAAAAAGAATTGCGTGCCATTGTCGAATAAAAATATATAGGCGAAGCTTATACTTTTCCAGTCGTAGGAAATTCAAATTCAAATACACAATAAAAACACAAAAGTTAGGTTCTCCCGCCGACTGCATCGCATTCGCATTCTTGGTTTAAGAAATCCGTTGCAATGTGGAATGTCATTTGTGAATAAACCCCATTTCTTATGAGTAAACTAGACATTAAAGATTCCGAAGGCTAAGCCAGCGCATCTGAATGTAACGATCAGCCTGGAAGCCCCTTAAAATGTAGCAGCCTTTGATCTGAAACAATATTAGTTCAGCTATATAGTCGGAAAAAGCAGGCTAAATGAGAACTTTATTCAGTCACTTTTATCCTGTATCACGCTAAAGAATGCTGCATATTATGAATAGAAAAACGATCAATAACTAAGAGGAAGTCTTATTGCAATATACGTGAAGAAAACACCAGGTCTTTTACTGAGAATTATGCATATATATACTCAAAGTAAATGCGGGGCATCATTCAATCTTATGACATTATTTAGTGCAGTTATGCTACAACTTTCTGAACGCACAAATAGCCTACCAATTACCATTGTACGAATATGAGTGAAACATCAAGGCGATAATAACATCGCACAGTGCATTCGAAATATTAATTGTGTTATGAATGTTGAGATTTCTGAAGCAGCTCGATGTCAAACTGTATGACGCGACACATGGTACAACATGCAGAGTGCATTTAGTTGACTTGGAACTAACAGACACGAATAGGTGTTCGGAAGCAAAGAAACAGACTTTAGCTTTCAGCATTATTCTTGCTTCTCGTACCTTCACAGTAGACGACCGAAAAAGCAGCCTCCACCTTCGTTCGTGTGTCACTGGCAATATCACTACGATAACGCTTCAGAGTGCGCTGCCCCTATGCGACACTGACAGAACCGATAAACCAGAAGTTTTGCTTCGGTAGAAGACAGTTAAGCTCGGCAATCCTTTCGTTCGTCTGCACTGTTCCTTATGTACTTCAGCGGGCTCTCTTGTAAAAGGGGAATTCTTCATGGCCAAATAAAGATACAGTGAAGAAAAGAAAAAAAAGTAAAGAAAAGAATGTTTCGGGTTACTTAGTTCCTTCGTCGTCAACTGGTGTGTTGCGACGGGCGTAAGAAATAAAAGCCGGAAGTGAATCGCTGCTTTGTACGCGTGCGAAAAACCATGCTGAACAAAAGAAATAAGAAAAGACGAAAACAAGAAAATGAAAGAACACATGCAGCAGTGCGGGACTGTAGGAAGTTTTTAGGCAGCACAACGACACGACTAACTGCTTTGAAAATAGAAGTTTCACTGTGAAGTAAAGGAACGTCTAGGAAACAGAATTGAGAAGGAGCCACGCAGGCTGCGACGACGTGCTGAACGCGAAGCTCTTTTTTTTTTCTCTGCGGAAGTAGAACTGATAGGTCTCCTTGTACAGCCGTCACGGAATTGATGCTTTTGTTTGGCTCCGAATGTCGCTATGCCTCTACTAGTGTTACTGTAATTTCTTTCCTCACCTTCCTAGCTTTCGCGCGCCTCGAGTCGTTGTCGCTGCTCGAACATTTCCCTACAATAACTCGGCACTGTTTAAGGCCTTCAACTTGGGTGAGGGGCGTGTCAGGTCTCGCTCAATGTGCGGATGTCGCTGGCCATTTTCCCCACTTATGCTTTTTCGGAGCCATTTCCAACACTCAGGAGATTCATTATGAAATTAATGTGAAGGATGCAGACGTGAAAGAGGAAAGAAGAAATTGATTGGCGCCTAGTGATACGGGCCTAAATATTCACCCCAAACATAGGGCTACCCACAATCAATTGCCTTCATGACAGTCTACCATAAATAACACAGCCGATCTTCTCTGTCAGGCTTTGCTCACGTTTCTTCCAATCCTTATACCAACGCCGCTTCACAATAATGCTAAGAATAATTACAGCGGTTTTGTAGCCATTATACCATTCTTCAGGTATTTAAGGGTTTCATTTCGCGCTAATAATATACTTCTTTCCTGTTTAACATTTTCATATATTTATCTCTCTACATTGCACTCTTTACCGCTTCAACGGCATCGTCATCATCATTATCATCACCGTATTTTATGTCCGCTGCAAGACGAAGGCCCCTTCCTGCGATCTCCAATTACCCCTGTCCTCTGCCAACCAATTCAAACTAACACCTGCGAATTTCTTAATTTCATCACCCCAACTAGTTTTCTGCCGTCCTCGACTGCGCTTACCTTCTCTGGAGACCAATTATGCAACCCTAATGGTCCACCGGCAATATTACCTAAGCATTACATGACCTGCCGAGCTCCATTTTTTAAATGTCAGTTAGAATATCGGCTATCCCCATTTGCTCTATGATCCATACTACACTCTTCCTGTCTCTTAACGTTACGTCCAACATTCTTCGTTCCATTGCTCTATTCGAGATCATCAACTATTCCTCTAGCTTCTTTGTTACTCTCCAAGTTTCTGCTCCATTTGTTAGCACCGGTAGAATGCACTGATTGTACGCCTTTTTTTAATGATAATGGTGAGCTTCCAGTCATGATCTGACAATGTCTGCCGTATGCGCTGCAACCCATTTTTATTCTGCTTTAAATTTTCTTGTCGTGATCGGGGACTCCTGTGAGTACTTGACCGAGGCAAACGTACTCCTTCACAGACTCTAGACGATGACTGGTGATCCTGAACGCTTGTTTACTGTTTACTGTAATGTTGGCATGCTTCCCCTTCTTTCGGACCCTTCATGTCATGAAACAGTTCCAATTGAGGGCCGCCAGTTTTTGAAGCCTTATGTCTACTTCATCTTTGAATAAATCCACTGTTATTCCATCTTACCCTACCGCATTTCCCCGTTTCAGGTTTTGCAAATACCTTTTAACTTCCCGGCTAGTTTTAGAAGGAGCCTCTGTAACCTGATCTTTACTACTTCGAATGGTGGTATCGTGGCTGCTCAGGGCACTGTACAGCTCAGTATAGAATTCTTCCGCTGTTTTTACTGTATCTTCGAGATTGCTGATGATATTGCCTTGTTTATCTTTTACTTCTTACGTCTTATTTTGTCCTATGCCAAGGACAGACTTATTTCAGGCTGCGTCCTTCCTTTGCGGCTTCTTCAGATTTTCTCACATTATATTTTCAAATATCCCTTGTTTTATCCTTGTTGATTAGTTTTGGCAGTTCCGCGATTTCTATCTGATGTCGTGAGTTGGACACTTTCATTCTTTGTCATTTCTTTATAGGTCCTTCGTTATTTGGGAGAGCTTACATACTGGCTGCATTGGTGCCTTACCTCCCACTTAAACTGCCGCTTCTGAAGCCAGCCTAGTTATGGTTTATTTCAATACCTCTATGTCATCTTCATCTCTCTGCTCTAAGGCTGTATATTTGTTTGCAAGTACCAGCCGTAATTGGTCTGCTTTTACCCTAACTGAGCCAAGGTAGGCCTGTTTCTTGTTCACCACTGTTTCTATTTCTCTCTTCAAATTAGGGTGAATCCTAGACCTCACTGACCTATGATTACTGCACTTTACCTGACTAACACTGCTACATGCTGCGCTATGCTGGGATCGGCGAAATGTGTGAAATCAATTTGATTTCTTGTTTCACCTTTAGGGCTTTTCTAGGTCCACATTTCGTTGCTATGCTTCGCGAAGAAGGTGTTTATTATTCGCAGCTTATCCCTTTCACTAATTCTACCAACATTTTTCCTCAGAATTCGTAGAATCGATGCCATATTAGCCATTTGCTTGTTCGCCAGCCATCCTTTTCCCCACTTTTGCATTGAAGTCACCCATTGCTACAGTATACTGAGCTTGCACTTTTCTGATCGCTGATTCAACTTCATAAAACTGATAGATTTCATCATCATTGCTGGAGATTGGAGCGCAGGCTTGTACTGCCTTTAAACTATACCTCTGATTAAGCTTGATTAGGACCACTGCTACCATCTCATTATTGTTGTAGAATTCGCCTATGCTGCCAGCTATGTCCTTGTGGATTAGGAATCCTAATCCGTACTGCTTCTTATCTGGAAGTCCTCTATAGCAGAGGTCGTGGCCGTTAGTCAGAACTGTATAAGCCTGATCAGTTCTTCTAACCTCATTAGCCCAATGATATCCCGAACAATGCCTGATAGTTCCTCAAAGAGTGCTGCTAAGTTAGCTTCACTCGGGAGAGTTCGGGTGTTGAATGTTACTAGGGTCGATGTTAAAGGAGCCTCCATTCACAATTCGTAAAAATTGGCAAATTACAGTATGCAGAATTACGTATACACGTGTCCGTGTCCTTCATCAAGAAAGACATTGATAACATTGATAACATTGATAAGAAAAAAGTTTTAAGGCATTAGAGGAGAACTTGAAAGATTGGAGTGTGCGATAATCATGCAAGGTATACGTTCTTATAATACCGATATTTAGAAAAGCATTCTGTGTTGTGGAGTAGTAGTCAAGAGTTGCTAATATTTTCTGAAGTGCTTATATTTTCTTAAGTTGTAGTATTTTCGTAATCTTTTTAGTTATTGTTTCGCGTACTGATCGTCAGTAATTGAGAATGGAGGCATAGATAGCATAGTTAATCAGCATCTTGCCATTTACACGAACAAAACTTGTTGACAGCAACAAAGCGCAACATGACTACAGAAAGCTTTTCATGCATTTTCTACATACTGTCCCAACTTACCTGTGAAGTGAAACCTAGCAACCAAGCTCTCTAGAATAGTACAAAATGCAGTTATGTCATGTCTTCCTAATTACCGAGCTTTTTCTCAGTAAGCCGAACGTTCGTAGCGACAATTTCACCGCTATTTCTATTTGTAGCATAAACATAACAACAATATCACTTGCTGGATACTATAGGTGATATAGCTAACGTGTGATTAAGCACTTCGTCTAAGCGTGTATAGATATTTTATGAACGAGAACGCGTACTTGTCTGTGTGCCATTAGCCACCTTAATTTTCTAAAGCTTGATGAACGGAACATTGGAGACGTCAATATTTCATCATATGAATTTCTTTATTGCTTGGTTTCTTTTTCTACATATTTGTAGTAATAATGTTATCATTATTAACGTCATGCTATTAATAATGTTACGGCAATTTTGACGGCAAGCTCGTCAGCGTAGATCTCAGGTGCCAGGGTTTATCGTTGACCTACGGCCCAGAAGACAACGCGGCCGCCATTATCAAAGCTTACGGCAGTATCGTTGTACCTATGTTAACACCAGTATTTGATAACTGCCCGAATAATTCCACATTTCCGTGTGCATAGAAACCACGCGAGCTTTTCGGTCTGCTTTCGACACTAAATCCGATGTCATAAACTATCGACCATTTTCTCTTCTCTCTGCCGTTCCAAGCTTGATAGCTAATGATATGTTATTGTTGTCTGCGCTACAGAAAAACATTAGTATTGAAAATAAGGATCGATTTTTTTTTCGCCACTCAACGACCACCACCCATCATGCAAAGGAGGCAAGTTTGTGCTGTGTAGTGCCACCTCCGCAAGGCTTTGACGTCGTCAACCACGCCTTGCTCCTCAAAACGCTGGCGCACTGCAGTCTTGAAGCTGCTATTGTAGCTTTGCCGCGCAGCTATCTCCTTTGTAGCTCCTACTTTGTGAGTTTTAATAATCAACATTTATTCTATAAGGTATCTAGCGGTGCATCCCAAGGTTTCAGGTTAGGTTCATTTCTCTCTTTGATTTTTAGCAATATCCTTTCCTCAGCAATCCAGAAGTCATTTCGTTACGCTGATGTCATCAAGACATTTAAGGTGAGAGACAGTATCGAGGACTGCAGCGCTCCGTTGCCCGACCGAACCTAATTCTCCGAATGCTGACAGTTAAACGGGCTCAATGTAAATGAATCCGAAACCAGGATTCTATTATATTAACTTAAAATCCATAATGTTGTCTTCCATATTATTCTCTTGATCATGCAGTGCTGACGAAAGATCTACAAATAAGCGACCTCGGTGCGCTTATTTTATAGTACGTTAATCGTTTTCACCCACTCTAAGCGCGTAGCATCACGAAACCTGCTCGCGCTCCATTCCTTTCACAGACTTAGGATAGAATTCCGTATCGCAACTTCCTTTCCTCAAACTGTTTGCATCCATCAGTCTCCCATTATTTGAATATATACATCAGTGGTGTGGAATGGTAAAGACAATTCAATTAGCATGTAGTTGAGCATCTGTATAGAAAGTTCTTGAGTGTATACGTAAAGGTCCTTTTCGGAACTCGGCCACCAACTTTAATGTTTAAATAATGGTCCTACATAGCCATCACCTAGCTGCAGACGTAGCGATGCCTACGTCTTTCTTTTATACAGAATAACTGCCGGAGTGACTACACGTTCGGGTCTACTAGTTTATGTTTCACAGCAGCAAAATACTACGAGGGAAGAATGAGCCTTCCACATTTCAGCCTCTTTCAGCAGGCACTCTCCTCTGTGCAGGATGCAAAGTCTGAGCACCTGTCATTTTCCGCATTTCGATATCTTTCAAAACGTGTTGTCTTCGTTTTGTTACGAGCTTCACACTTTCTCTTGAACCTAATTGCAACCCTTTCATGTCTCCTCGGAGTTTCTCTGTCCTTACCCATATATGTACACTTTCTCTCAATTTCGTGTTATTGATGGATTGGTGCTCATTGTGTACCTATGTATTCTGTTCATCTTTGTTTTTCATTCAAGTGGTTTATCCCGTAACAATTATATGCAGGTACTTTACCATTTACCCTTGTTTTTTGCGCCAGTATTTAGACTACGAGTTATTCACGGCACACAAAGCAAAGTTGAATTGATTAAAGATATTATTATTAATATTTTATTATTATTATTATTATTAGTAGTAGTAGTAGTAGTAGTAGTAGTAGTAGTAGTAGTAGTAGTAGTAGTAGTAGTAAAGCTGAGCACCTAAATTAACTACACGAGGAGGTATGTATGTTAGCTGAATGAGCCCAGGCTTTAAAATAGTAGTGACGCAAATGAAATTCTGCATTTTACGTGCTAAAATCATGATATGATTATGAGGCACGCCATAGTGAGGGACTCCGGAGTGATTTGGGCCACCTTATGTTCTTAAACGTGTGCCCAAAGCACGGTACAAGGACGTTATCCAGAGGATATCACAGACATTCCTAAAGCACAATCGACAAGAAATTTTTTTTTTTCATCACAGCGCACATTGACGTAGTGCCTGCCGAATACATGCTTTTTTTGCTCAGTAAGGCGTGGCAGTGGAAAGAAAAGAGCCGTTCTTGTTCATTGCCTCACAGTTCGGCAGTTGTCTGGGCAAACACCTTTCCAATAACAGCCAGGAGCGCAAAGAAAACCATCTACCTCAACCCGAGCGGCCGTAGACATCTGCTACGGTCTTCGACGACACAGACTTTCATATGGAAACACGACCTACGTGCCTCTTTTATTGACACAGTCCGGAAAGACACTTTATTGGACCGCATCTCCGTCTGGCCTCTTCTCATGGCGGTCGTCTTCGACGGCTGTTATCCACGCTGTCGTTTCTTTGTATCCTACCGGAATTGTGTTATTACGTGAATATTTTTGCTGTCGCTTTTTTTTCGAACCTTTCTGACGTTTCCTTTTGTTTGCCCCTGAAACGTGATGGCTCAGTGGGCGTTGTCTTGACTTCGGTGGCGTACTATAGCTGTGGCGTGGAATGTTCTTTGCTGGAGAACATGCTGCGCGCCTGAAACTTGAACGTCGTGCATCTTGCCTCTGTGTTTCCTCCCTTCGACAGCACTGGTGACATTTGCTCCTCGATAATAACAGAACCTGCTGCATTGGTCTATTGTATACGGTACTGTACTTCTGATTAGGCTGTCACATTTTGATGGCGGTAGGGAGAGAATTAGCTTACACGAAAAAAGTAAGCCAGGTGATCTATATCACAACGGCTTCTTTCCTTGCACTGCCGCTATTTCGGTATGCGGAACGCCATGAGTCAACGTCATTTAGGAGTAAGGTCCATGTAGAAGAGCAATCAACATCCCCCAGTATTCTTTCGAAAGCATGAAGTGTGCCTGCCAAAGTGCGTAGACGTTGTCGTGCTCCTGAAAACGTCTGTACCTCAAACATCTTCCTATACTCACGTGTCTTTTTTTACCATGTCCCCAATACTGGGTGACAACCAGGATATCTGTGATGATTAACGTCCCTCTCTTTCAGCTCATATTTCTGTTTTTATCTTATAAATCAACCAATATTAATAACAGACCACCATTTGTAGAGGAGCAGCGCCCAGTGATGTAATGTTTCAACACACGTGGGCTTTTCTCGCAGACGTTATTAAACCGAAACAGGCAGCACAGCTGGCAATTTGTCTTGTGTGGCACGAATGTACGAAGGCTTTGTTATTTATACCACTCAGTTCCTCATAACTGAAATGTACCCATTTCTAAATTTCAATGTATAGCTACTGTAGATGTTTTTAAGATGTAGTAATACAGTTGAGATTGGAGAACAAATTGTGGTTGCTGCATTTTATTTGCGATAAGTTTAGAGAGAACATTGGACTTTGCTAGGATCTGTAATTTTCAGAATAGGTTATCTATTGCCTGTTAGAGACAGATACTAGGTGTCCAAGGGGAACATAGGAAGTCGTGGGTGGTAATAAAAAGTAGGAGGTGTGGTAAGATTAGGAGCACTGCCACCATAGAATAGTGCCGGAGGCTGTAAGGCCGAGTGCAACCTATTCATTTAATAGGCTAATGATGATATAGTTGAAGTATTCACTCAACAGACACGTGCTTTCTCTTTCTTTTTTTTTCTTTCTTGCTAATTTTGCTATGTTATTTCTGTTTGTTCATCTGGAAATGAAATTTTGGAGAAAATCCGACGATAAATGCGGCTTACGTTTTCAATATCCTTAAATAAATTAGTCAGTAAAAGTTCAGTTGTAGGAATCATGAGTGCAACATAGATACGACTGCGGTCATTTTCTCGGTCAAAAAGTTTGAAAAGTTCAAGGGCCACGGAGAAGATCGTTCAGAAGGGCAGACTTAGCCTTCTCTTACAACCATATTGATCGCCCGGAGGTGCTCTGTGTAACTGCCGCTGCGCTTTTTTTTTTAATTAGAACGCACAGTGGGACTGCATGTGTTTAAGCTTACATTTACACCTTTTCAGTCCTTGTTGTTCGTTTGCGCAACACAGTCTTTCGCGAGGCAAAACATCCACTGGTGCTTTCCGTCGACACACGACTATAAGGTTAGAGGGGTAATGTGTTTGAGGATTCCGTTTTGTCAAGGAAAGTGTTTCCAGGTGTGCCGCCATTTCTTGGAGCCAACAAATAGAACAAGAGCTAAATAGAACTAATTTTTTTGGAGTACTGCTGGCCCGTTAGCTAAGTTCTCGCTAATGAAGTCGCAGGTGGGAGTGATAACGTTGAACATTTTCTGCGCGAAGTGAACAACGACGCAGATGAAAAGATTTTGTCTTAGCTGCTTACAAATGAAGCTTCGGTCAGCGTGCTTTGCCTTCATAAGATCGTGAAAGAACATCTACAGTTTGGTATAGTGATTGCCTTAACTTCACGAAATATTTTGGGGTCTTAAAATTTTATACAACATTGTATCGGCACACGTGATCAACTATGCGTTTAATTAGAAGCAGCTTCAAGAGGTCAACGCATTAGGGTGCGTTTCCCGACTAGTCTATTTCGCCGTATAATCCTGCTAAAAATGTGCCACGATTAGGTACTGCTGAAACCAGAGCGATGGCCGAGCTTACAAGCCTAGTTAATACGTGCTTTCTGAACAGGACTTCAGAAACATCGCAATCAGTCTCCTAACACTGATCCTCTATATTGTGATCCGTACAGTTTTCCGCCCATATATTGTTAAAACTTCACAGTAAAAATAAAAAACGAGAACGTGACCGACCCTAATCACAGCAGTTTTATTTCTGTACTTTTCGCTCGACTGTTTCCTGGGCAATGACTCTTGGTGTGAATCTCACTCAAGAGATAGAATGAGCGTTTTAACGTAATCACCGCTGGGCCCAAACTAACGTCGGAACCAGCTTCCGGAAGTGGTCCGCTACCGATCAAGACCAGTCCCAACGCCAGGGACCCAGGACAAGGGTTTCTACGACCACAAGATTGCTAACCCTAACAAGATCTTCAGCTGCTCCGTCTGGCCAAGAGACAGGTGCGCCGCAGCTACTAAGGTGCGCGGCGTCGCTGTCGCAGTCCCGGCTCTCGAGGTCTTCGCCCAACGACTCGCACCCTCGTGAGATCAAGTAAGTGCAGCCCCTCCCCTCGTCATGGAGGTAGTAGAGGTTGAAGGCACGGAAATAGCGCCCGAAGAAGACCGTTGAAGCAGGGTGGCTTGTCAGCCACCGTAAGCAACGACAGACTACGCAGGCATCATCCCTACTCATACACGGATCCCTCCATGCCACAGCAAGCGCACGTACCGAGAGTACCGAGCAGTCCGCACTACACCGACGCGCACCACGGCAACCACGACTTCCGAAGAATGATATCAAGATCATCATACGCCCAAGAGACGGTTTCAACGTGTCCAAACTAGGAGACGCCCTGATACGCGACTCAATACTACAGATCACGGGCATTGCAACCAAAGAAGCAGAGGACGACATTTACCGCTTATGCATGGATAATAACGTCATTGTAGTTAACACACCAATCATGTCTAACGCCGAGAAATACTGCCGCATCCGCAGTCTCCCTATTGGAGCAATACGCTACGCTGCCACAGCATACGTCACACCGCCGGAGGACACAGCCAAAGGAGTCATACATAATATCCCTTCATATGACAAGAAAAAGACATTACCAACAGTCTCGTTTACAAGAAGAACCCTACGATTCTGCAGGCCCGACGCATGGGCAATACTAATTCAGTGCTCATCGTATTCGACGGAAAGCAAGTACCGTACCGTGTCTACTACCGCGGAGCAGAATACAAATGCTATCTGCATAAGAAGAACATCGAGGTATGCCCCAGTCCAACCCAGAAGAAATGCAAGAGCTTTGACAGTAAATCCGCCGGCTGATCACCCCTGTCACCCTTGCTGCGCGCTCTGCAGTGGAAGTGGGGGCAGGTATAGTGGCAACGGTGAGAGGAGAAAGCGTATGGGAAGTGGTGCCAAGGGTGGAGGTGGGGTGGGAATTGTTTGGCGCCACGCGACACGGGGGCTCCCGCCACGCCCTAGTTCTGATACATGCTAGCACCGATGCGGTGTACCTGGTAGGTGGCGGTAACAACTTTATTAAAATTCAGCTCAGGTAACATCTGGCAAGCCCGTGCGGCAAACGTCAAGAGACACCCAGTGAGGTTCTAAGGGCTCCACTGTAAAAGCAGAAGTCTGCGAAGAAAGATGGCCCGAGAACTACAAACCTGTATATTTGTAAGAATTGCCTTGGGTTAAGTAAGCGCTATTATGAAAGTGCGAGGGATGTTCCGAAAGTAAGTTTCGTTATTTTTTAAAAGAGAAGATGGTGCAGCAGGCGAAACAAACCATGAGAATCCAAGCCTGCTGCTGGTTCGATGACGGAAAGAATGTCAGAGTGGGAATGACGCATGCGCACAGCGTCGAAGAAAAGAGAGCAGCAGCAGACCGGTGTGCCCGAGGTTATTTCAGTAGAAATCACGATGGCAGACAGACGTCTGCTGACAATGCGGTGGCCAATGGAAGCGCATGCTGTTATCCAGTATAAATAGGCACCTTTTCTCCGCATTAAAATCCGCGCCCCCGGACGTTACTTCCAAAACAATGCTGAGGCTCTGCGACAATTCCTTGCAACACATGGCACCGAATATTACCAGAGTGGCTTCTTCAAACTCATTGCACACTACGGCAAATGTCTAAACATCGGTGACGACTCCTGGCAAACATAGTGCATGGTGCATAATTCATGATGCCATGGTGTATTTCTTTCTTTTGGCAATCAATTTTCCGTGTGAAAATAAATAACGAAACTCACTTTTGGAACGTCCCTCAAACATGGAAGGCTAATTGTTAGAAACAGGACGAGAAGCTCTAAATTATTTACATTTAAATTTGTTAACTTATAATATATGCTTATAAGTTATAAACTTAGTATAACTTATAGGTTTTCTTAACTAAGAATCTCACCAAACAGAAGCATTATTTAGGTTACCTTGAAGAGCAGGACAGACAGAGTGGTACAGAATTTCTCTATAGGTAAAGCAGTCGTTCAAGAAAAGATTTATTCACGAGGAAATATTATTCAGGTAGGTCATCAATGTAGATAAGAAGAAGAAAAGCCCCCGACAGCACGCCTTGCGGCGCGCCAAATGCCCCCAGCGTTCAGGGTAATTTGTTTTCGTTAGCGGTTACGAAGTGCTTGCGGTTAGAAAGCAAGTACTCGATTCCTTTCAGGACGTGATGGTGTTGTTTATTTCTGCTGCTTCATTAATCAACAACTTAGAGACTTAACTGATTGCTTACTTCCGTTATTGAGTTATAGTCATTTTAATTCAGTTGCTTTTTCGTTCGAGTAATTACCTGTAACCAGCGACGAGTCAAGTTCAAACAGCCGAGGCCTCTTTGAGCACTTGGATTTGATGGGGACTGCGGTAGAACGCCCGTGGTAGTGTAGTGAAGCAACCTTGAGGAATCACAGCTTTAGAACAGCAAACAAATCGGGGGCTGAGTATTTGTTTCTAAATGTTGACTCTCCACCAGACGTTGACCGAGGAAATGAACTGGCGCTGCTGTAGCTGTATAGCCATGACCACTATATGTGCGTTGATGCAAAGAAATCATTTGCAGGGGACATTTTTTTTCTTATCTTTTCATTGGCCCTACCTCGAGCGTATTCTCCGAGTCCCATCACCAATGACGCGCTGCACTCTATAGGATACCCAGACGCGAGTATCGTGGTATTGAGTAATCTCAATCTTGTGCGCCAGGTGTTCGTGGGCTACAACATAACCATTCCCTCTAACGTGAACATCGCTGTTGTTTTCAGTATCACTCAAGCTGTGTTGAAGAGAAAATAAGAAAACATATTGAAACGCAATGCTTTGGAAAGCTAAACAACCTGTGAAGGGCTTCAGAGGACGCACTGAAAGAGCCAAGCCAGGTCGTTCTATTGAATGCATTCCTGCAGTCTGAATAAAAGTTGAGAGGAAAGTGTCTCAGAAGAAATTGATTACATTTGAGTAACTGATATATTACTTTCGTGTTGTAGTGATAAGTTGGAGTCAGATTTCCCAATGAAATAATTCCAATATTAACGAGTTACTCTTTTTGTAACGTGTTCCATTTTGGGCCCCCATTCACAAAAAGCTCTTACTCTAGAATTGCTCTTAAGAGAACATTTCATCCAATCCTAATGCTGTACAAATTATTAGCGAGAGTGGTGGGCGAGTGGCGAATTTAATATACGAAAGGGACGTATTTTGCGAATTTGGTCCCTGATTATTTCATTTCCCTAAGAAACTGTTAAAATCTCTGTCATATTCCTTGTAAGCAATTTACCACAGGTAAGACAATGCAAATCCGGTCCAATAATCACTGTTGCCAAGAAGTTTAGATATTTCTGTACAGAAACAAAAGATTATCCACCAACTCTAATTTAGGCGTGTGTTCTGCTTTGGGCAACTAAGCACATTCTAGAAAATTCCATCCTGTGAGGCTTGAATATATAAGAAAGTGTACGATTTCTTCAAATCCATCGCAATGTAAATATTTGTATTATCTAGCGAATAACGGCCTGGCGCCGTTGGGGACCCCCTTCTCTCGTACGTCTGTTTGATGCCCATGACTCCATGATGCATCTGTCTAATTCATTGCCAATTTATACAGATTCGGTCATGCCTCGTCACTTTTGAAATTCGTCCTTCGCCGCCTCTCCCAGCCCGGCTAATGCGCTTCTCGTTGTTGTCTGGCGGGGCCGCTGTCACTCATCTATAGCCAGCTGCATTAGAACGTCGGTTAGGCAATCCCTCTTCTGAGCGTGAAGCTCACGTACAGCAATCAGAGGTTTAACACCCTTGAAGTTACGTTGAACCGCATTTCCCAGAGTCGTGAAGGCGGAAAAGGTTGGGCGTATAGGTGGACACGAGTGACCACCGATGGGCACTAGCACCGTTTCGACAGATACCGAGGGGTGCCATTAAAGCGCGCTAAATGATGGACTCTACCGCTACAGTATCGTGGGCTGCCTGCACCTGCTGTCACATAGGTCGACAAGTGGTACTCAACGGAATTTTTGTAACGGCAGCGAATTTCTGTGGATGACAGTTTCACTAAGGTACTCATTCCATAACCGGACCTATTATGGGTCCAATTGAAGGCCAAGCCTGAAGCGAACCTGACCCGTTTCCTAAATTCCCAAACCCGAGCACGGCCTGGGCCCGTGTCAGAACTTGCTTATCTGGCCCAAGGCCAGCCCGCATGCCGAGCTGGGCCATGGCTTTTCGGTGAGCTCGATCCCCTGCAGCGCTCTAATTTGTAAACCTACTATGTAAGTACACGTACGCAAGTATCAAGATAGCCCTAAGCAATAGGTACTAACAATGGATAATTATGAGTCTGTCTTCCACCTCTGAGATTTGGTACTAGCCCCTTCACCTACATCTGAAGACGGCTACATTAGTAATAAAGTGAGCACCCCATTTGAAAACTATACTTCTACAATTAAGCCTCAAAACACTGAAGGGCGTGCTAATCTGTTACCGCCTGCTATCATGTAATCCTAACGCCGCTTGTGTACCGGTGAGTTAGTTATGCGAAATGTTTCTGTCATAAGTGACGCACTGCTGAAACTACGCACGCGATAATACAGTTTAGTTAATAAAAATCACCTTTATGAAAACTGTATCTGCTGAAGTAGCGTAGACGATGCTTCTCTGCTTTGTCAACTGCTTGGACCATTTAAACAGGTGTCCTTCCCACCAGTACATCACTCAGTGTGTCACTTTAGGACCTTTTATGCAGAACAGTATTTTGATTTTATCGCTCAAGCTCTGCATTGTATTTTGTTCAGCCTACATTGCTTTAGGCTGCCGTCAATACCACGTAGCCTTTTTATACGTCCATTTCTCCACACCATCCGTCACTCATATATCTGCTGAATCAAATAGCCTAAAAACTTTGCAACAGTCCGAGCGCGCGCTCACTGATCACAGCCATATTTTCTCTTCGCTCTCGGCGGTGACCTTTTGATACGGAAACCACGTGAAAGAAAGAACGCTTAAACCGTCGCGCCCGCCGCAAGGCTTTCATCAATTCCCATGCGCGCAGCGAGGCGGCAGCCTTCCAATCCGATTATTGCAGCAAAACAACCACTGCCTCTGGTCGTCGTCACCAGCGTTTTACGAGTTTTTCAGGTCTGTGTCGCTTTAGTTCTGTATCTCATTTCCGTTCGAGGTTACGAGTCGGGCCAAGACCCCCATGTGCCGGCTTGCGCATGCATTAGTTCCTTTTTGCTTCGTGCAAAGTCTCTATACATCAATTTCACTGCACCTCGCTTCTTGCTCTCAGAAGTGCATCACAGCCTAGGTATGACCGGTGTGTGCATACGCGCTTGTGCGTGCGTGCGTGCGTACATGTGTGTGTGTGTGTGTATGTGTGTGTGTGTGCGTGCGTGCGTGCGTGCGTGTGTGTGTGTGTGTGCGCGCTCTTTAGGCAGCTTCGTCCACTTTTTATTGAGATCTATCCTTTCCTTAGAACTATACAAGTGCCTTACGATGTGAGCAGATGTCGTATGAGAACATGAAAGAAAGAAAGAAACAGAGACAGTGCAAAAGGGTGCTTCTGGAGAAAACAAGTGATAGATATACTTTTCTATTCTGATACATCACATGTTCCTATGGCACTATTATCTACATCATTTAACATTATTTTTCTCAATATGAGTGATAAAGTAAGACCAGCAAGAGCAAGACCTTTAGTACTCATGAAACATTGTTATACAAGGGCTAACAGTTCATTAAAAAAAAGAAAACCAAACGAGATAAGCTTTGGAAACAGGGCGTGCATTTCCTCCTTGAATGTACCAGGGTTTCGCACATCGACCACTCTATCTGGAAGACCGTTCCAATAGGACAAAGCACGTGGTAAAGCCGATAAATTAATGGTTTTGTTCAGCCGAACAAGCATTGCATGCTTCACAAAACAGGCATGCATGCTTCGCATGTTATGGAGGCAACAAGAAGTAGGATGGGCATGAGCAAGCGACAGCGTAGAAGTGTGATGACCATAAATTATTTTATGAAATGTTTTGATGGGACTCGAGAGACGGAGATGACAGTTTTGACTTCATTTCGGTCACGCTTGATTGTC
Organism: Dermacentor albipictus; assembly: GCF_038994185.2. Classification (NCBI taxonomy): domain Eukaryota; kingdom Metazoa; phylum Arthropoda; class Arachnida; order Ixodida; family Ixodidae; genus Dermacentor; species Dermacentor albipictus. The sequence continues at coordinate 128,980,082 of NC_091824.1, forward strand.
GTTTGTAATCTCCAACGATGAAACGCGTCGCACGGTTTTGTATTGCTTCAAGAGACTGGATTAAGTAGACTTGATGAGGTGACCATATGAATGCTGCAAATACAAGTTGAAGACGAACGAATGCTATGTTGTCTAGCCTTCTGGTAGTTGACGGTGCACCCCAAATATTTCGTTTTAAATAGCCAAGCGTATGTGAGGCTTTTGTGGTTATTTTTTGATATGTTTGAACCAATATAAGTTTGGTTTGAGATGGATACACAAATATTTATTCAAAGATGTTTCATTTACGGAATTGTTGTTAAGTGAATAGTTAAATGTGGAGTTGGTGCGTTTACAGTTGAAGGTAACTAATTTACATTTATCTGTGGTAAGGGTCACCTGCCAAGATGAGCAACAATTAGTGATCCTGTCAGGGTCCTCTTGCGGGTTGATGTGGTCGTTATCCGAACAAGTCTGTCTACAAAATACACAGTCATTAGCGAATAATCTAATGTTTGAAATAATTCCATGTGATAGGTCGTTGACGATTAAAATACAATAAAGGGCCTACGACACTTCCCTGCGAAACTCCAGATGTGACGCCGCTTAGCAAGGACGAATGGTTACCCAATTCTGTGAACTGCGCCTTGTCCTGTCATCTGTCTTGTGTCTGTTGTTTTGCGCTAAACAAAGTATTCATGGATTCGGACCAACTAGGCCGCCAACGCATTGTGCTGTGAACAGCTTTCGAGATTATAGGAAATTTCGAATCCATGACTTTGTTCATGAATCTAGGTGAGGACATGATGACTTAGATATTAGATGGCTATGGGCTAAAGAGTTGAATGCTTTTGAAAAGTCTCTGAATATGCAGCCAATCTGGTAACCTTCGTCTATGTTCTGAAATAGCTCGTGGGTGAATTCGATGACCTGTGTCTCGCGTGAAAGGCCTTTCTTGAAACTATGCTGCTTTATTAAAAAGAATTTTCTAGAAACTGAGCGATGTTTGAGGCGATAATGTGCTCGTGCATTTTGCATGGGACAGTTGTTAGTGATATAGGTCTGTAGTTAGTGGTAGGCTGCTTATTTCGGTGAGCATAACGTATAATGGGAATATAATGAAATGAACGCTATGCCTACAGCATGCATGGATACGTCAAGTGCTTCATTTTTTTTTCTTCATTGAAGACTCACAAGTTGTAAAGCGTAGCACTCTACAGCATGATTAGTATTAACTGCAAGGTCACCTTGCCGTACGACTTGCTTTATCAGAAAGATTAAGGTTATTTGCAGTGAAAACGAGGCTGCTGTGATCGGCGAAGCCCTCCAAACAAGTCATACTAGTTAAGGTACCTTGTATGGCCAACACATCGTTATGCTGTTCGAAAACAGGCTGGATCGCGAGAACAAGCAGAAATTGAGTTTTTCAAGGGAATCGCACTCCATAATCCTTCGTCGCCGACTCTTCATTATGTCGAATGAGCCTTCCGCACGCATCCTAACTAGGTGGCGAAAAGTAAAGCAATCGAAAAGGCAGGGAATACGGGAGATGGAAATTCATGATGATGAGCAAAACGGGAACAAGGTGAATGCAGGAGCGAACGTTTCGACAAGTGCATTTGTCTTCTTCAAGGCGACGAGTTTCGACAAGTGGACTTGGCTTCTTCAAGGCGACGTCACCTTGAAGAAGACAAGTACACTTGTCGAAACGTTGGTCCTGCATTCACCTTCTTCACGTTTTTCTCATCGAAAAGTAAAGCAAGCAGCATAAATCTAAAATACGTATTTAGCCCTCACGGTAATGGAAGACTATGCTACGATACAAACGAACCGGCTTTACATGATTGTTTCCGAATAAAACGTAACAAAGTGTTATTAGTGCCACGTCCTAACCACTTTGTTTAAACAAAGACATAACATATTCAGGAACTCTACACCGACGCTCTTTTTTTCTCTATTGATGACGCAGCAGAGTGGGATGTAACATTCAAAACAGCGCCATCTGTATTTAGAACCATGTCCTATTGGTGGCGTGGAGTCCATGTGGCCGTACCTGCACTCTTCTCAACGATCGCTAAATCAGTCTCCAGTGAATGACGCTCGCTGGCATCAATATTTCTCCACTCACACGTGCAATAATCGAGAAAAGCCCAGAAAATAAATAAATAGGAATAGCGGGAGGATCCCGTTTCCTGGGGCAACGCGCCACGCCGTTTACTCTGTGGTCACATTTGTCATCGGCCGCTCCTCGCTTTGCCGGTAGCTCTGATAGCCCCCCAACGTGGCACTCTGTGCGCATTCTTCTTTCTTCGCGAGGTGCAGCCAGCCCCGTTTCCTTGGCCAATCTCTGCCGATTTATCGGCTCTACGTCTCTAGGCGTCCTTTAGCAATGGGTGGACGGTGGCAGGAGCGGAGAGCTCGATTTATCTGTTGGAGCTGCACTCGTTGCTGCAGGCTTTTCTTCTTCCATGCCACCACTTTCATTCCCGGCCCGCTCCTCTGCATGCCTCTTAGTCCGAATTCTGGTAGGCTTCGAAATGTACCGTTATATTACTCTCAGAAGTCCGGTCGTCTGTGGCACGCTGTCGGCATCTGGGAATGCGGAAGTGCATTGTTGACGGCATCCAGTTGGTGCTTGTTTGGTTAGCGCAATGTGCTTCGAGGATATTTTTTGGATACCGCAGTCCTCACGCCTGTGAGCCGCTCGTAATATGTCACGAATGTTTTTTGTTTCTCATGGCTGTGGCACCTATAGCTATGGTACGCGTAGATATAAGTTATATCATATTCTGCTGGGGAATATTAATGCGTGACACTTTAAAATTTCTAGAAAGATTAGCTCAAAACAAGAAATAGAAAGTTCAACGGAATCTTGAGAGGTTGGCCTAACCACACGCTCTGCTTTATGTATATGGTCTGAGTACACGTATGATAATGCCAAGCTCACATTCTATAATACCTTTAAATTCATTTCCTAAAATCTAAAATCTCGTCAAACATGTTGAGCCTTACTAATAGAGGAAGCTGGAAAGAAGCACCGACTCTTACAAAACGATTGAAGTTCTTTTCCAAGAGATACAACAAAGTTGCGAGCTTTGTGGTTAATATTATTTAGAGCCATCAATTGAGTTTGAGAAGCTAGACAGGCATTTGCCAGCACTAATGTCACCAATATTACCATTTAAATATGAAGATCAGCGATGGAAGAGCCTATTTTATATTTATATATCTCATTTTGTTTTCACTCCGAACACCAATGTTGGAAAGGCGCAAACTGCCACATCTCTCTCCACAAAGGATTGGCCGCCACTTCCGCGCACACGACCGCCAGAAGAGCCGCAGAAGAAGCCGCCCCTAGTACAGCAAGGAGCTGTATCCGAGGAGTCGTGGAAAACAGATGAGCAAGTGATAGCACTTATTAGGCCTTTAATGAATGCAATTCGCATGCTGCTAAGCAACATGCACACACCGTCTGCCAGAAGTGCGCTTCAAGTACTCGACGCTCTGAGTCCGGTGCTTGCAACCCTTGAGTAGATCATGGCTCCACAGCCACGGTCTTTTAGGGAAGAGGTCCGACAAGCAGCTATTTTTCAGTGAAATGCCCGCGGACTCAGAGCGCGCCTTTCGGATTTCCGTCACTTCGTGTTCGCCAATATGCTTCCCATTATCGTCATTTGCAAGCCGAACTTATCGAACAAGTCAGACTTTCTGGATATGAATCATTTATTTCGTCAGCTGTTTATGAAAACAGTAAGGTTTTGGTGTTTATTCGCCGTGACCTCACCTACACTCAGCAGCCTGTACCACCTAATGACAGTAATCGATATATATGCCTAAACGTAAGGAAAAAGAATCTGGTCTTCACTTTTGTAGGCGCCTACCTATCTCCGTCAAGTCGATTTGATTACAAAAGACTACGAGACATCCTTTCCTCAACTTCCAATCCCTGGGTCATCATTGGAGATTTCAACGCCCATCATACACTCTGGGGAAGTCCGATCATCAACGCAAGAGGCAGAGCTCTGGTATCTTTTGCCGCCAGTAATGAACTTTGGCTGCTGAATGATGGAAGTCCTACGTTCTTACGTGGCTCCACGTACAGCAGCTGTCTTGACTTGGCTTTCGTCTCACGAAGCCTAGTCAGACGTGCAGGGTGGTTTGCGGACATAGAGACGCACGGAAGCGACCATATCCCCACGTACATCAAGATCAGAGGATTGACCGCTTCCAAAATAGGGGATACGATCCAAAGAGTGGACTGGCCTAAAGTTCAGTCTATTATGGAAGAACACTGCGACGCCAATCCATCTTTCGACTTGGAAGAGGCAATCAAGAGCGTGGTGCAAGACACTATGCGTACTCTAACATGCTCCTCGAAACTTAATGATTTTTATGTGGAACTAGAACGACTTCGAGCAATCCGACGACGTGCTGAACGAAGATACCGACGTACGAAAACAATGGACGATCTACGGACCGCCAGGCGCACGCAAAAGAAGATACAGCGCCGGTCAGACAAGCTCGAATCGCAACGTTGGGATGCCTTCTGTGAGTGGCTAGATCCACGCAAGCCTTTATCGCAACTATGGAGAATGGTGCGCGGACTGAGGACACTTCCCGTACAGCGATTCCCATTCAAGGCGCTTGCCCTCTCTCAAAAGAGATCGGAGATTCACGTGGCAGGGGATTTCTGCGCCAGATTATCCGGCCAACACACAGCTACTAACATTCCATCGCCTTCGAGCAGCTGTCCGCCATCACGTGATCACCGGTTGGATCTACCATTCTCGATCCACGAACTTAAGGCAGCATTAGCTTTGTGTAGCCGCACATCAGCGCCAGGACCTGACTGAATTTCCTACCGAGCTCTGTGTCACCTGGGGGAACGAGCGAGAGGGGTTCTTCTTGAGGAGTACAATGAATCTTGGAGGAATGGCACGCTACCAACAACCTGGAAGACAAGTCGCCTTGTTCCACTGCTGAAGCCTGGTAAGTCGCCGTTGGAGCTCTTATCATATCGCCCGATCGCTTTGGCGAGCTGTGTGGGCAAAGTAATGGAGAGGATGGTTCTAGGACGCCTGGAGTGGTACTTGGAGTACCACAACACCTACCCAGATGCCATGGCGGGCTTCCGACGCGGTCGATCATCGATCGATAACGTCGTCGACCTGGTGACCTACATTCAACAGGAGAAACGGCGTAAGCGTCTCTGCGCATCCTTATTCCTCGACGTTAAAGGGGCGTATGACAACGTTACGCATGAAGTCATCCTCTCTGCTCTCACAGAGGCAGGAGTGGGTGGCCGGATGTTTCAATGGATATGGAGCTATCTATCCATGCGATCCTTCTTTGTAAGCACCGAGGAAGGCCATACTTCTCTACATTATAGCTACTGCGGCGTCCCCCAGGGTGGTGTACTTAGCCCCGTGTTATCTATTCTAACACTAATTGCTCTCCTTGAGCACGTGCCAACCGCCGTCCGGCTATCAATGTAGGCGGATGACATCTGCATATGGACATCTGCAATAACACGCTCACAGCTGCGAGCGAGAATTCAGAGAGCCGCGACACAAACTGCTATCTACCTCTGTAATCGAGGCCTGGAAATTTCCTCCGAAAAATGCGCACTAGTACCATTTACGCGCAAACCCATGCAAACTACAGTGTAATGATAAATGGCCATATAATACGACGGGTCCGATCGTACAAGTTTCTAGGTGTCATAATCGACAGGGACTTGTCATGGAGCGCACACATATCATACGTGAAAAAACGGGTGACAGGCATCTGCCACCTGTTCAAGTTTTTCGCTGGCAAGACCTGGGGAATGTCGCCTAGTGCCATGTTACAACTGTACAGGGTGCTTTTTCTGGGATTTCTGCGATACAGCTTGCCAGCAATAGACAGCACAGGCAAAACGAATCTACGCACAATACAAAGTCTTCAGGGTCAAGTGCTCCGGATCTGTCTAGGCCTGCCTCAGAGTGCTTCAACAGTGGCTACGATAGCAATCGCTAGAGACCACCTTGTCAAGACCCACATTGACATTGAAGTACTCAGGACCCATATAAGGCATCTAGCCAGGACTCCTCGTCACCATTTAGCCTCTCTACCAGTGGACAGGCCACACGCATCTTTCAGCCAAACAATAACTGCATATGATGAATCATTGCCAGCTTGTTTCACTCCGGCTACGAGACCTTCGATCCCTCCGTGGTGCCTCGCTCAGCCAGAAATCAACCTCGCAATACCTGGTATCTCGAAAAAAGCTGATCTGTCATCACCAGCTCTTAGACAGCTCACGCTACTATATTTGTACGAGAACTACCATGACTCTACACATATTTACACTGATGGATCTGTCCTTCTAAGCAACTCCGCGGCGGCAATCGTCATACCAGCGAAAGCTAAAACAATCAAATTTAAGGCGACCCACGTGACAACATCGACGGCAGCAGAGCTCGCAGCGCGTTTTACTGCCCTCCATAACATTGGTGATGAACCGCCACACAAATGGACAATATTCTGCGATTCGAAGGCGGCACTGCAGTCTCTATTGTCACCTTTACGACGCGGACCGCACGAACAACTAATTTTCCATATTACAGAGACATTACACCATATAAGTGATGCAGGCCACGAAATAACCTTTCAGTGGCTTCCAAGTCACTGCGGGATTATCGGCAATGAACGGGCGGATCACGCTGCTCGCTCAGCCTATACTGAGGAGCGCCACGTCCCAATTCCTCTTTCTAGAACTGACGCGGCACGGAAGCTCCGCCTACTTGCTCGGCAGTGCACCGCGTCGCAATGGAATGAGCCACATTTTAGAAATCCGCGACTGTACTCACTTGATCCAACATTAAGTCTTCGAGCGCCATCACAGCTTCGCCGTAGAGACGCCACGCTTTTATATCGACTTTGTTTGGGCGTTGCCTTTACTAAAGCCTATGCCTTCCGCATAGGGATGACCGACACCCCAACCTGTGACCACTGCGGCCATGAAGAATCAATTGGCCATATTTTGTGTGCCTGCCCGCAGTACAGTCCACAGAGGGCATGCCTTAGCCACGAATTTGACCAACTGGACGACCGACCGCTATCTGAAAAAAGAATTCTGCAACATCGAAAGGACCTACCGTCACAGAAGAAGGCCGTGCAAGCGCTTTTGCGCTTCTTGCGATTTACCGGCCTGTGTGTACGACTTTGACTGGAACGCCTTTTGTGTGTGTGTCTCCATGTGAGCGCGTTCCCGTTTTTTTTTGCGTTTTCCTCTCTGTCATCTTTCTAACCTCTATCCCCCATCCCCAGTGTAGGGTAGCAAACCGGAGACTCATATCTGGTTAACCTCCCTGCCTTTCCTCTTCATTCTCTCTCTCTCTCACACATCTCATTGAGAAAAGGGTGAGTATACATGCTATCATAAGCACAGCTTTACCTGTAATCCATCCTAAGAGGTCGTGTGCCTCAACACAAGTCCTAATGAGATGCAGGTTAACTTAAAAGGAGAAAAAAGAAATTTCCATTGCCTCATTCCACGAGTGGTGGGTAGTACACCCACATTTCAGCTACTCTATAAAAACAATTTCCCAAGAAAACTATTCACAAGGCATAGCACCCTCGTGTACAAAACGATGAGATATACGCAGCCAGAAGTGTAGACAACAAAAGCAGGAGACGTTAGGAACATGTAGATGCGACAGCATTGCTTCCGTCCAAGGTCTTCTCATGCTATACCAAAGTGCCTTGGGTATTCAAAATTATTCTTTGTACGGGTCACTTCGTCAAAAAGGTCGCGCAACGCACAGTTCACAATTGAAACGGGACAAAATTGATCCTTCGTTATACAAGCAATTTCGCTGTAGAGGCATTCGTTGTTGCGACGCTGAGCTTATACATTGACTTAATGTTTATTTTGAAGACTCATGTTAAACCCTGCTTTCCCGATGGATTCAGAAGCATGCGTTTATTGATGTGCTGGAATATTTTACTATACATTCGCGAAATATTAGCCATGAACACTTTCGACAACAGGAGAAAAATATTTGTAATGAAATTTTTCGAGGGAAACAAAATGCTTTTTCGCACTTTCTTTTAAAGGAACAAGAAACTAGGAAACTATTAGGGGAATAATAAAACGTACACATATAACAAACTAGTAACTATAATTAGCTCTTCTTTAGGTGCGATAAATTAGTTCAAAACTAGGCAAGCAATCATAGTGTATGTTGCAGTTCTGCCTTTCTTATGGCCCATCTAGCGCGGTATACTCAGTGCCCTCGGTGACGAACACATACCTTACGTTTCAGCGTACTTCAGTAGAATGCTAATGCAATCAGCATTTTTCTGCTACTACACAGTGTTATTTTTCTACCACCATATGGGTACCTAACACTTTGCTCCACCCACTTCAACAAAAATGAAAATTGTTAATGTTTCTCCTTCTCTGGGAAAAACTGAAGCCAGGCCACACGAATTTCTTAAAGGGACACTAAAGCGAAACAATAAACCAGTTTAGACTAATAAAGCATTGTTTGAGAACCCTGCAGGCAGTCATTTCAAAAAGATGGTTTGATTATTAGATGAGAAAATGAACGACCAAATGTCAGTATTTGAATTTTGCGCCGAAACGCCAGCGCCGGCACGTCAGCGTGACGTGAGGGAATCCAAAGCATTTTCACATTTGGGCCGCGTTGGCTGAATAAAGATTCCCGAAACTTTCCGTGTTTAATATATGGTTCCTTTAAAACACAATGTAGTCAATCTGTACCGGTATATATAATTAGTAGGCCCTAGAAAATTACATCAAAATCCAAGACAGCCCCCAGGTGCGGCAACTTAAGTAGGCGTCGCCACCCGTGACGGGAGCTCCGGACGTGACGGGGCGTCACTTGTGACCGCGGCTCAGTCCGTAAGCCCTCGAGCCGCGTCGTGTGCCGCCTCGTTCTTGCCGTCCTTCACGAGGGCGTGAGCGGGTATCCATGTTATGTGTATCTTTCTTTCGCAATCTTGACCACCTGCAAGAAGAATGCGTAGCGCCTCCGGGGAGATTCGGCCGTTGGCAGAGTTTCTTACTGCCGTCTGAGAGTCACTGACTATCATGGTTGCGTTAGAGCCTGAGCTACTGCGAGCACTATGGCTAATTCTTCCGCTGTCTCGTTACTTGTGGTGTGTATGGTCGCGCACGTCTTACACTATTACTGGCTATAGGTTACGGCTGCCGTAAACCCCCGTCTGCGATTGCATCGAGCCGCGTCTACGAAGACTGCGCCCTTGTCGCTTCCGGATTTCTTCTCTATCTGCTCGCTCTGTTATCTCGTCTGTCCTTATTGTGTTCTGGGTGCATGTTCTTTTGTGTGGGGGGCATTACCATTGTTTCCTTTGTCTCTCGGGATGTCAACCACCATGCTGTGTGTGGTAATCTATGCCTAATCTCTCTAGGATGTGTCTGTATGCTCTAGTCTTAGACAGGCGTTCGTCTTGTGCCGTACATCCCACTTCAATGAGCTTGAGCTTGTCTGTCGTGTTGTGTAGTCCTAACTGTAGCAACTTGTCCGTGCTGGTGTTGATCGGTAGCCTTATGATAAGTGAGGACGTTTTCCGAATGGGGCACTCTGGTTTGATCTTTTCCGTGGCCTGCCTTTTCAAATAGGGCGCTACGTATACTATTCTGGTTGAGACGAAGGCCTGTATTAACCTGATCGTATTTTCCTCTTTCATCCCGCTGTGTTTGCTTGCTATCCGTTTCAATAGCCTCATGATTTGCGCTACAGCTCCCGCCAATCTTCTGAGGGTTTCTCCGTTGTTGCCCTTGGCTTCAATAAGGAGCCCCAATCCTCTGATCCTGTCGACCTTGGGTATGGGTTTCCCATCCGCCGTCCCTAACTGTATCACCTCTCTATAAGCACGATCTTCTCTGTAGTTGCCTGGTTTACGACTTCTGCGAGTAAGTCTGTACAGCTCCGATTTCTCTGCCGAGCAGGATAGCCCTGTCCCCTCTAGATACCATTCGACTGTTCTGGCCGCGGTTTGAAGCGTTTGTTCCATGTGCCCGTCACTTCAGTTTCTCACCCATATAGTGATGTCTTCTGTGCATAAGGTGTGATTGAGTCCCTCGATTTCTTGCAGCTTGGCTCCATTAGCGCCAGATTGAATAGCATCGGTGATAATATCGAGCCCTGTGGCGTATACCTGCGCTGCCTATCCCGATCTCCTCCGAAACTAGGTCCGCTATCGTGATATTTGCCTTCATGCCCGTTAGGAAATTGCGTGCGGAATCGTACGTCCGTTTTCCCGGTCCTAGTTCTCCTTCTCTATCTATTATTGTTGCATGTGTTACGTTATCGAAGGCCTTTTTTAGGTCCAGCCCGAGAATTTCCTTTGTCTATCTGCCCGGATCTTCTATGATCTGATGTTTTAGTTGTAACATATAGCGTCCTTCCCTGAGAGGTTTCTCCCGAACTCTTTCATCGTGGGTGGGAGCGCATCCCTGTCCTCGAGGTAGGTAGTTATCCTCGCTAGGACCACGTACTCCATAGGCTTCCCCACCCAAAAAGTGAGAGATATTGGTCTAAAGTTCTCAATCTATAGTCTCTTGCCCGGTTTAGGCATTAACACGATTTTTGCCGTCTTCCTATGCTGCGGAATGGGCCCGGCCTCATAGCATGGGTTAATGTATTCTGTTACCTTAGTTATAGACTCATCGTCCAAGTTACTTAGCGTTTTGATTATTATGTCGGGGTGCCGACTTGGTATTGAGTTTCTGTAGGGCTGCCCTGAACTCTGACTCACCAATTTCGTTGTCTAATTCGTCATTTGCCTGCCTTGTGTAGCCAGTGTGTATGACGGGCATCGCTTGCGAGATGTATGTTTTCACGATTTCCTTGAAGAAGTCCTGCTTTATCCCTTGGTACGCTTGTATTAGCCGATTTATATTTTACCTATGTGCCGACTTGGTCCCATCCAGGTCTAACAAATATCGAAGGATGTTTCACGTTTTTGCTATTCCTATCAGACTGTCCATGCCGTTGCATTTTCCTCCCACTGTTGTCTGCATAGCTACTGGGCGTACTGTTCTATGTCCCTTCTCAATTTGGCTATCCTTCTACGAAGCGTCCAGTTGTGTTTTTGTTTTTTGCATCTCCGTTGCAACCCTTCCTTAGCTTCACACATATGTAGAAGCTTATTGCCTACGTTCTTTAAGTGCGCCTCCGGCGGGACCATTTTCGCAGCTGCCATAGGAGTGCGCGAGCGCGTATCTATTTCGTATTTCGGATGTTCCGCACTCCTTTCTTTTTTTCTCGGAAAGACCAACGAGGCATAGCTGAGCACGGAACAAATGCTTGACGAGGAGGTTATTTGAGGTTCCCTACAACTTTGTAATTGATATGTTTGCGACTAAAGCAATAATAAAAAAAGTTCACTAATAAAAAACAAATAATAAATTAACACTTCCTGATGAAACAAACATACTGGCTGACAGTACACACGACTACGGCTATTATGCACTCGGTATGATTTCTCTAGAGCTCATGTTTTTTTTTTAAATCTTAGTCCAAGTTAACTGGGACATTCGGTATAGATTAAGGAATTTCGCATATTACCACCTGGGCCATAGTGGCCCATACGTACTCTGGAGGACTGGCGAAAATGGGGACATAAGCTGGTACACTACTCAGTGGGCGAAATATTTTACAGAAATTTAGGACTATTTGATTTCTGAACCAGACTGGGCCACAAGAATAGTGAAAGTATTTCACTAAACGATTCCAACAGAGCCTAGTCACGAAGGCTGTCAACGTTAGTGCACTCTATCAACACACAAAGCGTAAAGCATTGTAGCGACACACCTACATTAAACATCGTCGTATCTTCCGAATTTCTCTTCTGCGTCTACCGCCAGGTATCACGACCATATATATGCAGTATAAACCATTAGACAATGAAGCCGAGGAAAGCGTAGGGGTAATTAGCTTTATTTTAAATTGAAATGTGAAAAAATAATGAAGAAAGGAGAAATGAAAGTTGTCGAAAAGGTTTCTTGTCGCCAGTGGGGACCGAACTTGTCACCGGTGTGGACCGGACAACAACACCTAATTACCCCTATGCTTTCCTTGGCTTCATTGGCTGTTGGCTTCATATGGCTGTGATTAACACAAACAAATCGAGCTCTTCAATTTTCCTTCTTCCTGATCATGCATAGCGAGTGTCTGGAATCTGGCAGCCTTGATGTCATCAGACAGCACAAGAAGGCTCATAAGTAACCTGCCTGCTCTACCAAAGTTGCCTGTTGCGTCATGCCATCTGGCAAAAGTGGGTGTTCCACCTCCCCCTGTCATGGCTCTGAGTGGCACGGGCTAACACTTCCAGGGGTAGATCTAAGATACATAAATGCCCAAGTTAGTGGACGGATTTATGGCACAATTGGTAGTGTATTCAACGTTCAAGGCGAAGTGTGTTGGTTCGGTTCCATCGGCGACAAGTTACATTTTCGTCCACTTTCATATGCTCTCTTCATTACTTCGTGCTTTTCAATTTCAGCCACAGATAATTCTTCCTACTCTTTCCCGTCTTCATTACCTGTTGGCTCTATATGGTTGTGATTACCAATAGTCGATTCCTTCTGTTTCCCTTCTCGTACCGCCAGATATTTAACTGTGTTCTTTGAGTCTGCGCAGATGGTGACGGCAGCACTAAGAAAGGAAGGACACAGGACGAACACTCGTCATGTTTCCTCACTTCTTTTGTGTTGCCGTCATGTTCCACGTTGACTTGAATAAGGCACCGATTCTAACTTGCACAACTTTCCACCTTACCACAGCGTAAGTTTGTGCGCAGAAATAAAACCGTTTTGATAGTTAGTGGTGCCACTACCTCGAGTTGTGTTTTTCGCTTGTTAACTCATCAAGCTGTTAAGTTTTCTCAAGCTTTCTGCTGATTAGGATAGTTAAGCGCAATCCAAACATGATCAGGGTCGTAAATGATCCACCAGCGTGCGGTATCACGCTGCCAGAATTGAACTACTTGCTACAAAATATCCTTTATTTATTTACTTTATTTTCCTTAATGTGTCTGGATCAGGGATCTTTGCATTCCTTACAAAATTTTGATTTAGTAACGTACAACGAAGCTCGATAATTCTGATTTTTAAAATGTTCTTTTTTCAAAAATATCCTTTGCATCAGCTAGCATTTTATGGTAATTTATAACCATTCACAAGTTCAGACTTGTTCCAGAGGCAGTATTCTCATTACAAAGGGTCATGTATTCGCATGGTGTTCTACGGTTGAGGCCATTCGTTCGATTTCAGGCCGCAATGGTAGCATACTTAAGGGGCGAGATGTGCAAACTCTCGTGTACTTAGGGTTACGTTCGCATTATAGAAACACAAATAAGTGAAAAGTTATGCGGTACCCTCCACCTACGGTGTCCCACATAGCCCACCTGTGCAGTTTCTGGACCAACATATTGCACACGCAAAGCAAAAAAAAACGTGAAAGTTAAGGAAGCCTCCCGAACATCGCAGTTTGCGGGCAAAGCGTCCATTGGGAAGTGTGAAGGCATGCGCCAGGCATGCATTAACATTCTGACGCAAGCGGTATGGCTCCTCTGATTTATAAGCAAGCTCATTGAATGCGACTATACGCAAGATTTCCGGATGAAATATATTGACCCAGTTGGAACACAAGCACGAGCCGTATGTTAAAAAGGAATAGGGGGAACCAAGCCGGAAAGGAAACCGAAAGACGGAGGGTGAGCTGAGTGCCGCAGATATATGGGGGTTACCGAAGCAGTCACCTGCCAATGATTTATTTAGCTGGCCTTAGAGACGCGCAGTCCATACATTTGCAGAGGTTGCAGCAGCCCGCGACGAAGGATGAGTTGCCTATCATCTTCTTTTGCTGAGATATTCTGAGTGTGCCCTGCTGAACCAAAGCAGAGGCCTTAGTGAGCGTAGATGACGAAGATCAGTGTAGTTTGCCTAGCATATACTTATGGTCCTCACCTCGCCGCACCCTTGCCTTCTTTCGTTTACTGGATCTTTATCGCATAGAGTACTACATCTACGTGTGAGTAGGAAATTAAGGTAACGAGGCCTCTGGAACGTTCGAAACACAAATCATTGTGAATGGGCCCTTAGCCTAGAGCATACTAACAGCTACGAATGCTTCAGCAGTACTGTACCTTCATTGTGAATTCGTGGCCCCGAATACCAGCCCAAGTAGTATTTAGAAAACAGCTTAAGGAAAAACAATGTCTTACATTATCACCATAACTTCTTTTTAAATTTTTCTATTGTATGAAAAGTAGAGCTCTATATAATCACTAGGTCAAATCTTTAGTCTCCCGCAGAGTTTTGCATAATGCCGCACACCGAACGAAAGTTTCGTGGTTTCCTACACGGAGACAGAGGACCCCGCACACGTGAATAGAAATTCAAAGTGCTTGTGCCTAGGTCTGCACTTCGGAAAGCAACGAAATAAATGGGGAACGTGGCACTGCAGCAGCAAAATGTTATAGAGCATCAACAAACTGAGGCACGAACTTCTCCTGTGAAATAATTAGACCGTCGCCACCTCCCCGCTCGCGTCAGCCCTTTGTTCGCCTGAGCCAACTGCGTTTGTTTATCTGGTATTTTCCTCACATCATTCATTTCTCCATGCCTAACAACTGTAAACCATATAGTGCTCGCCGAAAACACACGGTTGTTATTAGGAGGTGTGCATTGGACAACTCCAGAAGTACGCATATTTACTTAAAAGACCGACCGGAGTTGCGGCGCAGCAGAGATAAACCCTCCTATTCAACTTAATGCGACAGCGGAATACATATGTTCTCCCAGGAAAATGTTGAATGTGACGTACAGCGGTAGGGGAAAAATCAAGCGCAAACGGGTGAACATTAAAGGTTAGGATATAACTGCAAGGCTTACGTCGTAGGATATGCCATAGAATGATGACAGTGTTCGCCTACTTGACGCCAAGATGGTCCACATAATTGTTTATTGCAAGTCTTGGTCTTGCAACCGAAGCTACCTTCGAAACCTGTAGCACCAAATTAGTTTGTAATGTAAGATCATGTGGCACAAGACACTTGGCAAGATATTGCACTTTACGATGTTCTGTTCTTAAGTGACAATTATTAGATTAATTACCGTTCTCTGTAAGAAGAACAAGTACTGCTCCTTCTTTAGTCCTATATAGGTAGAAGTTACCACGCCTAAAAAGAGTTGAATGTTGGGCTAGTTGGTATTCTGACATGAGAACCACGTTGAAATACTGCGCAACGGGACGTCACAACAGAAAGACGAACACATGCGCCTGTGTTCGTCTTCCCTTATGTTGGAACATCCCGTTGCGCTGTATTTCAATATGGGTCTTATATTAGCACTCTTCCTTTCTTAAATACACCAAGAAATGTTCCCGACAGGCATAGCCATCATCAGAAGTTTCCTAGCATTTGCACTTTTTGTAAAGCCTGTGACTGCCAATCACTCTGGAGTTCATACAAAAATTTTATATCTCCGAAGCAGCGATATGGCATGGAGATATTGCTTGAGGGATCTTCGCATGACACAAACAGCATGAGCCCTGCTAAAGGAACTGGCGGCAGATTACTTCACTTGCGCACGAATTGTAGTCCTGTCTATCTGTCACTTTTAAGTACATTAATGGCAACTTACTTTAATCAATGCCTCCTTTACTAGATGCCAGCCGCGTTGCTTGCTTTCCCATTGCGGCGGCGGTTCCCTTAGTTGAAGTTAGTTCAGCATAATTTCCGTGAGGTGGCGCTCGTTGCCTTTTCAACTTCCGGCGGATGTGGCAGCGGCGGCTGAATGCTCCGCGGGCGCTTTGTATGCGCGGGCGTCTGTTAGCGAGCGTTATCGCGGGCCTCCGAGATGGCAACAGACACCATGGTAATCTAGGACGCCGCTGCACGTGATCTAGGTTGCAGACGTTCGCCACAAGCGGCGCTCGTTGCCTTTTCGCGGAGGAGAGAAAAGGGAGAGGGCCAGGAACCGAGTTTACGGACAACGCGGCTGGCATCTAGTAAAGGAGGCATTGCTTTAATATCTGTGGTGAAAAGATAATTATGTAATGACGAGTTATGCGCACGGAAGCGCCCCTTCACGAGCACCCTCTCTTGAAAGCACATGAGGCGGAAACAATTGTGACTGTCAAAAAAAGAAAACGATGCCGTTTACAAATCAGTTGTTAGCGTTTATGCATTGTACTTTATGGCCTTGGCTCAGATAGAAATATAATGCGGGAAGATAAAGTGGTAATCACGTTTACTTTTCTCGATGTGAGGGCGCTCTTGCAAAATAATGTCGATTTCCATGTGGGGCTATTGTTTGCGAGATGAACCAGTATCGAGTTCTATTTCCATTCTTACAACCAATTCTTCGCCTGCGTGTTTTGTTAATGAGTCCCTCAGCGACTTTCATATGTCCTGGGCTCTTCCCCATGTTACCCATTCTGAGATATTAACCGTCTGAGATGCAAACCAGGCCACTGAATTAGGCTCATCTGGAGCTCTTTCCGGTCGGTGTAGGATGGATTTGGCTCATAGTACGATCTGTATAGGTCGTTCATTGCGTATACAGCTGATGCAGTCCTCTTCATTGCATAGAATTTGTGACTGTTTCTTTAACACTGTGTTCTTTTTTTTTTGTAACGATCCTTTGGAGCAGAATAATTTCTTCTTACAATTAAGAGAATGCATTGCAGCGCGCTTGGCTGATGTAGCTTAGCTCGAAGAATGAAAAGCTTTGATGAACCGTATCTAATTAGCAGTAAATAACGTCACTGCCCTATGTTTCGGCAATTGCTTTGTGTATTCCTTTTATAGAGTGTAAAGAGAAAGAAATGTAGCGCATGCTCCTACTTAAAAAAAGAACAAAAAAGAAATAAAAGGAACAAAGCGCCTGGCACTTTGAGTTGAGAATTTCTTGCTGTTTTCCAAGTGCGGGAAGAGTGTGCGCACCCTTAAGTCGAGATTTCCAGTGAACTTAAAGTATCTTCTGACTTGTACAAGCATTTTCAGTTATCTGAAATAGGACGTTAAAAACAATGGATAATTCAAATGTTTGTTCGTACTCTCGCAGTAACTATGAATGCGCGCTGCAGCACAAACTGAATCAGCTCTCGACTAAACGTGCTACAGTGCGCGTCAGGAAAGTAAGAGCCGGTAGTAAATAAATGACAAATACGTTGTAGAACCAACAAAAAAAAGCACCGTCCAAGAGAATGAAAGAAGACATTTACCACACTTTCAGGCTTGGTTATTACAGTTATTACCTCTAGCAAGACGCGAAGTAGATTCTTAAAACAATTTTCATTACTTGCAACGCGTTCCCATGGAGTCTATTAGCTTGCCCTGGTGATATGTAATTTACTCAAGTGCCGGTGACGCGAAGCTTCTCGTTAAATTCATTATGCGCATGGAAAGTGTGGCTCTTAACTACAGCACTTAATTGCGTCAGGTTCTTTCACAGTGGAACACATTATGAGACAGCCGCACTTGCACTAACTTCTTTACGTTTCCAAGTCCTAATTTCTTCTTTCAACAAGGCGTGTCCGTAGCGGATAATTTTAATTAGCATCGCAAACTTTATCTTTGTAAATATTGCCCGAGAGTTAAGGTATACAGAACCAAGAACAAGAAATCATCGAATCTGTTTGGATGGTCAAGCAACAGCCGACACGCCGGCGTCAATACAGATGTGCTGTACGTCACGTTTACAGAACCAAATCCAATTAGCCACGAAGGCGCACAGAAACGTACGGGACTAACGTTCATCGTGCTATGTGCGAGGAACACTCCCCTGTAATATTGAACGTGATGTTGTCTTTCCGGGACTGGCTGGAAGCGTGTTATAAAGACTCGGTCTGTGTTAGTTGAAGACGTAAGAATGCTTTCTTTTTTTCCTTTCCCCCCTTTTTTTCTGTGGCACTATTGCTCATGCAGAAGAGAGGCGATAGACTGGGAGGCTATACTGAACAGAAAATCATGTTTGCTTCCCTAACCAGGTGGATGAAGGAGGGAAAGGTAAGAAGGATAAGATAAGAAGGATACAGAAAGACACGGAGATATATGAAGCACATACACGTGACCATGACCACTCAAATTCATGTTACACCATCAGATCCCATCGCAATTAGCATCAACTAATGCCAAAGTTGACTGTGCAGGTTTGTTGTCCTAAAGACTTGTAACAATGCCTTCGTCGCACACAGCTTCAGGGTTGTTGAGGCCGCCATTATAATGTTCAAGGGCCTGTCATCAGCGCGAGCTAGCGCAGTCGCGAGTGATAATTTTGTACACTGCATTGAAGACACTGATGCATAACTTGTAATGGTGTATCTGTGTGTTTGTGGGTGAATTTCTTCTAAGAGGTGTCTCGGAAGTAGAGAAATGAGTCTTCGCCTAGAAACAGCCTGACGAAATTGTTGCAATGACTGAAAATGGCGTTTAAATAAGCCCTTTTTTGTACGTCTGCATATTCCGTGCGTTAACTTATTATGTTGCTATGAGTGCCAAGTTTGGAAAAAAGTCTTAGTAATTACAGAAATGTATGTACCACTGAACTTTTGTAGGCACATGTTCTTATTATTGCTTCTTTCACCGCTTCATGTCCGAGGCACAAAATTAATTTCACTAAGTGCCATGAGACGCCTTTATCAAAGCCGGTCTTGGAAAATTAAAAAAAGTTGGATACTTCTCCCTGGGATGAATTTGTGCCTACTTTGGGCGTTAATTTAAAGTGGTTTCGATAAGACAGAGACCGAAGTGGGACGGACAATAAGATGGAACACTGTTGAAAGATCTGTGCGGAAAACCCATCGTGAAGTCAGCTATTTAGGAGGAATCCATCATATGTAGAAAATATTTAGTGCATTATGGCTTTGATCTCGAGGGATATGTCCGAATAGAATTTCTGCAATATTGACAGAAACAAATATCAGAAAGTGCATGGTGCCAAAATGAGCACTGTGCACATCTTAAACAGTGTTGGCATTCTCGTATCATCACTTGCGCAGTGAGGACCGGTGACGTCGTGAGCTGTAGAAAGTCAGCATGCGCGTTTAAATCTATGTCGTGTACATATAAAGCACAAGACACGCTCTCTTTTAATAATGCTCGCATTCTTGAAGCAATAGTAAGAAAGAGTATGCCGGCAAGAGTCATTGCTTTAATCGTGTGGCCAAACATATACATAGTATTTATCCAGTTTGCGTACATAATAAGTCAGCCCATTCTTTGTATAAGCAGTAACAAACAATCGACTTCAAACATCAACCTTTAAGCCACTGTCTGGTCACAATGTCCGCAGAAGGCAATCATCCTTCATCGAGCATATTGCGGCTCCTGCATAGAAGAGCGTTTGCATCGATCGTATACAGAGTATACTATACGAACATTGCTCCGAGAAAGACAATGAAAGACCTGCTCGCACTGCGCCCTGCTAGTGTGCGATAGGAAAAAGAACTTGTGAAGGATCCTCGATGTAACCTTCAACACAGAACAAAATTTTGTGGGCCACAGAAATGAGGGATTTGTCGAGGTGGGAGCAGCAGTAATAGCCGGTGCTACAAACCGGGCTGGCTGATACGGGGCTAATAGATCCTTACGGGGCTAATAGCTCGAGAAACAGCGCCATCGAGAACCGATTATAGCAGCCAAAGCAAATATCGCTCATGCATCTAATTTGTTCTGCGTTTTGCTCGTCTGCTATAAGGACAGAAAAGCTTTAACTGGTCAACAACACAGCGTTGTGGTGTGTCGTTTCACGGATAGCGGACAAGCCAGTTCATTTGACAATGTCGATAAGTGCCAACGTAAGACAAGGTATACTCGACGAGCTCACACAATAAAACTAACAAGAATAAAAAATATGTAGCTCCTACGCACTGTGGGAATCGATGTAAGCGAAGCTTTGTCTGCAGTTTGTGTTCATTGACCCTATTTGGTGGTGATATATTGACGGCATACGACTGTCGTGACGGGATGTGAAATGTTACCTCGCCGGTTCCGCTTGTGTTTGTCTCGTCGGCACTAAGTGCATGCTTCGGCGCCATACTGGTTTGTAGGGTTGTAGCTCACAAAACTACCTCCTCCCTCTCTCTATTCCCTCGCTAACGTTCTCCCCACTCCTCTCTACTGTTGTTGCTGTTGCGTGTGAGCACAGAGACAAGTGCGGCAGCTCCTGCGCAGCATTTGTGAGGGGTCACGCCTAGTTATGCATCCAGATGGCACTGTGCAGATGTGACGCGGCGTAAATCTTGACACGAGCTTCTCTGGTCGTCTTTCCTTAGTGCCACACTCCTGTCATGTACTAACACGATAGCATTAAGGGTCCCCTGTCGAAGAAAATCCGGTGTCGACACCGCGGCCGTCACTTGACGAATAATCATTCTTAACCACGGTGTTGGGCTGCTGAGCACGAGGTCGCAGGATCGAATCCCGGCCACGGCGGCCGCATTTCGATGGGGGCGAAATGCGAAAACACCCGTGTGCTTAGATTTAGGTGCACGTTAAAGGACCCCAGGTGGTCGAAATTTCCGGAGTCCTCCACTACGGCGTGCCTCATAATCAGAAAGTGGTTTTGGCACGTAAAACCCCATAATTAAAAAAAAAAATTCTTAACCACAACAGTGCAAGCCCTCCACGTGGCGCCTACCTTGTCTTACATTTTTTACAAAGTTATTCCTCGGAATTTTGCAAATGACACTCATAACCAAATGCATTGAAACAAAACCCCGACAGCGCATGCCTTTTATGTTTTTGTGAAATGGCCACGTCTCGACTACGTATCGACGCGGTCGTCATTAGCGGCGCGCCGGACAGCAGCCGCCGCAGCAGCCCGCAGCAGCAGCAGCAGCTGTAGTGGGAAAGTCGAAGGACGAGGCAAGGAAAGCTTCGCTTTAAAATGAATTCTGCATGCACGCGAGAGATTCATTTCGAGCTATTAGGATCACTTGATGAAGGTAAACTCTGCAATATTGTGCCAGATCCGTGCACTTGTTAACAGGTGTTACTTTACAAGGTATACGCGTTAACGCGTCGCCGGTGTTAAGCGCTGCGGAGGCGTTCGTGCGCTGAGCCTGAAATCACGAGTTTGTTGAGGCAGTGGCAGCCACACTCATTCAATGACAGAGAAAGATTCTCTCAGTCACAAGTGCGACCGTCTTATAGCACCGCAAGGTTGCAAAGCACCCCAGGTAAACTCACTTAATCGACCACATGTATTCGCTTTAGCTGCATATGTGGGAGAAAGTGCTTACTTAGTTGCTGCCTGTTGGGACAATGAAAATGCGCTATGAGACTCGTTATTTATGTAACCTATAAAGCCATGTTAACACATTTCTGGAGTCGTTAGTATTGTGTTCCTTGAGGTTGTCCTGTCCGGATTACTCTTTTTTTTTTCTTGTGTTTCCTTATGAAGTAGATGTTGCTGAACTTAAATGGCTGATTCGCTCTATTTTGGAGGATATGTTCACATTACTGTACGTACCTTTCTTTCTGGCGTTGTGCAGGTCTAACCTGCCTCCGTTCATATGCAAGGCTTTACAGATCACTCCTACACGCAGCTTGGCTATCAGCAATATCACTATAGGGGCCATAAAAGGTCTATATGTGTTCGTGGTACATGGCCTGACGCTCGTGCTCGGCGAGACACACCAACGAAACCAAATAACCTGCAAGTGGGGAAGAGCAAAAATGTTTTCTCTGGACAAAGTTGTTTCAGCGGAACAACGCTGTTCGGTACAGTATTGATCTAATAACACGGGAAAAGGGCTCGAAATCAGTAAACTGTGCTCCGCTGGAGGAAAGCCCTCTGCGCCCATTTCGCCCCTGCACCACCTCCCTGTATCCCCGTTTGTACATATATTATTATGCTTTCTTTTTTCTCCATTTGTTCCCCTTTACGATATTTTCTTCACTCACAGAAACTCATTCAGCATGGAGGGCCCCGGCGAATGGCCTTTCGCTACGTTATACGTCCGAGGTGATGGAACATATCATTTAAATTCTTCGGCTTGTGAATACTGCGGACGTGACGCTTTCTTGCGTGTCTCTATACGCTGAACTCTGCGTAAAGTGAGGGGCAGAGGTGAATGTGTTTTTCGTCGCAGCTTCAGAGAGAAGCCTTTAATGGCACACGTTTGCATCTCTTTGAAATAGGCGATGCTGCCGCTGTAAAGGCATAAGTACTATAAGTACAAATGTGGTGCCGACGACGCTACGTCGAGTACCAGCCCCGCAAACATGTTTGGGTTGCTTGCGCCGATACGCCGACGAGGGCTCAGTGAGAAACTATTGCGACGCCATTTCGGACCCTAGAACATCATCCGATGTATTGGCGAATTGGACTATGAGGTCGTTCCAGACGACATTTCACATTCACAGAAACGCCGCGCACGATCTGAAGTGGTCTGCGTGGTGCGTCTTAAGCCCTTTTACGCACGCTGACGAACTTCCTTATTTTGTCGTTTCTTTGCTATTAATGTTTTTGTTTATTACTTTCGTTTGTTTGCAGCATCGTGTCGATGCTTATTCAGAACGGGGTATTGACACATGTACTTGTTTGCCTTTATAGGGCGACCACGCTTTACCGCCTAACCAATGTTATCGCACAGCGCAGGACGCGCCTGCATGTATCGGAAGTTTCTGTAATTTTATCGATGGTTCCATTCGCTGTCTGTCACTGAACCTTGTGTAATCTGATTGCATGTATGCGCCACGCGAATAGTGTAGAACGTTGTGGAAGACACGTGTGTCCCAGCAATTACTCTGGAACATTTGACGACTGATGCATAAAAGCCAACGCGCTTGACCCGCTGATCAGATTTCCACGACCGCCAATGGTGTTCGCCGCTATTGCTGCCCTTTGAACGTAACTTGCTTTTGTGAGTACAAGTTCAACCAATAAAATGCTAGTTTCGCCATTTACCGTTTCGGCTTCTTCACCATCACTACCACGTGACAGTAAATAACGCTGAGATTCTGTTTTAAGCAACTAAATCCAAGCACATTCGTAATTTCAGCTAGCTGTGTGTCTCCTATAATGTAAGCTGCATCACGAAGACAGTTATTATAACTCATGAGAAAGAAAAATATTTTGGCAGAAACTGCCTACTTAGGAATTGTCTCACAGTGCCTAGCATTCTTCGTAATCATTAATTATGAAACCTGTACTGTACCCTTGAATCAAAGACTGCCTTAATTTAAGAGATAATGAACTGCAAAGAATACAACTCACACTTTGACAATCTACCCAGTACGCTCATTTTTACTGCCAATCTTGTGTTTGTTAAAGAAATAATACTGATGGGACTCCTGAAATCCTGAAAAGGGACTGGTGTTACAGGTAATTTGCCACCATAGCCCCCCAAGCAACCTCATCTGCTTTTTCAATGCTAGAAATACCCAGATGCCTTCATATGCAGCAAAGCATTTAAGGCACGATGTTAAAAAAATCATGTTCTCTAGAGTTTTCATGAACGCATTGCTTGCATTATTTAGTGAATAGCCTTTACCGAGATCCAAGAGCCGGTATATACCACATAACCTTGCCTGCTTTTTTATTATACCATTTACTGCCAGTAAAACAGCATATGGTTCAGAAGAGTACACATTGGCTGCGACATTCAATTCGAAGTGGCATTCAATTTTATTTTTGTCTCCAGAAGAAAGAAAGGAATACCCGGCACGGTGGCAATCAACTCCGGTGGGAGCCGGCTGCGTAGATGTGATAAGCAGCGGCAGCTTTGCCAAAAAGAACGTTGTTGCTGTGCTGGTGACGCTAGCGGGCCTTTTTCCGGTGAAATGTGCAAGCTAAGAAGTGCAGTGAATTCCCACAATAGGTATCCCGTTCCTCTCTGTGGATAGCAATGCCCCTCGGCGCCTCTTCTCAAACCTCAACAGTGCTGTGTTTCCCAGAAGGTCTAACTCTCAGCTGGGACCAGCATACTTTTCAAGCTTGTTCGTCTTGCTTGCGATAGAGGTTCGCACACTGCCCTGAAAAGGAGAGTACTGCTGCAGAATGCAATTTCTTTCGTGCCTCCCGTTTCTCTTTCGTGGTCTCATGGGCACACACACACACGCACACACACAAGAAAGGAAACTGACGAGCCGTATTTATGAAAGTCACAGCCATATAAAGCCAAGAAAGAATGAAGCCAAAGAGAGTATGCGGTAAATTATCTTTTGTTCTTTTGAAGTGTAGAAATTATAAGGTGTGGGAAACGAAAAGTGATGAAACAAAAAACATACCGCTTGCGGAGCTTGCGGAGCAGAACCCACAACTTGCACCGTAGGCTTGCGCTGCTGTACCAATTGAGCTATGGCGACGGCTGTTCTCACGTCCACATTTTTGGGTGATTATGTATGGATGCATGATCCGACCCTCGAAGTGTCAGCAAGTGCCACTCTTGGCTATGTTAATTAGGGGGCGCAAATAGCAGCTTTTTAGATGGAATGGATTACGAATCGTCTCGAATACGAATCAAATAGTGCCTGAAGCAATTTAAATTTTATATTGAATATTTTTCGAATAGCTTGCGTATAAGGTCATACCTTCTCAGCACTTATATGAAACAATCTTCTTACTGCGGTATTCACAAAACCAGAACATCTTTGTCATTGCACTACACCTTATAAAGCGTATCTTTATCAAGGAGAAGGATGAAAACAAAAGAAAAGCTAGGGCGGTCAACCACACGAGCGTCCGGTTTGCTACGTGGGGGAAGGGGGTTAAGGGATGAAAGGAAATATATGAGATGGCGGAAGGGAGGATGACACTATGAATGGGTACACATACGTTTGTTCGTTACGCCACGCCTACAGTCGGTAACTGAGGCCGGTCGATTTCATGCGCCGTAAGAATACCCACATCACTTTGTTAGCTTGCGACGTGTGATGCCATGGTCCAATAATATTTGTCTCTGGAAATGATCTCCTATCTCACACACTCTGAACAGCGTCGCATTCGATGACATAAACATCACAAAACACAACACGTGTCCGATCGTCTCTTCACAGTTGCATCAGTTACAGAGTGGTGCGTCTGACATTTGAATAAGTTATGAGAAGGCATTCGTAAAGGTTCCCGCTATCCATATGCGGCATAGTAAGGTTGCATCAGGCGGGAGAAGTGTGATGAAATCTGCAGCTTCAGTGTAGGATCAAGCTGGTAGAGACGATGACAGTTCGAGACAATCCGGTTGTTCTACGAAGTTTGCGTTTATGTGGGAGCCAGTAAACAAACACCCATTGCAGTGCCTGTTTTTAACAAAGGTATTGGAACTGTCAGCGTTCTTTTACGGGCTAAGCACAAGGCGTCATAAGCAAGGTCGTTACCGACAATGCCACAGTACCCCGGCAACCATGTACATATGATGTCAAGTCCCTTTGTGATGGCTTTGCACAGAAGGTTTCTAGTGTCAAACACCAGTTCCTGATGGGTCTTGCGTCGTAAGGCTGACTTTAGACTCTGAAGGGCCACCTTGAAGTCACAAAAAAAAAACGATCTAATTTCGAAGTTCTGCTTTTGTGATGTGATTAATGGTAGCATGAGGGGCGGCAAGTTCGTTGCCCTAGAGGTCGTTATGTGGAACGCTTTCAACTTGATTCTCACTTTTGACGCCGGGATGACAAACTTCTGGGAAGCTGGTGGCTGAGACAGATGCATCGGTACAAATGTGCGTTTTTGTTCATGTACCTCGTTAAATAATGGCAATGTCAACCATCGTTAAGCCCCAGTTGAATGACAGGTCTTCAAAATTCCTGGAATTGTAGGGCGTACTTGTGGCTGTCGTAGGCAACACCGGGGTAACAGTGGTCTTGCTTCTGTCGCAACTAGTTTGAAATTGTGGCTCGGGGTGTTTGCCCCCGCGAAGCAGCAATATAGTGGCTGGGGACGTTATCAAGATCTCAAATGTTCGATCTGAGCTTGTCAACTGTGATGTATGTTGAAATCGGGTAGTTTCTACTAATCGTGATTGTAGCATGAGTCGAGGCGGACCGTGGTATTGCAAGACGCATGCGTAGAGCGTTGCAAGCTTTTGAGAGTGCGAATACTTATTTTGCATATGTCCGCCAAATCTGGCAATCTGTGCTTTAGAAAGCAGTGCTCTGTGCAGCCGCAGCATGGACAGTTTCAAAGTGCCTCAGGTTCTTTCGCACACAAACTGCGTTGCAGGAACCATCGGAATTAGCCTGCGCTTCAGGTAGAAGCGGGGGGGATTCCTTGAAAGGTCCCGGTCAGTGATCACACCTGCAAAGCGATGAGACTTCTGGTATGCGAAAGCGGGATCATTATGAGAAACATGGTATGGTGTCATGGGTTTCGGCGTAAACTCAGTTAATGCGCCTTTTTTTTTGTGGACACAAGAAGGCTTTGCTTGCGGAGATATGAATAAGTTAGGGTGGCCACCCGCTGGAACATTGCGCACACTTGAAGGCTAGTCACCGCAAAAGACCAAACGTAAATATCGGCAGTTCATATTATTAGCTAAAAATATTGGGTAACATTTCAACTACGCTTATGATAGTTAGGTTACACAGAGTAAAACTCAATACCCTGCCCTATGAGACGCCAAAGTATGTGTAATAGTTCACTCGTTCTTCACAAAGAAGGATCTTCTGGTGAAATAGTCGCCGATCCACTGAAACATTAGACTACCGATTTCGACAGCCTCGAATGACTAGAGAATCCAAAGTGAAAAGCATATGTGTATTACTTCGCGACCACACAAGATGTATATCGGCTGCGGCGACTTAAGAGTGCAAAAAAAAATGTAGCATCTTATCTCTAGTTCTAATTGTCACGGCAGGATGATGCCACTATTGCACAAAATATGTTGCAGCGAAAGTTGTTCAGGTTTCCTCTGGTGACAGGGCGCATATGCTGCATCAGAAAATAATGCCAAAGAACACTTACCGCTCAATGCTGCGTTTAAGTAACATTTCATTGCGGTTAATCGGGTTTAGTCGGAAAAGCCTAGCTGCCTGAGTGACGCAGCGTACGTTACCTCCACTGAGGTAAAGTCGAAGGCTACCTCATTTTTGCTTCAATTTCTTGTTTATGTGTCTACCATCGTCGACGTAAAGTATTCAAAATATTCCAATTATTAAATAGTGTCTATTCCATTCGAGAACCTATTCTGATAGGATAATATTCGATGTGTGTTTCAAAAGCTTCAAATATTCTCGCACCTCTAAAATAAACCCGCGTATTCTATCTGACGGTATCAAACCTGCCGGAAACGAAAATTTCGCTATGCAATGACCTTGCAGAAGGAAACCGAGGGGCCTCGTTTCTGTTTAAGACCGCCATATTAAGCGAACAAATAATGAAGCCAAGGGAATGACAGGATAAATAATTTGTTGCTTCAATTGAAATGCAGAAATGATAACGCAAGAGAAAAGAAATCGGATGAAAAAACTGTTCGCCAGTGGAAGATGAACCAACACACCCCGCTTTGCGCGTGCATAAATATGCAAGGAATATGGACATGGTGACAGCCGTTGCCATAGACCAATTGGCATAGCAACGTGCATGTAAAGCGCAGTGGGTGGGTTAGGCTGCCACTGGCGGTAAGTTGGGTGTTCGTCCATGTTTGGTTCACTTTAGCATTTTACACTTTTCAGAACAAGAGATATGCTTTCGTTGGCTTTATTAACTGCTCGATTTATATGACCGTGACTATACGTAATAAGTGTGTGTGGGGAAGCCCCCCACACACATATATTACAACATGGGGCACGGGGACAAGCACAGTTTCGGTCAATACTCTCACTTTGCTTGATAAGTATGGCTCACAAGACGTATGCATTAACATATTGTAAGTAGTGGTGTTCGAATGGCTAAATTTTTTGCTAGAGCGGAGCACGTATATTTGAATGAATAAGGACAACCCTCAGATATTGAATTGAATACCGAATATTGCTAATTTACAAACAGTGAGAAATATTAAGTTTGCGGGGATTCCATTTGAAAATAGAGGCTCATTTAGGCTACTTAATTGATACGTATAATACCATGAAGATATGTATGTGAGGTCCACTAACTGGCTTGTAAATGAGAGAGAGAGAAAGAGAAAGAAAGAAAGAAAGAAAGAAAGAAAGAAAGAAAGAAAGAAAGAAAGAAAGAAAGAAAGAAAGAAAGAAAGAAAGAAAGAAAGAAAGAAAGAAAGAAAGAAAGAAAGAAAGAAAGAAAGAAAGAAAGAAAGAAAGAAAGAAAGAAAGGAAGAAAGAAACGTTTATTATTCGAAACAGTGACCCTAGCGAGGCCCAGTATCACACTAAGGTAGGAAGGCTCCTCAGTCCAGGAACCCTCTGGCTTCGACTGCCCTCTTGGCCATGCGACCAGTTGTCGTTGGTCTTCCAGGTCCCCGAGGGCGAGCTTGGCCTCCCACGTTTCGAATAGATGGTTTGCTTATAAATGAGAAACAACTAAAATCGGACCGTATATGGTGCATTACGACAGAGGCAGTAAAGAAACAATGATCGCCACGTGCATGCAGTGGAGTGCTGCGTTCGATGATGGAGGCAAGTGTAATACTACCAGCGTCCATCGTTTTAAAGGAATGCAAGCGTGATGAGTTTGGCTAAATAATAAGTTGATTTTAGCAAATCAAGATAATAACAAATTTGTAGGCTTCATAATGACAAGACATGCTTATTTAGCTGTAAATTATGAGCAGAAGTGACCTCCCCGATGCTTTTGCTTAACACTCATTGCCGTTGCATATCCACCGCGGCTCTTCTGCAGGTAGACCATAGGGAATATTCTTCATCTGCAACGATCGTTCTCCTTGTAAGCTGCAACAACTCTGGATATTCCTTTTGTGTTCGATTGAAACGAGTATTTCCCAAGTACTAAGAGTTAGATGTTGAGTAAAACACTACCCGTAATTGAAATTTTGATTTGCGCGAAGCCATGCTTACTAGCGGAATCATTTCTTTCAGTGGGTGCTTCCACAATAATACCACTGTCACACAAGACTTGTTAATGTCATTAGAATCGCGGGGAATTATTTGACTGCTACACTGGAATACTTAATGCCATTAGAATCGTATTCGTTTGAACAAATCGATCGGGTTTGCACTCGAAGCCAATATATACACTTTACGCCAGACACGAAGTAAAACCTGATACCGAGCAACTGTAATTCGAAAAGCGTGCACGTAAAGACATAATTATTCTTGCTCGTTTTAAGACATTTGTTGTTTCGACGAGGAAGAAAGCAATATGACTGGCGCAGCTCTGATACCCTGTCGTACTGCAAGCACTCGGTGACCTGAAATGAAGTACTTGGGTGCCTTAAGTGAATTTCAGTGAATCGGCACCCATATAACTATTTTAAAATAAACGGATTGCTTTTTCAAGCACTTGGTTGAAAAAGGCACAAGCTTTTCTGGGACGATCGCCATTGCAATGGTGACCAAATGGCGGTAATTTATTCTGTGTAGTACCGCCACGTTGCACCGAATGTCATTCGATCCTAATGGCAGTAAACTGTCGAGTGTGACAGGGGTATAAAATTCAACTCCGTATCACTTTGTTTGCTTTCTTGTTTTCATTGTCTCACACATTCTACGTTTTTTCGGTATATCAAGAAGGTTACCGAACAACCTAGGAAATTTGATGGTTTCCTGCACCGCTTCCCTGTTCGAAGCAGGAAACAGTTATAAAGGTGGATCAAATGAAAACGGAACACTCGCAGTTACGGACATCGAACTGTATGATATTTTGTACCTTGTATGAAATCGAGTACTATTAGGGATAAGTGCTGATAGCGTCCTTTGTTTACATGTCCATAATGTTCATAGATATTATTTTAAAATTAACATGGTTCATACCACTTTCTGAGCACTGTTCTTTTTTTTTCATTTGATGCGCCTTTATATTTGCGTAAAGTTTAATCCAGCATAACTCTTCCCGCCTTTGCCTCCTCGGTATTTTTTCCCTTGTTAGGACTATAGTTCCCCCAGTAAACGGTGGAACGTTGCGCATGACCAGGTCTCTGCCGCCAGGTGTTGCATGTAGCATTAACGGACAAAGGTTGTTTTAGCGAACAAATACGTTACTTTACGAGCACTACATTGAACTTTTGATAGCCTTTTCATAATTGTATTTTCCAGGAACCAATCTTTGAACATCTTTCAGACACAGGCTCTTTGTACCAACTCACTGAGAAGGTACAAATTCACTATTCTGGCAAATAGGGTTGCCGACACGTAGCAACCTTTGCGCATGCCGGCCGAATATCGAAACGCTTTTCATTTTGCGTTGTCGTGACGACGGAAAAGCATAAATGTTCTAGTACTCTCGTTTTTTTTGTCCTGTAATGTCTTCACAATGTTATTTCTTTTTTTCTGCGCACAATGCAAGAAAGTTTTATTGGGAAGAGGAAAATAGATTTGGAAACCTTCTTGGAGAGACGTCCTCATATCTTCGGGTACCTTTGCTTCACTGCCTGCTTCGTCTTCAAAAGGTGGCAGAAATTCACTTTTGAACAGGTCATTCCTCCTCTGTGGCTCTGCCTATTCTTTGATATCACATGTATTTCACGCTGTTTTTTTACCCTGAGCTGGAAGCTAAACCGATTTCTTGAACTAAAGCCAGCAAGCACACCTGAGGCTCAACAAAATGAAAAAGACACGCGCTTTTACAGGCATGGAGAGAAATCAATGCACATTCTTTATATACTTCTCAACATTGCAACAATTTCGCTATAACCTTCCTCAGTTCCTGCCCGTGGTGATCTTTTCAAGGATCGAAGTCGCACTTTCAAGAGGTGGCATCCGCTTACCTGGAATTCAAGAACAACCATAATAGGAGTCGAGAAGTTTCTTCTGAATGTGCCTGTGATTTTATTAGATCGGTTTTTTGAGGGTTTTATACACGCAAGGTATTTTTATGCTACTTTTTGGGGATATAAAGAAATAACGAAATATATAAAGACATATTCCGTCTCTATACCGGCTTGCGCGCTTGAAATTCACCGTGAGGCCATATTGCACACGGTTCACTGTTGGTAAAAGTAATGTTATATCCTGTGATAACATATTTCGCGAAGCAATGCACTAAAATACGTCAATAAACAATAGAACGTTCAGTGAATTGCATTTCTTCACTGAAGGATTGCGTAACGTTTTGTCGCAATACTATCGGACATTTTTAATTCACGGAATGTAATAATCACTGAGGGAAGAGTCAAATCGGGACACTAGAAGTGTCCGCCCAGTCCCCATTTACATGTTCTCCGGAATGCACGGAGGCAAAACCATCTTTCGTTTTTCACTGCCGCAATTTCACTGCCGTAATGCTGTCTTCGAAACAACATTGTCGTCACGCTGTCGTAATGAATACAGCGTGGCAATTCCATCATATTGTATGCGTCGACGTCCAACTGTCGCCTCCATGTCATCGTGAGTGTTCCATCGTCATTTCTCAGGCGTCATGCGGGGGTGGTGCATAATCGGGCACCTTAAGGTTATGTTGAACGATCCGCCTCCCAGGGAAAACCTGTCCGACAGGGCTGCGTGTTCTCTGTTGTCAAATAGTCACTAAACTGGAACATCGTTCTTCACAAACACCAATGAAGCTTTGCTTATAGTGCTTCTTTCAGCGCTTGGGTTCCGGACATTTTATTTTTCTTCTAAACCTGAAACAAACATATATTTATTTTATTTTGTACATTTGGTAAAATTAAATGCAGAAATGCTGCGCCGTCCATCGGCACAATGGTGAATGGCGAAGGTCTGTTGAGAGCTCCATGCAGTGCAGGTCAGCGAATACAGATTAGGTTGGCGCAGTCTAGGTGTGAACGTGCCTAGAGAATTAAAAGCACATTTTTACAATTATACAGCGAATGACGTAAACACAGTTTTGTTATCATACGCTAAGGTGTCGCCTGAAAAGAACAATTCACCCTGAAAGCATTTTGTTTTCATTTCCACTTCGTGATGCCGGTCATGCTGATGGAGAGAATGCTTATATTTTTTGCACAAAAGGCATACCATTTGAATGCGGCCTTTGTTGGATAAATGAGCTTTATATAAACATAACGGATTAAATTCATTTTCGCGTTGCTGTTCATATAACGGGTGTCCAAGTTAACTTGGACCAGACTTTACCCAAGGTTAACCAAGATTTTAAAAACACAAGAGAGCTCTAGAGAAATCGCACCTATTGCATAGTAGCGGCAGTCGCGTTCAAATACAGCGAGTATTTTTTCGTCTTGAGATATTAATTTATTGATTATAATTACTGAACTTCTTAATTACTGCTTTAATCCCAAACATGTCAACTACAAATTTGTAGGGCACCTTAAATAACATCCGAATCAAGAATTTATTTCGTGCTGAAATGTGCGTGGTTGTTTTTTTCGCGAAAAAAAAAAACGAAATCCCACGAAATACGCGAAATCTCAAATAGATGCGCGCTCGTGCGCTGTGACTCGAGCGCCTCCAACCAACCTTTGAAAGATATAAGGCTGCATTCGTTTATCACCGAATCGTACATGGCTTCGTCATGTAAGATGGCTCGAGAAGTTTCGAGACCTAGCTTGCGTGATGCGATAAGCGTCAGCATATCCGGACGCAGGAACGTTGTGCTCGATCATGAGGCACTCGGGATTGCTTCAACCTTCACGTATCATGAAACAAAGCTACACGAAAATTCAAAAATTCCAGGTTCTGCCTTAGAATTTACGTTGGCAGCAAGCGAGGTAGCAACACCAGACATGAACACCCCCACGTGGAGTGCGTGGCAGGGGTAGTGCATTCAGTTCCCTTGAATTGTGGAGAAGTATACATCAGCCAGACGGAACGGTGCATCAACGACCACCTCAAGGAGCACGCGCAAGAAATTAAGAAAAAAAGGGACAAATATGCACATTTCGTTGCTCATATTATCGCGTGTGGTTGACAGGCACTTTTTTCTGGGACTACTATCTTAGGCAAGCCTGCAAACCGCACGGCTCGAATGGCTTACGCGAAATGTGCCAAAGAGTTGCGCTCTAAGACATCCCTTTCTTCTTCTTGAACTACCCTCGCAGCTCTGTGTCAATTTCTTGTGAAGCTACCCGTCTCGCAAAGGAGCTCGTACGTTCTAAGTATTGTTGACAGACTATAGCGTCCTCCACAATGCCACATCCGGAATAGCTTGGCTGTCTTCCTCTTGTCGCCGTGTGCCGCCCCTAGAGCCAGGATCAATTTAGCCTTCTGATCATTCCTGAAGGGCATCACTGTCTTCTTGAAGAGCAGCTCACTGGCGTGATACCGTTGAGATCTCCCGTTATTATCTGTGCACTGACACGACAAGTAAAAATAATTTCGTCAATCCACAACAGCATATTGGCACGTGGACTGGTTTATCTTTTTTCGGGTGAGTGCTTTTCGCCGTCTAACAAATGTTATTGCTCAGCGCGGGACGCACCTACATGTATCGGAAGTTTCTGTAATGTTATCGATGGTCCTAAAGGCTGTCGGTTGTCGCCGAACCTCTCATTGCATGTATGCGCGACGCAAATGGTGTAGAACTTTCTGGAAGACATGGGAGCAATAGCGATTACTCTAGAACATTCGATGGCTCGTGTATAAGAGCCAACGCACTTCACCGGCAGATCAGATTTCGACGATCTCCGACCGTGTTCGCCGCTATCGCTGTGCTTTGAGTGTAACTTGCTATTCTGGGCACAAGTTCGCACAACAAAAGTTAATTTCCTCATTCACAGATTTAACGCTGTATTATTCACCGTCACGACTACGTGATAATACGCTGGCTGTACTGATTCGCCAAAACGCATTAGATTGACATAGCCTGCGCAAAGTTTGATTCGATTTCTAAAGGGAACAGAAGGAACATACGTTCCGGGTACGCCTATCTACATAACAAGATGAGCACGCATAATTACATCCCAAATGCGCCGTCACCATTTCCTGCCTTCAGAATGCCCCTCCCCCCCCCCCCCCCCCTACGGATCCGCTACCCTTATCAATGCGTCAGCGGCGTGTTCTCATGATGCCGTGACTTTCACATAGCGTGAAGCCCTGTATCGAGCATCCGCCGCTACTAAAGCCGTGTATCCGTAGCTATTCGCTTAGGAGCGCTTGGGTAGCGGCGCGCGAGAGCGTATCGATTTCGTATTTTCAATGTACCGCTCGCGTTTGTTCCTTCTCGAACAAACCAACGAGGCAAAGATGAGCACGAGACAAATGCTCGATTTGCAGGCTATTTGAAGTGCCCTTCAACCTCGGAAATTATATGTTTGCGATTCTAGCACTAAATGAACAATTCACCATTTAGAAGCAAATAATAATACTTCGTGATGAAAAAAATAATGTTGGCTGTAAGTAGACACGTTTACGGCTATTGTGAAGTCGGTACGATTTTTCTAGAGCTTTAGTGTTTTTAAAATCTTAGTACAAGTTAACTGGGACACCGGTAAAGTTTACTTAAAAAGTTCTAACCACATTTAAATTTCTGTTTGACGCTTCCGCCGAATACCCTGGTGATGAATATGCTCTACATCTACATTTACGTTCACAGCGAAACCAATTGCAGTATCACTTCATATAAGAATTGTGCATACTGCTGCAAAAGTAACGAATTATGATATAATTGCAACTAATTGTTTCAAAAATACAGTTCGTTACAACGACCGATTACTGGGCCACCAAAATATTTAAGTAACTACTAAAAAGTTTTACAACATTTGTACAATATACTTCCCTCCACGCATTTCATTACATTGCAAAAAGTGGAGGAAACAGAACTAGCTTGCCTGCCGCTTTGTCTGCTTGCGCTGGAGTCATTCACACGTTCACTACCAGTTTCTTTTCAATATATTGGTCAGTTATCTTCACTCGTTTTCTTTCTCTCTTTTTTATGAGGCCATCAACAGCAGGGCTGAGAACACGTTCGATGTACACGCAGGCAGGAAGGGCGGTGTTGTAACGTACAAATATCAAACAATGGAATTAGTATGCGAAGGCCAGGATCTGTGACCATGGAATTACAATGAAAACAAAACGAAGTCTCAACACACTGAACAAGAGCGTTCTGACTTGGTGGAGCTCCCGCCACGTAGAAACAACGCTAAATCATCATGCGATTAGAAAAGTGATTCCTGCAATACAGGCACCATGACTTGTCTTTAAGATAAGCAAGGAAATAGCGAGCGCTGGTTTGTGTGCCAGAACAAATGGATTCACCCAACAGCGCTAGTTTATGGTATTCCCACCAATTTACTTGCTCAAAGCGGCGTCACCTGTTAGAGTTGGTATCGTCAAAAAAGTAACTTGTTACATATCAATAGTTGCTGAAGATAAGGTAATGAATTGCACTGAACACTACCGGGTAAAAAAGCTAATCCATCACTACAAAACTACCAAGAACTGTAATTGATTGCAATCAGTTCATTTCATCCAAGTCAGTCAGAACAAGTTTGCTTTCTTTCTCCTGCAAAAGCAAAGTGTTGTTCGAAATGCGTCTCCTGATCTAAGAATAAATAGAGCTGAAACGTACATGTAAGATTGAGTTAAAATTTCATTATTGATTGTAGACTGCAAGACAGCCAAATTACGCAAATAATTGGTGTTGACAAATAAACAACCGCGAGGTTAGTTTCTTGTTTACCCACGATGGAAATTGCTTGCATCTCTTCGGTATTCCTTCGCAAATACTCATCCTACTAACGCTCACTAGCCTTCCGCATTCTTGGTAAAAACCATTGAAGCATTTTCAATTGCTTGACTGAAGCATTGCCCAGCTAAAATAGAGCACTCTGATACTGCTATACTTTGGTTTCTATGGTGTGAGTAGGAGCTTATCTACTATCAAAGGATCTGTGAATATTATTTTCTTCACAAAGATTGGGCATTGCCAATACCGACAAACAGACACTCTAGTAAATTTAGGAAAAAGTCGATTGATATTATCTGCTGACGAGGCAGGCTTATCTTTCAAAAGAACCATCCTATTATGAAAATCCTAATGTCACTTATTTTTATGTCAATTGGCGAAGAATACAATAAATGCCACATAAAGAACTGGAGAGGATTAGTACTCAAAGACAAAACTGAATCACAAAATTATGAGCTGGCTGTGTGATGCTATTTCATCTGGATTCCTATGTAAATCAAGGAGAGGGGGCAGTGATGTCTCAGCTTTTCACTCCATTGTCAGTGTTCCATAGTGCTCGTCGTCTGGCTGCTCGAGGGCAAAGAAGAATTGCCTGAAGCCCTTTCGCATAACCCACTTGGGTGTATCGTGTTTGTGAACGTTCCTGACTTCTTTCATAAAGAGTCTATCAGCGTCAGCGCACTGTACCTACCATCTAAATGGCCGGCAGGATGTGCGCTATGCCTGGCCCTCCATGGAGTAGTGCCTATGCTTGAAGGAAGCTGAAATGAAATGAATTTCGGCAAATAAAACACCAACGAAATGTAAAGTTAAAGCAGCCAAGGAGCTCGAAATGCTTCTCTCTCTCTCTCTTTTTTTTTTTTTGGCAATGAGGCTTGCAGCGTGAGTGACTCTTAGTTCCGTCGATAGTTCCGTTGGTAGAGCGGTGGACTGTAGGAGTGCTACTGGAGCCTGACTGACTCACGCAAGGCAGAAAATTAAACTGAAGCACGCATGAATATTGCGTGTCAGTCATACCAGCATTTCGAGTATTTCTTTCTTTTTTTTCAGTGATATTGAACCATCACATTTTTTAAAATAATTTTTGTCTTACCTACTATCCAGAATGGACTTCCACATTGGTCTTGTTTCTCCTCACAGGCAGGTCTAAACTGTTATTCTTACTAATGTACGCATTGACCCTGCACAATCTGTGCGCTTATTTTAGTCCCTAAATTCCCCGCCTTCATATGCACGCTGCAAATCCAGGACTAAGCACATAATTTTACTGGATTCCAAAGCACCGTTTACGCAACTCATATTGCCCACAGACTTGGCTAGATATTTCCCTCCATAGATCAGCACTGTTCACGTTTTAACTAGTTGCTTACGGAAGAGAACTAGGTTGCAATGTGCTGTTCATAAGAAAACAGATATTAGACTTGTGTTTACAGATACAGACTGAACACAGATCTTAGACACAGACTTGTGTTTCAATATATGCACGCTCAATAACCTGATGCAGATGCGTCTGAACACTGGCTTTCTACTTTCACACACTCTACCTTCGAGAACTTACCCATGTAATTTAAAACGTTCACTTACTCAACACTCTTCCTCTACTAAAGAATGTAGACATCAACATCAACATCAACATCAAGAATGTGTGCATCAACAGAAGCAGTCACTGCTCTTCCTTGGTACATTACCCAATTTTTTTAGAAGCGTAGCGTCTTCTTTGGTCAAGGAACAACGCTGTCGTAAACTCTGTGGAGGGGGAGGGGAGGAAGATTTTCCAGCCCAGGATTGTTTGATTGTTAGAGTTAGCGTCAATGCTTTACTCAGCCTGCGCCAGCCGTTGCAAATCATCAGCTGAATCATAATACGTTGAGGCTCCGGGTTTCCCCTCGTTGCACGTTGAACTTAGCGGTCCACTCGAAAAGCTAGATTTAGGCATTTCTCAATTTGCGTGAAGCTCTATATACGTATTTGGATGTATTCACATTGTACGTTTCTTTCTCACGAAACAAGTACACCCGTGACAGGTTTCTGTCATGCACTATGAAAATTCATCAAAAGGATCAAGCACATGCTATCCAAAGAAAGCAACAAGTGCTGTTAAAGCCACGAAAAAGAGGATGACACCGTTACACTCTTGATAGCATTGAATGCTTCTGATCATCAAGGCTTTTTAAGATATCATGGGTAAATGGAGTAGCATTTTCGACGTAAATACGCACCGTCTGTCTTCTGCTTATAACTATTTGTCGCTGCCGTGTGTATCCTGCATACTTTTACTCATGCCCGCAGTCTTCTCCTTGCCATAACACTTCTTCTCGATACAGTATTAACATATCTGCTAAAGTTAGGCGGTACCTTGAAGCAAGCATGTTTAGCGATTATGTTTCAAAACAGAAAGCCTCCTGTCTTCTCCAAGAAACTAGAAAAACCTGGTCTCTACCTACACTCCATGGCTACGTTTTAAGCTTGCATATAACTGAAATACAGCAGTTTATGGAGTATACATACCAGCATATTATTCTTTTACAAAGGTCTCCGCAAGAGCCATAAATCTCACAACCGCTTTCCGTGGGAGAATTCACTTTCTTCAAATCACTTGTTAATCACTGAAAAACAGCTTCCGACTGAGCATAGAACACATAATGAAGAACTTCTCGTTACAAGCAGACAAAGAGAGAAAACTTAGCGCCATTTTATCACTAGCGATATTACTTGCTGTCAGTATTGTAGCAGAATTAACATCAGTGATTTAACTTGACTTTCAAGCTGTAAGTAACAACTTGAGTTGTTTAACAACTTGACTTTCAAGTTGTTATTAGTGAACAAGATAACTAAGAGATTTTCATAAAGTACAAACGATGACAATGCCATGATAGAAAGCCTCACAGCTTGTAAATTTTGGTAGAGGCACTAGCCCTTATCGACTGCATTAGAAATTTGCC
Source organism: Dermacentor albipictus (assembly GCF_038994185.2). Lineage (NCBI taxonomy): Eukaryota > Metazoa > Arthropoda > Arachnida > Ixodida > Ixodidae > Dermacentor > Dermacentor albipictus. Next base: position 129,018,665 of record NC_091824.1, read on the forward strand.
CACCTGTAATGGCTCTTGCTTCATAAGCACGTTGGAGGAACATCACTTCAACGATGTTCAGGTAAAGTGTGTTGTCCGCACTGTAAATAAAGCTGCGAACATATATGCACGTAAGAACCGGCTCAACGTCGCTATCACATAGCATCCTGATGAAAACATTCTGAAAATTATTTGCAAGTGCAGCAAACTGACAGCGAGCTGCTGGGCTTTCTGAAATTGTATAACATACATCAAAAGTGTAGAGCTTTGTTTACAGGAACTGGAGCTGTGTATACGTAGGCAAAAAGTGGGCTAAAGCTGAAAACGGCCGACGCGAATGTGGGCGGGTGTGTTTGTTAACACAGAAGGGAAAGTCAGCGTGCTCTGCGTGTACTTAATCTGAGCTTGCAGTAATAAAGTTCTTTAACCTGTCAAATCTAACGATAGGTTCTCAAGCTCATTATAGAGTGCAGCTTACAGGTAGATAAACAAAAGTGGGTACAAGGTCGGCGCTTAGCGCGACGAAGACAGTTCCTCCTGATAAAAAAAGGCTTACATTTCAGTTCCAGCATGCAATGCGTTTGCGCGACCATTAACAAATGTGCCAATTTAACGGAAATAAAAGAAATGGTATACACTATTTTGTTTTAAAGAAATCCGGTCTAACAGACATGGCGGATTTGATGTACTCATACATGTACGATATGTACATTTCCGCAAATGGCATTGTTTAAGTCAACCTATACTGATAAGCAGGGAGAAATATTCGTACTCACCAATTCAAGTGCGCCCGTTCATAGGTTTATAATTGTTCATGTCATTTCTCCGGTCTTGCTACACGGTGCTCTCAAATTCGTTGCTAGAGATAACGGGGGTGACGTTACCCAGGTTGCTGCTGGAGGAAGGCGGTAGCCTGTGTATTCAGGCTGAATGTTTTAGCACGGCTTTATGCAAGGAATGTTCATTTGCCGCAAAAAACTTACCCGATGCTGCATCTTCGAGAAGTCAACGGCACGCCCTCGGAGAAGGCAATGCGCCACTGGCTGCTTTGAAATTTCCATGCTCCTGCAAGTGAGGTTAGCCGCATTATGACCAGTGACTAATCAGGTAATAGGATTGTTGAATGCATTTTTGTTTTTTATGTTCACTTCTTTCTATATCAACTCTAGGGCGTTGAGCCAAATACGAAATTTTCAAACAAAAAAATCAGTTCCATTTTGCAAACACCTCGTTGCAAAAATGTTTTCAGTTCCACGCAAAAGTACTAAGCAGTGACAACAATATGTAGTGCAATATGTAATGTCCCTGGAGATGCTAAGGCATTGTTGAATACGTACAATTCTGCTTGTGTTAATCCCTAGAATCCACTGTGTGGCGGTTTCAAAAGCCTTAAACAGACAGACATAAACAACTCCAATTCATGATGCGGTCATGTTTCTGTGCCGTGAAAAGATCATAAGAAACAAGAAACAAATAGACAAAATTTACATTAATTGGACTACAGCAAACCATTTAGTAAAAGAAAGTAAAAAGGCAGTGTGTGTCAATGCTTCACGTATCTAATATTAAACAGCTAAGGTAATGTGTCCACCGCCTAAATTAGCAGGACTATTTTCTACCTTGTGCCTTTCTGTTTGACATTGTTACAAAAATAGCTGACGTGTGATTTGTTTGCGGCGTGCCTATGTTGCACTTGAAGGGTCTTGACGGAGTTGTATATTAATATCTGGTTCTGAAAAAATTTCTGTTTTTTCCCTCTTTTCTGCAGTTCAACGTTACAGTAGACGAGACGCAGAGCAGAAGACACTCTGGAGTTCGCATTACAAGGGGCTCACGATTAATGCAAGTTTGTCTTTCGTGCCCTGTGCGCCTGCGCGACATTTCAACCGCTGATAGTAGAGGTGATACAGAAAAGGCGCTGATAGCAGAGGCATCCATAGAGAAAGAGTTCTTGTAGGCTCCTCCATCTCAACAACTTACACTCCTACACAACTCCTGCACCTTAACTCTATGTGCTCCTCCATTCAAAGGGCAAAGACCTTAGCATGTTTACGCACTCTGCGGAACCTTTATGCACCCAGTGTGGCCATGCGTCGCGCAGACACCATGACACCGCGGAGCCCGCCATGCCTGCCTTCTTCTTGCCATGCCTGTAGCTTGCGCGCGTGAGGTCGCACCCCCATCGTTCGGTCACCCTCGCGCGCTTTCACTCGCACATACAAACTACGGCGCGCGGCCACGATGTTATCGCCTGTGGACTTCATACGGAATGTCCCGCCAACGACGACGGCGGTAATGCGCCAGAATTATCCATGTAATAGCGATCGTAATTAAAAATAAGCAAACTTTCGAGTGGAATTTAAAACCAAATGCTAAACCTTAGTTGCAGATTATACAGGATGCATAATGCGCCTTCATTCAGCAAAATATACAACAGAAAAGATACCTACGCTTTTGTGTTTGTTGGCAAAGTGGAGGGGCAGGAATAGTGTCAGATGTATTTTTCACAGCGTCGGCAAGATCAGTTTTTTTTTTCTAAGAGATTTGCACCTTCAAGCAATGTTATTTAGTTAAATGTAATAGTACGTTTACCGCAAGATATGTCGTAGATGCAAGAAGTTCCCCTTAAAATACAAGTCAACAAGATCCCCTAAGTATTGTGGCGGCGTACCACAAGCGCACTTGCGTATTTTGAAAATGCTGTAGCAAAAGGTCAAGGGTAGAACAGTAGCCCGTGACCACCATTGAAACCAAGCCAATCTTTGTCATGTTCCCTCACTAACGTTACCTTCTCCGCCATAACGCCACACCACAAGGTGCCAATATGATGCATGTTTCTCGTCAAAACCCGTCACACGATCATTGCCTCAAATACACACCACATTTTCTTGCCCTCAGAACAAGTTACCTATAGTTAGTCGAACTCAGAGAAGCCTGATAAGGAATGCAGTTTTTCGCAATCCCATGGTGCGTTCTCAAACCAGCTGTTCCTCTCAAAGCTTCCTTTATCTTTGTTGAGCCCACACATTCTGATCTCAATACAAATATTGCCAGTCGACAGTGCTCCGAACGCCCTGGTAATTCAATCTAAAGCCATTAGAGTTATGAATGTGTGAGTATGAAGTCTTGTACGCACTTACCTACTTTCCATCTCCAGGCTCATTGTATACGTCTGCTAAAGCAGCAAGAAAAATATGAAAAAGAAGGTGGTGTGTAAGCTAACGCGACACTGGTATTATTCTGTCGCATAGCTGATAACTGCACTTAAATGACAGCACAAGTCTTCATGCAAAAGCAATGAATATAGATAGGCTTCAGAGGGAAATTTGAGAACATGCTAGCCGAAAGTTTTTCTTGTGCTGCTGTAAGGTGATAGACTCTCGCAGCTAATGAAAGAACTACCATGTTGTCGCATGGAGTTGTTTGTAATCACCTTTATGTCTACTCCAGTTGTCAAGAGTTTCAAGGTGATATATCATAATTCCCTGAAGTAGCACTGGCGTCGGCCACTCAACTACAACCGTGCACTAAAGCGACCATTTAATTTACCCCAACTCCAGAGAACTGCTTTCTTCAGTGTCGAAATTTTTTGTGTGTGTGCTTTACAAGTTTGAAAAGTAGCGGCAAACACTCAGTAAGAATTATTTTTGAGAAAGCAAGTGGACGATAGGGCGAATAGAGGCTCAAGAAACGACAGAGTAGACAAAACAGTTTAGCGGAAATAATACTGCTCACAACTACAGGATCACTATTTTTTGTCCTCGTGTACTTTACATCAGCTCAGTGTACCAGAGCACAGGCATCCTACTTCAGCCGTCACTCCCCCCGCCCCCGCGCTGCTTTTTCTACACATTCCTAAACAGCTCGTCAGCACACTGCGATATGAGAAGCAGCCTGCCAAATTATGTGCTAACCACTATATTGTTGGATACTTTTAGGGAAAAACGCACATATGAAGCCGTACGTAAATGACGAAGCGTTTCTTTCCTCACGTTAAAGAAAATGAAAAGTCAATTTCTCGTCCATATTTTCCATGAAAGCGACCTGAATTACAGCTAATCCACAAAATATCGTTTATTTCCACACATTTCCGGTTTTCATATGATATTGTGCTGCATTAGAACACCTAGGGATTCAGAAAGACGTATATATTTGTTATCTATTAGGCGTGATGTCTGCTGACGAAAACACCTCTACATGAAGTGTGAGCAGATGACGTGCCGCTTAACAAAAAGGTACTGCAGTAAAATTTGCCCTTGATAATAGTGCGGGAACCACTGGAATTTAACGCTAAAATAACTAAACACGAGCTGTCAGAATTTCGTATATTTGGTGCCATTTACTCAATTCAAATATGTTCTTCTTGAACTTGGAGGTAATGCCGCATAGGCCTTTGAATAAATGTACAGGTACTATGCAGAAAGACACAAAAATTATACTTGTTTATTTGATGCACGGGGACATTCTACCTAGTCACTCAGGTAGTATAATCTTCGTTTATGCTTAAAAATATGCTTTCGCGAAGAAGTTTATGTTATTGTGAAGCAATCTATTTTGTAATTTTTCCCAGAGCTTTTACCTACACTGTAAAATTTTACAGCATTAACGGTGACTTTTTTGTCGCGGGGATAACACTCCTAGTGTTTGGACCTTGCAAAGACTTATGGCAAACGACAACGGAGCTCTAAGTAGACGATCAAGCGTAAAAAAACGTAGCTGAATACTATTTTGTCATTCTGGCAGCCTTGGGCGCACCGAAATATCCAAGCGGAGAATTTTAAATGGATTGATATAAAACTGTCCTGTCGGATATTTCTATGCGCCTAAGTGTTGTGCCATACTACGAGCACCACGTGGCGACCACGAGGCGACCACGAGGCGACCACGAGCACGGGAGCTGCCATACTACATGCACCACCTGGCTACCACGAGGCGACGAGAGCTCCCATTTCTCCACGACGAATCAAGAATTCGACACGGGAGGCGACTTCACGGAGCGCCCAGCCATCTCGGCGGCGCCCTGCCATCTCCGCGACGAATCAAGAATTCAACGCGGGCGAGCTCATCACCCTGCCCCGCCTGGTTCCTGCCGACGAGGTGTCGCCGAAGGGATTTAAGGGAGAACCGGCCCATTGTGAGGACAGAGAGCCGCTTCCAGCCGCCCAGTGGGTCTGATGCGCTCTTACTGCTACCTGTAAGCTATCATCCACTGTCTGTAAATATTGCATAAAGTTTTTCGTTTCTACTTCATCTGCGGAAAGAGTCCGTCTTTCGTCCTCCACCCCAAAGTTACAACACAAGGCTGTCAAATGATTACACAGGTTTCAACTATGTCTTTTGTCATCACAGGTCTAGTTAGAGCTCCGCTGTCATCCCCTATGTATTTTTGTAAGGCCTTAACGGTAGGAATGTTACCCGTGCGATAAAAAAACCCCCCTAAAGGTGTAAAAAGTTTACTGTGTGTAGTGGCTGTCAAAACACAAAGTGGACTCTCGGTGCGTAAAATGGAAACAATTCTTGCTGTAATGGTATTTCCTCCTCGGACAGACTGCTTTCTGTCGAGAAACTAAGTGGCTATAAAGATCTGCTCGGCAGAGTCACGGGGTATCTTAAAACTGAAAAAAAAATTTTTAACGCAGGAAAAATTTAGTACCCATTCTTGTGCAAGTGATTGATAGTGCTCTGTACACTATTTCGCGAATGAACGTTGGAGTATTTGCCTCCTTGAACTTCCACGCACAGCGTGTTATCTTATTGCATTACACCACCTGATAATCTAAAACAATTGCACTGGCACAATATTTACTGATTCAATCAAGCATACTTACAGGGGCAGTTACCTCGATTTCTGAAGAAGTACTTATCCCAAATGAAGAGCGCCACGAATACTGCGGCGAGAACAAGTGTCGCAATAAGTCCCAGCAGCACGCCAATTGTGCGCTCAGCAATACGCATTCCCGGGTCTCCAGCTGCTGTAAAAGAATATACCTTCTAAGAAAGAACGAAAGCGAAACTACATTATATTTTTGATGAATCAGTTTTCCCACTACATGGCCACCGTGCGCTGCCGTCATAGTGTCATGAACTTTTGCATTTCAATGTTTACAAGCAGCAAGGGCTATATAAGGATGTAATTAAAGATCAAGGGTGTGGAGCGAAGTCATCTGTGGCGACAGCGGCAGCAGCGGTAGGCACGTCGTCTGAATTCTTCTTACTGCATTTGCAGCTGTCCAATATTTCCTGCGTGCCTTCCTGGAGACGCATCCTTCTGCGCTGTCCTACCTGCCGTAACCATATGTAGGACCATGCAGCTACCCTTTCACTACGGCTGAAATGCTAAACCGGCCAGCGCGATCACCCACTGCATCACCTGACGCAAGCGACCGAGTGGCCAGCTCTACACCGAATGGAGCGTTGCTTGGAATTTGTCGGCAGCGGCGATAGACACGTCCTCTGAACTCTTCTTACTGCAGTTGCAGGTTGGTTGCCTTTTCTTGTGATATGTGTATCGCTGACGCTGCTGCCATAGGTGTCACATTCAGTGACGAACTGGTGAAAGCATTGTTATGTCGCAGTGTCGCGTATGTACACTGCAGCTCTCTGAAAATGTGATTTCAATAACCTGTACAGAGTGTCTGTTTCATTTCGGAGAATGTTTCCTTCAAAGGCTACGAAAAGAGGCATTGTGGGGCATATTATTTTAGATAACCACGTATAGCCGCGTTACCATTATCCAACACTTGCGTTGACACAGGAAGTTTCTATGGCAGCTGGTAATGCCTATTATTTTTACTTCGCATAACTTTCCTACCTCCTAAACATTTTCTGTGAAGCTTGTTTGTCTTATCTACATTCACCGATGCTTTGTTGAAGCGCTTCAGTCAACTATTATGCAGGGAGACACATCGTGTATAGATCGCATATAAAGCCAACAAACAAACACCTCAAGGACAACACAAGAGAAATTACTTGCGCTTACTAATTGAAATATATAAATCATAAATTAATGTTAACTGAAAGTGGATGCAGAAACAACTTGCCGCAGGTGGCGAACCATTCCACGTCTTCGCATTACGCGTGCGATTCTCTACCAATTGAGCTAATGCGACGCCGTCTTCCCATCAACTTTCTGGCTGTTACTACTGTAACTAACCCTGGGAGTGTTAGCCAGCGCCACCACTCAATAACATTGATGGCGGATGCGGAATTAACATCCTTTCTGGTGCAGGAGGCACGAGTACGTGATTCTTTAGGGTGAAGGCAACTGGTCAATGAATCCACACGTGCTACTTGAAGGCATCAATGTTGCCGGATTCGAGACCATTGTTATGTAATGAACGAGAAGCAGGGGGTTAACCGAGGGGCCCGATTTTTCACACGCGCAACGCGAAGACGTTGAATCATTCCCCACGTGCGGCAAGTTGTTTTTTCATCCGCTTTCAGTTCCATGAAGTTATAATTTCTTTTTTCAATTAGTAAGTACAAGTTAATTCTCCTGTGCGGTCTTTGGTGTCTTTGTTTGTTGGCTTCTTATGATATGATTAATAAAAATTTAGCCCCTCGGTTAACCCCCTTTCTTCTCGTTCTCATCATGTATAGACTTTTACATTATGTGACCGCGTATAGCTGGGGTACATTTGTCCGACACGTGCATTGGAACAGGAGGCTTTCATAGCAGAGAATAATGCCGATGCGTTTTATCCCGCGTAATTGTGTTTGCTCTCCTGCTTCCAAAATATTTTCCCGCTAAACTTGTATCTATACTTTATGCTATGCGTCATGCAACCGTATGAAGACGGTGTATTTACTCTCCAAATTAATTCAGTTCTAAGGGTCTTGCCTGATGGCACCCGAGCATGTCATAAAGGCGAGAAGAAAATCAAAGCCTCGGAACTCGCCTGTTTGCTCTTTGTCATAGCCAAATTTTTCTGAGTCGCACTTTACTTCAACATACAACTAATGGATACCTAAACTTATTCTATGAAATGGCATCTTTTCGCCAAAACGTGGAACTGTACAAACTGAGGCTGTTGTAGTTATCAAAGAGGACTTGTAGCACGACATAGAAACGGCGCTTGTATGTTTTTATCTTTTCTTATTTTTTGTCCAGGCGAGCGTGTAATCAGCAATGCGTGGGGTATAGAATGCTTTATGGCGCCGTTCGCATGTGAACGTGCAGGTAGTATCTTTTCTGTGAAAATACCTTCAGGCGCACGAAGAATTTAAGGCTAAGCTAGTGCTTCCAAAGCATCACGGATCCACATTGCCGGAACAGTTTTATTACGTACTTATATATACACCTTTGTGAAAAAAAGAGAGAAACACAAAAACTGTCACAAATCGACTAGACATTTTGTGGATGCCGGCACGCTCCAGCTGTAACACCCTCTCCGGAGCGGCATACGTAAGGGTGAGCGAATATTTGAAGTTTTGAATACGAATCGAATATTACTCACCAATTATTACAGCCAAGCCGTTAGCCTCTAGTTGGTCGGGATAATTCTCAGTGTCGTCCTCGCTGAAAAAAAAAAAGAAAGCTTTCAGTGATTTAGGAGAAAACTGCGTATGTTCTTTGTTATCACGCGAACAACAGACAGCAAAACATTCGTTTCAGTAAGGAACAAGCCCAAAACAAGCCTCCAAACTACGTAATTCACGATAAGGCTCTCCTGCTAACAATTCGAAGCACGTAGCGCTCCCCGCACACATTTCCCGGTAAAGGTTACTGTTGCACAAGCTGCCGCGGGAGACGGCTGCTTGTGCTATCGTCGAAGGGAAAAGAAACGGAAACACGACCAGCGGTGGCGGGCGGGCGCTGCTCGTATTGCTGTGGAATTCTAGCACAGAGTAATTCCCCACATCCACGTTCTCGTGTGGCTGAATAACGCGACGGAGGAGTAATTGAGCATAAAAGGATCGCGTGCCTCCCTCAGCAGTTGTGGTGGTGTTTTTCAACAGCTTCGCTGGGCATCCACTTATGTTGGGCCGGTGTGGTCAGCCATTCTATTTGTTTTCGGATTCATGTTCGAAAAAAGAACTATTACGTATTTCTGCATACCCAAACTAACCAAATATTTCGCAACAACCGACTGTTGAAGTCCTTATACTGTTCTCCGCCTGCTTAACAAAGTATCGCAAATGATCAGACATAAAACGACAAAGATGTTTGAACCAATGCAGAAACAAGATTGATAATTCAAGCTTGGTTTTTCGGTTTCTCGGCGCGAACTTATGTGGCTACCTCTGAGTGTTGCTTGTATTCTGTCATTTAGTATTTTTGGTAGTCTACTCATGTGTTATTGCTATTTTTTACGCAACAACCAGTGATGTATTTAGTGCAACCAGCTCTCTTACAATTACTCAAGGCCCACAAATCGTTCAGCAGCTTTTTCTCCGACAACGTCTGATCGTTTCTTCTGCAACCATTTATTTACCGTTTTAAAAAGCTCGATTCCATACAGCCGCTATTCATTCTTCGGAAGCTCGTTCGCAACCAGAGTTAAAAGAGGCTGAGAGGCCATTGGTGCAGCTTTTATTGGGAAGGAATGATTTTGTGTTAAAGCTGATTGTTTTTCCCTTGAAACCAGTCTTTTGTTCTGGTCAGTAAGGGCGTGGAAGGTAACGGCAGAGAAATGAATATGCTTGCGGCAAATGTATATCTGCGTCTGCGTTGAACTATTCCACATGCTATTCAATATTCGGTACTTACTATTCGGCATATATTCATAATCGAAAAAATGGCTATTCGCCCTCTGCTGTTTTTAAGTGTTTCGTTAGCTTCTAAGACCTTTTGCTGGTAACAGCGTCAAAGATGGGACAAGCGATTAGCAAAAACACGCATACAGCGCTGACTTCAAGAAGGTAAGGCTAGATGTTGCCTTCTGACAGTCAGACTGAGCTGACAGTCAGACTTTATTTCTCTGAAGGCTCTCACTCAGTGCCAGAATTAAGCCCATGTTATCATTATCTTTCACAATTTTCAGCTCAATGAGAGAGCCCAATGAGAGAATTGAAAGGGCAGTCTATAGAACCCAGGTACTGTGCATTGTATGCCCTACCTAACAAGCATGTTAGTACCGACACCGCACATGGACCCTGATTTTACTCTCCACTGAAATACGTCTGGAGACTCGTCTGTGACGGTATTATACCTACGAGTCAGTGTTTTGGCAGGCCGAAGAGTGCTGACAAAGAAGTCCACACGTGCAAGCTGACCCTTGGGGTTGGTGGAGTAAAGTAAAATACGGAAGCTGGCGCCCTCCTCAAGACCACTGAAGGAGAATGCCGGATGTGACGTGGAAGAGGCACTGGACAATAGGCTATCGGTCTTCGGGTCTGGCAGCTCGGCCACGAAAGTGACGGGCTACACGCCACCATACCAGAGGCCTTGCGAGCACTCTAATGACACCGAGTCACACGTGTTATTCACTTGGTTGCAGTTGCTCACGGGTTCCGGAGGACCTGCCATAGGGAAATATCTTTGTTTAAGCCCTCAGCCTTAGTTTACAAAAAAGTGTTATTTCGTATGAACAGCGTTTCAGAGCCTAAATAAACCTAACCATAGTAAAAAAGGCTGGCGGATTTCGTTAGCCACCTACCTCGCAGTGAATATAATGTGGTTACAATGTTGGTTAATGATGATGATACGAGCATCCATATTAAAACAGGGTGTCTGCACACGATACCACGCTTGTTCTTTAAAACTTTCTTTCCGTGAATATAAATTTTTGAATATATTCATTCACTAAGCCACATTATCCCCGGCAGGAAGGTCACATTACTGCTTCCTATCCCTCCCTAGCCCTATTTTGCTAGTCTTCGCTGCAGTTTCGTTTGTTTCTACTGTCTTTTGAGCCTAACACCTCATTTAAGCCTATTGCCTTCCTTGTTTATCTCTGATAGATAACGTAACATTCTGGAAAAGTACGCTCTAGGATTCCCATATATCTTCATACCCTGCTATATATAGTTGTTGCCATGGGCTGCTATTTGTACCCTCCTAATTTCAGTATTTTCAGTAAAGTAACCACAGTATGTAGGTCGTAAACTGACAGCCTAAAATACCGAAGCAAATGAAGTTGTTAAATTGACAAAAACAAAGAAAGAATACAGACCAATTAGAAGGTAGAGAAGGAATACAGTGGTCAAGCAACTCACGCAGAAAAATGAATCGACATTTCAAAGGTCTGACATGGTCGTGTTTAGGAAACACTGCTTGTATTCCTTAACGCCCATTGCTCCAACAACAATTCAGTTTTCACAAAGGTATATTGCCAATGCTTCTCCCTTTATCTTTTCCACAATGCATTGACTGATCATGAAAGAACAGTGTATAAGTAAATGTAATTGTACCTTTTGCAAACACGAGTGGGTTTGAAACTTACATTCACAAATGAGGCCGAGGTATCTTAAGAAACACTAAAACTAAAGCAAGGTATTGTGCAGTTTCTTCACAGACACCGATGATAATCATGATAGGGCCTTTGTCGGGGACTGTATAATAAAGCCACAACATGTCTGAAAAACTATAGGACCGGTGCAGCTGCGAGCAGTAATCCATTTAGCTAATCACTTTTTTTAGACCGAATGAATTTCTTTGGCTCTTTCGGCCGTTTTCAAGCTAGGTCGGTGGTATGACGGTAGGTTGGACGGGGAGGACGGAAGGTGAGGAAACGCTCCACGAAAATGTCACCACTCATTCACTCGTTCGGTGGGTCGCTCGACCTCACTACTTGTCACACAAGTTAAGCGTGTGCGCTGTATAAGCTTTGTAATGCATGAATAAATGTCACTTGTGTATTTGTTTATGTCACTTCTGTAACCTAGTGCCCATACACCCTCAGCAACACGCACAAGACGTTTCCCAGACCGCACTGGTGCGTCTTGATAGAGTGTATTCGATGTTCTTTTTTTTTCGTAGTTTTAGTTAGTAGCAATTCATAGGATGATAGCACCTAACGCATTCTTTGTTATTGCACTCACCAGCTTTAACAACGGCGAGAGCGCAGGGCTTCCATTGTCTGCCGATCTCGTTAGCGCCTCAGCAGAGCAGGAAGCCGAACTCATCCTCGTTCAATGCTAATTGCGAGGCCACGCTGCGCTTCTGCTCCTGATTGAAACTGGTCAGTGGTAGGCGCTTGTCGCTCACACAACTGTGATACACCAGTGGAACGTCACGTCTGTGGGGTCCACTTCAACTTCGTGGCGTACTGACACGGAGTCATATTGCGACGCACCATACAAGCGCTTCTGCCCCGGTTTGCAGGCAGGTGCGTCTGTGGAACAAAGAACAAATAATTGTCATTAAGAAGCTGCATGAACTATTATGACATTTATTAAATGCGTCAAAAAGAATATTGTTTTTCGCCACAATGTTTTTGATGTCTAAAACAAATATATTCAATAAGCATACACTGTAAACGGAAATAACTCCGACGTGGGAGTATAACGCTTGTCCTCTAGCGACCCCCCGGTTCGGAGTTTATTATGCTCCGTATGATCGGAGTAGAATTTTTACTCCGTGCGTGCGGAATTTTCGCGTGGAATTATGGGAGGTATTTTTTCTATGTTTTCTTTCTTTTTTGCTTTGGAATGGACGGAGTTTTTTTGAGGTGCAACGGGAGTATAAAAAGAGGCATCGCGTCAGTTTGCGCGAACATCTGTACATACAGAGGCTGCTGGTCAAATTTCGAAATATGCACACGAGACCGCGTCAAATTCGACGAAACAAGTCAATGAAAGCACATATATCATGACATACATAAACATTTCAGAAACGCCCAATGCAGAAACTTGAAAGACATCCCACGTACACGCGATACCCAAGAAGCAACGGTGCCAGTATATATAGCCACGATACTGTGTGCCTCTAAACCGCCTAGGGAGCAGCTGTGCTTCTTTCAGAATTACGACTCCCATGCTCGTTCATACGAGATGTGCCTCTCTGATATTAACAGAATACCTTAATCAACACAAAGTGTTAATTCAGAATAGTGAGAGAAAAAAGTTAATGGCGTAAATTTTCACAATTAGCATGCCATTCTGATTGCTGGAGCGACTTCGCACACTGCCGGCGTTCGCGCCCAAAAAGTAGTGCGTTAGTTACAGTAAGCAAGAAAAATGTAAGTGCGTCTGCTTCAAAGCAAAATTAAATTTTTGCGATATAGTGGTAGCGTAGCAACAAATTATTACGTGTGAGCATGACCCGCAGCAGCCGACGTAACACCGAAAAATGCGCAGTCATACATATTATACACCGCACTACTTGCTCCGCGTCCAAGCAATATCTCTCGGTTGTGAAAAGGAGCTACATAGCTGATCTGTCGAGTGAATGCTTAAACTCGGAGCGAGCAGGCATGCGTCTAAATCAGTGTCTCGGATAGAGCGTAATGTTAATGCAATATCGGAAGCAATGACGTGACCGAAACCTATATGCGCGACAACAATTCGATGCACATCGCTCAATAAGAAGCTTTATTTACAGTACGCATACTTATGTCCTACCGTTTTTCTTCAGGTGAAAATATCCGTTCGCAGATACATAAAAACAGTTGCTTGAACTCCGATCTTTCTCACTGGCAACACAGCACCGCAACGAACTTGGGGTACGCCATACATGTGCGACTAGCACGGACGTCGTCGCTCGAACAGTGGCTGCTGTTGCCATTGCTACGCGGTCCTTTCAAACATTACACCAGACGTTGTCAACATGTACCCAAAAGGACATAAAAGTCGCATTTCACGTAGTGAAGAACACAAGCCAGGGTCACGCAGCACGAAAACACAGTCAGAACCTGGGCCGACATCACGAGCCAGTGAGCAGCTTCGAGGTATACCTAAGCCTTTTTCCGCACTTGAAAACGTTGCTCTTGCATTCATCGTTGTCAGCAAAGTGATCAGAGCAAACGTACTTGAAGCTGAGAAACAGCGAGCTTCAGGCATGCCTATAACACTTTCTGGAAGGAAATACGGGAAACAAATTGACGAAACGCTGTCACGGAACGACACTTCACAAATGTAAACAAACCGTCAGCCATGAGCACTGCCGACTCCGCCGAATGCGCCCGGTCGCTGGCGAGGCGCACAGCCTCATGGGAAGCGCCACGTGACCAAGCTCTTTCGGCGGAGGGGAGTTTTTAAAACTCCCTGTCGGAGTTTCACGGGAGAACAAGATTTTTAAGCGGAGTAAAATCGCGTCATGTCGCCCTAATACTCCCGCAGCCAGTCAGCGGAGTGAAACGAGGGAATGGCGCTGTTTTGCTCCCATACATCGGAGTAAATACTTGAGGAGGGGAGGTTTTAGGGTACATCACCTGTTAAAAACTCCCAGGTGGGTTTATTTTCGTTTACAGTGTATATGGATGCGCAATTTCATCATGATCTCCGTAGTAGCCTACTGGTTACACTTTATAACTAGGATAAACCTTCTTAAGAGGGTTAATATTTTCTAAAACATTAAAACTCTCTACTCTATAAGTATGTGTATTGACAGAAGTGAGAAAGACATGCACAAAACAATATTTCAGTACAATTAATCATATGAAATTATGATAGACACATCCTCAAAAGAACAATATTGCTGGACGGTCTCACCAATAGTCTTGGTTAGCTTGCCAACGTTTATCTTATAAACATGTTGGCAAGAATTTCTTAACGCCTATAGTTGGCTCGCGCACCAGTAAATTTCTATAGAACCGAAGTTTATTTGTAGAGTAATGGTCGAAGTAGGGAAGACAGTAACGCACCAAAGCGCTTACGCCACGCTTGTTAACTTATTTAGTGAGCAAGTATTTACAAATTACAAAATACTAGCCTTACTTACTATGGCTGTGCACGAATTTGCTATCGTAATCGGTGCTTCGCCCTTCGGGCCAAACGGCGACTTTTATTTAGAAATATTATCTTTCGTGGTATTCGATTGCGAGCTTCTAGTGAGCAGACAGCAGAACCTTCGGCAAACATTTCACAATGATTTCACTGTTATAAACATAAAGCACAAGAATAAAGGCGACAGGCCAATATTCGACAAGCTTAACAAAGGAGGCGTCGCGGCCACGGGTGTATACGCGTTGGTACAAGCTTGACCACGGGATCGCTGCGTAATGCAGTGAAGCCTGCATCATGTATTGCTGTGAAAAGTGAGAATTGCGAACTGACGATCTTGTATGCGAACACCCCCCAGAACGCATTGGCAGCCCCAACGCACGGGCAAGACCTGAGATCCTGTGCGATGCGCTTTATCATTATCTCATAATGTACTCCTCGCAATAAGTACTGTCTCAAACGTGCGCGCTATGTCGCTTCTGCTGTCTGCAGTAAGGCAGAAAATTGCGTTTGAAATTTGCTCCCAATAATTGCTTGGGGTACATCTGTGAAGTGCAGAGGTAGACAACTTCGCAGTTTTCTCTTGACAAACTATAAGCAAGTAAGAACGCCAAGTGGCACATCAAATGATCCGGAGTATAAAATTAGATCCTTCGGCAAAATTTGAGCAAGAAAGCAACTGAGGTAAGCGCAACATCCTTTAATGCTTATAAGAGAAAAAGCACACACCTTGTATATCTGTAGCTATTGGCGGCGCTGCCCCCATTAACGAACAACGTTAAAAGAGGCCTGACTTATTGACTTTTCCAGCTTTGAAGAGTGATGAATGAATACTTTTGCATATGAGAAAAATTCTAGAAGCTTGCGGAGCACAAATTCCTTACCTTAAACTGCAAGAAAACGCCATAGGTTGCTTTCGTTCGTCACAACATCTATGCGAATACATGGTGGCAGCAGGCGACAGCATAGCCAGTGCGCTTTCATCCTGAATACTTGACGGGCTACCACTATGAGTGCGCTGGACTTTCTGAAAAGGCCCATTTTTGAGGGGAGCATCTCATACATTGTTAACAAGTGTGTGTCGCCGGACGTTGATGAAATCGAGTTCTCACAGAAAGGCACTCAGCAGTCGTAAGAATAAATTTCCTTCCGGTGTAATGGAAATCTTTCAATGAACACTACGACCTGGAAGCGCGCGTTTCGAGTACCTTTGTTCTGTAGAATGTTTAACGCACACAGGAAGCTACAATGAGGAAAGTCGCCTTTGCATTTCATAATTAACATGATTCTTGCATTAGTTTCATATGAAAAATACGTAACGAACAAAAACTCAAACACCCCAACGTTATAAGTGCATTGAATTGTAATAAATACAGCTTTGCAGGCCCCGCTGTAAATGTAGCTTTGCACCTGCAGGAAAATGAGCTAAGGTGCAGGATGAAGGAAGCGAAGAAATCGCATGCACGTGTGTCACACTGTGCACTCGAGAAAGTCCGACTGTACTAAGTCTAGAAAGCAAGCGAAGGGGTCACTGCACTGTTATGACATTCCGCGGTAATTCCCGAGAGACGTTGTCGTTATCAGGCTTTTTCTGCATCTCTACGCGAAGGTGATTGAACGGACGGTTATTTATCAAGAGCCGTGTAGTCACACGATTCGGTGAGAATCCCCTTTTACATGTACAGTGAGAAGATCACTCGAAATGACGTGCTTCCCACGACCCTAATGGATGGCAAGGCACACGGCTTAATGAGTCGATCCAGACATCCTGTTTGTGGTACCTCCTCTGCTGATAGGTTGTGAGGTTCTGTATTGTGTGAGAATGAGCAGCTGTGCACAATCATGCATGCACTTGCGGTGTACCGATGCAAGTGGAAACACTCTCGAAAATACAAAAAATAAGGAAAACAGCAAATATTGACGTTACAAGGCACCTGCAAGCCCCTTGCTCAAAATAACAACGAATGTGCTCCGTCTCTGCTTATATAGCATAAAGATGACGCAATGAATGTGGGAAGGTATCTGACAGATTGCGCCATGTCTATACGGTCAATCTCCCAGATGCCTACCCACGGTCAGTGCGCCATCTTTCATTTCATTTCAGTTGTTTTCTTTATTGTGCTTCCTTATTCTGGCGAGTGTATAATTATTATTGTATCAGTATGTAACCTCTTCGTCACATGGTATTGCATTGGACTCCTGAGCACCTCTGGCATGTGGAAGGCACCTCTTGAGCGGCGTGCAAAATGTTGCAGTTGTGTAGACTGACCTGGTTTTTGTTTGAGGCATCAGCGGGATCTAAACGATGCAGATGCATGGGGATCAAGCAATACGTATCGATGTACGCAGATGGCACGAAGGCACAAATACAGAAGCGTTATTTACATATGAAACACGTAGATGCTACGTGAATACAAAGAGAGGCAAAGATAGGCGAGCAAAATGAGAGCAAGGTAACAGCAAGAGCCAACATTTCGACAAGTGGACTTGTCTTTTTCAAGGCGACATATGCTTTCCTCGGCACAGCATGTAGGTAGGGTTCTCCTAAAGGGGAGGGGGGTAAGGTGGCCCAGTGCGGCAACGACCGAAGGTGTGTTAGCGGCGAGGGTGTAGAAAGGAGAATAAAGGACTGCTGTGCAAAAGGCCAGTGACATGGCCGCGTGTCAGTCGGCGTGTCAACGACCGTGTGCACAGCACCCCTCTATTACATGATTTGCGGGTGGTCGTGGGCTACCATGTATTTGAAAGAGATAATAAAAAAGTGGCAGGAAATGGTGCTCGTGAAAAAAACCCTAAAATAAAGATTACTGCAACAAAATAAATATTTTAATAAAAGAAAAAAAGAATAAAGGAAGGGGAAAAAGAACAAAAACAAACCACTAAGCAACCAAATTAAGGGTGATTGCCTACAGCTTGAAATTTGGCATCGCCAATAGATTTTAAAGTTCCCTATGAAACGTGTATGCCTATTGGTTGCAATGTCTTGAACTTATGGATAAGGTATGATTCTCTGTATTTTCTTTCTCTTTCAGAACGGAAATTTTGACTGTAAGGTATAGAGCTTAAGCTCATCAATGTTATGACCTGGTTGGTTGAAATGCTCGGCGACGGCTCTGGGAATCTTTTTAGCTGTGTCCGCGCGATGTCCGTTTAGTCTTGCTTTCATTGATTGTACTGTTTCACCTATGTATTGTCTCTTACAGAAGGAACATTCAAGCATATACATCACATCCAACTGGGACAAGTAAAGCAAATTTTGACTTCGTATGTGTAACTCTTTGCGGTGCTCTTAATGTTAATGTCACTTTGAAGGTACCTGCAAGTTTTACACCTGGGGCGACAACATGATTTCATTACGAGGGAATGTTGTTGGCTGAATTTTGCGTGCATTACCATGTCTTTAAAGTTCCTATTGCAGCGATAGGTAACCCTTGGTACATCCGGGAACGCTTTTCTCAGACGCTCGTTACGTGATAAGATTGGGTTGTATTTTCGTAGGATGTTGTTTAAGTTTGGGAGTGCATTACGATGTTTTGTTATAAAGGCTGGCAGTCCGTCAGATTCTGGTGTAGGCTGCTTCTTAGCTAATTGCGACTGTCTCTCCTATTGCACACGACATTATAAGCAATGTCGAGAGCAATTTGTGGATAGTTTCTTTCTGCTAGCGTTGTTTTAAGGTAATTTAGCTGGTGGATATAATCGTTGTCTTCGACGCAGATTCTTCTTATTCGTTTCGCTTGTCCGACAAAAAATTATTTGCTTTCAGTATTGAGGTTGATGACTGTTGTAGTCTAAATATTGCTTGCTATCCGTAGGCTTCCGGTAAAGTGTCGATCTCAGTTATCTGTTTTCTATGCAAACAGTCGCGTAGAGGAAGTTGATTTGACTAGGAGAGTAGTGGGCCGTAGATTTAATACTTGGGTTAAAGCGAATAAAATGACTAATTAAGTTGCTTGCCGCACTTGTGCCGTGTTCCCATATCATAAATATGTCATCGATGTAACGCAGATGGGTGTGGGGTTTTAAAGGGTAGGATTTCAACAGGTCGGCTTCAAACTGTCCTATGAAAATGTTCGCATACATGGGAGCTAATGGTGTTCCCATGCTAGTGCCGAACGTTTGCAGGTAGTGAATAGAATAAAATTCGAAACAGTTGAGCACGAGAACTAACCTAAGGAGTGACAGGTAAACTTCAGGAGCATGTGCTTGGGGATGGACTGTGAGGAATTTCGATGTGGCTTTTTTTCTTGCACTCATCGGCACATTAGTGTAAAGGGCAGAAACATCCAAAGTGACTAGAATAGCGCGGTCGGATACGATTTGGCTGGCGTTGGTGCCATCGATAATTCGAAGGAAGTGCAGCATGCCTTGAACAAAAGATGGGAGGGTGGTGGAGATGTGTAACAGGTGGTAATTTAAGAGTTTAGATAAAGACTCGGTAGGTGTGTTGCTATCAGACACTATCTGCCGGCCTGAGATTAGTGCTGTAAATATTTCTTCTACGGGAAACTTATGCAGTTTAGGAAAAAAAGTAGAAGAGGCCTGCTTCTTTGTTCTTGGGCATCATGAAGCGATATTCAGATTGCGCGATTAGTTCCCTGGACCGGAGCTCCGCTATTGTGCTTTGCACACTATTTCTGTAGTCTGAAGTTGGATTAGAGTCGAGTTTTCTGTAATGGGTGTGGTTTCTTAGTTGTTTGGAGGGTTCATTCTAGTACTTTTCTATAGGCCAGATTACGATACTGCAGCTTTTGTCAGCTGGTTTTACTACAATATCATTTTTTTCCGCAAGTTCTTTAAAGATATTGTGCTTAGAAGGGGACAAATTTTTGCGTTTCCGGCAATGCCGACGTCACTTGAATAAAGGAAAGCTTCTTGGATGTCAAAGAAAGTACCAGAGCCTACCTGACGGAACTTTGGGGTTACTGAAGGCGAGAGGCGAGTTTTAAAAGCTACGTTGAACAACATCACAGTCAGCGGGGACGTATAATGCGAGAAAAAGGGAAGCGTGATTCACTAACTGGATGGGCTATAGAATATGCAAAGGAAGAAGGGGAGCGCAGCGCAGGAGCGGGATAATGCCCTAAGAAGAAACTTGCTGGTTGAATAGTGTTACTCACAGAATATATCTAGCTTCGTCCCATGCACGATGGCGCTTCCCGGAATCAACTTGTTATCGCCCCGGCAAGAGAGCACAGCTCCGTTGTCGTTGTCGTTACACCGCCGGTTGCGGTGTAAAAGGTAGCACGCTGGAGCTGGTTCCTTCGTAGTTTGACGTGTTCTATTTGGTTCGCAGCAGCTGCTCACCTCCCTTCCACCAGCTGACCAGGGCGGGTTGACGTGAGCCACTCGATGAGCACACCAGATGCAACAATTGGCCTGCTGACAGAAAGTTAAGTGGTGGCTCGATGGCTACGTCCAGGGGGATCATTGCGTGAACCAGGAATGTTAGACCTAAAAGCTGTGTCACAGTTTTAATTACTCAGTTAGAGAATGACTTGAGCGATGGAAAATAGAGGAGGACGCGAACGCCTTCATGGAAATGGGCAATCTTTTCAATAGTGGATCTGGCGTCTTTGATTGTTGGAAAGGTTTTAGTCTTGTTATAAAGCACGGGGACCTTATTGCCAAATTACTCACATAGCTACCAAAGCGGTGGTACTCGGTCAAAATAGGATTAGGTACATTTAGACAATGTGATAAAGCTAATTACGCTGATGGGAGTAGTCCTAGGTTCTCTATATCTTGCACGCACTCTATATGAGTGGGCCGTACTCATAGTGGGCCGTGCCACTATGAGTGTGCCGTACTTATGGACGACATAATGATCCTTCTCGTGCCATGCGACGCAATGTGTATTTATAATACTGTACTTCAAACCGTAGTGTATCGACTAGTTAAACTGAGACTAGTAATCTGTATGGGCCAAAATCTGTATATTATGCAAGTAATACTAAAATAATTTCAACAGTACTTGTTGGAGTTCAACAGATGTTTTTTTAAGCAAGTCCGGTTTGCTGATTTTCTGACATATAATTATTTCACATAAGAAAGATTAAAAGGCCTGGTCTGACATGGGTGACCATCAGTGCAGCGTCTGTGTTAGCGGCATAAAACGAATTGCAAAGGTTAACGTGACGTCTACCAGACTGAATTATCTGTCTGGCCGTTAGACATATGTCTTGTTCCCCCTGTGATAGAATTTATTAAATCACATTGAACGACATTGAATCACATGTATGCAAAAAAAGAGATCAAATTTAAAACAAAATTTAAATTTGAAGAAACAAAAGACATTGTGTGACCGCAGTAACTGTTTTATCACCTAAAGAAGTTGAACAATAGATTTACGTAGAGATGCCCACAATTGCGTTATCTCTTTGGCATTATTGTCGATTGGCTACGTTTGCAGATGTCATTCCTATTGCGATGCCAGAACGCCCCAAACGATACCTCGTTATGCACATAATAATACTGCGAATTTAAAATACCGGTGGAGGGAAGTGTGGCATTTCTTGCATCACAGCCACTGGCATAGCCAATAAACCCACCCTGAAGGCGGTATCTCGTAAACCAATCAATCTCGTATACGGCACATGGTTGTTAGTGTTACCTCACGTGACATAATCGCAATAATGATCATTCCTAATGGGTGGGAAGGCGTCTAGTATTACCGAAAAAAAGTGAAGTTGACCATTCATTTGCCAAATTCGGTGTGGATTCTTTTTGCTGTACATGATAGTGTAAATTGATTGTAGAGGTAGCTCCGCCTTTGTTATTATCACTTTAAGAGCGTTGATATTGCAGCCGCGAAGAGCCTACTGCTGGATGCGCCTTCTTCAAAGATCTCAGCTTGCTGATGGATGTAGTGAAATAGCGAAACATGCAGTATATGTTGTGAGCCCGATTGAAACTCTTCCGTGTAAATATAAAACCACACCGATTTACTGAACAAATGCCAGCTCACGGTACACAACACTAATTCTGTTTATGTCGACTGTTCCTGTTATACTTGCATTACCGACCCATACAGCCCTACTTCTTTGTGGTACGGAATGTCTGCTCACGTATCTGCTCGTATTGTGCCACGTGTCAAGGGAAGCATTGCATCGGTCACGTAGTTCACAAATACTTCTTGAACTGGCTTTCCTTCTTATGCATATTATCCACAACACACATTTCTACACAGTACTAAGTTAGCTACGCCTCTATCAGAATATATCGAATAAACGTTTAGCCCCAAAAGTGCTAATCTTCATTTTCCAGAAAAATGGCCGGAAGAGTGTTATTCCGAATCCTTGGCACTTTCCCGACTACATGCATTAACACAAAGGCTAACTGCACCTAAACGACCATTTTACTTGTCATTGAAGCAGACTAAGTTATCTGTAATGTAGGGAGTACATGTACTACCAGAGTCAGATATGCAATTTTTGTGCAAGCAGAACAAAATTATTTTTTTACTGTCGCACATAGCAATCCATTGGCTTCAACATGAGCTTGTGCAAGGTGGTGCGTTTGATTTGCTCTCCTCAAGTACGTCGAGCTGCCTGTACAGTTTCTCTGATTGCACCACTTCAACGAAATTTCCACGGTGCCGCAATTGTTTCTTTAACTTTAATCGGTCGTATCTCCGTTTCATTTCTCTCTCTCTCTCTCTCTCTCTCTCTCTCTAGCTCTCTCTACGTATATGGGATCACTCATGTACGCCCACCAAAGAAGGCGTAGTTGTATATAAATAATTATAACTCCCGTTATCCAGTTTGGTGAGTAAACAAATGTGAAAATTTCTTTTACAGTGTAAGCTTTATGGGCTCATTTCAACAGCCGTTTCAGTTGGCGATATTATCGGCCGCCGCCGTCGCTGGTGTCCATCAAAACTATTGCCAGGACTGAAAAAAAAAAAGCAGTTCTCTCCGTGATCGAACAAAGGCCCTCTACCCAGGATTGAGATACTCAACCATAGCGCCAAGCCAATGCTTGCTAGTTGCTTCGGAAACATGCCCTATAAAGGTATCCTAGCGCGCTAGGAGTGAGGTGATGGGAGGTGAGCGCCACGTAGCGTCGCTACATATAACATTTACATTGCAGTTACGTTGTATTCCACAAGGTGTCAAGATATGTATTGTTTGCATCGTACTGCGCCACGTGTCAAGGGAGGTGACATGTGCAAAGCATAGTCTCGATTCCTGCATTTAGTTTTTGGCATAAACGTTATGGCGCCATCTCGCAAGGTGTGAATAACTGCTGGAGAAGCGAATCATAGAGCTACACGCCTGGCTGCAATCAGGCAACGCCAGACTCATAACGCTGTGCAGAGACCAGCACAAGTCGCAGCTCGTGGTCGATGCCGAGCGTAGAGTTCATTTCGTCTCCGTGAAAACGACGCAAACAGACTTCAATGCGAAGACCCTGTAGCGCGTGCTGTCGAAAATACGGCCCAAGAGCTTCGGCGCCAAAAAACTCAAGTGTGTGCTGCCGAAAATCAGGCGCGATGGCTTCGCCACGAAGACCCTCATTTCGCGCAGTAGAAAACGATGCCTGTGTGCTTTGCCACTTCGAGAGCAGTTTACGACGCTCTCCTACGAAGCCGCATCTCCTGCTTACGCTCTGACTGATGTGTCTGCCACGCAGGATTGGGACAATTTTCGTCTAACTGGCATTGTTTTGGTGACTGATTAACCTAACAAGAGAAAACATGATGCAAAGGCCCATTTGTGAACCGTACAATCAATGTCGCAATCAAACCAAAACTCACGCTTCATGTCCAAGGTTATGTATGGATCGTGCGACGGTGACAGTGACGTTGTTCGCTGCCTGGCAGGTGAGCACGCCGAAGAAGTCTGAGCGCTTGAGCTGGTCGACCTCGAGCCAATTGCGAACCATGCTGCCATCCCCCACGATGCTGAAGTCAGAGTCTACGAGCACTTTGTCACGCCACCAGGTGACCATGGATGAGGCTTGCCTGCTAATAACAGAAAAAAAAACGGTGACCTTCCTGGAGGTTAACCACTTTGTCTAATTCTCAACTACTCAACATATAATTATTGCACTACTAGGAACACGAACGAGCACATCACTCAAGTGAGTTACACGAAGCACCAGTGACCAAAATGACCTGTTTTGCAGTGCTGTAATCCGAAACTGAAGCTTATTATTTGTGCAAGCTTCAAAAATAACAGTTAGTATCTCTTTCACGTGCGTATACTTCACGCGCCGCATGGCGTATGGATACGGCGTTGCTCTACTAAGCCTGAGGGCGCGGGATCGTATGACGGCGAAGGCGGCCGAATTTCGGTGGAGACGAAAAGCGAAAATACCCGTGTACTTCGATTTCATCATCATCATCATCATCATCATCATCATCATCATCAGCCTGGTTACGCCCACTGCAGGGCAAAGGCCTCTCCCATATTTCTCCAACAACCCCGGTCATGTACTAATTGTGGCCATGCCGTCCCTGCAAACTTCTTAATCTCATCCGCCCACCTAACTTTCTGCCGCCCCCTGCTACGCTTCCCTTCCCTTGGAATCCAGTCCGTAACCCTTAATGACCATCGGTTATCTTTCCTCCTCATTACATGTCCTGCCCATGCCCATTTCTTTTTCTTGATTTCAACTAAGATGTCATTAACTCGCGTTTGTTCCCTCACCCAATCTGCTCTTTTCTTATCCCTTAACGTTACCCCTATCATCCTTCTTTCCATAGCTCGTTGCGTCGTCCTCAATTTAAGTAGAACCCTTTTCGTAAGCCTCCAGGTTTCTGCCCCGTAGGTGAGTACTGGTAAGACACAGCTATTATACACTTTTCTCTTGAGGGATAACGGCTATATAGGATATAGGATAACCTCCTATATGAACAACACTACGATTTAGGTGCACATTAATAAAAACCCAGGTAGTCCAAATTATTCCGGAGTACCCTACTACGCCATGTCCATAATCAGATCGTGATTTTGGCACGTAAAACACAATTTTCTAATGCTACAACGCTCATGGGCCTTGCATAAGGTGCATGTCAAATAACATCAGGTGGTCAAAAACCAGGAGTCCCCCACTACGACGTGCCTCATAATCAAAGCATGATTTTTTTTCGGCACGCAAGAACACCTGAATTTACCTTTTAATACGTATACTTCATCTTTTGACACGAAAATGTAATTTCTAGCCTGCCAGTCTCTAGACATTAGGCCGCATACAAAGTGAATGAAAATATCGGTATAGGCAAACATGATTTGTGCTAGTGCAAGTTGTCATCCCGTAGTGATGTTCGTGCTATTGTGGTTACCCGCCACTGTTGCTTAGTGGCTATGGTGTCGGGCTGCTAAGCACGAGGTCATGGCATCGAATCCTGGCCACAGCGGCCGCTTTCCGTTTGGGCCGAAGAGCGAAAACACCCGTGTACTTAGATTTAGGTGCACGTTGAAGAACCGCAGGTGGTCGGAATTTCCCGAGTGCCCCACTACGGCCTGCCTCATAATCAGATAGTGGTTTTGGCATGTAAAGCATCATATTTTTTTAATTGTGGTTCTGCCATGCCCTCAACAATGCCTTGGTATCATGTACGACTGTATTCTTGTGTGTAAACTGTTAAGTTGGGGTGACGCAGAAGAGAATTAAGGCCCTACGAAAAGAGAGATGTTCGAGGAATACCTAGAAGGCCAAAGGGCCATTCCTAAAGAATTAGCGGAAATTAAATGCTTGGTAACTTACAATGCGAAACTGATTGTTGACCTTCGGAATACGATGGAAATAAGGAGTACGTTAACTTCATCGCCTGCTAGTCAAGATGAGCAGGTTCAGACCACCCTTAAGACATTGGAACATGTGGAACTTCAACCAATGAAACTCATGGACCCAGAAGATAGGAATAGAGGGTCCAACCCATACGCGCGAATTGTCTGAAAGTCCTGATGAAACAGAAGCCGATCAGAAGGAAAAAAGTTGTATCTGGTATTTTTAACATACACTGAGCGTGAGCAGTGCGTCAACCGGATGCACTCGTAGACTCGGTAGGCAGCGTGGTAAACGACCTTTAATTGTTCATCTGCAAGATGTCAATAAAAAAAGGAAATATTCAATAACGTTAGAAAACTGAAAGGATCTTCTACATGTAGTCAGGATGATTATTTGCAAGCTACGCTAAACAAACAAAAGCTTCTCCGGGCAAGTGCTAAGGCTGAAAAAGCTGAGGGCAAACAGGTAACATTGCTCTATGACAAGCTCAAAGCGTATAGTGAAAGTAGCTCCGGATTACTTGAGAAAACTAGAAGCTTATATGGCGCAATACTTAAAATCCAAAATCTTAATCATTAGTGATTTTAACCTGCCCGGCGTTGATTAGGATGGACAACAGGCCCTTGAATGTTATAACACAAAACACTTTAACTCACACTTTAACCCCATATTTTGCACGTATTGAAGTGTTCAAGAATTCCTTTTTTCCAGGAACTATTAACGACTAGAACTCGATGCCGTCCCCAGAGATACCCACTACTGGAATTTTCGCTACCTTAAGTTAGCATTTTGCCATTACATTTATGTTTTGAGGGTGTCCAGACGTTTAATGCACATGTGAAAAATAAGCGCATAAACTTCCTCGGCGATCCAATAATACGGAGCAGCATGAAAGATTTGCGTACACTTTTGTGGTAAGCACCCTCTGGCTGTGGCGTTGTGATATAGTTGGTTTAATGCTATATCAAAAATAATACAGTATCAGTAGAATAAAAACACACGAAAAAAAAACGAACAGCAACCCACTTTGGAAATCCGCCCACGAGAATTGTTTCAAAGTATATGTTCCTCCTGATACAAAAACAAAGATGCTTTTATTGTTGTCTTTCACAAGATTATCTCCATCTAACAGCGTTTTGGATGTGAATTGTGCTAGCTTTAAACGATGCTTAACGTTATTCTAGATTTCCAGAAAACGAATAAGTATCGGAGGCTTATTCGCGTATTTATCTGCTGTCCTGCATTTTGAAACCTTCAATACTATGTTTTTATTATGTTAGAATAAAACCACGGCAATAACTTTATACCACATTTGCATATTAACTGTTATTTGTAGGAGTGATTCGTATGCTTTAAACATAAAGGCAAACATTTCTCCATCTCTTCTGTCCTGGTGATCCTTTGTATTTCTTTAAGAAATGAGAGAATTTAGACAGTAAGACAAGGGAACTTGTTGCCGTTGATGCATTCCTTTCTTCAAACACTGAACTTCCGACTTTCGTTATACCCTCTAACGGACGTAATCAACTTTCTTACTCATACGGTGAAATAACTTCCGCGTCTCGTAGCAGCGAACATTTCCATACGGTCTACTTGTTCATCTTTTTTTACCTGTGTTCTGCGTAGTTTGGCAGCAATGAAAGATCACAACTATCAAGAATAATAAAGTAATCGTGAATGTATATTATATATCAAATAGAGCGCGATAACACATAGCAATAAGCGGCCAAGAACAACGCAGGGAATGGCTCATCTCCAGTGATTACCCACCGTACGGCTGTTCCTTGTTGACTGGCCTCTGCTGTATCCGACAGTGTGCCACCACTGCATACATCCAAAAGAGAACCACACAGGAGCTTAGCGTCTTCCACTGGGTCCAGTCCGTC
Organism: Dermacentor albipictus; assembly: GCF_038994185.2. Classification (NCBI taxonomy): domain Eukaryota; kingdom Metazoa; phylum Arthropoda; class Arachnida; order Ixodida; family Ixodidae; genus Dermacentor; species Dermacentor albipictus. The sequence goes on from NC_091824.1 coordinate 129,046,090, forward strand.
CCGGCACCGGAGCTTGTGTTTGGCCGTGTCATCGTGTCACAGCCCTGTAAACGGGCACGAAAAGCTGGCTTTGGACAAGCACGTATACCGGAATCCCAAACACCGGAATCCTGCTTCAGGATAGCAGGGTTAAAAAATTTAAAAAAAATGACTCACCTTGCGTGACCACGAAGACGATTCGGCACACGCGACGCAGTGCACAATAAAAAAAAGAATAAAATAGAATAAAATAAACAGAGGAAACGGTGACACTGCGCAGACGGCAGCCGATGTGTGTAAAGAAGCTGCAACGTAGCTAGGAAGACTGTCAAAGTGCGATGCTCGCGCTACTGTAAGCCGCCGTCGTGAAACCGTGCGCATTCTCTCGGCTGTGTGGCGAGTCTCTCGACGGGCGGCCCTCGCTGCTCTGACGGGGATCGATGCCGCGCGCAGCCAAGTATCGGGAGAGCGGGCACGTTTTTCCGCTGCGCCCCCGCAAGGCGACCTCTGGGGAAAAAAAATTTTGCGACATAACAAAAGTGAGCCTCTTCCTGTATGTTACGAAGGACACAGCGCTTGATTACTTGTTCCCATCAGTACACTATGGCTTTATTGCTTTGCGGTTGTTTCGTTTCTGCTATATCCACACAACCTGCAGGTTAGCTTCTTCTCCGTTCAAAGAGCGAAACGCGAAAACACAGTGCACCGCAGAATAGTATTAGTTGGGAGATTTCTTTGTAGTTTCAGCGAGTGTAGATATAGCGCGGTGCTCGCGTTTTGTGCATGTCTGTTATCTGCAAGGTGGCCCAATAATGTTTGTTTATTCTCGAATACATATGCATGAGCTGGTTATCTCTATTCTTATTTGGCAGCCAACTGCACCGCATGTGGCTGTGCATCTGATATTGAGAATAGAACCACATTGCGCTAGTCAGCATTGCAAGGTGAAGTGGGAAATCGAGATATTTAATTTTATGGAATGCAATGGATATTATGTAAAGGAAATGGAAAGGAAATTCATATACTAGCAAGGTTGTCATTTCACTGAACGATAAAAAAAATCGCGTATTTCACTAACGTGCGGCAGTTCCCCGAATTTCAGGAGGCGCTATGATTCCGGGTTCTTCTGACATTTACAGCGACCACTTTTACGAGCGCACCCCAATAGTTGTTCGGAAGTTGGCTGCTGGCACACCTGTCCGCCGGTGACCATCGTAGGGAATCTGAATGTTCTTTCTGACGGTTTTATCAAGAAAAAGAAAAGCGCACATTGCTGCGTTGTTGCAGTAGAGTGACGTCGAGACTCTGCGCTGTTCCCAAGGCGCACTGAAGCAGGAAGGAGCTAGCCGTTGTTTTATAGAGAGCTCTGCCGGTACTTGCAAAGAACATACGCGTCCTTTCTTCTGGCAGGTGCATGCTCCACTTCAACTTCAACTCCACTTCGTCCACACTCAACAGAAGTTGATTGCGCAATATTTCGAGCACAAAAGAGCGCGGAAGGAAAAGAAGGGACAGTAAGACAAAACAGTGAAAGCCGTTCCGGTAAACACCCATCTTACGGCTTCCGGAACACCAACTAAGCGTGCAAAAGAGACGCGAGTGAACGAATGTGTCGCTTTCTTGAGCTCGCGCTCGCGCGCGATCGCTAGCTCGTACGCGCCTAACAACCTGTGCAGCTATGCAAGTACGTCATACAACTGCAGGCGTCCGCATTTTCACTGGAGCGTATAAAGCGTATAGAGTCGTTTTGCGACGATCGATAGGTCGTTTTCCGTTTCGCCATATGAAAACCTCCTTACACCATTTTCGCATCCTCTCACCGCGCCTGCGTCTACAATATTATTATATATTATTATATATATTATATATATTATTATATATATTATTATATAGCACAATCTTTAAATATACGACCCCAGCTCTTCGAGGCTGGTTACACTTTGTTTATTTCACCTTAATTTTTCTAATAGAAGGAAATAAAACTCGTCCAATGCAGCACTTTTCTTTTCCGATCTAAAATTCATCTCTTCGCACCAATTACAAAAAAAAAAGCCTTGACGAATGTTACGACAAGAGTGATAACTGCATTTTGTAAACAGCAGTAAAATTTATTTTTGACAATTCACTCCTACGAAAACATAGGAAATATACCTAGCCATTCAGAACTAACAATTAAGCACAGTGCATGATTTCAGAGTGATGGAAATATATCTGTTCGAGTAACTAATAGCAGCGTTGGACGTCATTTCAGCTCACTTACAACACAGCTGCCAACTATTGCGCCAGCGTAATTCAGGCTTCGCATAGCACAAAAGAGAAATATGTGCTATGCATGCATGATATTTTAATAATTTCGCTTGAGTGCTAACTACCGAGTGCAAATACATAATAATCTATCCCTCTTATTTGCAATAAAATATAATAAATCTCGTGAATAAACGAGAGCAGTTCTGCGTTTTTCGCGAGGCAACTATTTACTCTCCTCTCTCTACGCATGTGTGCACGTGGCAGCACCGTAACGAAAATGGAGCTTCTGTGAAGCATGATAAAAAATGTAGGAGAAAAAAGGAATGTCAGTGAATTTTTCGTGTGTTGTTCACTTCCTTTTTTTTTGCGACAACTACACGTTTATTTTGTCATTCCACCATCACCGATATGAGGCGTTTCGTTTTATTTCTATAACTTTCGTATTGTATTGAAGGGGCAATCACACTGGCAGACATATATGACTCTGGTACACATATACACGTGACATATAGCATATGTCATATGCTATATTTAAATTTTGTTACATATTATTTTCGCTAACCCAAACAATCAGCTCCCGTGCCTGACTACCCTTGCTCAGCTAATCCCTGCTGTAGTCGTGATGAGCAATTATTTAACAATTGATGTGCATGCACTAAACGTTCATCGCGTCTACAAATAGGGCCGCAGTGCCCCCGTGGCTTTTGAGTCCATGGGCACGAATCTTTTTAGCATCCTTGGTTATCGCTTTCTCTTCTCCTTTGCGTTTTGTTTTCAACCCGCTTCCCGTTCCATCAATGTAGGGTAGCGAACCAGGTGCAACCTGATTGATCTGCCTGCTTTCCCTTTTCGTTCTTTCATATCAGTGTTTGTCCTCGGAGACAGTTTTTTTTTAGATGGGCTAATGCGCCGCGACAAGGTTATGGAAGCGTAGTAATCTGTCAAAAGGATGTGATCTGGGATGAATGGAGAAGGAGAATGACTCTGCACGTGACATAAAAAGAACTGTAGACAAGTACAAGACAAGGACTCAAGTACAAGCGAAAAAAAAAGCATTCTGGGATGTAAAAATCTAGAAGGCACGGCCCAAATCGTTACTTCTGGCGGAAATGCACCTACATGCCATCCAAACTTGTCAACTCACTTCTGATGTGCAAGTCGTTCGTTGCATTCAGCTCCCTTTCTGTGTGCCCTCATATTTTTTGAGTACTATCGCACTGACAGCGAGAGAAGAACTTGTGGTCTTTTCGAGTCTGCAGCCGCAGCGCGAGACAGTATTGTAATGATTAATTTAATGTAATAACTAAAGTAATGTAATAACTTAATTTAATCATCCATGACGACAGGTTTGACAGCTCACATAGAATATTAGGTATTTCTCACTCGATAGGCTCTTCTCGAGAACTGTTGGAGCTCACGAAGCAGTAAGAGTACGAGTGAAGAGAAGGGGCGCGGGGAAACGACAGAAATATGCTGGAAGACGCCACAATTTTCGAGAGCGAAAGCAAATGAAAATCTTACTCGATACGGCAAATTTTCTTTTTTCAGGGCCGACTCAAGAAGAAGCGAATGCAAATGGGATTTTGGAGTGCAGACCATAAAGGAGGGAGGGCAATGGGGGAAGGAATCATGAGCATGAACAAACACAGCAAAAGAATAAAAGGGACTCAAATCGCAGTCTAGGCGCTTCCTCTTGCCTTGGTGATAAATTGTGGGGCCGCACGGCGCTCTTCCGAGGGCGTGTTTATCCCAGGCTGCTAGCTTACGCCTTGACTTTCTTGCGACTCGGCCCGAGGCGTCGTTTAAAGCAATGTTTGTCGTTTTGCGGTTTTCGCTATCCCTTGTCTTCTTGTTCGTTCATTTCATTTTAATGCGAACCGTTCAGGAGTGGCTCAGAAAAGCAGAGAAGGGGGCGTAGAAGCTGGTTCGCAATGGCCATCGTTTTCTAGACGTGCAGTTATATCGTTCGTCATGGTTTAGTCATGCGAAGTATGTTTATAGTTCGTGCATGTCTGTCACTCTAGCGCCTCGAAAGTCACATCTGAGACACTGTAAACCCAATGCAAGCAAGGAGCTTTGTTTCATTATGTTCTTTACAAAAGTTTAGGGAAATGCAACTGTCAATGCATGAAAACTCATCAATAGTACCAGTTATGTTATCAAAAATATTCCCAAAATCGATTAATATAATTATTCGATGATTCAACAGTATGCGGTACACAGACGATGCCAAAAAAAAAACACTTCAAGCATGGAGAGAGACTTACAAACGTTAATAAAATGCTGGAGATCTTCTAGAGACGAATTTTAGGCAAAGCCACAGTTACTTCAATGTAGCGGATGTGGGGTACGATAAGAGTTCACTTCAAGTGGATTGCCATGTTGTACTTCTGAACTACAATTAGGAGAATATAGATACAAATATGTAAGTGAACTAATAAACTGAGTAGGTTCTCCACTAATACTGAAGCCATTTCTTGCGTGTGCCCTATTATGTGCCCCTGTTGTGCCATACCCGATATCCAGCATAACAATAACGCACATCGGCACCCCAACAGCCGGTGCGGGGACTATAACGCTACGCTAATATATATGGTAAATTCGTTTTGCCAATAGAAGGCTAAGCTTCGAGCTTCCTAAACTGAGATTCGCTGTTATGAGGGGCGTGCTTTCCAGCGCAATATCTCCGCGAATAGTAACTTCGCATTATTACTTAAAGCGCGCACTACAAATACGGACAACGAAGAGAGACGAAATACGAGTGCAGACTGACGACTAAAAGTTTATCGCTTTCAAACAGCAATACAAAGAGAAGAACTCACTCATGCGTATACACCTACGCACCATACAGTTCCTCAATTAAAATAAAAACCAGACAGGCGAGTGGTAAAAGGAGATATAGTGCGATATTCGTGAAGATTAGATGCTTCCAAGAACCTTTTTTTTGTATAGCGTGAGTGACGCATGGCTTACGGGACTGTCCCCACAATAAGTGATTATGTAGGCCTCTGAAATAAGGCGGGCCTTTTAATTTTTATTTGTACAAATTACGCGTGTGCGTTCAAATATGATCTTGCCCGGCCGTGAAGCAGACAGACGATTGTCGTGTCTTCACCACCAGAAGGAACAATCCACCAAGTTTCATCGATTGCGTAGAGAAGATGGCTCGTTTTTCTCTCCTCCACGGTAATTTCTCACCAAAGTTACGTGCCGTGCGAAAAAAAGGAGGCAGAAAAATATGCCATGTTGTAGCTGTTTAAATATGCTCACGTGCATGGCGGCGTATCATTCAACAATTCTAGAGGCACCATGACATGACATGACAAGAACTTTATTTGAGTCCTGAGGGACTGAGACCTCGGGGAGCCAAACCGAAGGCTCCCGAAGATCAAGTCGGTGGCTCCGCCCACGATGGAACCGGGAGATCAAGTCCCGCGGCAATGTCGTGGGCCCTCTGGACAGCCTGGAGTTGAATATTGAGATTGCTGCTCTTGAGAGAGTCCTGCCATTGTTCTTTCGTGATGGGTGGAGAGGCGTTAAGGGCTGGACACAGCCAGAGCATGTGGTCAAAGGAGCATGAGTCATGACCACATTTGGGGCACGACTGTGAGTGTTCAGGATCTATCCTGTGAAGAGACCGAGGAGTGGGATATGTACGGGTTTGCAGGAGTCTTAGTGTGGTAGCCTGAGGTTTATTCAATTTGGGGTGAGGGGGTGGAAATGTCCTCCTGCCTAGTCGATAATGAGAAACAATTTCGTGGAATGTACTTAATGGATCTTTGTGGATGTTGACCTCGTTCCAAGCCTGGCTACCCGCGACAGCGCGGTGCGTGAAATCGCGCGCTCTCCGGTGGGCCTGCTCGTTAGGATTACATCCAAGCGGGTTAATTGAGCTGTCTAGATGGGCTGGGAACCACGAGATTTGGTATCCTCCTTCGGTACTCTCCCTAGTCCTTCGTAGTGCTTTGATCACAATACTGTACGCCTGTTCAGATATGAGGGCGGACGAGAACGATCTAACCGCGGTGCGCGAGTCCGAGAAGACGATAGCGGGAACTTTTGAGCTGTGAAAAGCCAGAGCGATCGCCGCTTCCTCCGCCACATGGGCAAACTTAGTATAAACAGAGGCTGCATTGACCAGGTTGCCCCCCACGTCTACCACCGTGACAGCGAACTTATCCCCACTGTCATATCTGGCAGCATCGACAAAGAGGGCATCTAGCTTCTGCTGATTGATCCTTTTAAGGATGGACTTGGCTCTCGCGAATCTTCTGCCTTGGTTATGCACTGGGTGGATGTTTCGCGGGACGGGGTCAACCATGATGTGAGCTCTGGTTTCCCGGGTCAAGCTAACTTTGGTCGCCGGTTCATGTCTGGGTTGGATTCCTGCTTCTTCTAAAATCTTAATCCCTGGCTTAGTGGATGAAAGTCTCATTATCTGAGCCACTGTGTGAGCTTCTATTAGCTCATCGATGGTGTTATGGAGTCCTAGCTCCAGCAGCTTCTCAGTGCTTGTGGACTGCGGAAGGCCGAGCACGCGCTTGAGGCCGGTTCTGATTAGGGAGTCGAGCTTGGCCTTTTCCGCTTTACCCCAATTAAGGTACGGCGCGATGTAGGTGACATGACTCAGGAAGAATGCCTGATAAGCTCTGAGCAAATTATCCTCTTTAAGACCGCCTCTTCGATTTGAGACGCGGGCTACAAGTCTTAGGACATTACTAGCCTGTCCAGTGGGCTACAAGTCTTAGGACATTACTAGCCTGTCCGCGTTACCCCAATTAAGGTACGGCGCGATGTAGGTGACATGACTCAGGAAGAATGCCTGATAAGCTCTGAGCAAATTATCCTCTTTAAGACCGCCTCTTCGATTTGAGACGCGGGCTACAAGTCTTAGGACATTACTAGCCTGTCCAGTGAGCCTGTTGAGGGCCGTCGAGTTACAGCCCTTGGCATCGATGAGGAGACCTAGTATCTTGACCAAGTCCTTCCTCGGTATGGGATGCCCATTTTTAGCTCGAATTTCTACCGGCAGAGTTTCCAGAGGCGCAAGATTTCTCACCCCCTGTCTGGACTGGCGGTATAACAGTAGCTCTGATTTAGCGGGGGAGAGTTCAAGGCCTGTGTTTGAAAGAAAATCTTCGGTAGCCTCCAACGCGCTTTGTAACGACTGTTCGAGCATAGCTAGCGATCCGCCCGGCGCCCAGATCGTAATATCGTCCGCATAAATGGCGTGACCCACGTTCGGAATTGCAGCGAGGCGAGTGGAGAGTTTGTGCATGGCTATATTAAATAAGAGTGGGGAGAGGACTGAGCCCTGCGGGGTGCCGCAGGTGCCTAGTTCGTAGGGTCCTCCCGTGACCATGCCTAGTCGAAGGTGTGCCTTGCGATCAGCGAGGAAGGATCTGGTGTAATCATGAAACCGCTGGCCCAGGTTGAGAGACGAAATCTCTGTCAGGATGTGTTTATGCGCGACCCTGTCGAAAGCCTTGGAGAGGTCCAGTGCGAGGATCCCTCTCACGTCGCGAGTAGGGTTATTAAAGATTGCTTTCTTAAGCAAAAGCATAGCGTCCTGCGTGGACAACGCCTGTCTAAAGCCGATTAGATTGTGTCTAAATAGCTCCTTGTTTTCAATATGTTCAGTGATCCTGTTATGTATCGCGTGCTCCGCAACCTTGGCGATGCATGATGTAAGGGAAATAGGCCGCAGATTATTTATATGTGGAGGTTTTCCTGGTTTGGGTATGAGTACCACTTTTGCGGTACGCCAGTCTATCGGGACCTGTCCACTTTTCCATACCTCATTTATTTTGGCCGTGACTATCTCGATTGCCCTATCGTCTAGGTTCCTAAGGAGTTTGTTCGTGATTCCATCTGGTCCCGGGGCTGATCTGCCATTTAGATTGAAGAGAACGTGTCTGATCTCTGACACGGCGAAAGGTTCGTCTAGATCAGGTGCCGACAATCCCATGTAGTTCAAACGCTCTACTGGGCGATCCGCGTCTTCGGCGAGGGGGAGATAAGTACGTGCTAAGTTGTTGGCTAATTCCCTGTCGGTGAGACCGATTGCGGTTTGCTTTTTAATGAGCCTATCCGTTGCAAGGCTAAGAGTGTCCTTAGATTGTTTATCGTTGAGGAGACTTTTAAGTAAGCTCCATTTGCTACCTCTTCGCATACGCCCGTCCGTTTCGGTACACGTCTCATCCCATTGCTGCCGGGCGAGCTGGGCCGAATAGGTTTCAATCTCCTTGTTAAGAAGCGCGATTTTCGATCTGAGTCTACGATTAAGCTTTTGGGTCTTCCACCTGGCTGAGAGGGCGTGTTTAGCCTCCAGAAGGTGAGCAAGTCTCGAGTCCATTTTAGGAACTTCAACGTCCGTAATGATTTCTTTGGTTGCTCCTTTAACCGCCTTGTTCAGATTATCTAGCAGATCTGCATAAGTTTCGTCTGGCGGGACTGTTTCATTTCGGATTTTTCGAAACAGGTCCCAGTCCACATACTCATATCTCGCGGGTGGTCTGGGTTTGACACGCAACATAATTTCAAGTATGTAATGGTCACTGCCTAGCCCCTCCTGGAGGTTGTCCCACGTGCCCTCGATACCTCGGAGGAAGGTGAGATCGGGAGTCGTATCTCGACTGACCGAATTACCGGATCTGGTGGGGAGCCTCGGGTCTGTGACGAGTATTAAGCCGAGCTCTGCAGCGTTGAAGGCCAAGTTTGTCCCTTTTGCACTTTTGTAACTGTACCCCCATTCCGTATTGGGTGCGTTAAAGTCACCCGCGACAACGAGAGGCGCGTTTCTCGCCGCCCTAGACGTGGTGCCTAGTAATGCTTTAAAGTCTCTTTTCCTATCCGATGGTGCGCTGTACACGTTGAGGATGAAAATTTTAGAATTGATTGTTCTGTTGGGTACGATCTCTATTAACTGGGCCTCGAGGCCCGCTTTGTACGCGCGGACCTCGTGCTCAACGAACGAGATGTTTTTTCTGATTAGGGTAGCGATACCTCTGCCCTTTTCTCTCCTGTATGCTACCGTGCGGTACCCCGAGAGGGAAATTTCAGCTGTACATAGCGTTTCCTGTAACAATATAACTTGCGGCTTGTCCGCAATAGACCTGATAAACTGTCCTAGTGGGGCCTTGCGCCTCTGGAAACTTGCGCAGTTCCACTGCCAGATTTTCAGATTCGTGCTGTTTGCGTTCGCCATTTTGCCTACTGAGTATGATGAATTAGCCCTTTAGCCCCACTTTCGGGATTCGGGTTTGCCTGATTCTGCACTGTCGACACCGTAAGCCTGCCTTTGGCTTGGACCTTGGGTCTCTCTAGTTGAGTTAATCTCGTCTCCATCCCGGTGAGCATTTCCATCATGCGTCCTAGGGTCTTTTCTATGGCAGCTAGCTTGCCTCTGCTGTTTATTTTGGCAGGAGGATCGGCGGCGGTAGCTATGGCTTCGCTCGGCTCAGCCATCTCATCCTCCTCTTCTGACTCGCTGACCGGGTCTGGGTTGGGAGCTTTACGCTTGGATTTACCAGCAAGTGGGCCTAGATCTTTAATTTTATCCTCATCGTGGTTCGAGATTTGCCCTCTAATGCTATTTAGGGCTTCTTTAAGCTCTGCAAGTTCGCGCCTGAGCTGTTGATTTTCCGCCTCAAGTGATTGGATTCGCGGATCATTCACTTGCTCTGACTGTGCCTCACCGCTTGCTCTTTTGGCCGTCGTAGTCTTCTTTCCCATCGACGGTGCTGTGCCGGAGCCCTTGACCTTGTCGGCCCACGTGGCCCGTTTCGCGGGCTGGGAGCGAGACCGGGACCGGGATCTCGACCTGGATGCGCTGGAATTCCCGCCTTTCCCTGAGCCGGTTCGCCTCCTGGAGCGAGAGCGCCCCCTCGATTGTGAGCGGGATTGCAGGTTGGAGCCACCATATGCTGCCGCAGGTGTCGCCGAGTTCTTTGCGTAGGAGATGCTGATGTCATCGCCGCTGGCCATCTGTGCTTTTCGCAACATTTGTCGTCGCCTTCGACGCCGACGCCTAACGATGTATGGGATCTGGTAGCGTTGTTTGCATGTTCTATCCCCGGTGATATGGGGGCCGCCGCATGCTTCACATTTGGGTGTGCATTGGTGTTCCTCCTCTTGTGACTCTGATGACTTCATTTTCCCACAGCCGTGGCATTTCTTCTTTTCCTCTTCGCTACTGGGGCACACGTCGGCTCGGTGACCCACGTGGCCACACGCGTAGCATACATCCATCTGCCGTTTGTACAGAAAGCATGGAACGAGGGCGGCTCCACACATGATCGTGTTGGGCACTCGCATGCCGTCGAACAGTATAACAACTACTTGTGTGTTCTTAATTCTTCTGACTTCCAACGCCGTAGGGTTTCTTGGGTTCAGAATCATCCTCCTAAGGGCTCCTTCGTCAAATGAAGGGTCGATGTTTCTTATTACACCTTTGCACGTGTCATCAGGGGCAGAAATGTAGGCTGACACCTCAAAGGCGCCGAGCTTGGTATGTATCTTGCTGATTCTAGCATACGCCTTCGCGTTTTGATCGTGAGGGGTAGAGATAACCAAAATGTTCTGCATCTTGTTTGGGCACACGGTGTCTTCGGCAGTCTGCTGTTCCGTCAACGCCGCCGCCATGGCCAGGGCTTGGGCGAGGAGTATGATATCCGTTTTGGAAACGTCAAGGCCTCCTTTGGGGCGCACGATGATCTTGATTTGGTCCTTGGGTAATTTCGGTAGCCTCGAGGCTGCCGTTACCTGCTTCATGAACCTTTTGGCCGGCGAGTTGGCCGTGCGGCTGCCAGCCGGCATATTCTTGGTGACACGTTGCCCGCCATATGACGGCGTACTCGTTGGTTGTTTTCGTTTGCTGCCGAGGGCGGTCGTCCATCCCGCTTCATCGAGCTCCTCCGGGGCGATTTCCATCCCCTCGACGAGTATGGCCCCGGGCATGGTTTCTGTTGGTCAGTAGTTCGCTTGGAACGCCGGTCGCCCGCGCCGGCGGGGGGTTAGGCCTACGCCTTCTCGCGCTGCCGCGCCTAAGTAGGCGTAGCCCGTTAGGCTTGGCGCTCTCGCGGCGTGGTCAGAGATTCGAGGAGTCACAAAATGGTGAAAAGTCCACCCACCGATAAGAGTCCACTGTCTGCGGAATCCTCGGAACTTGCCGCTTCATAAAAGGTATAGTTTCCGTGGGTCGGCTTCGCAAAACAGCCGAAAACCTTGGAAAAAGGGAGCCGATGTGGGCACGTCCGCACTACTCTGCGACTTCTTCTTCTTCTTCCACGAAAATACCAGTGCATTTGACATAGTTGCTCCACTATACATATTCCCCATCCTAAAGTGCCTTGTGCTGTGAAGAGAATATTTCTACATTTATGTGGCGCTTTACAGGTTGTCCAAACAGGAGTAAAGTGCAACAGGCAGGCTGGCTAACCTGTTTATTATTTATTCTTGTTTAGACAACTTTAGTCTCAGCGTGTGTTCATCTGTCAGCCCCCATTTTGACTTTGGATTTATATTCTTGTATAGTTATGATGCCTGTTGATGATCCGTTAGAAGCTCCTCGGATCGTTTTTCAAAGTGAGTGAATAAACTTTATTTCGGAGACCAACCTGTTTACGCCCAAAGGTAGGCGGTTTCACTATTCAAGATAGCCGCTCATGTATTGGATTTGTCAACTGGGCCTCACACTGGTATTCTGTTGGTGGTTGAATTGGCATTGTACGTGGTTTTTTTTGCATTCCCAGACCATGTGGTAAAGTGTGTTTGGTGTATTGCAGGATTGGCAATCTCTTGTCACCCGCCGTGGTTGCTCAGTGGCTATGGTGTTGGGCTGCTGAGCACGAGGTCGCGGGATCGAATCCCGGCCACGGCGGCCGCATTTCGATGGGGGCGAAATGCGAAAACACCCGTGTACTTAGATTTAGGTGCACGTTAAAGAACCCCAGGCGGTCGAAATTTCCGGAGTCCTCCACTACGGCGTGCCTCATAATCAGAAAGTGGTTTTGGCACGTAAAACCCCATAATTTTTAATCTCTTGTCGATGTTGAGGGGTAAATCCCCTGTAGTAGAGTGCTGTGTAGAACATTTTTCAAATAAAAAAACTTATTTTCTTCGTTTACTGCATGACGGGCATGGCTACGTCAGCGATATATCGATTATTCACAGAAAACAATGAATACACAGTGAGAAGTAGCAGAAGAAATATATAAGTCCTAATTAGGCCACACTTTCTACTCTAAAATTAGTGACAATTTACTGAGTAAAGTACATATGAAGGTTACGCAGGATTTATAAATTTTATTTACTTTGATACCTCCTTTATTACGAAACAGCGCCAATGCATCAGAAGTGATGATAATTGTGGTGTATGGGGTGTACGATACGGCGACGTGTTCTCACTGCAGAGGAAAATACGAAAGAATGGTATTCGTGAACGTGATGCGAGATGTAGGGCAGCGCATGCGATATCAACGTCAAGAGGCCGGTAAGTGAATCTAAGTAAATCTTGCCGGCCTGCAAGCCGTGACTGCGGTCATGTTGTCGACGTCGAACGATTCCGATAGTGATAATAAATGTACTTAGTTCATGATTGTCTGTGCTGCATGATGACGGTAAGCAAGCTGGCAGCGTCCGAACTTGCTGCTGCTAAACCTAGCTATAGGCTTCCAAACTCTGCTCAATTTAAATTCATCGCTCAGGTTATCTTACTTATGCGGATATGTGCTGTTACCCCTTGTGAGGTAATTTCATATTTTTCTGAACTCATAATGAAGTTTTACCTAATTTCACATTCTTTAACATCAAACATTTGTTTTTGCGATATATTATTTTTTATTGTTGTTTAAGTCACATTCATAAGTATAATATTAAGTTCACTAGCATGACACCAATTCTTATCGTTTTTAGCGTTTTGAAATCACTGTACCCGAGAACATGTGACCACATCACGGAATAACGGTACGCACAACGGGCGTCGCCGGCTTCACCGCCTGCCAGCTAGACTAAAACCTACTTGTGCTAGACATACCAGGAGTGATCACTGTGTCACTTCAAGGACGCCCATGAAAATGAGAGTTATATGGCTTTCATTGAGCCTTATGGGCTCATACAATTTCATTTGTGCTTCTTTCCCCCACCTTACGAAGGCCATCAAAAGCGCTCTACTTGAATGTTTAATGTTCAAGCTAGCCAGTAGACACTGAGAAAGGCTCATGCTGCACACGAATCACTTCCAAATGGGCCTTCACTCATTCTAATGAAAAAAGAAAAAAATTACCTGTACCCAATCGGGCTGTTCCGGTGCAACATGATGGTGCTGTTTGCGTGGATGGCGATGTGTTTGCGCTTCGGTACTGCGATAGCAGTATTGGTGATTGTATCGATTCAAGTCACGTAAGCTTGCGATCTTAATAACAAGTTTCTTCTCCTCTTGTTGTTTGTAGACGCCCTGCTTCTTATTGCCGGAAGATCTCGTGGTCCAGTGCGATAGTTCCTAGAAACGAGATGTAAGGATTGAGGGGATTTGGAGGGAGAAAACTGCGAGAAGCAAATAAAAATAGTCTTCTATTACCGTGGTATTATTCTTCGAGGCTTTGCCACGTTGAATGCTTGTTCGGTTGTCGTAAATATTGTTATATACGGTTGGGTAATCAACAAAAGCATGCTTTTTTCAATCGAATAAACAATGCCCCTTCGAGCCTTTGGGTTGCACTGGCTCTTTGACCCACCCCCCGCCGAAAAGGTAAGAGGACGAGAACGATACTCGTAGAGATGAAGAATGACAGAGTGAAGAGTGCATCGTTAGTAATGAATGTTATCCATCGATATATCTGGCATAAGCACATGCGAACTGAACGGTGACATAATATTTATTTTGGAAATTATTATCACACTCCTGCAGCTTTTGCGCCAGTACACTTCCTTTGACATAGAAAAACACACAAGGCAATAAATATCTCTCCGAAGCTCCTAAAATATGATAAAAAGAGTGATATCACCGTTTGATAGTTGCAAAGGCGGTACTGACTCTCGACGCTTTCTGAATTGCTCAAAAGCCCCGACATTTTCTCCTTAGTGCGCAGTGAGTCGATTTGAATGTTGCAATTACTTTTTAGTGTCAAGCACAAAAAAAAAATGGCAGATGCCGTCGTGTTGGCGGATTGCGTAGCCTTTATTGGAGCGTGTGGTTTTATATACACGTGTGCCTTTGTATGTACATTGCCATCGCTACTGTAGCGCCCAAGTGTAATCAATATTGATTGCGCCAATGATGTGTCAGCGCCCGCATGTAGCTGTTGCTCTCACATCGCGTACAGGCAAATATAGGATGTAGTATATGATCTATTGCACGCTTTTCATGTAAATCAGAAAATACAACAGACGCGCTAGCGCAAGTTTCGCAACAGCACGTCTCGGTATCTATTCCAGATGTTATTGGCTGATCTACGTCAGCATAAGGTGTTGGGGTTCTCCGGATTTCTTTTTGGTCACTCTCTATAACATATTAGCAACTGATATATACTATTTCCTAAACATCAATGTCTAGGCAATTAGGTGGGCTCACGCTCTGAATTTCCATGTCAGTATGAAATCTGCATTGCCATGTTATACTTCATCCAATTCTTCCCCGTCGGGGCGGCTGTCTTTGAATTTGCAATAATAATAATAATAATAATAATAATAATAATAATAATAATAATAATAATAATAATAATAATAATAATAATAATAATAATAATAATAATAATAATAATAATAATAATAATAATAATTTATACATTAATGTGTAATATACAGTGTATAGGCACTTCATAAAAGTTTTCATTGAGGTAATTAGGTTCTACAAGCTCTGACGACAAGAGAATCAGACAGCGAGCTCGAAATTCTTGGTATGCAGTAGTTCCTTATAAACCGGACATACTTTGCGTGATATCTTGGAACAAAAAATCTGGGATTCGTTCGAAACAGTCTAAAGGCCCATATGACATGAAAATGCAAATATTAGAAATCTCATCTGTGTATGCTCCTACTTGTTGCTATTAATCGCGCAGTTCTGCAACACTCGCAACATAAGCCCTGTTCCCGCTATGTGATGAGATTGCGGATAAAATGCTAATCCAGCGTTGACATTGCCAGTGTTAACGTGACATTTAACATGATCCATATGTTTTTCTCTGCAAGCGGCAGCATCCACTCCATCAGAAAGAGGCTACAATTCAAATGCGCTGCTGAGGTATGCAGGAAAACTGGAAGATGGCGCCACTTCCCCTGTTGACAGCGGCCCAGCGTTTTCGATCGCTCCATGCCAGAAAAACGGCCTCGGTAGCCCAGTGAAGCACGGGTTTGATCTCTCACTGCAATTTATTCGAAACGAAACATGTCGTCTGCGAAAAGATTGCGACGGAGGCGCACTTCGGTGAAAAAACTCTCCGGGCCCCACGTACATTTCAAAAACTTGCAACCAAGCCTACATATCATGTGCATGGGGCGGGAGAAGTCAAAGCACCAAACATAGGGGTCGTTTGCGTTTCCAAATGATCGTTAGGTTGACGCTCTACATACTAGGCATTAGGCACCGCGTGTGCAGCACTTATTTTTTTTTGGATTCAGGGTCGTTCGAGTAATGCTAAATAAAATGCTACGTGGGTGCTGAGTGATCACAGGTTGGACACTTTTGGTGAAATAATATTTATTTTCCAGTTTCCAATCAGTGCGACTCTCGGCGACTTCCTTATTTTGTTTTCGCTGTCTTGCGGCAATTTTCATCGCAGTTTACACTCCATGGTGTTCCTTGTGCTGCTTCCGTTGGCACTTGCTGGTCTGATCAAGTTTTCTTCTTTTTTTCATTCTTGTGTACCACACAAACGGCCATAAAAATATAATAATAGCAATTTGTTTACATGATATTGTAACTTCATTCACTCACAGCTTTATTGTTATAGTGAAGTTGGTGGCATCTTTGTTGCGACCATTCCCAGAGGTGTGCGAATAAGCCAGTAAATCAAAATAAAAATATTAATACAGCAGTTTACGATAGGTAGCGAGGTAATGGAAGTGGTAAGGGAATACATTTATTTAGGGCAGGTAGTGACCGTGCATCGCGATAATGAGACTGAAATAATCAGACGAATAAGAATTGGACGGGGTGCGTTTCGCAGGCATTCTCAGATCATGAACAGCAGGTTGCCATTATCCCTCAAAAGAAAAGTGTATGACAGCTGTGTCTTACCAGTACTCACCTGCGGAGCAGAAGCGTGGAAGCTTACGAAAAGGGTTCTACTTCAATTCAGGACGACGCAACGAGTTATGGAAAGAAGAATGATAGGTATAACGTTTGCGGATAAGAAAAGAGCAGATTGGCTGAGGGCACAAATGCGAGTTAATGACATCTTAGTTGAAATCAAGAAAAAGAAATGAGCATGGGCAGGACATGTGATGAGGATGGAAGATAACCGATGGTCATTAAGGGTTACGGACTGGATTCCAAGAGAAGGGAAGCGTAGCAGGGGGCGGCAGAAAGTTAGGTGGGCGGATGAGACTAAGAAGTTTACAGGGACAACGTGGCCACAATTAGCACACGACCGGGCTAGTTGACGTATGGGAGAGGCCTTTGCCCAGCAGTGGGCGTAGCCAGGTTAATGATGAATACAGCAGATGCTAAGCGATTCACGTTGTCCTCCTAGTACTCCATCCCGTGGTTCTAACCAAGTTTCAGGCATGTCCTGATATGCATTCAAATTTAGAAAAGCCCATGAATTATAATCATAAAGCATATATGCCGATAGATTGAATGGTGACAGCTAAGAGAGTTCTTCAACATACATATACATGTACATGTACGCTGGAACCCTTAGTGCAGCCTTAAGTAACTCGCAAATTATACTACCAACATAGCTTGTTTCTTGAAATAGGAACTATTAGGGAGTGCTATATGCAGGCTGAAGTTGATAACGGGAAGCGATTGGATGTATTTGAGCGCACGTATTTATACAACCAATGGGGGCTCATTGCGTAGCTCTCACAACATTGTGTACATGAGAAAAGCAACAGCATATTCCCAATATTGCCATCACAAAAGCGTGCGCCTTCTTGATGGCCCAATGTGTATGAAAGGATATGTTTTGCTTGTAGAGGCAAGTAAGGCCTGTTTTCTTTTTTTTTTTGCTTACAAATGGTTGTGTATACTTTTGATATACTCGTTATCGCATTTTTGAGATAATGCATGATAGAAAAATTTGGTGTGGCATGCTTTACGTTCAACAGAAATTGTAACGTTTAGTCTGGCGAATAATGTAGCATGTACACGAGAAGTGCGATCTGTTTTCTAAATTGTGATAATAAACGTTTTAAATCTACGAGATAAGAATGTTTCTTTTGCATATTGTAGAGTTGGGGGGCGAACGAATAATGTTCTAATTCATTTTCCTTCTTAAATATTTTATGACGGAGTAATTTTTTTTTAGTATTGAACGATACAGCAGGCCTTTAATCAACAGAGTCAATCTGATGAAGCGCTACAGATTTTTCTCCGACATCGCGTGTATGCCATGAGCAGCTTCTTTAAACTTGGGGTAACGGGAAAACAAAAGGCAACAGACTATTTTTTGGCTGGAAAGTTATTCCCGGACGACACTTGCTGAAAATAAAGAACGGTGAGCGAGCACGACGAGATTTAGGGATGACTTTAGCAACAAAAGACAGGGTCGGCGCATGCGCGAAGTGTCTTGGCCTTGTCGGCAGTGTGTGTGTGGCCTGACACTATATCACCTAATTAACCCTACCGGTTAGCAGGTAAACTGTTTCATCAACACAGCCATGATATAACGCTATAAATAATATAAACAGCAGCGTCCAAGAGCAGGATGATACGTGACGGCGCGGTACATTACTACTCATGCATATTCAAAAGCTTGTAGAACTGCTCCAGGCCATTACGCCATACAGTACCTGGTGTAGCCTACCATGAGATGTATGACCTTTTTTTGTGTGTGTACAGGAAAAGACACTAAGCAGCAGGTTACTGCAGTCACAAATTTAAGATGCTTGACGAGAAATCATATAAAGTGCTTCACTTTTATTCTGCCCATACTACTGCGCACTAGTGACGTCACATGTTTCTTCTTTACAGACACGAAGTTTGTCTATACCCGCCGAGGATCATGCATTTCAGATGAAAATACCATCTGAAAAGCTTTACATTCTATATTTGTTATTTCTACCCGTCTATTAAATACTTTTCATACAGTGAACCAAGTCCTTCATTGTCACCTAGACTTGTGACAGTGCGCCTTAAGTATTAGAGACCATATTTAGGAATCATTGACTCGCTTGAAGTGTTCGTCGTTGGTAGAACAATCTCACTAATAATAGACTAGCCCCTGTAATGAACCCCTGTAATGAAGAAAGCCAGGGAAAGGATAGTGACCTGGTTCCGTGAAGATCTTTTCCTTCTTTTTTTGTAAAATGTCAGCTCTTTTTACAGAATGTTAGTGCAGCTGCGCGTTATCTTTACTCGTGCCTGTAGCATTTCACTTGAAGCCAATATGCGAACAAATATTAAAATGAACAATGCGGTCTGTGCAAGTGTAAATGCTCAAATGGTCATGCGATTAGCAGCGTGTAACAGGCCATTTCATCGCACACTGACAAAATGGAACTCGACTGTTCTAAAAATTTGAGGGATGTTTTTGTTTCTTTACTTGTTATGCACTCACATTAACCAATTTCGGTAAGTTTATTTTTTCAAGTTTTACCCTTATATCATGCGTCTTTCAAAAAATATTTGCAGGCAATGTTAACAAGGAGAACTAGTTGCCTCATAAGTGCTCTACCATCGAATACGCCAGCCGATCATTTTCTGTGAGTATTGCGCTTCCAAACTGCTTTGCCTGGCATGCCAGCAGAGGCGGAGGGATTGAAATAAATCTGGTCTAGTGCATCAAGGGTGAAGAAAATTATAAAACAAAATGTACATGGCACATCATGAGAGAACCAATTTTCCCTTCACACTCCGCACGTCTCAAAATTGGAGACGTCCTGAATAAGTACAAGAACACAATACGCATGCAAGCTCTGAGACAAGTGCTGTTCCTGCGCCTAAAGGCAAATTTATTGATTCAGAGTCCTCTCATTGAAAGGTCGCCTTTGATGAGTAGCATTGAACCTTCCTTCTTTTGTTCCTTATTATTTCAAGAGCTGGATAGAAAGCGTATTCAACCAGCCCTTCGCTGTTTGAAACAGCGTTTTTGAGTGTTTCCTCAGTCTTAGAAGTGGATCCTGTCATCGATACTTTTCTTTTCCTACGCACTTTTGATGGCGCACCCCGCCTACCTGTTCTTCATCGCTCATGGCAGATAGAACATGTTCCCTTCAGGACATTGTACTCTTAAGCTAGATAGAGTTTGTGATAGAGACAATGTGCAGTGGGCGTTTAGGCTGAACGTTGCTGAGAAGTACTGACACATAAGCGCTCTTGTGCAATCCTGCCCTTCCTTAATATTGGTTTGCTACGGGAACATGAGTGCCTATATATCCTGGGATTTTCAGCGAACACTTACAAATTAAAAAAAAAAATTCCTGTGGCAGATAGCACAATTCTACTCCACGGGGTAGTCTACTAGAATAGGCGGACATTCCTTGCACAAGATAGTTAAATCAAATATTCGAGCAACTAACTAAAATATCACTAATTGCGTTCGTGACTAATTACCTTGGGGCATACATTGTAACTTACAAATTCTAGCCGGGAAGTTCGCAAAGCGGATCCACTTGGTACGAATTCTCAGGATGACGCCAGTGTCTAGATAATAATTCACAAACCTTGCAGAGAGATGGATTGGCGACCCGGTTACTTTTGTGCTTCAATGCATAAAACGACGATTTGTTTAGAAAGTGAGTGGACCGACAGTGCATCTTTACCGCAAGTTTTACGGCTGATATCTTGTAAAAGGAGTCACCTACAGAATGATTTTCAAGTGGATATACCTTGCAGTCTCACCTGCTAGGATTTGTTAATTACAATGTGTTCCATAAGGAAAGTAGTTAAAAATGTAATTTGTGAATTGTTGTTTATTGGTCGCTTATGAATTTCAATGTTTTGCGCAAGTAATGTCCACTTATTCGAGTGGACTAGCTCATGTACAATACTTGTGCTATTGACCGCAAACAATTCTTTTATTTTTGTTTTGAAACTGTTCGCTTAAACACTCTGTATATGTCGCCGTTTCGCCCGAAAAACGATGCATCGATTGCGATAGAAAATTATTAGCCAGCTATATATATGAAGTAAGGATACTGCGGTAGTTTTGTTGGCCGTATAAACTATAAAGCATTCACATACTAAATTAACAAGCGTAGTGTCACGCGCCCCCAGGCAAGCATGAACGCATCACATTCTAGTGCCTTCTGTTCAGCTTTTTTTCATTGCCTCGAAGATGTTGCGATATTTCTTCACACAAGGGTACACTCCTCGACCCACCGTGTCAAATCCACATCCACCCTCTTTTGTTGCTGCGCATGCTGTTCTCAGCTATTCTTGCTTCATGTTTATTTCGAGACGTGGTCACAACGGCCTCCATGTCATCTGTATAGAAAAAAAAAACACGAGTTTTTGTAGTGGAAGCCCGAAATCTTGAATTTTTCTTTTGCTTCAGAGAGAAGAGAGAGAAAAGGATGCATAGAAAGACAGAGAGGTTAACCAGAGGCAGTTCCGCTTGGCTACCCTTCACGGGGGGAAGAGTGAAGGGGGATAAAAAGAAAGAAAGCGGAAGGGGGAGATAGGGAGAAATAGAGACGAGCACGAACAAACCACGTACACTACAGAGCGTTAGGGGTCGGCGTTCTTACAGTCTATCGTGAAGCTCAGCACACCGCAGGAACCTTAATAACGCGAGTAAGGCCTTAAGCATGAATGTACTGTGGGAATAATGACCTAAAGCTTTGAGTTCTAATACTGGAAGATTGCCCAACTGGTCCAGTACTCTGCACAGAACTTTTCTCTGGGCACTATATTGCGGGAAAACACAGATAATATGTGCGAGCGTCTCATCAATGTTGCATGTGGCGCATGTTGCATGTGTTGCATGTGTGCTATCTTTGGCTGTTAGGCATTCCACTAAGGAAAGCATAGGAGTTCGTAAATGCAACGCCTAGCCACAGATGGTACAGCATGGTCTGTTTACGTCGTGGTAACCCAGGCGTGGGTGCATCCGTATGTATGGAGACAACGAACGCAAACGACACATAGTGAAAGCGTTCGAATCCCACAGAGGCGAAGTACATTCACGGGGCATCAGTCGCAGCTCAGCCGCAGCGCCTGTTCGCGAAAGCGGAATCAAGACACGTCGACCACTTTCATGTGCAGATCGGGTGGCTTCGTTGGCCTGGTCATTCCCGCTGATGCTGCAATGTCCTGGAAGCGATTGAAAAATTATGTTGTGTCCTTTGTCATGGTTGCGATGATACATGCGTCCAATTTCTAAGGCCAGTTGTTCATTGGGTCCATGGCGCATTGGGCTTTATGTGCACTGAAGGGCTGCCTTGAAGTCGCTAAAGACTGTGCATTGTTTCGGTGGTTCCTGATTATTGAAATCAAGTGCAGCACGGAGTGCCGTAAGTTCGGCACCCGCCCATGTGGTCACCCATGAAGTTTTTAATTTGATTTCTTCAGATTTTGCCGGGATGATGGATGCAGCAGCTGAGCTGTTAAGTTTTACCAAACCATCAGTGTAGACATGTTGCCGAAATCTATGTGTTGTGAATGTGTTCCAAAGTTGCTTGTTTCAAAGCTTGCAGCGGCACTCCAGCTTTCTTTCTGATTCCTGGAACTATCAATTACATTTGGGGTCGGTGCAGACACCACAATGGGCCTGATTATCACGTACCAGGCGTAAATTTTCAGTTGGCGGTAGCAATATCACTAGCGTAATAAGGAAAACCGGTTGTCACGCAGCCCCTTTTCAGTCTAATTTGCGTCACCTATTCGTTAATTGAATGCTCGTAACGCGTCACAGTATTCCAGACTGTCATTGCGTGTCGTTTTATCAGTATATACAGGCAAACGTACCATGTAGCTCAGGTTTTTTATTTTACTAAAAGTGTCGATCAATATTAGCCCTAAGCAATACTTAAGAATTCACACTTGACGACACCGCTTACAGACCATAACAGCAGATTAGCTTTGCCTCCTTCCGCGCATTTCTAGGCTTTGGTGTTTCGCATGTGCAGCTGACAAGCAGCAAACTATGAAAAATTTGTTGATAAAAAGTAAGTTGATAGGACGAAGCATAACAACGCCGCAATATATTCATGATGTGATGCTTGGTTTAATACAAGAAAAGGTAACTTGTGCAGGTTTGGTTTGTGGTGGACGATTAAGTAGTTTTGTCATGGAGTTTTGTAACGTTTAAAGCACCCAAAATACCACGCTTTTTATTTGTGATAGCTTACGGTCACATTTAATTTTTTTGTCACCATTATATTGCATATTTTTACGGCTTCTGCTGTATTCGCTCAATCTTATTCGTCCTTGCAGGCAAAACACCCTTTAGAGCGTGACTATGGTGAAATTAGCTCATTTAAAGAAATGAGATTATCTTCAAGAATAGGCCAAATATATGCAAAATAACAAGTAGAGCGTGCTATGAAGCAAGGCAAAGCGTTCAATAGTAGGATCAAAAAGTATGGCTTCGTGGCACGATATTAGATTGATGTGAGGCACAATGCGGTTCTGAGAAAAGGAGAGCGCCCAAGACCTCTCCATTGTTCCGGGAGGGATGTTTTTCTCCCCGGGCGTCGTCAGAAGAATATCGCTTGGCCGAGCTTCTTTGTACAGAGCGTTATAGCCGCGCGATTCATTCAGTGTGACACAAAGCAAGTGCTGTTTATTATCTTCGGTTCCTTATGCCTCCAATAATTTTTCAGACGGTCGTAGGAAGACGCTCACACGCCCAACGTATGTTTTTAGCTTTCGGTGGGTAAATAAATTGTCCTAGAAGGAGAAAAGAAAATATGTCATGCAAGTACTCTTTGTGTCTTGGTATTGAGTGACGCGGTATTGAGGAGATCTCTAACGAACACATTTCGGCACGATGAAGGATAATGTTATTGGGCCATGCAACGGCTTCTCAATGTTAATGAAGGATTTTCCTGTGCGCTACTCTATAGTTTACCTATGTTGCAGTAGCAAAGCGCATTTTATGTGTTTTGCAGAAAACGTAGTATATACAACGACACCATTTGAAGGCATTCCTCCGAAAAAAAAAAATGCCGCCTCCAGTGTCATTTATTGACATTGCATTTTCTTTTTCTTGCTTGCGGCTTCAGATTTCTTGGGTGCACAGTATGCTAATAATAAATGCGTAATATTTTCGGGAACGTATTTGCCTGAGCGTCTTTGCCCGATGCGCATTTCGAGTAAGGGTTTGCTCGCAGGAAACAGTGACATGAACACGAGGGAAGCGACACGTCATGTTTCGGCTTTCCTGCTGTCCATATCAGCTTTCTTCTGCATGGTAGCCTTTTCATATGTTTGCAGTGTGTAAGCATTACCTACATCATGGCAGACAATGGAGAAGGACAGAACATGTAAACAAGACGACAGTGCTTCAGACCATTAGTAAATTTCCTTCATATATACACGCCCATATGCCTCGAAACATGGCGGTTTTGGAGCCTGTAATAGTCTTAAAAGCTCGTGACACACTAAATAAATATTAGGCGCTTTATTATGTAAAATAAAGAAAATTAGTTGCAGGAACCATTTTACTTCGCACTAGACAGCCATTGAGCCATTCGTTTACGCACGAAGTGAAATGTAATTTCATCTGAAAGTATGCCGAAAACCTCTATTTATCCGAAATAATTGCATATAGAATCTACCTCTTAGAGATGCATGGGTGTATAAACTTAGCAAGTAGCATTTTTTTATAGCGCTGAGACTAAATCAGATCAGCGAGAAACATAATAGGGTGTTTCCAATGACTTGAGAATCCGTATTTGCTGAGGAAGCTTTCCGCGTGTGAATAGAATAACAAGAAATAGTAATCCGAATGTATCGAGCTCTGCTGCCATAAATGAAGCCATGCATTTGGCCCAAAATTCCAGACTAACGGAAGACTTCTGATTTCTATGCAGAGAAATTAATTTAAATGAAAGTAAAAGTGAAAGGCTCTCGAGTTTCTCGTGCTCCAAATAAACTTCACTCTTCAGGCTCAGTATTTTGACTCTTGGATATGGAGGATAAGTAAAAGAGGTGTTGTAGTGTACGCGAGACCGCAAAGAAGGCTCATGGAAACGATATAAGGCATAACGGAAAGCCCTTCAAACTGTACATTCAAAACAAGAAGGAGGATTATCGCGCTTGCTCACGATGAAGCTATAAAATAATGAGGAAGGACCAACTACAGATGCTATCTAAGGATGGGTTTAGCAAGCTTATCGAGGTGGTTACTTGTGGCGCTATGTTGCACTATGTTTTATGTGTGCCACTCCACTTATCACCATGCCTTACCCGTACGCGGCAGCCAACGGTTACTTCATACGCTACGTCCTGGATAACCATGTTCGGATAATTCATGGAGACAATCGCTGACAAGCGACGGAGAAAAGCGCAGTAAGCACTTGTCTTCGTTGTGTCTTTGTCGCTTGTTTTTGTCGGCCGTCCATTGCCTGCTATATACCGCTGAGCACACCTTCGAAATGGAGCCTGAGTCACATTTTCATGTATTTTCAAACCTCTATGCTCATGGAGTACGCTTAGAGCGCTTAGCGCTGAAGGCCAAGCGAATTTGATGGCGCTCGCGCAGTACATAACATATTATAGCTAAAGCGTTGCTTTCGGGTATGAATGTCCTGACTGAAGTCCTGTGTATATGTTTACTAAAATATTACTAACATATATTACTTACATATTACTTACTATTACTATATGTTATATGTTATATTACTTACTAACGTAGGGAAATATGAAATAATAGTAAATAACAGATATAATAGGAAAATAATCGGAAATAACACATATTACCTACTAACATAGGGAAATATCTTATGTTTACCAAGATATTTCACTATCTATATTCTGCTTTTTCACAAAACAATGCCTCCTTCGTTGCTGCTATTTCTGCTGGATAGACCCCTTCCGGAAAATATAAAGCCATGTAGAGGGGCTAAATATATTCCGCAGACTTTTAAGTTATCTAATGAATGCATAAATATGATTTAGTATTTTTTCCTAACGTTAACCTATACATTTCTATTTATAAATCTAGCCAAATGAGATGAAAAATTACTATTGTGTAATGGCATCGTAAGCGCCTTTTATACAATCAGAAATTCCCAACCTCTGCAATCTGACAACTTGTGTAATGGTAGAGGCTCGTAGGAACATTCATATTTCCAAACTTGTGCTAAACGATTCAGGAGATTCATGCAACTCTAAAAAAAAAAAATGTAGCTATTACATTTGGCGCAGTTTTGCCATCCCTGCACCTCAAGACGTTCAGAATTGAAGAGTTTTGCGTATAGTCACGTAACCATAATAGACAGCTCTTTTCATATCGCACAGAATAATATTAACGTTTACAGAACGGCGGTTTCCAGAAACGTCATCGCAACACACCTTCAGTTGGGAAAAAGCGAGTTGCCGCGCCGTTATTGCGTGACTCAGCAGAAGCGATGCGCAGGTGCGCCATCGATACTTTCGCAGACAGTTGGCGCTGCGTCGTCGAGCTTTCTTTGAAGTGACGTCATTAGTGATGCATCACCTCGGCAAATGTGGTTGCAGTTGTGCTCTGTTCCGTAAGGTTCGCGAACACGAGAGTTCACTTACAGTGGCAGCTTGCTGCACCTGCTGTCTGACCATTTATATCCATTAATATTATTCTATGGGCCCAAAAAAGGACGCTTCGCTGGAATGGCGAAACGACTTGTTGTTGAAATAAGGGAGATTATATTGCACAGCAATTAATCTGATACTATTGTTTCAGAAAGTTCTGTGCAAAAAGACGTGCATTAAACCTTAAAATAAATAGTGAAGCCCTTCTTGTCCGGGCCATTCTATGTTCTTTTCATGGACTCAGTGCCCCGGGGGTCACATTTGTATTACATAGTTGGAAGTTCTTTCACCCGCCTAGCATACGACAATTCAGCATCATGGCATCTACTCCTGCAGAAGTTGGCGCACGTTCAACATCATGCGGTTATTCGTTCCTTGATTAAAAAGAGCAATGTGCCGTTCAACCGAACCGTCTCTTTCCTCAACAAGACAACGTCACAGATGGGTGACCTTGAGGGCCACCACATACACATAACGAATTTGCATAACGTATATGTAGGTCTGCCGCGTAACTACGCGCCGCTGTCAGGCGGATACCAATTTTCCATTTCATTACGTAAAATATTAAACAACAAAAACCAGCTAGCTATTCAAAAGACAGCTCTTCATTGCGGAATAAAACCGCCCTAGTGGCATAGCATCTTAGTCACTGCGCTGCTAAGCCCGGAGCTGCGCAATGGAATTCCGGCTGCGGCGGCCTCATTTCGATGGGAGCGAAATTAGAAAACTCCCGTGTGCCAGGCATTGGGAGCACGTTTAAGAACCCCAGGTGGTCACATCTAATCCCGAGCCTTCCACCACGGCGCACATCATAATCATATCGTAGTTCGGCAGGTAATCCTCCAGAATTTCATTTATTTTTGTTGTAAAGCAATTTTCTTCTGTCCACAATTGGCTATATTGAAATGCAGTCGATTGAGTGGTTAATGCAGCAAACTCGCAACGAAATTTCTAAAAGCATTGAAGGTACAAATAAAAGAAAACGCAACCTCCACTGAAACATTGTTTGGGTAAGAAATATTGTTTATGAAATGAACACGTCAAGAAAATTGTTGAGTGTCGTGTTTCTGGAGACGCGTCTCCGAATCATTGCACAGCTTTGAATAAATGTACACCATTGAAGGGAAATAATGATCGCGAAATATTGCAGTCCTTGCACTACATCAACTCCGGGAAACAGAAGAAAAAGATTTTCGTGCGAAGAAAATGTTTGCTAGAAATTTGCTGATCGATAAGAAATCTGAGCAAAATAATAAGTTAAGTTATACAATACTACAAAATAAGTAGCAAAAGATAGCTTATTATTATATAAAATGGGTAGCACACTAACGCACTGTTACTATTTCGGCCGAGCCATCTACGCCTCTGACTTTGTAGGAACACAGATGTTCAATGCGATGATACGCAAAGTTTACGCTGTCAAATTACAGGCAAATTCATCGGGAAATCAGCAGGAAATACAATTATTGCACTTCCTAGAGAAAGCAGAGACGACTATCGTCTACCTCGAGACGCAGTATATGACTTCATGCTATTTGAACCATAAAGAGCGCAGCAACATTAATAACTCACAATGCAGAAAATTATACCTGCGTTCAGCGAAGAGATAAATTCGCTAGTTCATTCGTTAGTTCAGTCAGGTGTTTTCGCGCGAAGGCTTTCCTGTGTCAAACTCAAGTATAAGCAGTAAAAACTAGATACGACAAATAAAATGTAGACGGGGTGGCGTTTGCTAAATGTCTTCTAGTTTATTTCATTCATATAAATGAGCCAAAAACAAGCTCAGTACCTTGGTACTAAGCGAAGCCAGTCAAAAGTTTTGGCACATGTGCGGTCGTGTCCGCACTACGTTCCTAATCCTAGAATATATACGTGCTAGTGCATACCATCGTCCTCCAGAAGAGCCAGTTTATCTAAATGCAAATTTCAGATTCCAGCTTGGTAAGCGGAAATGAACAGAGCAAATAAAAGCAAGCAGAACAATACGGAGGAACGACTCGCCTGGCGTTGCTTTACGGCTGCCGTGCGAACGACACAGTCTCTGCGAGTACACCTCTTTTATTTTTCATATTTTTTTCTTCCTTCCATTTCAGTTTTGCCTTTCAAAAGCTTTTCTGATCATCGCGTAGTGTATTCATTTTGGTTTCATGGCACAGAGAACGTTGTTATTGAGATATAATTGCTGGTTTTCAGTGTATGCTGGAGCGCACACTGTTCCACCTAACTGCAACTCACGGGAGGGTTGTCTGCCTGAATATGAACTCTTGTTAAACTCTTGTAAAAACTCTTATCGTCAAGATACAATGAACGCCTGTTTAATTAGGTACTATTGAACGGGATTATTAATCTGGAAATGAGACCACAATTTCCGGGCAAAATGTTAACATACACAAACATTTGTGTGCAAAAGAAAAAACTCTTTCCTGCGCATTATTTTCCGACCCGCATGCATTAATCCCTGCACTGAATAATAAATAATGTGTGACGTAGCTTAAAAAATTGTATCTCCCGCATATGTTGGAATCATTTGATGGAAAAACTCTCTTTGATATAATTGGGCTGTCTTCGCTTCACTTCCGCTTCTTCACTTCTGTATAGCTCAACGCTCCTCACTCAATGCGCGCTCTGGTTGTTGTTGCAGCCTCAAAACATGGCTCCCACTCTGTTAACTTCAGAACTGAGGTTAAGCAACGCGAATGAAACAAGGGCACGAGGAAACAAATACCACAGACAAGCGCTGACTGCCAACTGGAAGTTTATTTGAAATTCTCCAGCCATTTTATAGTTTATCAGCATAGGCTTGCATACACCAGTTGCAAAAACATCTGCAAATCAACATCATCATATTCTTTCATCTAAAAAAGGTATTTCTATTCTCGACAAGGAAAGAGAGGGAGCGCTTGCACATTTATCTCCTCCCTTTCTAATGTAGTAAGCCTCTATTATTTACTTTTCCTTCTTACCTTTTCCTTTCGCTATGAATGTTTTTTAAATGTAGGAGTGCAGTGACACTTGTTACAATGTCCTGCTAAATGACTCCCACAGCCATTCTTTAGGTTGTTGCTGTGCTGACGAGCTCTTTCATTGAAACACTGTTTCGTTTGACCTATATAAGCTTTGCCACAGCTCAGCGGTATCTGACAGATAACGTCGCGCCTGCAGTCAGTGAAATGGGATTTCATTTCTTTCTCGCCGCTCGGCGGCTTTTGATACCGGCATCTTCACTTCTTGCCTTTCATTGTGCTTGTCTATTCGGGCTCCTGCACAGGGACACTTACCCACTCTGAGGGACTTGCGCCAATAAAACCCACAGATCAACGTCATCCTCATCATCATTCTGCGGTGTGGTCGTGAATGTTCACATGCTCAGTGCCACATGCCCAGTTTCGCATACCCAGTGACCCAAGTTGTTTATTAAGACGCATACCAAGGGGCCCTAAGTTGTACGTATAATCGTCAACATGACAGCAATCAGGAGAACACCCGCAAAGTTGGGAGATGAGGCAAAGAAAACTTTTATTTGCATTGACTATTTGTCGCAACACTTACAGAACTCGTACAACCTGCTGCGTTCCGTCAAGAAAGTTAAAAACGAAGGATCAGCAGCATGTTACGCTCCTGAAACCCGTGAAGTCCATAGCCCGCTGCAAACGTGGTAATGCTTTAAGTTATACAATGGCGGAGGACAAACTTCTTGCGAGACATAAGGAGCTACAATGTATGGCGCTGTAGGTCCACATGTTCAACGACACAAGCGAGCATCTAATGCACTACCTAAAACATCTTTCTTTCTTTCTTTCTTTCTTTCTTTCTTTCTTTCTTTCTTTCTTTCTTTCTTTCTTTCTTTCATCCATCATTTCTTTCCTTCGATCTGTCTTTCTTTGGTTTCTTCGTTATTGCTGAGCCTTTGCATCTTTGCTTGCTTACGGGGGTGTGAGCCGTTCCTGATGATGATATTATTTGACTCACTGGCGCCGTATTCTCTAACGCTTAGGTTTCCGAAGAATTCGCTTTGCGAGCAGCGATTGGTCGCGGTCCGGGAGACGCCGTCGCTTCGCTGCGCGCTCGCATACTTTGGTGAGGCCACGCACATGTCAATCATGCGGAAACCGAATTTGTCGTCTGCTACGAAGCGAAGTGGCGTGAGGTGCTTCGGTGTGATTTGAAGCGTCGTGTGCCGTGTGCAGAGCCTTTGCGTGTCGTGTGCACGGGCGAGAGCGGAGTTCCGGACAAAACGCCGTCGATGGTGATCCCTCTGGCGCCTGTATTAGTGCTCTTGGGGAGCGTCCGTGAGAGAGAATGACGACCTCGACATCGACAAGACGCGTTTGAGATGGGAGACGAAGAATTCGGGAGGATATTGAGGCTCTCCAAATGGACAGTGTGCGCCTGTCCAAGGCGCTTGAGGCTGTTTTGATGCCGCAACACACTAGCGACATTGATATTGTTGGCAATGTGCTGTGTACATCGCAATCTTTTGCGACTGGAAGTTTCCAATGGTGCATACGTGGCCAACGAGCAAACCTTCGCCCTGTCCAAGCAGTCAGTCAGTTCCATTTTTTGCTGTTGTTTTGCTGAAGCCATAAGAACGGTCGGTAAAGGAAAGAGGTGGGTGACATTTCTGAAGATGACGTATGAAAATGCCGTGGACAAGCAATGGTTCTTTGAAAACGGCAAACCAGTGTGCGACAGTGTTCCACCTAATGGCATAAGTCGGTCAACCTGGTTAAAAATTTCGGCCTGGTTAAAATAGATAGAGAAACTTACCTTTTACCTCCTCATTTCTTGTCTCACAGAAGTGACCACTATTTAAAAATAAGAGAACTTATTTGTAGAACAAACGTGTTCAAGCATTCTTTTTTTCCACACACAATATCACAGTGGAATCAGCTACCGCAGGAAATTGCTGATTGTCACACTGAAGCATCATTCAGAGCATTTCTGCTGAGCATATAGTGGCGTGAATTTTTTCTATTGTTGTGTTATTTTTGTTTGACCAGTTCTGTATTTTGTCGAGCTTATGTACACTGTATATTCCCCCCCTGCAATAATGCCTTCGGGCGCTGCAGGTACTTGAAATAAATAAATAAATAAATAAATAAACCGCAGTAAACAAAATGCGCTAGATTTCTCATCGCCAGTATAAATACGGGGAAAACGGCAGATGAAAATTCAAGACGACGAGCAAAACAAGAACAAGGTAAAAGGAGGAGCCAACGTTACGACAAGTGAATTGGTCTTTTTCGAGGCTTACGGCCAAATTCTCGTTCTGAACGAGAATACCGTCAAATTTTCTTTCTGAACGAGAAAGAACATACAGAGAATCATACCTTATCCATAAGTTGAAGACATTGCAACAAATAGGCATAAATGTTTCAAGGAGCTATTTAGAATCTGTTCTCTATGCTAAGTTTTACGCTCTAGGCAACAGCACTTATACCCCTGTCAAGCGGGCCAGTTAAGTGCACTTACGGCGAGTGCACTCAGTTTTTAAGTGCACTTTCTCAAATCTTAACGTCGCAGCGGAGTGTACTCTCAGATGAGGGCACTCAAGTCGGAGCACGCTCAAGGAACGCACTTTGCTGGCCGAGTGCGTAGCCTCACCGCGAATGGTTTGAAGGAGTGGTTAGCCTCGCCACCAACGCTTTCAACGACGCAAAATGTAATGCATAGAAAAAGGACACAAAAGCTCATTTCAGTTATTGAGCAGCTGTTAACAATATAATTCGTGTTTAGCGAGAAGCGACACAGCACAATAATGAAACGAATTTATCATGTACGCAACTAACGGCGCCAGAATGATGCGGCACTGCGGCGCCGCCATGTTATTTCAGTTCGTGTTTATTTTGGTGTGAAAGCGTGCTGACCACGCCGGCCGTGCTTTGAGCCGTGTGCGTGGCATT
This sequence comes from Dermacentor albipictus, assembly GCF_038994185.2. Lineage (NCBI taxonomy): Eukaryota > Metazoa > Arthropoda > Arachnida > Ixodida > Ixodidae > Dermacentor > Dermacentor albipictus. The sequence goes on from NC_091824.1 coordinate 129,078,058, forward strand.
TTGCACTGTAGCTAAATATATATCTCACCGTCTTTGCTCATATATACCCGCTCATATTCTGTTCTAGCAGGATGATGAGCAGGATCAACTGCCGCCTCGCCGCACGCCGCCATGTTGTTTTGGATTGGCTATAGGAATTCGTCTTGGACAGCATTGACTTGCAACACACTTATAATAAAAACATCTTCATTTTTCGTTGAGACAAATAGATGAAGTTTGTTTTTATATATAATTATACTTAATACAATCGCTTTTTAACAGCTTTCTCTTGTTAATTTACATCTTTAAAAACGCGCTCTTAGTCTGTCGCCATTTTTTTTTTTTTTACTGCGAGTGCACTCTGTTTTCCCGTTAAGAAGCGCGTTGCCTAAAGTGCGACTCAAGGTCCCGAAGTGCACTCCACGTAAGTTCACTTAACTTGCCCGCTTGACAGGGGTATTAGTTTGGTTGCTTAGTGATATTTCTAGCCTTCCTTTACTTCCTCTTCTTTTTATTTATGCATTTATTCAATTTCAGTATTTTTTTTATATTTTTTTTCACAAGCACCGTTTCCTGCCGGTCCTTATATTAACTCTTTCAGAGACACGACAGAACGACCACAGGCAAAGCAGGTAATAGAGGGCTGCTGTACACACGGACCTTGACACGCCGGGTGACACACGGCCGTGTCACCGGCCTTGTGCACAAAACTCCTTTATTCTCAATTCTGCACCTTCGCCGCTAACACACCTTCGATCGTTACCGCACCCACCCGCCTTACCTCCTCTCCATTTTAGAAGATCCCTACCTATACGATGGCTCGTATATACTGTGCCGAGGAAAGCGTATGCCGCCTTGAAAAAGACACATCCACTTGTCGAAGCGGTGGTTCCCGCTTTTACCTTGTTCTCGCTTTGCTCATCAGTGCCAGTAAGTCATGCACTTTTACAATGAAATACGTAAACCTCATGAATGGCATGAGCAATTATTTTTTCTTTCCTAAGAAAAGTTCATAATTTGCTATATTTCCTCTTTCTTTGTGACGTTCACGTCCAGAAAAAAAAACTTGCGTGCCCATGGACCTCTATTATATATTTCCTCTCGTTTCCTTTACGTCAGCATAGCACCCACACGTGACGCCACCACCAAACTGAATTCTTCGAAAACCGAAGCGTTACAGAATATGGGCCCTGGACTAGACTCCCTTCCTTCGGGCATCAGCCATCGCAACGAGGCACTTAAGGTATTCGTATTAACAGATAAACTGCAACAAGCTCTCCATCTGTATTACGGCTCGGTAATGTATGTTATTAGGGCAAAGCGGCGCATACATACATGTAGGTTCATTTCTTCAGCTTTTGTTTCCTTCGTTATTCTCAAGCGTCGTACCAGTCGCTTCATCTGACAAGTATCTTTGTGGAAACACCAGGTACAGAAGTTATTTGGTGGTCATAGTCAACTATTGGAGAACCCCTATTCAATAACTAAACAGGGGCAGCAGATCTTGGCCCATCGGTGCGGACACGCATCTCAGGTTAGAGACATCAGTGACCGCATATCAGACTCTATCAGTGAAGTGATGCAGTGGATCGTGTCGCCAAACATTCGCAAAGCACTCAAAATAAAGTGTGCACTAGTCTGGTGCTAGATAGCGTTCAGCAGCAGGAAAAAAGTGCGATCCAGACACAATGACGGGCGAAAATGTAGTTACAGTGCTCTACTGCACACCTTACAAAGCTTTATTATTCTACAGTGAAATGCAATGGGAAAAAAATGTCATAAAATGGGCGACGCTTAGCGTGCTTTTGCTTTAGCGTTGTCCTGTTTTGGCTTATGTGGCCGTTCCGGAGGTGCAAATGGTTTGTAGGCATACTTACGGCTCCAACATAGGATGACAGATGCTTGAAAATAAACTGCAAGAGACTACGGCGTTATGAAATACGAGGGTGGTGAAATGTAATGTATATCAAGAACAACAAAGGAGAGCACTTATTAAGGTGCAAGAAAAAAAACCTTCATTGTCTCAAACATGAAACAATCAGCATTGCTTCTGCTTGATGAACTGTTGTGCAGGCAAATGCTATAGAGAACTAAATGTACTCTGGTGGCGTCAAGTACGTTGGCAAAAGAAATTATACATAAATAATACATGGACACCGAAAAAAGGTAAACCACACCCGGAGCTATAAGGAAGTGTTTAAATAGGCGTATTAGAGCCAGCTTATGCAAAAGCTCACGTTCCAACTGATTGATTAGTGGAACGCATTATCGGCTGCTCGCAACGCCGCTTCTCTCATTACTACCGGTCCTTAAACTCTATCTGCACAGCTGATCCAAGACATGGAGACAAATCTTAGGGTTAGTCAAATTGGCCACCGACGTAAACAATGTTGCAGAAGGATTAGTGCCGAATTGATGCTATTCGTTTTTTTGCTTGTAGCGCACTTGTGAGACAAAAGGGATACTTATGCTTAGTCGCCTGAATAGTTCATGTGCAGGCAGCTCAAGCGAAAGCGAAAACGATAACGCCTCATGCCGAATCTGTGTCGTGTGTGCGTCCCTGACAAAGCGAAGCAAGAATTACTCCAAGTTTGGCAGGCGTTGCTTTGCCGTTGTCCGTTGTAGACAAAAATGCAGTTTTAAATGACAGTGTACCTCCAATTTCGCCCCACTTCTTCAAGAGCAATAACTTGGTGTCATCACGCACCGTATCTCTCCCGGTTTACTTTCTCTAAGCACTTTTTAAAGGGTCATGGCAATAGAAAGTGCGAGCCTAAAATTTCTTGCTCATGTTGTTCTATCTTTTCTTTGCCCTAGCTATATCACCCAGAAATAGGTATTGTCAATCATAATTGCTGCGTCCATATTTCACTACTTCATTTCCCTCTTTAACATTTTGCTGCTTTACCTCACAGGAAAGTGCGTCAACAGAAAAGTGCCTGAATAATTTTAGCAGGGTGCAACACTTCGGGGAAATATGCAAGTGCCAGCTGGTTCTGTGTGAAAAAGCACAATCGACGTGAGCCACGCGATATTATATTATGATATAGACATCGACAGGGATCAATCCTAATGCGTGCTCATGTCTAAGTGACCGTTGCCTCATTGAGGTTATGATCATTACCCTTACGGGCTTAGGCACCGCAAGATGAAAGCTGAATTTTCGGCTGTCTTTTTCCGCAAAGACTCAGACTTCTTGGAATAGGAAGGCATGTATGCAGGCGCAAGAAACGCATGCATTAAAAGGCCAGCAATTCTCGTACGTTCTTTTTTAAACCTCAGAAGGTATAATATGGCAGTGGCGATCATGCTCAAATTCTATATCTGGCGAAGTCCCTGCTTGCTGTTTACAGTTTTTTCATATGTGCCAATGTATATCTCAATTGAACTTTCATGGAGACTAGAAATCGGTTGTAAAATGCGATTGATAAAACTTTTAGAAATGCCAACCCCTTTATACATGCAAACTATGACAAAACAAGCTTTCTTCGGTCACCTGCTTGGAAACTACGCCACATTCCTACCCATTTGCCAGGTTCTAGCACAGTTAGACCAAAAATGAAAAGCTGTCCCTAGAATTCTGACAAATAACACAGACTGGTAAACACAAATTTAAAAGTCAAATATATTGACCACTAATGCTACGCGCAGTCTATTAGGTGCAACAACGTGGAAGGAGGTTGCTGGCAGCACAGGAAATAGGAAAAATAATATTATGACATCTGATTTCCTAACAATATAATGCAATTTTTATATATTGGGCTATATTTTTCAATCAATTCAAAGTGTGTGTGTGTGTGCTTGTGCGTGTGTGTGTGTGTGTGTGCGTGTGCGTGTGTGTGTTTGTGTGTGTGCGTGTGTGTGTGCGTGCGTGCGTGCGTGCGTGCGTGCGTGCGCGCGCGCCGAACAGGGCACGACAGAATAAAACCAAAGCGCCGGCCAAGAAATGCATTGCTTTGACGAGCACGTGGCAAACACTGAGCAGGCAATCGTGAACTAAAGTTAATCCTTCAACAAAGTTTCGACATATTGAAATCAAGCTCCCTCCCAGGCTATAAACAGGGGCTGCACGTGGCCCCAGTTATAATGGATCACTTGCCACCAGAAAGTTTCATAATGCAGCGACGAGAACATAATCCATCACTGCACTTCCTGGTTTTCATTCAAACACACTTTCAGGAAGGTAGGTAAGCAGCTTCTATAAAACCCGCGTGAAGGAGCGAAAATTGTCATGTCATAAAAGTGATGAAGCTACAGGGAACGAATTGCTAAATTGATATCAAAAGAACTTTTATGCGACCTTTTGTACGCGTATGTTTGTCGGTTTAAGTTACTTTCCATGCAAGCCTCATTCCCTCTCTATTTCACTTGATACGTATTTTTAGACTATGCAGAATTTTTTTTAGATAACTGGTCATAGATAGCACTATTGTAAACCTATATATAGAACTATAATACTTGAAAAGATGGACATTATAACCAATAGATATCGATATGTATAACTTACTAAATTACATGTATTAACCCAATGACCATCTTGTACACTTTGCACATATTGCAATTTATGAATTGTAGCCCTTAGACTTGCAAGGTATACCGACTTGGAACGAATCTTGAGAATGGCACTGGTCTCGAGATGGGTGCAATCAAACTTGCGGTAGAAAGACACTTTTCTTCGGCTTTCCTTTGAACAAAACTTTGTTTTATGAATTGAAGCAAGAAAGTAACTGAAACGCCATTGTACCTCGTCGTCCGCTTTTTGAATAAATGTCTCAAAACTGGCGTTATCCTGAGAACACGTTCTAAGTGGATACGCTTTCCGAACTCACCGGCTACAATTCGCAAATTCCGATATATACCATAAAGTAATTAAGTAGAAGGCAAAAAGCGAATTTTGAATAATGAGCTCATGTGTATTTGAATTTCTTGGGCAAGCAATGTCCACCTCTTTGAGTAATCGAGCTCAACTGGTAGAAGTGCGTAAATTTCCACAAACGATTTTTAAAATTTGTGTATTATCTAAAATGTCACACACCTGCGCAGCACACACAGCACAGTCATAGCGTAAACTGGAGGAGTGCCTCCATAAGAGCTCCATTTTCGGCAGCACGCGCTAGAGGGCTCGTACCTTGCGAGGAGGTGCCTTGATGTGTACCAAAAAGGAAACAGGTATCGGGAGTACGCCGTGCACATGACACATCCATTGACCCGTGGCACAATACGATGCTGTTGAAGATGATAATGACCATTTATTTGTATCCTCTTTATAGCAAGGGAGTAACAAATAGTCACCTAGCCTGCTTGAGTTGACCAAGTCAAGTAACATGCAATATGCAGCTGCTACGTGGGTCAGCTACATGTCGGCTGTATGCGGTGCACATCTCACATCACGTGATAAGTGGCACGATGTGATGCAAATGCTGATAATAATAATGAAGGTAGATGAGTATTTATTGGCATCCCCTTTGAAATGGAGCGATGACAAACATTCAAGTAGCCCGCTTGATTTAATCAATTATGCCATGCACGTTATCAATTCTAGGCTTTCTTATACATATCCTTAATCTTTTTTCTTTTTCTGTAAGATGTAGTCGCGCATGACGGCATGCGCCTGTGTGTGCAGCCAGATAACGTACGTTGACTGAGCAGGTGACAGGCTTATCAATCAGTGCAAAGCAACGTTGCATGATTGTATGTTGTTTGAGTCTATGGAATTCATCACGCAGTGTTCGATCTGGGATTGTGGTGGCGCGGTAAAATGTGAAGTCGTCTTCTGCGTTGTTGATGTAAAGGCCATCAAGTGAAGTGGCTCGACTCAAGAGGGTCTTCACGACGAAGCCTCCCGGCCACATTTTCGGCTCACTGCACGTGAGGTCGGCGGCATAGAAGCTGTCGTGCCTGATTTTCGGCAGCACGCACTTGAGGGTCCCGGCAGCGAAACTGTCGGGCCGAATTTCCAGCAGCACGCACTAAAGGCTATTCACGGCGAAGTGCTTTTGCGTATTTTTTTTCGCGAACAAGCTAAACTATCCGGCCGGTGTTGACGGTGACCTGCGGCTTGTGCTGCTCTCTGCACAGTGGTCTGCGAGCTCGACATTACCTGGTAGTAGCCGCGCGTGTAACCGCTGCTGAAGAAGTGACTCTACGAGTCACTTCTTCAGCAGCGGTTCGTACCTTGCGAGGAGGCGCCATAACGCAGGTAGCGTTACTACGCGGCGCACATGTCACATCCCTTGGTGCGTGTCACGATACGATGCAATTGGAAACTTGAGGGTCCGAAGCACTCAGTCCACAGGTACAGTTACATGAAAGGACTGTTGCTGTTGTTCTTTCCTCAAAACATGGCTCCTAGAACGGACCGTTTAATACCGCATGCTTGTCAGTTCCTGTTCGCTATGTTTCTTCTAAATGGCGGTATGGCTTCTTTTCGTCATTGTCCTTGCCGCACTAAAGCATTTTTAATTTTTCTCCTTTTTTCCATTTTTCTCCCTTTCAGGAGATGCATCATCCCAATGTAAAAGTTAAGCGCGTACATGCACGAAACATTCAACTGCGAATCATTTGGATAAGTATGGCTTTTTACGCACCACCACACGTTAATTCAATGAAACGTGAGCACGTATGGATGCTACGTGGCAACCCTGCGACATCGCGTGACTTCTCACGCACTGGGCGATAGCAGCGACGGACATCGGACGCCGCCGGCGGCGTCTGCTGCGGTGGCGGCAGGAATCACTGCCAACCGAAACGGCTTCACGTCGAATGAGCCCATAACAGCTTACGCTGTAAAAAACGCTCGTGTCTTAATCGCGTTCTTTGGCCGTTTGTTCAATTTTAAACTGGAAGAAAAGGGGTGACACTCCCTTAACCTCTCTATTCTTTCCCCCGTAGCCATAGTCAGCTCTATACTAGTTGCCGTGGTTGTGCAATGGCTTTCGTGTCGGGGGTGTGATCCCGGTTTTGCTGGCCGCATTTCGCTGGAGACGAAATGCAAAAACGCCCCTGTATCATGCCTTGGGTGCACGTTAATGAAACCCAGCTGGTCAAAGCTAATCCCGAGTCCTCCGCTATACAGCTTGCCTCGAGCATGAGCATGATCTGGCAGAATTCACATTTGGCTGTACTAGTTCTTGTCAACTTCTGAGGTCGCACAAGTGAAAACGAACGTGCCGACCTGTGTGCGAACCAATCTAAAACTACCATAGATTTCATGAAAGTAACTTTTACAAGTACAGAGTACTAAGTGTATTATCGCGCGAGCTGACATTAACATTATCATTAATCCGGATCGGTCAGCCGAAATGAATACTGTGTACTGAAGGAGTGAGATAGGGTCTATTCAACACTAACGCCTGAGCAAATTTCGGACGACACCAATAACACCTCGACTGTCATGTATTCTGTCGCATGCAGGCATTACACATCGTATGGCTTGAACGAGAACTTTTTGAGTACGTGACGAGGAATGTACTCTGCCTACGCACAGAACGAGAACATTATTCATTCAATTGGTGGTAGTTTTACGGCGCTCTATGTAAGAAACATTTTGGATGGGCTGTTTTTACGATAAGTAAGGTATGATACTGGAAACGGCTTTGTTTAAACATGAAAAGACGTTTCATTTCGCGAAACACGATGTTTATGTTTCAGTTGTCTATTTTTTTTTGTTTAGTGGTCTAATGGAAGATCTTTGTTGCTGTGCTAGAAATTTTCACAAATTTGTAAATTAGAGACGTCCGTACAATGAGAAATGATGTAGCCTGACTTTTAATCACAGTTACAACTTATTTAGCGAAAAGTCGATCATGTTGAAGAACATATTGATCAAGAAACAAAGTAAATCAATCTTTGCCTTGCTTTTGCGGTTGCCTAGTTATTCTGGAACATGTATAGGTTTCTATTCATTCGGAGGGAATACTCCGCAAGGAGTAAGAATTAACGCTGCGAGAGCAGAAAGCACTAGGTGCTTTTGTTTTGTTATTGTGTTATTCAAACCTAACCAGCATGGCTGAAATGTGCGCCCCGTATAGCGAAGTACCGAACATTAAATTTTATTTCCCCTGTACTTAATGTACTATTCCGTGAAGCTCATTAACGACAATGTATTCTGTCTATCGCCTACTACACATATAAATCTGTTATCCAGAAGGATAAAATAAACAAAAAGGCATTTAACAAGTAGGACTTGAGTCACGGTGACGGACACCTATTGCCTTAAGAACAAGGGGCTATTATTACATCTGTGATGTTATTGTAGTCTTTACGCCTAAAAAATGGAGTACGAGGAATGAGAGCTGAAAGAGGCCGCAGAAAGTCCGTATGTGCGGTGTTAAACGAACAAAAATTAAAAAATGATCGATCAAATTTTTTCTGCACATCGTCTCTCTAGAACAGCAGGCTTATTTTACATATTAAAAAAAGGAAAGCTGTATTTTAGCCAATGCAACCTAAAGCTATATAAGGACCCTCTTAAGTACAATTCTTTTTGAGCCCGAAATGATGGGGAGGGGGTAGAAGTAATATCCCAAGGTAACCTGAACCTTCTAAGCCTTCTAAGCCTTCTAACACTTCTAAGAAACCAAAACATGTCCATAAGCGGTAATTCGCAAAGAAATGAATGACTGCCGATGACGTAGCTGTTACAATGATGAATCCGATGCTGAGCGTCTAGACTGAAAGACCTATAGGTGAAGGCACTATGGCAGTAGTGAAAGCGCTTCTCTGCGTTCGTTCTTCTAAATCACTAATTCAAATCAATTAGGGGTTTTTACGTGCACAACCACTTTCTGATTATGAGGCACGCCATAGTGGAGGACGCCGGAAATTTTGAGCACCTCGGGTTTTATAACGTGCACCTAAATCTAAGTACACGGGTGTTTTCGCATTTCGCCCCCATCGAAATGCGGCCGCCGTGGCCGGGATAAGTCACTAACGCCCACTTCTGTAAAGGAGAGGAAATCCATTTGTGTGCCACGCAGTCACCCGGTAATCACTGAAAAATGCATCGGTGCGTAGCCTAAACACCGTTTCAACGTCAAGCCCCTTGCGAGGCAGGCCAGTAAATTATTCGTAATTAGCCGCTTCTATCGCAAGAGTGTCGTTAGTGGTTGCCGAGCGTGTCCATGCAACTACGTCGCAGTGCCGGTTGAATGCAGTGTTCTTCGCACACCTCCGTATTAATAATCCACTAACAACACATGCGAATATTAAAACTGTCGAGCTTTGGTTCTATATTTTAAAACTTGCACGTTCGCAGTTTCACACGCATCCGGTCGTGTCAGCGTTGCCCATTTTCATCTCGACGCGCCTGCCATGCGAAGTGAAACGATTTTAATTATTGAGGGACAAAGTGAGCCTTCAGAAACTGCTGTACCGTCATTGCGTTTCTTTTCTTATTTAAGATTGCAGTCGCAGTTGATGAATGAATATGTGCATAAGTCGTTTTTTCACCTCACTCACACTTTACTGCTGCCCTTGTCCTAATTTTATCGTGCTGAGCCCAGTATCTAGAAAGCATGCCGCTTTTAATGAACTTACACACGTCATCGCTTCCTGCTTTCGTAATTTAATTAAGAAGCTCAGCCGCGATTTGGAAGCTACAAAACGGCAACAGGCTGCCATGGCTTTGCTGGATGGATTGCATGCGCGCACTGTTGCACGCCATGGTGTCTTAATGCCTTGACGTTGCGGTGCTTAGCACAAGGTCGCGGATCCAACTCCCGCACGCAATCCGCATTATGATGGAAGCTAAATACAAAAACATCCGTGTAAGATGCATTGCGTGCACGTCAGACATCTCCATTGTGTCGCAATTAATCCACAGTCCTCCAGTTCTGCGTGCTCCGTAACCACATCGTGGCCCTCACAAGTAAAACCCCAGTATTTATTTGATTTTGATGCATTGTTACGTGCATACAGGAGGCGGAGTATATGTGGAGATTCTAAATAAAGGATATGGTGCACTTTTCAAAAACGTGATTAATTGTAGGTTTTTGCGCTGTGGTTATCAATTGGCTACGCTAAAACTTCTCAGGAAGTTGTACTTCACAAACCTTTGAATGATTGTCCACGTCGTAGCTGTTACATTGATGAAACCAGTGGTGAGCATCTAGACGTAAGGCTATAGGTACAAACTCTATCAAAATAGTTAAAACTATTGTCTGTGTTCGTAGAACTGTCAGAGAAAGGAACAATTATCGTGCACTTTTTTGCCCTTCTTCCGAGATCAGTTTGTAGAGGCACGAGCCACCAGTGGCAACAACAGACGCTAGCTCGCTTCAAACACTGATTAAATGTTTATGTTGTTCTCTTTCGCGTCTCGTGAAAGCACTTGAGTGATGGTTAATTTCTTGCAAGTAGATAGAAATGCTTCACAGAAGAACAAAAAAGGGCATTTTGAAAAATGTAATTATCAGTTCGTGCTAAACCTGGCAGTACAGTGCACCAAATAATTGTTTTGCATTACAGAGACATGTTCGAGGAGGTCAGCACACGAAAGATCCACTTTAGTTCGAGAATACCATTTGTACTAAACGACATGTACAAGTCAATCGAGTAAAAAGGAGCGTCAAGAAGGTCAGCTCAAAGGGAGAGTTCTAGTTGACAACCGCAACAGACTTTGAAAAAGCATTGAACGGAGGTGTTTGCCATTAGTTTTCCAAGCGATTGTGCACGTTACTCGATCCCCTAAGGAACCCGTGTGCATTTTATAGCTCCGTATCGCAGCACACAAACTGGTCACACTGTTTTTCATCAAGATTTTAATAATCCACACAGTTTCTAACCTATTATACCTCTTTAAAAACGCCGCTAAATGCACTCAACTTAAAGCATACACATGAATATCTGTTCTATTTCTGTTGCCAGAAATAGCAGAAAAAGGTACTGTTCTCTCGTGCTCTAAGGACCTTTTTTGCTCTTAAGTGAAGTTTAATCATCGTGTGGGTGCGAAAACGAACTTTTAGGGGTTGACACCACATAGCTTTATTGTGTATGTCCTGGCCAGAGCCATTAGCCAGCATTACTGATTTCTGTCCCTGTACGTTTGATGAAATTGGTACAATTAAGGTAAAAATTATGAAAAGAAAAAAATAGAATAGCTTTATTTCCATCTACTTGATGGAGGAGGCTGCAAGTAAAAGCTGCTCCAGTAGGCAGCTTGACGAGGCCCGCAGCCCCCTCTACAGAATATTCGGCAACAGCATACATGCAAGCACGTATGCATCATACATACATATATACACATACATTGTATACATACATATATATACACATACTCGTAAATACTCTCATGAACCCACATACTCGCATTTACACATGCACACCATCTATACAGAGCCACTGGTGACTAAACCAAAAATACTTAGGATAGCTTGTGTGGTTCTCGTGGTGATACAAATGAGACAAGAATACGCCGCTGAACATTATTTACACACATATATATACATACACATGTATTCATATACCCGTATATGCATACACACTCGTATGCATACCTACACAATCGCACATATACAGAAGCATATATACACACTTTATATACATACTAGCCGAGAGGATGTACACTCAACCAGTAATTTAAAAATCATGCATATACAAGTCTCTGAGTTGTTGGGCCGTTATTTGGGTGATATCAACGCCTAGATTATTATATTTATTTAGAAGCATTGGCATTGTGTGTGACAGCTTCTCCCTTAGATAATTTGTTCTGGGTGTGACCACCCGCCATATCTCTTTATGACGGGTAACATAAAATTTGTCATTAAGTTCAAGGTTAGAAAGTTCTCGTAGAAAGGAGCAGTTCAGTTTTACTTCCCGCCTAAATGCAGTTGTTAACTTGTACTGGTATAACTTTAACACAGAAATTATGTTGGCTTCCTGAAATAAGTTTATAGTATGGGAGTTATAGGGGACATTAAAGAGTAGCCGAACAAACTTATTTTGCAAGACAAGTAGTTTATGCAAATTAACAAAGGTAGTTGTACCCCATACCAATAAGCAATAATAGAGGTACGAATAAAAAAGCGAGTTATAAATGAGAAGTCACAGTAAAAAAAAAAATGTTATAGTACCCTTGTTGCGTGAGTGCCTAACTGAAAATCAAGGACCTCCTTTGAATTAGTGAAGACGTGTAACCCTTTTTTGTGCTAAATTTGATCTATATTGATTGGCAGGCACGATAACTCCTACCCTTCCTAAAAGTACTGCACAACAGGACGTTGTATGTTCACTAAAGGCTGTTCACTCAATAGGCCACCAGTAGTATAAAATCTAACATTCTCCAAACAAACAGCAAGAGATAGTGACAATTCCGATATTATTAGACATTGACCGAAGACACTACAACAGTACTGATCAACAGGCCACTGAAGATGAAAGCAGTGCTCTTAAGCATGAGTAGCAGATATGCCCCGTACACATAGTCTTTCTGGTTTACTTATACTTGTCATATCAACTGCTTTAAAGAAATAACATAAGTTACGAATAATACATGCAAGCGCTACAAATATTTGAACAGGGCTCGGAACAAAAAAAAAAGACGCTTTGCAGTACATGCGAAAAGCGTAACATTCATTTGGCCTGCTTAGCTACATGTATATCTTCGCTTTCGGGCACAAGAAATCAGATCTACCACCGCTTGCACTAAAAGAATTGAGTTTACTCCTGTTGTACGAGAAATGCAGTAGCCAGATACACATCTATACTGACGGGTCGACCACATCGACCAGTTCTGATGGTGCTGTGTTTACAGCGACAAGAGTAGGTACACTGCGATTCAAGACCTCACATGTCACGACGTCCATGGCAGAAGAACTCACAGCTCCATGCAGTGCGATTCAATTTACTGACACAGAAAGTCCTGGTACATGGGCCGTATTTTCCAACTCGAGGCCGGCTTTACACAGCATGAAGTCAATTCTAAGCGTGGAGCTCACGAACAGCTAACATACGAAAGCGTCAAGCTTCATGACGACGTCACACAGAAAGGCATGAAATTATTTTCCAGTGACTACCTGACCATTGCGGTATCAGTGGAAACGATCAAGCAGACAAAGCTGCCCGAGAGTCCCATCAAGAACAACACAGCTTACCCATTCCTCTTTCCTGAACAGACGCTGCAAGGCAGCTTCGTCACCTGGCACGCAAGTTCCCTTTAACAGAGTGTAACATCCCAAATATAAGGCACACCAGGTTGTACGAACTGAACCCTTCGCTACAACTCCGACCTCCACCCGGGCTTCACCGACATGAGGCATCACTTCTATTCCGGCAGTGGTTGGGAGTGGCTTTCACGAAGGCATACACTACTTTGATTGGAATGACCGACATTGCTACATGCGACATCTGCGGCGTGGAAGAGAACATCGAACATTTATTGTAGCAATGTCATCTGTTTCAGTCAGAAAGACAAACATTATCTATCGCATTACGATGACTGGACGATCAGCCGTTGTCTGTGCAGGTGCTACTTGGAGACCGCCCCAATCGCTCCTGGGCTCACAAAGCTATGAAGGCACTTTTGTCATTCTTGAGGGCGACTGGCCTATGTGAACGTCTTTGACTCGCGCAGGCCTCCAGCGTGCGTGCGCGAGCTTATCTTGGCTTTCCTCCTCCTCTGCTACCTCTCTCTATCTCATTCTATTCCCTCTTTCTCGTCCCCCAGAGTAGGGTAGCCAAACAAACGCATTTCTGGTTAACATGCCTGATTTCTCTCTTTAATTCCTCCTCCCCCTCCCTTTCGCTTCCTGACTAAAATTTCATCATTGCGCACACGTGTGACTTAGTATGCTTGACATTTTTCCCCGTGCTGTTTTGTTACGTACGTAATGGTTGAGGTCATTAGGAAGCAGAAATGATTTTTATGCGTGCTTGATGGCTAAGTTTGACTACTTGTAGAAAGTTTTGCGGCCTTGTTTTAAGACAACTTGATCTAAAAACGAAGACCTCATTTGCTTTAGTGCAGAGTTTTTGCACGCAGTCATATATTTGTGCGACAGTCGCCGCAGCACAGCTAAAATAATACCATTTACAAAGTAGTAAGTGTTTGGTGTTTTCCAAATATTGTTTTCATACAGCAATGTTTCACTCTTGCCTTGTCTATTGCAGCTTACATTCTGTCCCTGAAGATACAAACTATTATTGTTTGTGTCGGCGATATCGACGACTCGACTACAATCATGCACACATTGGCGATAGAGGTTATTGGGCTGACTGGCTACCGAACACCATGAGCATGGCATGTCATGTATAGCGGATACCGGCTCGGTATCAGATAGATGACCTTCAGTGGCGCAATCATTCGAAAAGCACCATTAAGACAGACGGTTAAGGAGTAAATTTAAGGGTTCTTCTGAGACATTTCCGGTGGCATTTCTCCTACCGCAAAACTCACACCTTTTAATGGCATTTAGAAACGGCAAAAAGAATACATCGCACACTTTTCCACCCAGACAGTGTTTATGGAAACAAAGATTTCACGGCGGTGAGCCATCATATTACGCTTTAACGACAGACGGAGACTAAGTAAGTGAAGTGGTTCGACGCTACTCCTTTCAAGGTTTTCCGATGGAATGCACTATTCTTTATTCTTTATATAATTCATCATAATTGCTTTGTAGACTACGGTAATGCCGAAGCAAGCTGAGCGGAACACTTTTATATTGGTCTCTGCTCAGCACACCAATTTTTCCTTCGTAAATGCGATTGTTAATGGAGACAAAACGTCACTGATTTTTCAGTCCTACTTTACATGTAACAATTGAACGCGAACGATTTTTGAAGGAAAGCAACAAATAAGCCTTTTTCGGGGTTTATTTACTCAGCGACAGATGAAGTTAAAATGTAGCCTCGATAGAGTAACATGCCTTAGGGTAGGCGTTGGTAGAGGAACTAATGTTCAAAGCCGCATCATGTCAGGAAAACGTAATGGTACTCGCAAAGTACTTGTTCAATATTACATTAATAACATTAGTTACGATAAAGATCATAGATGTTGTTGTTTTTGTTTTGTTTTTAGTTCTCAGAATATCAAAGTTCATAAGGCCGTATCAAACTCAAGGACAGAAACTGCTGAGAAATGGGAAAACCTATTAAAATAAAACACAGACGGACTCTCATGGATAAAATCGGGCCTCCGTAGCTGCTTGCACTTTCAGGAAATTTCGGAAGGATGAAGTCAAATGGAATTTGGAAGTGAAAAACAAAGAAGGAAGGTGGACTAAGCAAGAACAAAGTGGAATAAATAAATGTAAGAAAATTTCCGCCCGGCTTGATGAAAAATCATGGTTAAGCTCTGCTTTCTTTTGGTGAGGCCGTTCCTCTCACTTTACTTCGCCTTGGCTGCCTTACGTTTCACATGTGGGTGTCATTTTGAGTTATGTGCGCCCTTTGGCGCCTTCTCTGCTACCACGTTGTCGATTCATTTTCTTTTGCTACGTACTTGGGTGTCTCTCAAGAAAGAGGAGGATTTTAAGCAGCGAGAATCAATTGAAAACGTAAAAGAACTGCGGGAAAAGGTATATTGGCCAGTCCGGTAGGCGTGTGAACGACAGGCTTAGGGAGCACAAGAATCTTTCGGGTCACCTGTCATTACAATATATAAGTTACACTGTAGTTACACTGTAGTTACACTGTAGAAATAAAGCAGTCTAATGGGAGCGTTCTGTGATTAAGAAAGAGAAGGACAAGCTCTCACTTGAAGTGATCGAAGCATATGAAATTTATCGCGATAAAGATGATTGCGTAAGCAAACCTTCAGTGACGCTATATAAAAGGAAATGAAATATTTGGATGTCGCTATGTAAGGGGCAGAGGGCAAAATGATCAGTGTCTTTTTATAGTTTATCCAATTTTTGTGGTGTTTGGCTTTGATAGCCTTCTCATTGGCTGTTTCAGACTTTATATATGTTAATACTTTCATTAAAGTATCAGTTGTAGTTTAGGGCCATGTCCTGTTCTTCACTCAGTCCCCGTCTGTATGCGCTGTTACCCCTTTCATATGCTTTACCAACTAGCCCACCAAGCCACCCTTGCAAAGTTTATATATTTCTACTAGCTGGTAAAAAATATTCACTTTTCTTTCGTGCCTCAACTTCTTAACGTAGGAAACTTATCGTCATCGTAAAAATTGAAGGATAGTACGTTAACAAACCTTTTATGCAAGAATAATGTTACCAATATTTTAACACTATCTTTACGTTTACTTTTTTAGGTTTTTTCCCACAGAGGAAAGAAAACATTGAATATGTTATGCCTAACACTAATATTTTCATTTCCTGTACCGCTACGATATGCCAAGTGGTTTTTCTGCACACAATAACACGTACTAGACTTCTTCACACAAAAGAATAGCTACTAACGATGAAGGAATTATACCTTTCCTTTTCCAGCTTGAAGCAGCAGAAAAATATAAAAGAACGTTGTGTACCTTATACATCATCTAAATGTATCGTGACCTGCCTTCCCTCAACTTTCTTGGCTTCCAGATACCAGCAAGGTATGGTGCGCGTCCCACTTGGTTTGGTTGTGCCGTTAACAAGATACGAAGAACCATTTGCAAGTAAATATTGTGAGAACAGACATTTCAGAAATATTCAGAAGATATTGCGCCTTCTGCTTGTATTTATACCAGGTAATTACCTGCTAGGGTAGTCGCTTAGACCATGAAGGTTTGTATTTCTGGTGGATCAGCCTGAGATGAAATTTTGGTTGCGCCATGCTTCCCGAAGAAGTTTAATTCTACGTCGTTGATGCAAGGCTAGCCATTGGGATTAAATGGTCCCACAACGTTTTGATGTAGAGATCTAGGTTTTTCATCGTGTACAGAGAAAAAGAAATGGACAACACAAATACCTTCCGGATGTGCGTCCGTGCAATGTCCTACATTAGAATAACCTCTTACTTTCACCTACATTAACTCTAACCACTCCATCCTGCCATGACCGTCATTTTACGTTTTACAATATTGGAGACTTTGGGCTGTTTACAGCTATCGCACAAATAATGCTCATGGCATATCATCATAATAGTACCTTTCGTGCTTTTGACTGACGAAGTTTTTGCTCTGCGATATTTTGTCTTACACAAAAAGGTTTCTCAAGATTATCGCAAAAATGGCCAAGACAAATCTTTTTTCATTTCTTCTGAAGATGATTTGATCTCCGTGAAAGGACCAAAGCTGCATGGGTCTTTGCAAGCGCCGAAAGTATATCTAATTTCACCTAAAGCATCGTGACATGAAGTGCGCCAGTGTCAGTGACTTTAGGTACGCTTTTAACTTCTCTGCCAAGTGAGTTTAGCTTGCTAAGTCTCGATGTTTCGCGGTGACATGAGGGCGTCATATTTTTTTCTATTAATCTTAGTTCGTACGATGCACGCTTTGCTCAATTTCAGAAATTCGGAGAGTGGCTTCAGCAATCTAGCTTTCTCGCAAGTTTTCGGCAGTCTACCGTCTTCACAATTAACCGTACTTTCTTCGCTCATGCGAATAAATATCTAAGCAAGCCCGAACAAGTACATCTGGCTTTCTCTTGAAAAGTAAGTATCCGCCACTTTTTGTAATTTTTTTTCCATCACTGAAGCATAATGGACAGCGATTACTATGCTAAATACTCGTAATCAGTTGTTATAATTTGACCACGAATAAAGTATTCGATATTAAGGTTTTCGGAATATTCGTACTCACCATGCAGACTTCCATTCCTATGTGAGATCCTTCGTAGACTCAGGATAATAGGCGGTCAGTTGTTTTGCTTATCTCAAACTGCATTTGCCTAATTAAGCCATCACGAAACCTACTCCACAAATCGACTACTTCTCCCATATCAATAAAACACTTCATTTCTCCAGCGTATTTCATTTGAGGCTCTTACATTCTCGAACGTCACGTGTGCGTAAAAAGATAACTGAAGAAACTGTTTTGTATTTCGTCTTGTCTAAAAGCTGGTCTTCCAGAATTTTAACTATGCTGCACCAACCGGTGCAGGCCGGTTGGTGCTAATTGTTTACGACATAACGTTCAACCAAGACCGCACATTTCTAGTGTGCTTTTCTTCGACTAGAAATTTACGGTTTGCCCAAAAGTAAAGTTTATCACCACAAAAACGGCTAACTTGAATAAAACAGCTTGCATTATGTCCTTTATATTATTTCTTTGCATTAAATTTAAATTAAATTATATCTTTAAAACATGGCCTGGAGAAAGTGTACTATAAAAATATGGCTTCGAGATATTTCTGCTGATTATATAACTACATAACGCACGAGGTGTTTTATAATGTGATCTTATTAAATAGATGCTGTTATAATTAAGATACATGCTCCTAATAAATCTCAATGCTGACAAAATATCGCACTGTGGTAATTTTGGAGGTCCGCACGACGAGAAATTAGTGAACAACGACAAAAAAATGACGCTTTGTTATGCTGGCTCTTCACGGCTACGTATATATTTTAATTTTGGCGAACCAACAGCTTTCATCGATAGGGATTTAAAGCGTACGCCAAGTTTTTGTTCTTATTTACAATTAGGAACATATCCTTCAGCCGACTGCTGTGTAAATGTATACTACGGAGAAGATATTACGTGCACAAATCTAATAATTGAGTGCGACGTCCCGGCGTAGCTTACCAAATTCTTCCCAGTCTATGGTCTCCCGCGAAAAGCAGTTTCCGTAGTTTTGGTTATTCGTAGCTAAACCGTTCAAAGAAGTTTCTTTAAAAACGATAGACACGCGTGTCAAAAACATGTACCGCTTTGACTTGCCTCTATTGAAATAAACTGGTTTCGTCTACTAACAAAATATAAGAGGCGCCAATACCTATGAATAACAAGGCTCAACGCGTACAATGTCTGCGTTTCTAACCTTAACCTAACCAAAGCTCTGCTTCTAACAATAAGGATACAAATATCGCTTCGAAAACTGCGTACGGTTTCGAATCAGCTTCATGCACAGCCTCTTAATTATTAAACATGTGAGCACTGTAAGGAACCATTTTATAGCTGGCCTAGATTCACTGCCTAGATTCTCTGCTAGATTGATCCAGAATACCTCGTCGACAGTACTTGTGAATGTAAGATCTGGAAAGAAGTCCGCACTGACGCTGTTACCTAATCTTGTCGGGCTTTGAGGGAGGATGATGAGCTGGAGGTCATATGCTTCGGCCGCTCGCTAGAGCTCCCGGACTTTATCTAGGCAGTGGCCATTACATCATCAGCGTGTCAGTAGGCTCGGCGAAAATTCAGTGGCCCTGTTGCCCAGTGGTAATCACGAACTGTGTATATTATCACAAAATTTCCATGCTGGAGATATCACCTGAGAACGCTGAAGAGTGGGCAACGCACATACGAGACGCTGATAAGCAACATCTAAGCGGCTAGCGCTTACAGCGGAAACGCCAGTAGTTGACAACCACCTGATACATGTGTGGAAAGCCAGAAGGGGGCTAACTAAGCGCTGGAAAAAACAGCGACGTAACCGCAAACTGCGCCACGAAATTGCTGAAATATCCTAGCGGGCAAACGCATACGCACAGCAGTAAGAGGCAGCTAGTTGGGCGAGTATTTGCGATTCACTTCGTGAAACATTACACACCTCCAAGAAGTGGGCGATACTTCGCAGCATAATGGAACCAGGAAAAATCAAAACGGGCAATAACCGCACCCTTCAAAAACTTGCCGAAGAATTTTCAGGAACAAATCAGGCCCTCCTCACTAAGCTTAAAGTGAAGTACGTAGGTGAAGTAATCACTCCCCCATGCACCTTGCCATAGCAAGGGCGAGAAAACGTGGTGCTGGACGCCCCGATACTAAGGCACAACTCTTTGCGGCATCGCAAGCTGCGAAGAGAAATACTGCTTCAGGACCAGCTCAGCTCACAAATGCTATGATCTGGAACCTGAGCGACGAGCACCTAGAACAGCTTACTCGGTATTTTGATGAACAGATATGGGAGACGGGTGTAGTTTCACAGCAGTAGAAGGAGGTCAAAAGCGTGCGTATTCCAAAAACAGGAAAAGCTCATTACCTACGAAATCTCAGACCCATATAACTAACCTCCTGTCTTGGCAAAATTATTTGAGAAAGTGATCCACACACGTCTTACGTCTTACATTGAAGACTGCAACCTATATCCCACAAACATATTTGGCTTTCACCAACATCTGTCCGACACAGGATATTTTCCTGCTTTTTCGCGAAGAAGTTCTTTGCAACACCACGGTTGGTGCAGAACATCTCGTTCTAGCTCTTGACAATGAAAGGCAGCCTTTTCTGGGCAACCTCTTGCTGGGAGCCGTGACGTGTTACATCATGGCAATCCGCTTATCTTTCTTCTTCACCGTATCGCTTTCGTTCCCGAAAGTTTTTATCTACTTGATAATTTTGTATTACAACATACGGGAGGGCACAAACCTGTCCTGGTATGAATACCAACCCCCTACACCCGAATTCGATTACACTACCTTTCTGAATTGACACGTCCTACAAAACCGAATTACCGAAGGCTTAAATTTGATTTGTAAATGTTATCGCATTAAATACGACTGACTCTATGTGGGTAAAATTATACGTCCTCTATAAAAATATAAAATGGAACGAGAAAGGAAAGAGCAAATCAAGATATGCCGAAGCTTCATTGGAGGCAGTTTCCCAGGACATGTCGTTTCCCTTCGTTCCTTAACGTGACAGGCAATTACAGAAAGGGCTGAGCGAACAATTTTGATTTAATTTCCCTTTGTAGGTTCACATATCTGTTACTGTTCGCTTGCCGCCTTCCTCGCATTCCTCCCGTTCTCTTTTCTTCTGTGGGGGAGGAGGGGGGGGGGCTTTGTCAGAAACACAATACATCCGAGCGCTGCACACGCATTCAGTTACATGCGGGCTTCTTGTGGTCATTCGGAAGTCTTTTCAACATGTGTGTCCTCGTAGCTGAAGCTGACGACGTGCACGAAAGTGAACGTCATGGCAAGCGCGAAAAGCTATGTCGAACAGATAGAGAAGCAAAAAATTTGGGGAGAAAGTAAATGCGACAGAAGTTTCGGACTGCGGGAATGGTCGATTGTATCGCATGTCGGTAGCAGCCGCCTGCTAACATTTGATATCCGACCGATGAGGGACGAAGGCCTGCGAATAAAACAGCATTTTCGCAGGAAGTAACATTGAAATATACCCAGCATGCGCGTGACCCGCTGGGGCCGTCTTTTCTTGTTGCTGTTATGGTTGCTGTTATGTCGATATGATTTTTGTCTGGTTTATTTCGCAGCTTTCTGCCGCATTTTCACACAATACGCATCACAACAATTTCCATTACTCCCGCGCTTCGCTTCTGCATGAGTCAGTGTGCCTATGACATTCAGTCCGCAGGCATCGAGCAGCATTCTTTTGGCCGCAAACTAGAGCTTCTCTGTGGTTACGTTTTTTCTCGTTTCTTTTCTTTCTCCATCGCTCAGCAGCCCTTTCCTTTATTTGTATTTTTACTTAAGATTGAAAGGCGCTACTTGAAAAATACATTGCGGGTACGCGTACAACTGAATGCCCTTGTCGACAGAAAGATGGTGGGCCCCGCGCAGGCAAATTGGGTGTAGTAGTGTACCAAATGGGTTTTTCTTTCGTTGCTTTATTGCCTTGGTCATGGCTGGACTACTAGACGGCATATAAGATGTGGTTATCCGTTTCGTACAAGAATGCTCACTAGAACTAGTTGAAACCAGGGATTTCGAATTATAAGAACTTCTGATAGAAAATGTTACCGAGTTTATTTGATTGAAATGCCAACAATAGTTGTTTGCAACTCTACAGAAACTACTGCGTGATCTGGGAGCGCCACATGTAGAAAGTAAAACAGCTTTGTTTTTTTCTATCCTTCCGTATTCGTATTAGAGTTAAACTACCCGGTGGCTTCTTTATGTCACGAAACCGTTTTATTTGGTTACTCCTACCATTTCTCGCTTTCAAATGCTGATCACAGTTATTCAATGCTATTTGCAGACCTATAATTATATTCTACAGAACAAAATCCACTGCTGTATGTACAATTGCATGATAATTACATGACTGCTCACTGCAGAATCAAGCGCTAATAATAAAGACTACCGGGAAAAGGAAAGCGCCTGCTTTTGCGTTAGCTATCGGCTATTACGCTAAAGATGACCTTTTGCCGTGAGTAATTAGTATTTTGGCCTTGCACATTTTAGTTGAAATACCAATGGACATGCAGACACTTAGTTTAGTTTTTATTGTGTATAATACTTTCATTTATATACCTAACAATTATTACGCAAAAGATATTCATAATCATGTTTATGTGATCAGGAATTCAGCTCCTTTTCTTCATACTGAAATTAAGGGCGTACTGAAAGATAAAGAAATATAGAAGGACGCTTGGAAAGGCAGGGGGTTTAACAAGAGCTAGTTCTGATTGCTACCCTGCCCGTAAGGAAACAGTAGAGGGATAAAAAGATAAACATGTGCACAAAGTATGCCGGCGTACAATATAGAGCGATGCAGCAGCCGGCGTACTTAACGTCTGTCATGATGTTCTGTACACTTCAAGAACTTGAGTAGCAGTCATATAGCCTTTTCCTCGGAGTTAATTTTAGAGCACTGACCTGGAACATTTTGTTCTGATAACAGAATATTGTCTAGTATATCCAACCACGTGGACATTACTGGCCCCTCGCTACAGGTAAAGTATGTGAGTGTAGCGTTACAGTTGCATGCGTCGCACCTGGTGCTGAAGGCCATTCCAGTAAAGAAGGCATAGGAATTGTTAAATCCGACGCCAACCTAGAGACGATATATCACGGTCTGATGGCGTCGCGGTTAACCCAGGCGGTAGAAATATGTGTAGATCTGGAGACAACGAACGTGAATGCAACATGGCGAAAGCATTCCAATCCCAAAGAAGCAATCTATGTTCACGGGACATCTATCGTAGCCCAGCCACAGAGTGAATTTACGAAATAAGGATCAAAACGCTTGACCGTTTTCATGGGCAGGTCGTGGAGGTACATCACCGTGGTCATTCGCGCTGATAGATTCAGTGTCCCAGAAATCAGTAAAAAAAGGAAGGAAAAAATAAAAGAGAAAGAAAAGGTCTAGAATGTCCCTTGTCGTAATTGTGTCAGCATGTCGATCTGTCCAATTTCCAATACTATCTCATTGGAACCGTGCCAATGACTGCACTAAGAAAGCGTAGCAGCGGTGATTCTAATGAGCTATAAGGAAGTCATGGTTTTTTACAAGTTCGATTGTTATTGTTGGCACATGGAGATAGAATGCAAAGTTTGCAAGGAGCGCATCTGAGGGGCCATAATAATTTAACAAGTTGCAGCAGTTGTAAATGCGACGACTGAGATAGTTCTGCGTGAAAGGAGCAAACAACTGAAATACCAATAAGAAATCGTGATAGCAAAATCTGGGGGCACAAAGAAAATAGATTGCCCACATTTCAAGACCATGTTGAGTAATACTTCCACCTATGAAAATGACATCCTCCAATGTATTCCAATGCCAAACCAGCAAAATAAAGTAGGTGAATATAGGTGGTAACGTCACAGTTCCGATACATCAGAGCTGTGATAGTGCAGAGCCGAAATATATAAGGTTATGTTCCCTACAAGATATTTTGTTCTCAAGTGCCTAACGCGAATATAAGAGAAAAAAATAATTAATTGTAAAATTTCATTTTACATTAAAATACACGTTTTTGATTGGGAAATAACGAATATTCTCGCAATATGAGCTGGAAATGCTAACTTAGAGTACAAGAAACGTCTGGGCCGTGAACGAAAAGCTCCGGGGTTTGTTTTTATCAGCATAATTGGGAATCGTTAGCTGGCAGCATCAAGAACTAGCTAGTCAAAGACTTCAGCTAATCAAGACAAGCTTCCATCAGCCGCAACCATGTTGTCCACTCCATCAATCTCCACGAAAAAAATATTATTAGCTGTTTATCAGCTTGCTTATGCTCCACCTAAGTATCCAAATTTCAATAGCGAGTAGACAGGAAAGCAGCATGCATTGAAGGGTGAGAAAGATGAGTAAAACATTATCATCAAAGTAATCTTTAGATGGAATTCTAGAGTAACAGAAAAAAAAAACAGAAATCAATGGTCAAAATAAACGTAAAGGTCCAAGGCTACATTGGTGAAGGAACGAAAATATCCGGACAGGAGAGTGGCAGATTGGCGATGTGGGAGGGGAAGTAAAGTGTGGAACCGGAATGAGAGCGAGTTACCTATCGCTTTGTCGCGTTTTCTGCAGAAGCCGGCTTCCTTTTGGAACATGGCTGCCTGTACCTGTTGTTTATTCCACGGGTAATTTCCGGTGTGAAAATACATTCGCGTGCCCCAGTTCGTCTGGAAAACATTGCCCGCTCTGAGCGCCATCAATTGGCGCGAGTGAATTTTCACAAGAAATATAGTACCTTGCACCGGCTTTCCGACCCTAGGGACGGGCCAATCGTGAAGAAATGGCGCTGCGTGTCTAGGGAGAAACGCAGGGACAAGGACATAGGGACTAAACGGTAGAAGAGAGAGAAAGACAGGGAGGGGTTATCCATTCTAGAACCACTAGCTCCCTGTGCATGTAACGGGTAAGCAGTTATAAATGTGAGGACCGAGATAGTTTGTCTACGTGGCAGGAGCAAACGACATAACGACCTCTAACAGTATTTTACTAAGTCCACTTGTCCTCTAATTTAATACTTGTGAAAGTGGGTTGGCGAGGCTCCAGCTTTTAAATAGTAGCGTTCGCAATGGGTTTACGTTAACTTTTCCATGCACACTGAGCTTCGGAAAAAATGGAAGGACATGAAAACAGACAACAATTTCAGGTATAACGGAAACGTTAATGAGGTAATTGAGCGCAAAGATTATGCGAGTTGATTCGTTGCATAAGACGCACGTATAGCACGGAAATGAATGCATAAACTGGGAAAGTAAAAAAAGGAGGCTGGAACGCGTCTCAGTTTGTTGCATACGGATAACGGTGAGCGTAAGTTACGTGTTTGTGAATATTAAGGCAGCGGTGGTGGAATGGTAGAGCGTTCGCTTTGTATTCGGGAGGTTCCTATTCGAATCCCGGTGCCACCGGAAACTCACCGCTTTTGCTGATGCATAGGTTGTCATCTTGAAACTGGATCCAATAGGCATTTTCGAAGGTCTCTGGGCACCCCCTTGTTTCACCACAGCTTTGGTAAAATAGTCGGGCATCCACTGCTGCTGTGGGAGGTACGCGAGTACTTCTGCCCGGTGCCTATGGTAAAATAGTTTACAAATGCGCTCCCGGCCCGGTTCTCGGTAATTACTGGAGCTCCAGATGCTTGGAAAGAGACCGACCTACTTGGGAGCTGGCAGCATGAGACCATGGGAACCCCGTTTCCCCTAGCGGACGCCAAAGTTCCCCACTTCGAGCGCACAATCAAAAGTCTCAAACAAAAAGCGTACCTAATCGTATGGACAGCAAAGGTACGCACTCCAATTATACCTGGGGTGCGAAAAAAAGCGTCGGTATCTGTGATGACTTCGAACGAACACGTCTTAAGAAAAAAGAAAACGACATAGGTTTGGTAACGTGATCGCAGGTGAAGTGATATTTCTGTATATAGAAGGTATGCGAAAGTGTCAACAAGAAAGACACAATCATGGCGCTATTAAACTTCATTGGGAAAAACAGCAGGTTTCATGGTGTTCAACGATGCCGCTGAATGGGCGGTAACTTGAAAGAAAAAAAAGAACCGTGGATGCAATATAGAATTATAGATAACAGTATACCGGCCAGGTGTCTAAAGCAGTATACCAGCCAGGTATCTATAGAAGCGGCGCGTAATACGAAACAATAACATTTTAAAAAGACAAACAAGAAGAGAAAAAGTCTACTGTTTCAAGAAAAATTAAGATGTATGAAAACACGTAATTGTAGGAAACAGTTATTGATGAGGACTGTTCCTGCTTAGCGTGTATAAATCGCCCAGGGACAATTTAGAATTTTTTTTTACCAAGTTACAATTTAAGCCCAGAGTCAAATGAGCACGCAGTTATCCTGCTTGATGTTTTAGGTTGAAGGAGAGCAGTGCAAAATTGAATCAATTTGTACTAGAAAGCAGTAAGAGACTACTGGGTGGTTTGTGGCCATAAATGTAGGAAACACACAGAACCAGCATTCTTATAAGATGTGTAAAATTCGATAGTTTAATAATGCAGACCAGGGATTTTGGGGTTTGAGAATAAGTTCAACCGAAAAGCAAACAAATCTAGGGTCGTAACCCCATTGAACCTGTTTCAGGGGGTATACTGATACACTCATCTATTCATCCAATATTAAGATTTCACAAATACCCGTATGACGAGAGGACTACGCCCAACGCGCCCTAACAACACTCCCTGAATTTTCTGTGCGAGACGGAGTCAGACGCTCTTCTCTAGGACATGTGTGATGTGAAGCGTGTATGATAATGTTTTGTCTGTGGATGATTACTGATGTAGATGATTTAGCGCATCTATAGTGCCCATCCGCTTATTGGAGAGCGTGAATAGGGGAGGATACTTTGTTTTACAAAATTTTTGAAATTCCTTTTGGGAGATAGCATAATCCGAGTCTTGGAGCTGGAATTGATGGACATTACTTGTACTCGAAATGAAAACACCCATTAAACTGATTAGAGAAAATCAATAATTAACTTCGCAATTATTTGCATTACAGCACATGTTGCAATTTATGAATGGTAGCTGGTGAATTAGCAAGGCGTACTGACTTGGAATGAATTTCTATCAAGACGCCTCGATACTTTCGAGGCATTCATTCCCAAAGTGTGGCATGGAAAGCATGCGCGTTCCACTTACTTTCGTGTTTCAGTGCACAAAAGAGCGCTCTGTTAAACAGCTTAGCGGTACAACAGTGCATTTTTGCGGTGAATTTCATGGCGCAAATCTCAAAATGCATATCATCATCAAAATTAGTGCTAAGTGAATGTGCCTTGCAAGCTCACGGTTACAATTCGTAAGTTGCAATGTGTGCGGTAAAGCAGGTAAATGAGAAGTTAATTAGTATTTTTTTCTTGATTAGTTGAACATGTCTTTCGATTTTTCGTGCAAGTGATGTCCGCCTGTTTGAATAATCTACATCAAGGACAAGAATTATGCTATCTACCACAGGCCATTTTTGAAAATCTACAAAACTTAACAACAATAATCACCTGCTGCACTCATTGCACTTCACGGTTATCACCTGCCATCTACTTCTCTCTATTTCCTTGTATCTCTCACTTCCTTTTACCACAGCGAGCAGTAGTAGGCTGGACACACACTCTCCAGGCCGGCCTCTCCAATTGTCTCTTCAATACAATCTCAAATCATATTCAACTAATTGCCTCTTTATCGCATACTTCCGTATTTATCTTGTGAGTTCCCGCGCCCCCTGTCCTTTCCTTTTTTCACACGGATTGCACCTCATGATCTTCAAAAGAATTTTCCTCAAGCTTTCGCAGGTTAATATCAGTTGAGGTACAGCTACCACCTGTTTTTGGATAAAAGACACTTAGAACAATAGTATTTGGTTTTTTAACTATGCTGCTAAAGAGATCAAACAGTCGATACATAGGTATTTGGATCCTCTGCACACTGGCATTAGGGTTCTTTGTAGAATGAAATTCAACTCTCTTTATTATCACTACTTTGGTTACGGGCACTTGTGCATTACGCTTCTTTTTTGTTATGTGCGACGCGAAGGAAGTGTTCCCACTGAAACTTTCACATATTAACTTGAAATGACAACAAGGAAACAAAAACGGCACCGGTATTTCAGAACAGTGCCTGCACAAGTTCCCAACAAAATAACAAAGCACTACAAAAACTAACTTAGCAAAAGCGACTTAGATACTTGCTGAGCCGAAACGCACTGCAAAGGTGTTTTACGCACAGTTACTATATGTGCTTACCCCCTTCGCTCAAGTTCACATACACTGCATTGCGAACCACAGGACGATGCGATGCGCAGCTATGGCTTCAGTGGTAACGTTGTTCTGTTGCTAAACACGAGGTTGTGTCCCCGTATTCGGCCATGGCGGTAGCATTCCCATAGGGCAAGATTCACAAACGCCCATGTAGTTGGATTTAGGGCCACATAAAAGCGTGGTCAAAACGAATCCAGTGTCCCCTACTATAGCGAATAGCCCATGAGCTGCTTAAGTGCGTCAAGTCACATGATTTCTTCAAGCAAAATGCCGTGTAAGTAAACAGAGCATGATAATAATATCGTTTCCTACCGCAAATTCTACGTGCATGCCCAGCATTCAAGTGAATTCTCTGCTGCACACTTTGTTTGATTTTTGCTTTCTTTTTTCTCCAGGTATTTTTGTTTTCTTTCATTTTATGTCAGAATAGCAGCTGTCCCTCAATTTATGTGTAAAAGACACCGTCCCGAACTACGCGCTAACGCAGGCTCATTTCACGCCATGCCTCGTAGCCGCAGTCTGGTGTCTCCGAAACACAGTAAACAGAAAGGAGATATATGGCATTCAACAAGAAATGAATCGTGCTGCAGTTAAGACACACTTTTGTTCTAACGGCTTCTTTGGCGTCTCCGTCTCATGCGACCGACAGTAGGGTGCACTGTCATTAAGTTGTCACTTAGTGCCCCCATTTGAAGCAAGAAACCACGCTACTCAGCAACTATGACTGCAAAATAAAAGAAAAAGTAGATAGGACGACCATTTACATACCGGTATTTCTCAAGCTGTTTTACTTTTGAACCTGATGTTAGGGAGAGAGGAAATGGTTGAAACAGCGTAACAAAGGAGACGAAGCGCACAGCTTACGAAACCACTTGGATGGGCAAAAAGAAAGTTAGAAATCGCACACACACACACGCGCACACACACACACACACACACGCACACACGCACACGCACACGCACACACACACACACACACACACACACACACACACACGCACGCACGCACACGCGCACACACGCACGCACATGCGCACACGCGCACACACGCACACGTGCAGATATATCGGTGTCGCATCAAACTGCGAGAGTAGACTGCCTGCCTGCGAAAAGGCCTCCAACAGAGGGTCACTTCACGTTTCGTGTGCCGCTACATTTTATACAGCGTGAAGAAATTCGCCTTCGCATGAGTTCTTCCCTCAGTGCATTCAGTGTATAAGCGGTGCGCAACGTCACTGTATAATATAAGCAGTGGCCTAAGCTGCAGGGATGGCGTATCGTGTCACCAGATGGGGCCTGTCGCGGGAAGCCGGAAAATCGGGAACAGCACACGTAGTGTAGCTTCAATATCAGCGAATATATATATATATATATATATATATATATATATATATATATATATATATATATATATATATATATATATATATATATATATATATATATATATATATATATATACACACATATATATATCATTTTTTTAATGACTTCGATTGAGTTTTACACCACTGGGCCTCTTCTCGGCTCTCTTCTTCACTTCGTGGTCTAGCGGCTTTGTGTCGAAATTTGAAATTCACCCCATTCAAAGATCCCGTTTGTTTATTTTACTGTGTATTAATGTAGAAGCAAGGCGGATGGACTTGTTGGAGCCATCGCCACCAAAGGTGCTTGTCACGGATGATTGTGTTGTCTTTTACTTGTATTTCATGTCCGTTGGTGATTTTTCCCAGCAATTCTGCTTTTTTTTTATTCGTGACACATGCATGCCGTCATTAACGTCAGCTGGGAAGCGATCTTTTTTTTTCTAAACCAATTTGCTGTACGGTTTGCTGTCCCAGCATGAAAAAATGAAAAGACACCTGTGTGACCAAAAAAAAAGGAGTTCAAAAAAGTAAAAAAGAATTTTGCGTGTTGTGTGCTAAAAATCCAAAATTAAATCAGTGACCTCATTTTTATAGAGGTACTCTAACCTGCTGTAGCGGACAACGTTGTCGTGAATATGCAAATGGTTTGGCAGGATGTGGACGATGGCGTATTATTCACCAAGCTACGAAGCATAGCGATGTGCGCACACAAAAAGAATGGGAAAGATGCCGGACACATGCTAGCACGTGGAAAATAAAATGTGAAAAATGACGTAATACCTTCTAATCGGTGTTCATTTTTAGGTGTTTAATTAGACTCATTTCCGAAATTGAATGAGCGTGGCAACTTTCTTTAAAAAAGAAGCTACCTATGGCACCAAAGGCATTTTAAAGGCTACAATCTACTTTCAAAGACATACGCACATGCCATTGCATTATGCCTTCACTTAAAGCCATTTAAATTATTGTATCAACTGATAGGGCCTCTCATGCAGCTGCCATATTACTCCGTTGTAGCAGATCTGAAAAAGCGCTTTTCATATTAGTGCATTGGCTCCTTATAAACCTCATTTTATTTCCATCGGCACAATTTAAATCGCGTTACGCTAAATAAACTACGAGTGTCTGGCAAAGTCATAGCATACCTAATCCACGTACATAATCCGCATTTAAGGTATGACACTGGCAGAAATAGTCTAATTAAGCGCAACAATACTAGATTTTCTTTACGGGATAATGATTTAGTCCGCGAAATTGCGCAGCAGCTACGGTAAACCAATTTTTGATTTTTTTTGTGTCAAAATCTTGAATATTTTATAGGTTCATGGTAATATATTCGCCAGAATTATCATGATATGTGCATTCACTAATAGCTGATGTTACAGCATTATAAACTGTATCTCTACTCCGGTGGATTTTTGCTTATAGTCTTTGGTTATACATTATATATAATTTTGTGCTAAAATGTGTTGGATTAAGTTTTGCTGCTTAAACCTTTATAGCATATATAAGGATTTTCCGTTTGCTTGTAATCGCAATGGACGCATCTTTATTAATGTAATAACTAAGAACAAGAGGTCTCGCTGCAGTTTAGAACTGTGGGAGCTCTTTCTGTACAACATCTTTTGTATATGTACCACTAATGAAACAGTAAAATCTAACATAAATCTGAACGCGAGCAACTCTAGTTTAAAGAGTGGTTCTGGCTAAATGACTATGATATGCCATGAATTCTTTGGTATGTAGCTACACGCGAGCGTAAGAGTGGCGCCCACGTGTCACCTTTTGATGTGGCACGCGGAGCCGGCAACAGTCGAATTAGGCACCAGACATCCCCAGAAGACATGGTGTGGCTGTGTACAGCCTGCTATTTCCCTCACATGCATTTACGTGGCACACATTCGAATGACAAAGGCATCCGATGCTAATAGTGCTGCCAAATGAGCTGCAGCGCCCGTGTTGATGGCGTACGCAGGAAACGATTGGATTGAAAATTGCTTTTGGAGCGCACGAAGACACCGTGCGTAGTGGTGGCGTTCGCCACAAATCAAACTCATAAGTGAATCGCGCGCCAGGAAAGCGGAATCACGCACCCAACCTGGTAAATTAAATTTTTGGAAGCACTTCATGCGTGCCGGTTCGTCGTGTGTGATTTGTCCAGCGACCGTAGTCTGTGGGCAAGGGACGAGGATTGCGTTGCGCTGAAGATTGTTTTGATTGAAAAGCGGCTTCGGAGGTGGGCAGAGGAACGTTTCAACGAACGTACCTATACAGAAAAGAAAGAAAGAAATAATCAAAGAAAAAAAAAGGAGGAAGAAGAACCAAAGAGCGAGGGGGACGGGAAGAGAAGAACAATCGACTTACCGTGTCGTCAGCGTTACATGTAAGGAGTGCCCTCTCCACAATCATAAAACTGATAAACAAGCATTCATTTGCTTTTTCCCGTTTGTCGAACACTGGCCTCGTATGGTGCTTAACGGTATTTTGACAATAACAGTTACATTGACCAGAATTTGATTTAAGCAAAGTGTCAGAGCGGATAGCGCATTGAAACAGACTTGGAAATCAGAAATGAACCATACGAAAGACGCTAATGTTCTGTGTTATTTTTTTAGCGACAGCAACTACTACTTAGTCTTCGTGCGTAGCTGATAATCAGGAAGGCGAAAACGTGCCCCGGATAAACCACCTACTAAAACAGCAAACGTATGATAGATATTGAACTATGTTGCAAAAGATGGCCCAGGCCTGTGCGCTTTGATTAGTACATCTACAGCATTTGGCAACCATAAATCATCACTTGACAACGTCTCAGCAGCCACGACGGGTTGGAAAAATCCAGTTGTAAACTAAAGTTCACCTGTTTCTCTCTCCCTCTCTCTCTCGAGCAAAGCTGAAGGCTATGGCGTTTTCTTAACCATAGTGGAACTAGTCAACTTGTATTAACTTTGTCTAAAGATCGCAATGTTACCTATAAAACTATCCTACCTTCTAGATTGCCGCGGAAGCTGATCAAAGCTGACATATTGAGCTGCAGTGTCGTGTCTTGTTATTTACCTATATTACATTGTATAACTGCTTTCGACGTGCAGAGCAAGAGCGCACTATCTTAGCTAGGAAATTGTTATTTTTATTGTTTTTAAGCCAGTTTACACCGAAATGCGCTGCTTACACGTGAGCACGTAGCCT
Source organism: Dermacentor albipictus (assembly GCF_038994185.2). Classification (NCBI taxonomy): domain Eukaryota; kingdom Metazoa; phylum Arthropoda; class Arachnida; order Ixodida; family Ixodidae; genus Dermacentor; species Dermacentor albipictus. The sequence goes on from NC_091824.1 coordinate 129,110,543, forward strand.
TGACGAACTTTAGTGCCTATACATTCAACCTATCGTATTATAAAGAATTCTATTCTATTATGAAGAATCAGCTAGATCGGCTGTAGTTGCAAAAAAAGCGACTGGGTTCGTCTAAGGGGCCTAAGAGAAATTCTGTATTCAATACGTACAATCTATTTTACCCCTGAACATTCTGAAATTGATCATGCACGTCGAACATAATGGAATAAACACTATTGGGGTCGTCCAACCTGCGTCTAACAAATTCTAAACGGTATCATGGACGTATATATTTCAGTTAATGGTTAACAAGACACAACTACCCACAGTGAATATAATATTTGATTTTAAACGGGAAACCTAACTTAAGGCAAAATGAAGTCCTATATTTTTCTTTTAACATAGGGATCTTAGGGGTACCCATAGGGTAGCCAACCGGGCTCAGTCCTGGTTAACCTCCTTACCTTTCGTTTATCATTTTCTCTCTCTCTCTCTCGCTCTAGGGTTCTAAGCTAGGCAAAGCACTTTTTTTAATGCGAAGATAAATGCCTCAGGGCATACAGGGTTATGGGATGGGGGTGAATAAGGATGATTAAATGAATGAAAAAAGATTTGCTGACCTAATGAAGTCCAAGAGGGATCGATAATGCGGTCCCTGCGTCCAAGCAGTATAATCGCTCGGATTATACGGCGAGAGTCCTGCATTTCTCCATAGCTGTTCCGTTAAGCAAACGATTGAATGGTGGGTCACCATATTGTGCATTTGAGTACCATAATGTTAATAAGAAAGGGGTGACGTTTTTGTTTACAGTCTCGTAATAAAGCCCGGTACTATGGAAGAAAACAACTTAAGCATTCCAGCGTGGAATCCCTTCGCCAAGCTGTATAAATGCGGGCAACAGCGCAAAAGCATCAATGCAAGCCCATCTCGTCATCTCCCTGTTCGTAATGGGGAAGATGATTACTCTGGAGCTTGGTGGCGAGACTTAAAGGAACGCAATTCTCCATAGAAAACATGCTGTACTTAACTAGCTCAAACCGCTGCCCTTCAGAGGATGAAAACGAAACAACCATGCTGGTCGTGAAAAATTATAACGGCTGTCTTTGTACTCGGACGTCCACCAGGCACCACGTTCTCCGGGCGGCACATCGAAAATGAGCGGGTTAGTGCTATACAATATACGTGCTCCCGAAGACGAGAACAAAACCTGGAGCTCTGCGTCAGCGTCATTCGCGCACGGTCATACTGAGATGCAAGAAACATGATTTCGTGTACCCGCGTACTGTCTACGCACTCCTGTAGCGTAGTAGCCACAAAACTTTCCATCTCGCTCGGCGAGCACCACTTCATACACGTTCAAATACCGCAGTGAATGCAACGAAGAAGGTTATGATATCTAGAGACGTGTCCTCTAAGTGCGACACTTATGAGAAAGCTGGTTGAGATGCTGCCTACGATCCTGTAAGAAATAACTTGGCGAATGAATTAAAACAGCGTGATTACAACAAGACTAAATTCGCATTCCACATTTCTATAAAACGAACGTAAACGCGTCAGCTTGTATTTACTTTTCCTAAAACTTTGATGTCGTGATACTGAACGGTGCAATGATGCTGGCGATAATGAAAAGCGAGATGTCCAGCGGAGATGCTTTTCAAAGATACTGCATGCTCTGGAAGGAATCTCCGCTGGGCATCTCACTTTTCATTATCGCCAGCACCATTGAATTTAAGTTGAAGTTAATGTTTAAAGCGGTTCGTCGAAAAGCGGCACATGTGTATGCATTGCCACGTACTCAGAGGTGACCTCGTTTTCAGCCGTAGAATGCCGTAGCCAATATACCAGCACGATGGCTGCACTGCTTCACGTTCCATTAAAAAAAAAGACTGTGTCACCTTCTAATAGCTACGTTTGCATGAACGCAGTAAAGTCGGGTCGAGTGGCTTTTGGGGCCGAAATCTAGTCGTCGCGTTCATGCAACCACTCTTGGGTCTGGCCAAGCGAGCATCGTTGTGAATTTAGTCGACCACCCTGGGCGAGCTCGGTTCAATACCCTACCCGCCTAGCAAGATGCATGCAAACGCGGTCAGCTCGGGCGGGTCCAGCTTGATCTCAATTAAAGCCGCTCACCCCCGAGTTTATAAAAACAAATTTATTTTAGGACTGTAGTTCCATCACGGCGTTGTGCGAAGAGCCAGGGGGGAGAGGAGCGACCGGCCTTTTGAATCACGAACGGACAGTGGACAGCATCACTGAAGAACGCGGCACTGATAGCAACTTGTATTAAAAGAGCATTACATGCTCCTAACAAAAAATTGATTAGCACAAGCGGCCGCCTGTGTTTCAGGAATGAAGTGTGGGCTTGCCTCAAGCATGCGACCTGAGCAGTAGCGCACACTTGCCACACGCCCTCGGTATGTAAGCCCGGCACAAAAATATGCAACGAAGAAATACTTAATTTGTTAAAACTTAATTTGAATACCAAGTAATACCAGAGAAAGCGCGTTTGTGAGCTATTCCTCGTTCTCAAGGGTAAGCTCTTATTAAGAAAGAACTCCCTTAGTGTATTCCTACAGTAATAAAAATTGCAAGCCCATGAATACCACTTTGAATCCTACGCCCAAACATGGCGCATCAATATCTTCAGCTTTAAGGGTTCCCAAAAGACACAAGATATTTTTCCTCTTGATTTTCCTAGAATCCTGCCTCCCATGAAAGCTAGACAAAAGAGCTACAGAAGAAATTAAAACACGCACTGCACTTAAAACAGGTGTTTTTCTGAAATGTGGGAAAAAAACTAGGCAAATAAGTATTTATGAGTGCGCTCCAAATTATAGGGAACATGGCCACGACCTAATTAAAATTTATAGCAGCGAGAATTACTCACGTTTAAAAAGCTTTTTTATGAAAGAAAATGCTTCCTTTGTTACCGGCGTTCTTCCAGCGACAGAGTTGCGACTATAATCAGTAGATAAGTACGATAAAACAATATATACAAGATCTGCAGGGAGTCATGCAGAGTATCATTCGAACTTTAATGCAACTTGCTCACACGTACGTTTTTTTTATTGTTTGAGTGTCTTGACACGTGTAACAGGAAGTCTTAGGTTAGAACTCACTCTATAGTAAAGCGTAAGACATATCTGGCCGGACGATGTATACATACAATACACGCCTTTAATAAAGGAAACACCCTAGTTCTCTATCACAATGTCGGGAGGGGCGTCTGTATACAAGTTTGAAAAAAATAAGAGAAACGAGTTTTTATTGCGCGAATCGAGCAGTGTGCATCCAATAAAGGCCTACCAACAGGAGAACAAACATAATATCGCCCACATAATTGGTCCAATATGCAGCAAAACGTCCCTTCACGTATTCCAGCAGCTAATCTTATTTTATTCGGTCTTATTGCTTCGCACCGTGTGAGCACATTGCTAACGCTGCACTGAGAAGCCCCAAAATATTGCAGCAGAACCCATCTCACGAGGAATACCAACATTGATGCGATTACCAATGGAGCAAGGTAGCGATACATCGTATCGCCACCACAAAGAGCGCGTCATGTATGAAGCGCGTCCGCAGCCTGGCTCCTCTGTCGCGATTTCCTCTGCACACATTGTATCTTCCAGTGGCACCGCCGCGAAGTCCGTGCTTGAAGCTTCTGTGAATGTATTCAGAAAAACGTGTGTGAACACATATGACGCGGGTTCGATTCCGTCCAAGCACCGGAGAATTCCTAAATGATTGTTGTTGTTGTTGTTCTCATTTTTTTCTTTTTTGTCATTGAAGAGGCATCACATATCTTGCAAAGCCACATAGCCACATAGCCACATCACAACTTGCATAGCCATGTAGCTATGCATGTTGGCGTAGAAGCGCTTCATTGAAGAAAGGCACCTGACCAGTGACCCAAATTGGCACCAAAGAGGGTCACTGAAGAGCGGCGCATCCCCACCCTAGGCGTCCAGTCTGCAAGTCACGCAATGCTGAAGCCGACATCCACCACCTCCTGTGGGTTTACCCTGCGTTGAAACCGACGAGCCTCCGGTACCTCGCAGCAGCGGGACTTTCACTGCATTATCCTAGCCACTACACTGCTTGGACTAAGGGACCACATTATCGATCCCTCCTGGACTTTATTAGATCCGCACATCTTTTTTCATTCATTTAATCATCCTTATTCGCCAGCATACCCCTGTATGCCCTGAGGCATTAACCCTCGCATTAAAAAAAATGGCGCATAGCTAATGGCGCTTACCTAGTTTCCACAGTAGTTCTCTAATATGTTCACTGAAGAGCGACACATAAGCAGCTGCACATACTCAGTAATGCAAGTTGCTGTGAATATGGTTAATTGATGAGCGCAATATTCCCAGTGACCCAAGATGGTCGGGTTGATTTTATCGAAGCTGGTTCCCCCAGAACTCCCTCTTCACCTGTTTAAGACTGTAAGCGTAAAAACCAGCTTCGTCGCACCACTCTTTCAGATCAATCCCTAATTTTTTAGCGAACTCTCATTTGCTAAATCGATGTGAAAGTACCATCTTTTTGTTCGTTCTCAGGTGTGTGAACAAGGGAGACAAATTGTGCATTGGAATGCTCTAGGCAATTTGCACGTGCACGTATGCTTACTTGTAGCCCGTGGGATAGCTTGACTCTTACTTAACTGTTTCTGAGTATTTTTTTAATAACAAGCCCATAAATGTTTTATGCATATGGTCATTACCCAAAGAATCAAGGCATTACACTGACTGTACATTAGAATAACAGAGAAAAAACGAGGCGAGAAAGCACACAAATCCCACCGCATTGAGAAACAGTAAATGTAAGAAGACGTAGATCACTCAAGGATTCTAGACTACACGCAAGGCCATCGGCGCCAATAATAAATCAACGAAAAGTTATCGAAGACTATTGTATTTATGGTATATACTCGGCGTTCTCCGAAAGTAACCAACGCTGAGAACCCCATCTAAGAGTAACTCATACATGACCATCATTTATGTCCCCTTAAGGGCCCTGCTTGGGGCATTGCATAACTAGCTTCGCGTACTCTGTCATATTCACGTTGGATGCTGCCACACTACGGAAATATTTTTCAACACACTATCCCCATTCTCCTAGAAACTATATATATATATATATATATATATATATATATATATATATATATATATATATATATATATATATATATATATATATAGAGAGAGAGAGAGAGAGAGAGAGAGAGAGAGAGACAGAGGGAGAGGGAGAGAGAGAAATGGGATGAGGGCGTAAATAAAAGAAAACGTAATATTCTTAGATTGGTGTTGGTCTTCGATTTGTCTTAGTGAGTATTGGTATTACGTATATGCCTACAGAGCAAAAGAACGACGGACGAGTTAGTGATGTCCGGCTTGACATTTTGTTGCTATATGTGGTATTGTTGGTCGTTGAATAAATACTCTTTTAAATAGGTTTTGTATCACGTAAGGATTAATTTTGCTCGATGCTAATCCTTTCTTATCATCCACCGTTAACGCTCATGATTCAGGTGCGTGCAACCCTTGACGAAGGGCGAAGCGCAGGGAGGAATACAAGAACATTCAAATAGAAGGGTTGCATTTTCCTAGCCTAGATCACGAATGGTACGCTGAATTAAAAAAGCAGAGGTGAACGCTAATAGTTTATTCTATTTGGCGTCGAGCAACTTTTAGCATGGAATAATCCTCAAGACACGAGGCAGCAAATATATAAATGCTGGGTACTGTAGTGGAGAGACCGAAATACAGTTTTTAATACTTCCAATTAGCAATTGCACGCATTCCTTGCTTAGGAATAGCTTATTAGGACAACATGGTTAAATGCAAAGCCTAAGGCATGCCAATTAGGGCTCGCCAAATTAGGGCTTACTTAAAAGCACATATGATACAGTTTGAGCCTCTCGGGCACATCATTGCCAGAATTCATGTCAACAGCCGGTGGATCAACACATAGCAGCAATCAAGCAAAAGTCAGTTAGGTTGCGTAGGTAACAACGTGTAGTCATATAGACTTTTAGCTCGTACCGTATGGGCTAAGTGAGTTGAAAATTTTCTGCCGTCGTCACTTGTACTTATCAGTTGTAATTTCAATGCTATCCTAAAGACAATTCAATTGACGTCAAATAAAGCATACATGTCAGTGGCGTCTATACCAGTGACGTGCATGCCGGTGAGAGTATATATGTGCTATCGTGGCGTGCTATCTTCTTATCCATTCTAGACGCAAAACGCGCTTACTTATTTCATTCCTGTATATGGTGCACGTATGCAATTCATATCTTAAATTGAACTCTGTGCATATAGTGCAGGGTATTATTGCATCGTCACACACCACCTTTATTTGCAGCTCCTCTTCTTCCGCCGTTCTCTTTGACCCAGTAGCCGGCTACAGATGCGCTGTTCCAGGCAACGATACTCCTTTCTTCTCAGGGAACCACATCTCCTTATTTCTGCATTATGCCTCACGCAGCTTATTGTCATGTGATGTGGAAAAAGGTCAAGCATTAAACCCTGTCGAAATATAAAAGAAAAAAGGAACTTTGTCAACTTGGCTCGGACTCCTATTCATATAGGCTGTATCGGGGACGCAACCGTAATGGCGTATGTCAAACGTGTAGTGCCTGCTTCTGAGGTTGTACGGACACTAGAGCATAGAAATGACCTAACCGAACACACAAGTGAAATTTAGTCACGCATTACAAAGCTTGCACGCTTAACTTATGATGCAGCTAATGGGAGTCTCCAGTTCTAATTTTTCAAGTGTAGTCGCTCGCTATTTGCAGCGGGTCCATTTGTTTCGCGTCAACAAACGTACTGCCGTGATATGCCTCTCTGAAAACCCAGCGAGAGGTTAAATTTCACTCCGACTACGTAATGCGTAACGCGACAATGGCGCCATCTGTGCACTCGACCCATACAAAATCGAGTAATCACTTCTTTCCTCTAAACAGAGACACGAAAGCACGACGCATTACATTTATTCACGCTTTAAAAAGCTTACGTTCTTAACGTACGACACACCTAGTGGGTTCCTGCAGTCTAGTCTCGCAATTTGTCTCACTCGCTATTCGTAGTGGAGCTGCCGTGGTGAAAGGTGGTAGGCGCGCATCTGTATCCCTCTCTCTGGCTGCCCCAGTCTCTCCCTGCCATTCCTGGACTCGACGCGGCGAACGAGGGGGTGCCGTAGCCGAGCAAGCATGAAATTTCTGAAAAATTGCAAACTTTGGGCTCTTATAACTACTGATGAGCACAGGATGAGTTAATATCCCTACCATGGACCAGTAAGCACTCTCAAACGTCATCACTCCGACTCTAATTGAGACGTATTGCCGAGCTACGCTTCTCTGAACGCCAAGCGAGAGGCTGAATATAGCTCCGATTGCGTCATGGGTGGAAGGACAGCTGCTCCATCTGTGCACGGGAGAAGTGCATGATCAAGTAATAGCTTCTTTACTCGATACAAAAAATGGCACGTTCCTATAGTACGGTTTCTAATATATAAGCGATAATAATGCAAGATGATTTCATCACATGTGACTTCAACAAGTGACCCCCTATGCTGAGCAACAATGCACTGCATTTTCTTCCTTTGTTCTCCTGTTATAATGAGACGTCTTTCAGCATCGAGTCAACTTGTCGTCTGCCCTACCAAGCGTGGCCCAGCAGAGAACGCTTATAATGGCTGCGGAATTAGCCGCTCCCCTCTGGACACCCCATTGAGCGCAGCCCCATACGCCTTTCGCTCTGGTTGTTGTCATGTCTTTGTTCTTCATTGCTTGAGAGGGATGAAGTTTAAATTAGCATATAGATAAAATGGTACACTGACTTGATGAAGGTCGTGAAATGTTGCCTGAAGTTTGGGACTCAGTTTACTTACTGCCAAATTTAGCACATTTCTCATTCGTTCGTTCATTCATTCATTCATTCATTCATTCATTCATTCATTCATTCATTCATTCATTCATTCATTCATTCATTCATTCATTCATTCATTCATTCATTATTTTGGCTGCGCTCGTTTTTTTTTTCGTAAAGCTCATTCAATTGCACACAAATTAGTAGTACAACTCACATGAACACTCAAGGACTCACACAGTGCATTCTCCCTCCTTCTGTTCATTTCCTTCTATACATGCTGCAGATGAGGACCTTGGAACCTTTGCAACCTAAATGGATGTGAGCTCTTTGGAATAAACACAACCCCAGCGTAATGCTTAGCTTCTATGTGAAGGCTAACTAAACCGCTCAATAAACTGTAGCCACAGGCGAACATAATCCCAGTTAGCTAGTCCCAATACTTTGCGTAGTGCTGACGCAGGCATACAATTTACAGAATGACGAAAAAGGGTACACGACAACTAACTGAAGAGTGAACTGCTGGGCTAGTTGGTTATCCGAAATAAAAAACAAGATTTGCGCCAAAACTACAAACACAAGACAGGAGACAACACGTTATGGGCATTATGGAGTTATGGAGTTATGTTACAGAATTATGAAGTTATGGACGGTGCATCTATTCCCTTCAACACTTCAAGTATTATTCAGAAGGGCCCTAAGTTTAGATTGGAGCCAAGTGTGCCTCCCCACGAACTGGTGGCCCTCAACAGGTCTGTGGCGAAAAAGGCCCCACAAGAAAATCGAGAGCGTTGCCTTCTGGTCTGAATTGACTGTATAGCCAAGTGTGTCACATGGAAAAAGCAGAACTGCCCTAAAGGCAGTTTAGGTGATGTTGTAAAGTTGTTCAAGGATAATGATCTTTGTCTCTTGCGGGCAGATAAGGTACGCGGCTTCGTCATTTGGCTTAGAACAATGTATACTGATAAGGCCGTGCAAGCCATCGACAAAAGCTTTATACCTGAGAGAAAAGGTCGAACTAGAATTAAGAGTAAAGCTATTGCATTTTGTAAATGTATAAATCTGCAAAGACTAGTTCCCGGATATGACTACTTGTAGCAGTGGGGCGTTAAATGTTTTCTTCAGTGTTAAAACGCACAAACCTGAAATCCCAATCCGTACAATCGTAAATGAAGGCGACACCCGGAAGTAGTGCATCAGCAGGTTCCTGCTGAGAAGTCTGAACGACCTGAAAGTATCCGATCCTTTCCTTGCAAAAAGTTCGGGGGATGTAGTCCATTTTTCCGCAGAGAATAGCGACATAGGTTACGCTAGCTATTTATAGCTAGCATAACTTATGCATAACCAGAGGCATAACCAAAGGCAAATACCTCATTTTGAGGTATTTGCTTCTGTAAAAGATTGCATAGACGAAAGTCGCGCTGTATCTTTCCAAAACACCACTGGTGTCACTGTAGATAACTTTTCAGCCATTTTAGAATTTTATGCTCTTAGCATTTTTATCATATCAGACGAGCAAGGTTATTTGCAGAAGAAAGTCATTTGCATCGGCTCTTGCATAGCCCCTATACTTTGCAATATCTTTTGTCATTCATCGATCGCTCCTTAAACGATAGTTTTGATCATTTTCATAATGACAAGGTTCTTAAAGTGTTTCGTTACATGGATGCCGTTTTAGTTGTTTTAAACAAGCAAGGGCTGTGTCTAGTGACGCCATGGTAAACAGTGTTTTAGATGAGTATATAAAACTTGGGAAAGGGTTATCGTTTACTCATGAACTGCCGGTGAATGGCATGCTTCAGTTTTTAGATTTATGGTTAAAGTTAGATGGGTTTTTTAGCGGGGCTTACTCCCCTCGTGAACAAAGAGGACTCCTGCCACAAGATTTCGCCCACTAAAAAATAGTAAATGGAGGCATCGCAAACCTCTATCTGGAGTCATCACTCCGGAAGTCATGCGTGCATGAGATGCAAGCTAGCTTTGATAACCAGTTGGGCAGGTTGGTTGCAGCTGGGTTCCCTGAGTCGGTCTTAGTCCTTGTGGCAGAAACGCTTCTGAAGAAGATAAAAGCTGGTGCCAGCAGGAAACAACCGGTGAGCAAGGAGCGGCCTTCAGTGGTTCCCTACATCCACAGGGTTTCACGCTGCCTAAAAAAAGTGGCAGACACAACGTACCGGTAGTGTTTTCAGCTCCCAAAAAGCTAGCCCAGCTTAGCTGACGCATATCTTGCGAAGACCAAAAGATTGGATGTCAGAAAAGGCATGCCCAACGTTTCATAAGCGTTCATAAAATTCTCTGCCCAGCGGGAAAAACCTATATTGGACAGACGGGGCGTTGAGTGAATGACCGACTTAGGGAACGGCTAGTAGAACACTGCAGGGCTTTGCATCAATTGTATTCCACGGTTGTGAGGATTTAGGGGAGCGGCAGGCAACAAGAGGCACGTGAAACTTTGGAAGCTTTTTACATAAGAAAAGCTGGTCCGAATTGTGTCACTGGCACATATGTTTTTCTGTACGAGGCCAAGCAGAAATTTCTTTCACGCTTGCTCAGGTAACGTGTTTTTCACCGAATCTAGCGAATGCCTTGTACGCGTGCGCAAGCACTCGGGGTCTGGGAGGGCTATGCATGTAGGATGCCTTTATGCTCATTAAACAGTTGAAGTAAGCACCCGTGTTGTCTCCTTCCTTGTGTGATTGGTTTTGGCGCGAAATTCATTTATCATGACGAGAACTAACACTTGGCTGGCTTGGCACAGGGCAACAAGTCCACAAGTACTGTTGGTAAAAAAATAGCCCACAATTACAACGAACGCACAAAGTACGTGGGGTGTGTCAATTTACGGTGTTTTATAAGAAGTTTGCGCTTTATCCACAAATATTATTAAAGAAGGATGTGCGGCATAACGTTGCCGTGCTAGGCGCTCCCATGCTTTCGGCGCGGTGCCGGGTTGCCGACGTAGCCAAGCGCCTAGATGTTGCCCATCAATATGAAGGACCTGGATGCGTACTTTTATTCCTTTCCAGCACAATCTAATTAAGCTTTTGTCCGAGGCCCATTACCCGAGGGTGACTTCGCCATCTAAATACGCCGCATAGTAACACCCATCGATTGGTTTTACGCAATGGGCTCTTCGCTTGGCCCCCCCCCCCCCCCCTCGCCCGCACCAGTTCGGCCAAATGAGCAAGTCAATCAATTAGACAGAATAACGAGACTGGCGTGATGACATCCTTTTTTTTCCTTTAGTTTTTCGAGTACTTTTGAAGTGCGTCAGAAGAATAATGCTACTGCTTGCGGCGCAATCACGTCGGCAGTCACATTAACTTAAGGTAACTTAAGTTAATCCTATACAAGCGAGTGTTCCACCTTGCCATACAGCTATCGTGAAATTGCAGAGTCATGCGTGCGCTTCATACCTGTTACCCCACCTTCCCTTTAACGAAACAGCACTCGATGCCTCCGTCAGTTGACGTCATGTTATTGTTACGAGATCATATTTAGGGAAAACCACTTCTTTCGCGCTCTTTCCTTTTACTGCACCACGTAGCTATTGTAAGGGCACCTTTCACCAAACTTAGTCATGTTGACTTAGGCTAACTATTTTTGACCGGAACTGCTCAATGAAGACATTTTGTTCACTCAGGGTACGCTCACTAAATATAAATTGATATAAATGTAGATGTCGACATCGAGGAGCTTTTTCTGGATTGTAGCAGTAGCAAGGACAAATTTCACGAGCGGTGGGTATACTTAAATATCGGAATATATTTCAGCTGATATTTTATGTTAAATGTACGTGATAACCTTTAATTACAGGGCGCATAAGCGTTACATTTATAACATTACGAATCTGAAAGTATTGTTGCGGTTTAATCTCACGCAATGTCTAAATATCTGTGTCAGGTGTCATTTCTTTATACCTCATTCTTTCTTCACCACTTTTTTTGTTTTCTTCTAGGAATATTTTTCAGAAGCTTTCAGGAAATCTCCTTACTATTTTCACATGCAAGCTATGTAGCTATGCAAGCAAGCAGCTTCACGCTATGCTTGTGTGATGCGGGTCGATATGTTGTTCAGTTATCGTTGCCTGCCATAAACAAAACACTGCAGAGGGAGAGGGGGTGGGTAGGGTGCTGCAAGCTCTATTTAAAAAAAAACACACACACACACGCGCAGTACCTCATCTGGCCAGGCTACAATTTTTGATGATGTAAAGGAAATGAAAATTTCATCTATTTCTGCTGTCTATTTCTTGCTGTTATCTTCTGAAGCCATATGTGAGCCAGTCACATCACTTGTAGGAGCTCCACCCTTATACTCACACACCGTAAGGCACAGTTGTGACTACAATGGCAGAGGTGACATCTCGCATCACTCTGTTTCACAAATACAATACGCTTGTTTTAGCCACACGTCATGATCTCACTTAATCGACAGGAACGCCCGTCATATGTTAGGAAACCGAACATAGCATCAATAATCCTATTGCGAGCTTAGTTTCCGGTGGCATGATGACAGCTCTTGATCGGCACCGCCCACAGTGCAAATCGATGCAGTGTATAGTCATTCTTTTTTATTTTGTGTGTGTGTGTGTGTGTGGAGGGGGGGGGAGGCTGAAGAACTGAGTCTCAATAATGTATTTCCTATATAATTCTGCAACTCGACGTGAGGAAAACTGTTTTATCTGGATGATAGATTTGAACACAGTCTGCACGAGAAGAAGGGGTCATATACGAGTCAGAATTTGACTTTGTTAGCACAGCGCGCGCAGTCAACTTCTATTAACTGTGCTAAGGAAGACGGAGTAAACGTATAGTGCAAAGATGTTTGGCCCCAACCTTCTTCAATTACAGGATGTACGTGGCCGACATGCATTACGGGCATTTAACAGCGCTCTGAATGTCCAGAAAAGTCAATTACATTATCGAACAACGGCACACCATGCAATCGCAGTGTGATGAAAAGTGGCAAGTAGTCTGTATCAAAAGCTGTTGAAAGTAAGTATCAATACTAATGGGGAGTGTGCGGTGGCAGAACCTAATTCGCTCAAGTAAATTACGTGGGGTATATTTCACCAAGTACAAACGACTCCAAAATATATTCCATTTCTAAAGTAAATAAAGGCATTGTCGTCGATTACTCTGTAACTCACGTGATTGCGGTGTTGTCTGGTGGGAACTCGCCACGTCTTTACTGGCGTCGCTAGGAAAAGATGGAAAATTTGAGTCTTTTATGAACTTACCTGTTCTGCCTTGTTTATGAATAAAACAAAAGAAAAGCGATTGATTTAGGGAGAAGCTGAGCTTTAAGTGCTGCTTTTTTTGCGTGCTCGATAAATGATGTCTTATATGTCGCATAGGTCTGACACTTGATAGTATATACGTAAAACGCGAAGCTTGAGGTTGTCCGCCTTTTGTATTATTTTGCCGGCTTGTATATTCCGCCTGCGCTTCACCCATTTGAAGACCGCGCTCTCCATGGAAGCCTCTATTGCAGCAAAGACATTTTTTTCCTGTTTTACAATGTCCCTCTAACATGGACTTTGTTGGAGGGCACGGGAAAAAAGTTATTCTCAAAAGTTGAGCCACGATATTTACACTAGACAATAAAAATACGCTGGCTAATAAATTGATAAAGGCTTGTTGAATGTCATGCTTAGACGTTTGCATGACGTTTGTTATATTCACTTTCTGCTTCTGTGGCAAAACAGTTGTACGCACTCTCGAGGCGCTTTTGTGCCATCGGATCAGTGCTTTTGTGAGACCGATGGCACATTAGCGGCCCGCACAGCACAGTCCACCGAGCCAGCTTCGCCCGGCTAGGCCAAGGGCAAAGACAGCCCATGCGCTGTCTGTCGATGGAGGCCACGAGACGTGCTGCAGGTATAACAAAACTTGTTGCCAAGCTATTTGGTTCATGACTTAAAAACAAGGGTTACGGCGCTAAGCAGACGAGGGTGAAGTGAGACGCAAACGACATATACGAGCGCGAACTTCTAAGTGTTTATTCACCGGAATCCACGCAATTTTATACAAGAAGCCTTAGTGAAAAGTAATAGTAGTAGAGATAAGCAGAGGGGATAGGAGCAAACACTATTCATAGGCCAGTGATCTACACTGAATTATCATGGCAAGCACATGAGCACAGGTGTATTACAGGCGTAACCGAGCATCCGACCAAATGAGGTCGCTGCACGTTTTAATTTTAGTGGCAATTACAGGCTTCATTTCTGAATGACATTTCTTTGTCACTTATTGCTAGTGACGGCGTGCTAACGCACTCATTCCCTGCTCTTTTTACGAAGAAAGCCTTGATACTCTCCCTTTTGGTCCGGTTTACTGCTGGTTTCTTACTGGTTCATGCACGGAGTAAGGCCACAGGAAAGACAACAGACCACTGTATTGGCATGCAGCGTTCTTGACAGGACGGCCGATCTGTCTCGGCGCCGCAGGGGAAATATTCTGTTGCCGAAGCACTCCAGAGCTTTGCACCGCTCCCTAAAACGAAGCCCTTGGAAATTCTAAGAATTGGTAACGAAAGAAAAGCTACGGAGGCAACTGGCGTCCCTTGGAAAAAGCCGACGAGGCGAGCGACAGATCACACGGCAGCCATGTTTACGCACTAACTTCACTCGAGGAGCGATTCAAGGTAGCTGCAGGCGTATACCTTGAAATTCTCGAGTAAAACGCTCAAATTTTCCTTCTCTCAAGGCGCGTTTTGAGTGGAGTGCGATTTGTGAAATGAAAAACTGCCCTCAAGGAGCATTTCGAGTGAACTGTCTAGTCGAGGTGCGTTTGCGAATACGGGGGTTAGAAAGGTCGTTTTGTCGAGGAGTGACACAAAAACACAGCGCTTGCACTGATCTGCCAAGTGACCGCCCATGTTGCCGTTGACCACCAACCGGTGCTCTCTCGGTCGATTGTAGAAGCATCATCCCTACTGCAGGTCTCAGGATGAATGGTTGAGGGCGAGCTAAAAAGGCTGATGGCTTGATGCGCGTGTCTTCTCAAATGCCTGAGCTAGAAGTCACGTTATCTGCAGGCTATCACCATTTCAACTGCGGTATACGGTTGACATGGTGAAAGGAGTGGTAGCGGCAACCTTCGACTTTGGAACAAGCGAGCGTACTCACCGCTGCCGGCACTCGTCATTACGCCAGCGTTGTAACCACGAGTGCTCGCGATCATCGAGTGAACGGTGTACACGTATGTGTGGTGGCACCGTGCTTGTCTATT
The DNA here is from genome assembly GCF_038994185.2 of Dermacentor albipictus. Lineage (NCBI taxonomy): Eukaryota > Metazoa > Arthropoda > Arachnida > Ixodida > Ixodidae > Dermacentor > Dermacentor albipictus. Next base: position 129,125,638 of record NC_091824.1, read on the forward strand.
TAGTAGGCTAACGTTTGCTGCAAATTGTATTGCCTATAAGATTACGCGCCCATTTGGTGTAGTATATAGTCTAATAATTTTGTACTAGTGCCAATACTTGGCTTCTCAGACCAAACTGCAACTTTCCTTATACCGGCATCGTATAACGCAGGCAGCTCCGCCTTCCTAACTTGCGCGTTTATGCTTGAATATTGGTGCTCACTCACTTAATAAGCGCCAACGTATTGTGAGCTGGCCTTCTTTCGTCTTGTTTTCTTCAGCATGTCGTTCAACTGCAGCGGTCAAGGTGGTGCATCCCTGCATCTTTCTCGTGTTTTCGATTTATTAGACTTTTTTTATCCTTTTTTAAATATCTCCCGGCGGTGCATCTATATATGCTATACCACCAAAGACACTGTAGCTGCCGGCCCTGGAAACGTCCGCAGGAGACCGATAATATAACCGTGCGTCCTACCCCCGTCTTTGTACGGTCGTTAGATTTAACAGGATTGCTCTTTGCATATTTGAAAAACATAAAAATATAACAAAAAAGCACTGTAGCCGCACGCTGGGAAACGAAATGTCTACTGTGCATAACTTTTGCTACTGCTAGGTGGTATTATCGAACCCTAGCAATATTGGTAATTGTTCGGTCGCTGCGCCCGACATACGTACGATGCACGTGTAGAAAAAAAAAAAACGGGAGTGCTGTTTACGCTTTCTATTTATGCGCTTCGCAATGTGAAAAAGAGTGCTGGCACGGGAAATGAAAAAAGTTCACTATTATTCATTAGACTCTGCAAGTGAATTGCACGGGTGCCGGCCTGCTTGCGACTTGTAATTGCTATATGATCTGTTGCCATTTTAATTTAAGTAAATATAACTGTATGGTTGCATACATGGTTATAGGAACTTTTCCATGACACATAAACTGGTATCTGCGGTATCGAGCCACTTCCGTTTCTCACATAATGCAATATGCTTGCTTATTCACATAAGTCAGTATGAAATGCAGCGACTAATGCTTCTCGCACTTAAGGAAGTGTCAACGTTGAGCTAGTTTGTGTATTTAGAATGTTTGAGAAACAGCGCAGAAACTGCGGAGGCAAATTATAAAGACATGAATGGCTCACTGACTCACAAGTGATTTCGTTTACTACACTGCACAAGGAATAAAATTCCGAGCTGAATTTTATTTGCCTTGAAACGTCAGGCGACCGTAATACCATGACGTCACGAAGTGTAAACGAATAGAAAGCAGAAAAGGAAGGAAAATATACTATTATAGAAAGTGAGCACATGAGTATGGAAAACCTTTGTTTAATACATGATATTTAAGATATCTTGGCGGCTTCAGGAGGTACCGGCTACTTCTTTCCTCAAAGAGCAAGTATATACAAAATATGACATGGCAAGCCGAAACTTAACAAAATAAAGGTAACAACGAAAGTCAGAAATACGAATGATGGAAACGCACTGAAAGTGCTCACCCCATGAATCACATCAAAAACCAATTTGAACATAAGCTCATCTCACAGAGGCCACTCACAACCTATTAGGATGGAAAGTGAGATGACATAGAATAAATACAGGCCGCGACAAATGTCATATAATACTGTTGTCACCACTCTAATGATACAGTCTAATTACTAGCCAGTTTCACGTTTTGAGCATAGCTAAGGTATACGATATATTTTTCCTTATGCTATAACAGACGACGTGTAGACACAACGGCTGCCTTTCAAAGGGTTTCGAGTGCTTCGAGGTGGAAACAGGCACAAGCTTCCTTAAAGTGCAATATCATAATACATTTGCGAAAATCAGGATTGCGTACATAAATTTCACAGGTGTTCATTATGCTTCCACTATTTTTTTCTGCGTTAAATGCGTGCTCGCACAACCCTGTGTTGCACCACCTTCCCGTCATCCGTATATAAGATCTACCGCACGACAAGTGAGTCTTGTAGACCACCACTAATGAGCGTTTCAACAACTCCTTGGCGTAGCCGTAACATCAGGAAAGGCATTTGCGATGGCCGTCAGTCCTGGCTTGCAGTCCTGGCCCATCCTGGTCATTCCTGGCTTGCAGTACACTCCCGTGCATACGTCACGCAAGAATATTACTAGTTGCTTTCACAAAACGATCTGTCCTCTTCAATGGTTGATAGAAAAGGACGTGAACAAGTAATAATGCCGAGCATACCACGAGCGAAACCGGCTGGTCAATAAAAAGAAGGATCCTATACCGACAAAACTTTCTGTGCTACTCCCAGAAAAGCAACAGGGTTATATGAATCTGGGAATAAAGGCGCAAGTTGTCGCACGAGAAAAAGTTTTGACATAATTTATAATCTGTTGAAAGATGAAACTTGCTTCGCGCTGCACTTTGACTTACAGCCAGCTGCATGTCCCTTCGTAACAGAGACAAAACAACTGCAAACGAAAATGCCTCGATGAATGAAAGTGAACCTAACCCAAGGTCAAGACTTCCGCTTTCAACTGACATTCAACGCTGAATTCTGCGAGAGGCGGTGAAAACATACAGTTAGCTCACCTGCTAATGCAGCTGCTTCCGTGGTACACTTACCCTGACTTAAAAGTTTCCGAGCATCTGAACCCACGTCATATAATTGGTTACCAGCCTGCGGTCGGCATACTCGTCAGCATTTGTAAAGCTTCGTAAAAACTTCCTTTTTAAACACCTGTTCGTCGAAAAATCTACATTTTGTCCTAATTGCCAAAACAGCCCTTTAAATATTTTGTTATCATTAAGAAAGTTAGCTTATGTGCACATCACTGGCCCTCGCTCCTTCTCCCTCTCTTTCTACGCGTGCTCCTACAAATCACCACGGCCCGGGCGCATCTTAATTCCTTAAATACGGCAATCCATGCACAACAGCTGACTTGCATAAGCACGGCGGTCGCGAAGCACTCAAGACAATTGAACATCCCACAAATGTCTGAAACTTAATTACGCACACTAGGCGCACATACCGCTTTAATCAGCGCGGCATTCACTCCTCGTTCCACTTGTACTTAACAGTCAGCACGTGCACAACTCATTTCGTTGGCCATAAAGATGCTATTGCGTGTCTTATTGCTTCCTGTCCGGTTCCCTTTCCCGTCCGATTCATATGGAGCTTCTGGTGTCGAATTTCTGCACAATTTCGAAGCAGTACGGATAGAGTGAACGGAAAAATTGAAGAGTGTCTCCCATGGGTTCATTATTCTAAGAAGGCATTCGGAGAGATATAGTCATTAACGATGGTGCGGGTAGAGAGGACACTCGTCCGAGCAAAGCTCCTTTACAAAGATTGCTTCGTAGGCACGTGCGCTCGAAGAATGTGGTTTATTTAACCAGGTCCGGTGAAAACGTTATATGAACTTTACAGACAAGCCTAAACCTAAGGTAGCGTAGAGGTAATATATCACCAGGACAAAAAAAAGTGACGATAAATCAAAGTTTTCTACGCTATGCACCCCCTCATTGCCGCACGATTTACGCGCGAGCCTATATTTATGCACGAGTCAACTGACAGCGTTTGCTCGGTTTAGCAATTGTTAGTTGGGTCCAAATTTTTTATAAGTTCCAAGATAAGTTGCTTCATTCACAATTAATTTTTATTGTACCCGCGGCAGTAGCTCACAGGCTTGCATTGTTTTGCATTGCGAAGCATGAGAACGCGGGTTCGGTGCCGGCCACGGCGGCCTCATTCTAATGAGAGCGTAATGCAAAAGTGCTCGCGTACCGTACATTGGGTGCACGTTAAAGAAGCCCAGGTCGTCAATTTTACGCCGGAGTCCCACACTTTGGCGAGCCTGATAATCACATCCTAGTTATGACGCGTAAAATCACCCAATTTAAGTTCGAATTCCCATCAACGTATATATATGTTTAATTGTCCAGGGGCCGTGAAGCTGCTGAACACTCCGACGATTGGCTTCGTTTGCAACAGCATATAGGATAGAAAAGAAATGCTAAAAAATAAGCTTAGGAACAAACTCGTGCGACCAGGCGTACGGAATCGGCTTTCAGTTCTCAGAGGCGGTGAAGCCCTCTTGATAGCTGAGTGATATGTCCATAACCTCCGGCGTCTCCGGCGTAATAGGGAAGGAAACATTGCTTGTTATCAAGAAGCGGTTAAAATTATTGAAATTCGCTCATGCGGTGCACTGGAAGTGTTCCTAATAAATGCAAAACTGAATACTATAACATTGCACGACGAATGTGCATGATGGAACACTTATCTCACAAATTGCCTACAAAAAATATGTAGGATTGGTTTAAAACGCGCTATTTGTATAGCGCATACATAGTTTTGTTTAGTTTGGCTGTTTATATTTTAGCACAGTAATTCATGTAAACCGGCAGTCTGAGTACACGTGCGTGCCTGCGGCTGTACACGTCAATGCGCAGACTGCATGCGTAATAATTGAACACGTCTGGTGTGAAAACAAATATGTATGAATTGGGTATTAAGCTGTATTAAATATTATACTTTTTATCGCATTTGTGCATATGATGGGTAAGACATTACAGAAAAATGATATTTGCGAGACACAGCAGGCAGCACTTAGGCATACGGCACTGCGAAAAATAAAGAAGTGGTTACCAGTGTGTCATCCAGTTTCTAAGATAAATCAATGTAACAAAATCGCAACCAGACAAACAAAAAATGTAGAGTGGTTTAGCATTGTTTACTCTATTTAGAAGCTTTCTTCGATGACGACTTCCTTGCCGGAAGTGCTGCTTTGAGTTGCACGTAAAGGTTAGTTGGATGATTTAGGCGTCGATAGGAGACAGCTAACCTGGCACTGTGCTATTCCGCCTGTATTTCATAATTGAGTTATAACACCTTGAATGCGTGGATAGACAGTAACAACAGCAGCATAGCTAACCTGTGCTGCTGCGGCATATTGTAGAAGTACGTATGTTTAAGAACGGGCCTTCTTCTACCTCATGTCGTGTCAAAGCGAAAATCGCGCCACTCACGGACGAATAAACGGCAGTGTCTGCACAAATTAACGTACTCCGTACCCAAGCATAGTGCAAAACAACTTCAGTTTCGGCCGTCATCTCTTCTAGTGATGTTTAACCAGTATCGAGTTCTAACAGTGTGGTTAATACGATAACATTTAGATTTTGCGCCTGCAGGTGCTGACATTATGGGGTAGAAACTTGGATGTTTAAAAAGAAGCTTGAAAAACAGCTAAGGACCTCGCAGTGGACGGCAGACCAAAAATGATAGCCGTAAGTTTAACAGAGAGGAAGGTAGTGGTGTGGATTAGAGAGCAAATAGTAGTAGCCAATATTCTACTCAAAAATAACAGCAAGAAATGGCGTTATGAAGATTACATAAGCTATAGACTAGGCAACTGATCCTTTATTAGACTTACAGAGTGGATGCGGTAGAGATACCCAGCCGAGGACGGCAGGAAACTAGGCGAAGTGATGAAACTTAATTTACAGATGTACGACGGAGTGTCAGATGACGCAAGACAGGGAATATTAGAAATCTTAAGGAGATGCCTTCGTCCTGAAGTGGACATGCAATGGGTTCACGATAGCTATGATGACGACAACAATAACGATGTCATTGACGTTGGTTTTCCGCTTCTTTACTTACGTGACAATATTTTTGCATGGGACCCCACACCTGACGCGATTTTTGAAGTACTAGGTTTTTGCTTCTATGGTTATAACGGAGATGGTACAGCTACGGTATCTGGGTTGCCAATACTCGAGGAATCGGCGTAAGATACTTACGACTCAACCGTTTCTATACCATAATGTATATTTGTTAAAATAGTATCTGCACTGTTGACAGCATGACGCACTGTCATTGAGGTGAGTAAGGTTTAAAACCACGTACAAGCGTTGTCCTTCTTTTTGGCAAGATGCGAACTATTAAAATTATGGCCAAAGAATAGCCCAAGTATGCTAAAGATTAAATTAGAAAAAAATACAAAACAGCAGAAGCAATGTAAGAACAGAACACTGTAAAAAGTTTTTGACGATACAGCACAGCACTAACATAGCAAGGCTGTGAACCACGGAGAAAATAAAGCAAGAAAGAATGTTTAAATCACAACAGGTACGAGACAAGCTGGAACAGGTCTTCTTACTAAACGGAAATAAAGAAAATGCTCCTGAACTGCTCTTCATAAGGAACATCACAAGTGCAGACGTGCCATGTTGAAATTTCTGCTGCAGTAAAGCAGCAGCCGCATGTTTATTTGAAGACTTTCAATATATTCCTCCCGTTACCTCGACAACTGCATTATTTCTGCAATATGAGGGGTGCCTGAAGCATGTCATTACTATACTAGTGCTAAACTAGTAGAGGTCTACAAAATATCAACGTTGCAGCACCACATACTATGAGCACATGACAATTGTAATTGCACCTATCCTTATAACGCCGCTGTCATAAAACGAACTGTTGTACAACACTGCTTTAAGTAATGCATGCCGTCTTTCAGGTGTCCCATACACGGCTATAAACACTAGACAGCAGGATTACCCAGTACGTAGCTCCTGGCTTTATCAATTGAGAAGGGTGTATACTCACCCGCATAAATGACTTGGCGCACATGGCGCATTTTCGCAATCTGTAAACAAAAAGAACCTGACGAGCATATCGTGTATCCGCATATCGTAAAAGATCGCAGCCTTTGAGCCCTTAGCATCCACGCGTGAGCTTTAAAATATTTTTTTTCTGCCCCTGATACTGTCTACTACGGTCAATGTTTGATATCCCTTAGCAACTTTGTCCGCGACCACATCTGCCTCTTGTCAGTCCCGGGACTCCTCCCACTATGTTAAAAGAGTGATAAGACTCATCCAAATCAATATGTGATATCCTCAAAAGGAACTAAAGCTAAATAGCGACCATGGAGTAAGGCTAAACAATATGTTCGGTACCGCACACAGTGACTGTTTTCTTTCTTGTTTGAGGGAGGAATGATGTCATGTTCGCGGCCAATTTGTTGCCGTTCGATCTAGGCCCATCTCGTAATATGTGCTTTAAGAAACCCGGCCGTGACCGCAAACACCAGGCAGCTTCTTTTAACGTGTGCCGGAAGCCCGTCTGCGGATGTCATCAGGTGCCGCTCTTTCAAAAAAGTCTGTGGCATATACATGCTACGGGCATCCTCTTAAAAATTGGCTTCTATATCCTCATGCAATTTATATCCAGCCAGGAAAGCAAAGCTTCAGTGAAATTGTAAATTGTGTGTCAAGAAGCAAGCTGGAGCAATTCCCATAAGGAGAAAGAATTATTGACGACTAAACATAGTGTTGCTTGAATGTTGTTATTTTTTCTGTGTTTCATTCTGCTAGTAACTTGGTAGATTTGATGATGGCACAACATCATGTCGAGTTTTTTTGCAGCCAGTTGTGTCTTACTGAAATGCGCACTACATTTCTTTAAGACACGGTAAAGCCTGGAGAAAGGCTGATGGGTGGACAACGCCACACGTGCTCTCACCAGGAGTTCTGAGAAACCCTAATTAGGTAGTTAACTCCAGTAGCACGCTCAACAGGTGGCGAGCCTGCCACGCACTGGGTTTGATAGAGTTGACAAACTCTCCATTTATCAAGATTCTAACCTGAATCCACGTCACAAAGCCAGCTCTTATTTCCTGCGGCCACTGTAATCAGGCCTTCCCTGCTTGCAACTCTCGCGACTACATTCTCCCGTTTTTCTCATCCACTTACTTTCCACTTCCACTAATTTTGCAATCTTACTTGTGTAAAGAGTGGGAAGCAGACAAGAGGCCGCCCCTGCGATCGCCTGCTTTACTCTGGCTTCTTCCTCCTCCGCTTCTTCCCTTCAACTTGCCCACACTCGTCAAAAAAAAAGAAAGAAAAGGAGGCAGCCCTCTAAATGAAATCTCAGTGCCGCTTTGAAGCCGTAAAAAGATGCCACATCTTCTACGATCCTTTGTTCTGATTAGAGCGACTCGCAGCAAAGTTTTGTAGGCTCTGTGTAACTAACTTTTGCGAACCCATAAAAAAGAATGAAAAGAAACTACGTGTGCGCTACAAGAATGAAGCCAACTAGGCGGTATTGAAAGTGATCGTGAGTGACTCAAAGTGCTGTCTGTTATGAGGAGAAGTTAGTTATTACTATGATATAATTACTTCTCTTTAAAGTAATAACTTAAACGCAAATCTTTCAATTGAAAAGTTGTTGGGTGTATCGAAAGATATGTGATCTATTATTTCCATAAAGATAGCCGCAGTGGTTTATTCTTTCGAGGCTTCAAGAAGCGCATGGAATTCGAAAATATACCGTGTGACTAGGCACTTGCGCACCGTGAAATTAGTACCCGAAATTATGCTTCGTACGAATGATGTACGAATGCGAATGCATTCATGCGTACGAATGCTTCATGCAGATCGAACAAAATGAATAAGCCGCAAGGCAGAATCATAGTTTTCAGAGGATGGCCGAGGACGTCATATCAGATGCATCGTCACCCGCCGGCATAACATCCTTGGCCACGCTGTCTCCCAACTGCAAAAAAGTTGACAGTGCTTCAAGAAATTATGTGTGCTCTGTTGCTCTACATAATGACTACATTTCAACCATCACTTCAGCGAACAAGCTATCTAGGCAAATGTGAATGCTACGATGGTTCTCATTGAACCGGCTAGCTTGTTTCCAACCAATAGTCTAGTCACACGTACTGTCTGCATGCAGCATTGCTTATTCATTCGCAGCAAGTTTGAGAGTGTTAGAGTTGGTGCAAGGGGCAAGCAACATCTTACTTTGTCAGATTCCTCGCGATTTTTTCGGAGCCGCGAAAAATGTAAAACCACGAAAGTTTTTTTAATTATGAAGCAATAAATTGGATATTTCTCAACATGCTCTACAAGTTCTCTATTTATGATTTAGCGTCTCAGCCAATTCTAATATATTAAGTTAAGTAGTATTTTATTTATTACTCAGGCTCATTGTAGAAATAACACATTTAGAGTTGCCTAAGCGGACATTCGGCCCCACTGCGCTGGCTGCATACGCATAGCGGACATTTGACTATCTTTTTAGGCTTGGCGCTAGTTACCTGAAACACCCTGTATTGATAAATTTGTACTCCAGTAACTATAGCCTCAATATATCCTGGTGAGCACGCTTAAAGCGGCTTTACGGCGAGTTCATCATGATGCGCTTAGTAACAGCATGAATGAGCATGTGTATGGCAGGTACAGTGGGAAAAACACAAGTAGAAATGTACGCATGCATCATGAGAGAGACCTTGCATGAAAGGTTATAGGATTGTGGAACATAATAAAACAAAAAGGTAAACGTAACGAACGCAAGGAAGGGACAAGATTGAAGCTACTGCCAAGAGTGCAAAAGAAGTCCTGAAATTATTCATATTCTATGCATATGCTGCATAGCTGCATAACTGCACGTCTTAACCTTTTTTGGGTTCTCTTCACATTGGAAGCCTAGGAAAAGAACTACCAGATTATTTATAGAAACGTACAGGACGAGACTCGCATCACCAACACAGCCACCACATCAAGCCTGTATTCGCGAAAATTAACCTACATAGATATTCATTGATCCCGCCAACAATTACGGTGTGGAACTCAGTACCCCTCCCCCCTTTCTTCGTCCTCCTTACATACTAGTATGGGATTTGTAACCAAGCCTTTCTTCATATTTCTTTGTACACGAATTCCTATTTGCATCCTTTGACCGCAGTATCGTATGCAATTAATAAAACAAAAAATATTCTGCATGCAGGTTGGAGCTGAATACTTCTCCCAAAACATTTAGCCCTCTTCTCCTAGACTTACACAATGCTGAATGGTTTCAGTCGGTCGTGCACCAATTTTGAGATGGAAGGAGTGCGCATGTAGAACTGTCTTCGAAGTGTTCCTTTCTGTATTAGCCACCATTTCATTTTTCACTAAAAGGTACAGTTCTGAACTAAGCAGCGGGACTATCGTGTTGGTTCGCCGTTACGCTTTGATCTTGGCAAGACCTGACAAGGTGTATAAACTCTGTGTGTGACCAGCAAGCGTCCGTGTCGAATACTAGAGAATTGATGTGTGGATAAAGTCGAAACATTTCAGGGGCGCGCTCCCTACAACACACAGGTGAAATTTCGAAGACTTCGAATAAATGCGAATGTCGTGGGAATTATTAACTTCAAACACAACAGACCTGATCGGTAAAAAAAGATCTTCAAAGAAAACTGTTAATTAGATGGAGTACTAGTGCGTTCACTAGATGAAGCATGAGATAGAAAGGGCACTAAATATGCGGCGCAAACGTGTCAGAATGCACTGGATTAGTTAAAAATATTTGGGACAATTCGGGAAATTAAAATAAACTGTCAAGTTCCGAATAATGGGAGCGCGTCGAAGGAAATATATATACACTAAAAATACCACTAAAGCAAACAGACGCCGAAGTTAATTTCAGGGTAGGAAATTACGCCCCTCCATAAATGTTATTAAAATATATTTTGAAACAAAATAACGATAGCATAGCATTAAAAATTATTTTTGCTTTTTTATTGTATTCGGTTTCGAGCATATTAAATTATTATTCACCGTCAAAGTAATTTTTCATTTGCTTGGGAGCTTACGTATAAAGACAGTAGCATCAATTTTACGCGAAGAGTGAATTTATTAAAATGCCTATTTTGCATAATAATATGTACATTGTGCAAAATTGAAACGTACGTAACGATCCTCGATTGTAGCGACAGACGCCAATATGTTTTTGTTTCCTTTTTGGCATTATATCTGCAGACATAAGTACCTGGGCACACTGGACGTTCTCACCAAAGCAACAATTTCCCTACATTATACAATACAATTTATGTGTGTAGCAACTTGTAAAAGTTCAAAAATAGTTTTATGGAAGCACTGCAATGCGTACTAATGGCGACATATAGTTCAGTTAACTTGTACTACCAGACCTTTTGTTTTTCAGCCATGACTTTTGTCGACTCGACCGCACCTTACACTGCTTTTTGGAAGAGTATGCTTGATAGTCTACAATTTTTTGCCATGGAAACAAGAAAAGCTAAGCTTCAAGGCAAAGCGAAGACGTCGGCTAGGCTTCGAGTGCCTGAAGGGTATACTGGTTCTTGAAGTTTGTGCAATAAACGAGCTGCGCTCATTTTCCCCAGTACTGCCGCCTTAGAAAACTTCAGCGGCGTGCTCCCTGTGAGACGCGTACTCGCGCGGCAGAGACGTAAATGAGTTATGGTGAGCTTTGATGAAAAGACGGTGCCCGCGTTTGAAGTAAGGCATGGCGTCAACGCTTTCAAAGGCGGCGAAGTTAATGCACCTCTCTTTTATTGAGCTGCATCGTAAGATTCAAACCAACAAAAAAAGAAGACGGCGTTGGAGAATGGGAAATAAGGGCTTTGGTAAAGAAAGTTTCTGCAGTTCAATGGAAGCCGCCGAACAAGGCGGTCATTGACACAGGGCTTTTGGCCGGGCTAAACTGACCCCTACGTATACCAATTCGATGTTCTTTTTCAATCCGTTCTGCCTGATTAAATTTTGTTAATGTCGTTAGGTCCAAACACTTTACAAGAATTCAGTTGTCGGCATTTTGTGCTGTCGGCTGAGATATTGTTGTTTATTTCGTTGGAATTCATTGTTTTCCTTATTCACGAAAAAAAATCACATTATCGTAAACTATCAGAGGCGACCTTTTTATTGCAAGCCTGCCAACCTAAACATAAAAAGAAAATTTTAATTTGGTGAAACATAAAATATTATGTGCCTTATTTGTTCTTTAAGTAATTTGTGCGAACAGTCACGCGAAGCACGCAGTTATGAAGTACGTACTACAATTTGTTTCTCGGCTAGGAAAGAAGAGGGAGAAGAGAGAAGAAACAAACAAAATTGTTTTTGGGGGAAGCCTTCTTACCACAGAAAAAGAGAGTGCATATACGTTATGCAAAGACACCGGTGTACCTTGCAGTGGGTGCACGTTAAAGAACTCCAGGTTGGGAATATTAGCCCGGAGTCCCCCACTACGGCGTCACTGATAACTATATCGTGGCACGTAAAACCCCAGAATGTAATTACATTTATTAGCATATACGTGCAACACTGCACCGCAAGATTCAAACGTCAAAAATATTTGTTCCCATCAGAAGCATACAGAATACGAAGCAAGAACAACTCAGCTTAGCTTTAAATAAATGGACGTTAACATTCTCTTTGTCTTACATATGTGAAGAAAAAAAATGCTGTGTCGTGGCGGCAACAAATGAAGCACTATTTCAAAAGAAGTCAGTTTCCAGTCTTCCATTAACTAATATTGTCGCATAAAGACGTATAGCCAGGTGGCTATTGCCAAAAAGTAGACTCGTGAAATTGTTTTTATATTTTGACTGTTAAGTATACTTTATGCGTTTCTGTGCTAAGAATACGAGATAGAACAGCTTTATTTTGCGGTCATCACTCGTTGTCAATGGAAGGAGTTTGTCACGTTTATTGTACACTGTGCAGAAAGAAATCGCAATCCAGATGCACGGAAAATATGTTGTTTAAACGTGCCGAGATGTCAAGGCGCCAAGTTTCTCACAAATATGTTGTTTATAGGCTAAGCAAAAAGACAGATCGCCGTCTTGCCGAGGATACTTCGTGCCAAATTTTTTAATGAAATCGCTACGTTTCTTGCTTTTCATCGGAGAAAAAACTGCCCGCTAATTGCCAAATTATGCGATGTTCCCCAAAGTTGAAGCGCAAAGCCTTCGCGTCATCACCATTTCTGTCTTTGGTATTGAGGTGAACGAGCTCTACGTTTTAAGGAGACTCATAATATATATATTTAAATTTAAAGTGAAGATATACCTGCTTGCTTTCTTTTGTAAGTTGGCAAGCACCTCCGCTGTATCCGGTGATGTTCGTATGCACGCGACATCGGAATGTCAGGCGAACAAACTCGGTCTCCCAATGTGCTTGGAATTTGTCGTTAGCTCTGAAACGGTGCTGCGCGATATCGATTATGCAATCAGCGACTATTCTCGGAACAGCGCCGCTATTTTTATGAGCCAACGTACTTCGAAGAGCGTCTGTGACTGCTCGCATGAGATTTCCGACCACGCATCGCATTTATTCGTTGAAAACGCGAGCAAACGGATTTTGTGCCTGGTATTGCCAAGGTCTGAAAGCGTTAGCATAAAACAAATGCATTTCTTTCAAGTGTTTTCGCGGAACTTCTCTTCCTATGCTTTTCTTTCGCTTGTTTGCCGTTTCCCTTGTGGATTCATATATT